>NC_085048.1:87493236-88134486 GCF_963662255.1 Cinclus cinclus
ATTGATGAGATAGGGAAATGAGGTGAAGGAGACCTATGCCAAAGTTCAATCAGATAGATGCGGGCTAAGGACTGAGGCCATGTCTTACAATTCCCTTAATGATAAGAGAAGGTATTCCTGTTTGGTTATGGCAAACTAACACAGGTAATGTGCCACACCGCTGTCTGTTCAGGTCTTTTGGAATTCCCCTCTCTCCTGCCTTGCTTATTCACAGTAAAACGTATTTTCATTAACAATGATTCTGCCGTGCTTTTGTACTATATGTACAGGAAGCTGAACGAGTGTCTGGGGACCTTTTAACTGGATCTATAAAAAGTCTGTGTCAATAAAACCCCGTCAGATCTATCCTTCAGTACTGTGATTACAGAAGAGGAAAAAGAAAGGTATTGCTCAATGTGACTGCAATATTCCAGCATGTAATCTTTTCCCATGTGGTCATGTTTCCTCAGATAAGAAAAATTGCTGCTCTGGTGTCAGTGGGGATGGGGGTCACTGAATGGAAACAGGAGCATTTTCATTTTTTTCACAATGGACAGTTGTTTTTGTGTTTTCCTGACTGGATAAACTATGTCCATGGTTACTGAACACAGTTTATTTCTGTAGGAAATAGGTAACCATTTTTGTGCAGTGGGGGTATCGGAACACAGAGGATTTGAAAGAAAGGGTCCAGAGGTCATCAGCAGAGGGGATAGGATGAGGAAATGCAGTGAGATACATTGTGTGGGTTCTGGCATATACTTCATGGGATGTTTCCTTTCATGCGCTGGTGAGCTAGAGAGGTAAATAGAAGTTCTTTGATAACACAGCAGCAGGGTGAATTCATTTCAGGACCAGCTCTTCACCTTGTATAAAATTGTGCAACTGATTTATGCCCTCAGAGGAATTGGTTTGAAGCTTTAATTGCTTTCTTGGCTAAGTTCTGTTTTCCTTATGAGTGCTCAGAATATCAAAGGAGTGTTAAATATTGTATTTCACCAAAACCTCTTGCTCTTGCCACCCTATTTGTTCTGTTCTCTTGAAGAATTGCTGCAGAGTAACTTTATTTCTAAGATCCAATAAAAAGAGTGTACAGAACTACAAATGGCTTTGTGAATGCCAACAGCATTCCTAAATTGTCCTTTCTTGTTAAGTGACCAGCAGAATGCTGAAAGGTTATAAATGCAGAGTTAATCTTACTAGATAATTTATTCCATTGCCACACTGTTCGTATCTTGTGTTCCCACATTCATCTCCAGGTTTCCATATTGCTCCAGGTGTAAGCTGTTCTTTGACCTCCTGTAACATTGCTTAGAACACCAGTTAAGCTGAATGCAGCTCATGGGTGCAAAGCTGGGTGCTGGGGAGGATGCTCTGAGCTCTGGTGCTTGACTAGACCTGAAGCCCTGTCCAAACACCACGATGGAATCTCAGGCAGTTGGTTTCTGCTGAGTGCTCAAGTGCACTTATCCTGCTTGACTTTAGGATCTAAGGCCCTTCCAAATTAACATCTACTTGAACCAGATTTACTCTTCCATACTGTGTAGCTCTTGCAAGGACAAAGTGATGTATTTTCTCCAAAGGGTAGGCATTATAAAACAATAACAGCAAACAAAGAGTGGGCATAAAAAAGGGTATTTTTCATTTGTTTTTTTGCAGGGTAGAGAGACTGAATGGTTCATATAGGATCGTGCTAAAAAATTTGAAAGATGTTGCTAAACTGAAATTTCAGTGTTTTAAAGGCAGGATGTGAACCACTTTTGTTTCAATGTTGCTTTCTGCTTCTCATATGCATAAGTGTATCCATGTTTTGGTTACACTTCAATCATAAATATTCATGCTAGAAAAAGCGGCTGTGGCAATATCAGATGTGACTGTATCCCTGGCTGCTTGTTATCACATTTCTGAGCCAGGTGGTGGAATGGGATGCAAGAAAGTTCCTCATCTGCCTCCATGCAGAAGCCATCTGTGTCTGGTTTAGCAGGGACATGATTACCTGAGGGTGGCTGGATGGTGTCATGGTGGAGCAAGCCAAAAAGCACACAGAGAGATAATTTCCATTATAATATGTAATAGGACATTGTACAATGGGCTAGAAAAAGAATGTACTCATTAGATAACTCATTGTTATACTCTTCATATCCTCCTAAAAATCGTTGAGTTTTTAGACCTTTGAAGCCTCTCTATAGGTGCTTAGAAAGGCATGAAATTGCACATTAGATTACACTCATAGTAAAAGATAATTTCTGCATGGATAATGTACCTGCCGGAATTGTAGCAGACTTTGTGTGTTACCTTTTCCCTCATCAGGTCCATATTCTTGGCATTGGGAAGCTGTAATGCAGTCAACAGTTTGTGTTGTACAATCAGCTCACTATTCTTGCAGTCATAATAATGCCTAGAGTTGTAGAGTGTTTTAATACAGTATAAAAATTCATTGGTTATTGTGGGATGCCTGAGGTGCTGCTGGAGGCTGCAGTAAAAGAAAGTGAAGTTAGGAATTTGAGTAAATTTTTGGTTCATGGAGTCCAGCTGATGGAAGCAGTCAGATTGGAGCTTCCATGTCACTTGTCAGTATTTTCTTTGATTGATGCTCCTAGGGGTGATGTCAGCTGAAGTTTGCCCAAGTGCAGGAGGATTTATGATCATTTGTGTTACATACTGTGGACTTGCTGCTGATAAAGAATGGGTGGAGGCAGCTTCAAGTGGAGACCAACAGCAGCCCTGCTGTGCCTGAGAAAGTGCTGCCACCATGGACAGCAGGGCATGGTGGGAAGGTGAGACCCAGCAGGTCTGGGTCTGAAAACCAGCAGCTCTGGGTACTGAAGCAAGAGAGAAGTCAACTGTACACAGGAAGAAACCTGTTTTCCATGAGGACAGTCAGGCAGCGAAGACAGTGCCCAGAGGGGCTGTGTGGTCTCTGTCCTTGGAGATTCTTAAACCCATTTGGTCCCAGGCCTGAGAGTTCTGGTCTGCCCACATGCCTGAGCCTCTCTTGAGCAAAGGGTTGATCTATAGACATCCTGAGCTTCCTTCCAACCTGAAGTATTCTCTGATCCCCTGGCACCTTACACTAGAGAACTGTGTCTTGTAATTTCTTGAGGAAGCCAATGCATTTTGTTTTAATAGAATCATACATCTCACAGAAACTCTTACAGCGTTGATTAAAGAATTCTATCCTGTTATCACTATTTTGTTAATTATGCTTATGAATTAAAAAACAGATGACATCTTAGCTCAAAGTTCTTTATTCCAAGACTCATAGTAAAACTAAAAACCTCCTACCCTTTCTCTGCTTTGTCTTCCTCCTTTCTCTGAGGAAATCATCTCCAAACAGAATTTAAAAATCCCCCGATTGCTTGGTGAAATATCAATATAGAGGACAATATTTATGGGTCAAATATTTGGTTCCATTTCAGTATTATTAATTTGTGTCCTTAAAGTAGATGTAATGTCTTTTGTTCTCATTCAAAGAAGGTTCTGCTAAGTCATTGGGGCACATCTTATAGAGTATGGGTTAATTATGGGCCACATGGGGCACATTATTTTCCAGACATAGATTGGTCTGGCATCTGGAAGTTCCCATTATCTCATTGTAAGGATTAATACTAAAAAATAACCCTTCTTGTTGTATAAGCAATTTTAAAAAAATATTCTTAGATATGCTACACTGCAGGAATAAAGTTGCCAAAACTACAGGAAGACAATAAATAGTGTGATATTGTTCCAGGATATCTAGTAGAAATTCTATGAGTTAAATCCCTGGTAGAGATTCAAGCATGCTTTTTGTTTTGATCTTGAAATGATCTAATGCACATGGCTCAATTTTTATTCACCACGTACAGGATTGGGTATTTATTCTAGGCATGAGATAGAGGATGAGATTTTAAGATCTTTGGCTTGTTTTTGGCACTTAAGTAGAAGAAGGACATGATAGGAATCACATTCATATGGTATTTGAAAAAAGAACAGTTTTATAGCATGCTGTCACCTCTGCCAGCTTTATTTATCTAACTCTTTAGCTGATACCAGTGATACTTCAAAAGGGCTGTTCTTTTGGTAAAGGAGGATTTAGGCAAGTAATGGCAGAAGAAGGAACTTAAATTTGACTTGTTTGTCCCCACACAATGAAATAAATTCCACTTTAACAAAAACATCTTCTGCCTCTTTTTCTTATTCTCAGGGGTATTCTTCTTCAACTATAGTAAGGTACTTACCAGCGAAACAAAAAACACCCATGAGGAATGAATTAATCTCATATAATTTCACTGCCTAAAATTTACACCTATCTAAGCAGTTGCTTTGTCTCCTAAAATTAAGGCAGAATAATAGGTCTAGCAAAGATGTTCACCCCTTCATAAGACTATCTAGTGGACCAAATTTGTTAATCTTTTGGTTAGTTAAGGCTAAATGAGTGGAGCTCCACTCAAAGCATGATATAAGTTTTTTTGTTTGCTTGTTTTATTTTTTTTTTATTTTTTTTAAGTGGTCATATATTTATATGTTGACCTAGTTAGGTGGACCTGAAGTAAATTAAGATGGTATTGTAGTATTTAAAAATGTCTTGTGAGTCATTACAGTGTAGTCCAAGAAGCATACGTTCTCCCAGCTATTAAAAATAACAAACTTTTTATTGTCTGAAATGGCAATCATCTATTGCAATTTGTGCATTATGTAGCAGGTTCTTTCCTGTTCAAGAGCTTTCTGAGCAGTCATTTACTTTCCTGGGCCTCAAAGTGGGATGCAAGCCAACAATATGAATAACATAAAATAACGATAGTGCATGCAAATCTCTCAGTAGCGCACCTTCAGCTCAAATATTTACTGTGTGCAATACTTTTGGTCCTGCAGTGCACAAAGGGTCTTTTATCCAGATAGCCAATAGAAATCATGGAGAATCACTTTATATTTTTTGCAGAAGGCACTGAGATTAGCCGGAGCAGAAAAATACCTAAGTGTCAGTCCTGAGTATGCAAACATTATTCAGAAACAAAGATTTTGCTGTGATAGCTGTATTTTTTTAACAAATACACAGTTTCTCAGAAATAAGAGAAGATCCCAAAACCATTTACATTTCTAAACACACTTCTGCACCAACTGCTCCAATCTCTTGATCTCATACTTAAGACGAACCTGTTAGTAGGGGTTACTGAGCCCAGCAAAGACAAAGTGATGTTAAGGGTGGTAGAGACATGCAGTCAGAACTGCAGCTGCAGAATACACCTGGTGTGCTCTCTGTCTAAGATCTGAATGGTTAGGTGGTGAGTTATAAAATGGGTTAGTTACAAAAACTGGCTGTGCTGACTATGATGGATATGCTGCTTCAGTGACACTAGCATTGAGGGAAGTATTTTTTTCACCAGTTTTCTATTTTTAGTGGGAAATATCTGGATCTTGCTCAGGGTCAAGTGGCTGAGACACCCAAATAATTTGCCCTATATGAAGTAGGCTAGTCTTAGTAAGTTACTTTTTAAAACATGTCTCCAGACAACTTTGTGCTTGGAACAAGACAAGTTCCCCTCTTCTCTAGGCCCCCTGCATCTGACAGATGAGGCAACCCTCAGCACAGCATTACTTGTGTTTGACTTATTTGCAGAACTTCAGTCCCCTGCTTTATGTTGCCAGTATGTCCAGCTTTCAGCAGACCCGTGCTGGCTCTTCAGATGTTTTAAATAGAACAATGCATTATTCATATGCCATAATATGAATTCATGGCCCTTCTGAAAAGGAAATTACTTCTACCTACTTCTAAGACTTCTTCCATTGAAGAAAATTAAACGGAGCACTCAGAGATGGTTTTAATTGCTTACGATTCAGTTGAGAAACTTCTAAGAATGAGTTTCTTTTTGCAATGTAACTTGAGAGCTCATTCATTGAATGTAATTATGCTGTATGATGGATTGGGAAGTATGCATGGAAAGCTAAATAAGATGGAGATGACAAAATAATGGTAATAAAAATAATAGTTCTTGGGTTATGTGATACTTCCTCACAGTACATCACCACACTGTCACCGTCTTTTAAAACAGACTAATGTAATCTTATGGCTTCTTCCTGTAGCATATATTTAGCCAAGAGCATGCATTGTCCCTCTTCTGGACTTTGGTGTAGAAGTGGCTTGGCTGCATGCTTTGGAGCTCCCTGGAGCCCTTTGGCACCTTTGTGGAGTGAATGCAGACGTGCATTCTCGGGGGTGGACGTGCCACCCGTCTCATCTGTGAGACAGAGTGTAATTTCACAGTTCCAGAGAGGCCATGCTCCTGTTCTTTCCCTGCCTGGGGGCTCAGCTGGAGTTCAAGATGAAGCTTCCAAAGAGCTGTAAAGGCCCCTGGGCTCAGACCCATGTGTGTAACACCATAGTGACCCAGATAAGGCACTGAAGTTGTTTACCACTAATGAAACCTTCATGACTCTTTCAATACGGTGTTAGAAAAGGCTTTTATAGATTCTTTAACACAAAGCAAACACGTTTTATCAGTCACATGAATGAACGTGTTTGCCTGTCTAAATTGCTGTATGGTACGAGGGCAGTTCCTGTTAAACCGTAACTAGGAGGCTGGCTGGGGAGGAATCACTTTGATGCCCCAGTTAAGTGTTCACTGGGGCCTGCAGAGGAGGAAAATAGCTCACATATTCATAGAAAGTGACTAACAGAGGTGGCAGAGGTACAGCTTCAAAGAGAGAACAGGAGCACTTCTGAACTGAGATATGTGGAGAGGGAGGGCTTGTTGCTGAACATTTTCTTTTCTGAATGCTAACTTTTGCTGTAACTTAAGAAACCAGACAACATGTGCTTTCCAGACTCCCTGGTTTTGTCTAGTGAGAAGAATCCCACTCTTCTGTTTCTCTTTCCCCACCCCATTCCAGATGTGCAGGCCTGCATAAACCAGCGGGATTCCAATTATAATGATACTTTCCCATTCACTATTCATCCAGTCTTTTCTTGATGTGAAAATGAAATGTGACCCAAAATAACCCATTGATGGGGGTGGGGATACGGTCTATCATTATGTACATGTGATTTATTTTTCCAGAGTGTTTTTAATTTTTTTTTATTTTTAAGTACTAAAACAAAAGAAAACCCTGCAAACTGGAAGAACAAAGAATTGGATGTATACAGGAGTCTCCTATTCCAACAAATGGCATCTAAGGACAGGAATTATCTCTTAGATGGAACAAATGTGCAAGACTCTGATACATAGTGATTACTCATTAATAAAAACATTATCAAGAGTCATAGTGATGAGACTCAGAAAAATGACTTCTGCAAACAATACCAGTGTTCTTGCTAGGAAGATACAGATGAATAACAAGAAATATAAAGACCAGAATTTCTGACACTAAGTCCTGGAGCAAAATTTTAATTTACTTCTACATCAGCTTTTCTAGAATCACAGAAACATGTATAGTGTAGAATAACTGAAAAGAAAATATTGTAGCATTCCCCCCACTTTAATACTGACTAGTGGATTTTAATACTATACTGCTTTTCCTTTCCAGGTAAGTTGTCAGGCAAAATTATTGCATTGCTTTTTGTTGTGCAGTTTCTACATCAGGACTGGCATGCGTGGAATTTTACAAGCTTGCCAAAAAATATCCAGAGAAAAGCTAAAGTAAAAGTCAGGAATGCAAGATTATTTCAGCTCCTGTGCACTTTTCAGAACAAAAAGGACTGGTTTATAAAGAGTGAGATACTGTATTTTGAATCTGAGACGAGGCTGAATAAAGGTATGAAATCTTTGAAAGAAAGGCCAGAAAAGACCTGAGACGAGAGTAAAGAGCTTGATAGAGCCAGTGGTCATATAGGCCCAGAAAAATTGAACTGATCATTTAACATCAATTTGAAAAAAGCATGGCTGGCTTTCTGTGCCTTTCTTTTGCTTTTATCTGAAAACCTTTCAACGGTGTTTTTCTACAACAGCCATTTTGGTCTTGTTTGAAGATCAAAATCTTTAGAAAACTTGTTATAAAGCAGTCAATAGAGAAGCTGATTTGATTTTTGTTGCCAAACAATCATTAGAGGTTTTCTTAAAAAATTGAATAACTGCTCTCATAATTAAATGCACCAAGATAAATAACAGTGTGCTGAACTACTCTGAAGAAACTGTTTTCAAAATCAACTCTTTGAAATGACTTTGTCTCTCAGGTGTAGTTAGGACCTGTCCTGTGCCAGAGCTAATTGCTAACCTTACAATCAATGCAAAGGCTTCAGAAGATCCAGAAAGTTGTATCCTGTTTCAAAGCTCAGTAGATCCAACTGACCTCTGAAAACAAGGTACTTCAGGCAGAGTTCTCTACTTGATTACCTCATTTTTGTACCTGAGAATTATAGGTCTCATTCTTTGTTCTATCACCTTAAGCTGCTGAGGTTTTTAATGGCTGCAGCTGGTCTAATTAAGGGATAATTAGTCATTCTGAAAAATTCACTCCTTGACTTCCTCTATCCTTCCAGGAACATGCAGGATGCAACTCTGCAACAGTGATGGAGGTGAGGATGGATTTTTCTTTTTTTTTCCCCCTCTCTTGATATTTACTTAGTCACATACTTATTACTTTCAAATCCTGCTTCTCATGCATTTGGAGCAAAAGACAGTGTAATCTTGTGATAGGGAAAATCCATGTAGTTGGAAGTAAGCTACATATCTTCAGACATGTTCACAAGTAACCAAATGTTTTAATGGGAGTGTTATGCTTTGTCCTAATTCTGAATACAGGACTGTATGTTCCAAACAATTTTGGATTTTAAAAATGTTTATTGTATAAATAATGTTTTTTTTTCCTAGTATATTTTATGTGTAAAACACTGATATGTAGTTGGTAATGTTTTTGTGTTCCCCTTGCAGGGCTAGTATCATTGTCTGAATTAACAATAATTTGTGCCCTTTAGCAGTTTGAATGATTGGATTTATTGCAGAACCCGATGTTCTGACCTGAGCAGAGACATATCCAATATATCCAATCATATCCATTCTCATGGGCATGCATACCAATCTGTATAATTTTAACAGATTGGTTTGAAATCTAGCTCTTTGGCATTAACACAAAAACTGGACTCAGAAGTTTCATAGCCATATGAAAATTCATGTTTACACTAAAGGAGATTTCCTAGTAGAGGGCTAAACTGTAAACCTAGAAATATTTGGTTTGTCTTGCAGTACTTATTTAAGGAACTGCATAGCAAAATATACCTTCTGAATTCACAGCAGCCAGGAGAGTTGCCTGTTGGTATTATTGCTCACTTCTCAAGGAAACCTGAGATTCCATTTTTTTTTTTAATGTATTAGGAAATTAATATAAGGGTGACATAGGTGAGAATTGAAATTCTCAAAGGAACTTTACTGGATCTTTATGACTGCAGTATCTTCCTCCTGATGCATAGCCTTTTTCTGTGCTGGCTGGCAGTACCAGCCCAAGAATTCCTCTTTTGCAGTGGTGCTGAGCTACCTCATGGAATAGAACTAATACACGTCCACTCTTTAATTCATTCAATTGAAAACTTTCTTCCTAAATGAAATGATGGAACTTCTTCCATGTTCCCAACTGGTAAAACTATTGAGTTCAGTTTTTTGATAGCTGACAACTGGTGGGATAGGAGAAGAATCAGGCTCACATATTCTGCTTTAGAAGCCTGATTCAAAACAAAAAGTCACATTTAAAAAGGCTGAGCACTTGCCTGTGCACTTGACAAGATTTTAAACAATTAGGCAAGCAGCAATGGCTTCTGATCCCATGGAAACGGCTGTAGGGAAAAAAAAGAGGCCGTCCTCCATTGAAAAGTGATTAGTTTAGAGCATTCTGTCCCATTTTTGGCAGTTTGATGGCAGTTTCCATGGGGATAGGACTAGAGGATTGCTGAAGTGTTGACATAACTCCTGCAAATGACACAGATGGAGGTTAAAAGGTGTAAATTATATTTCGACTGCACCTGTAAATGTACTAATTTTGGGAGATGGAGAAGGGAAGGACAACAGCATGTTCTTCATATTCATTTCTGATGAAAGACTCAACTAGTCAGAGTGAAATAAAGCAATTTTGGCTTCTTTCTCATAGTTCTGCAGTGTAGTAATATTTACCACTTTGAGAACATGAGGATCAGGGGTGTCAAATTTCTTCAAATGTAGATGTTGTTTTGCTCACTTTATAAACTGGCTGGCTGAGTCAGAAAAAAAGGTTAAGTTCCAAAAGAACGGGAATCAGAAATAAAAACACTGTCTGCTTGTTTCTAAAGGTTGGCTAGGTGATCCTATCACTCAAATAATGACATTTTTCTCAGGACTCCTATCCCAGGAAGTCCCTGTGTTACTGCCCTGATGTGGGTGCTGTAGCAGGGTTCATCTCCATGGTCCTGCTGGCAAATGGCCCCTGTGCCATGGCCACCCATGGGCCTACATCCTTAAGCTGTGCCTTAAGGGGAGGTTTAGGCTGGACATCAGGAAGAATTTATCCACAGAAAGGGAGATTAGACATTGGGCTGGTCTTCCCAGGGAGGTGGTGGCGTCACCATCCCTGGAGGTGTTTAAGGAAGGACTGGACACAGCAGCTGGTGCCATGGTCTTGTTGACAGTATGGTGTTTGGTCATAGGCGGATTTGATGATCTCAGAAGTCTTTTCCAACTGAATTGATTCTGTGATTCTGGCCTGGGCTTGGCATCTTCCCATCCCCTAGGGCTGGAACTGCCCATCTGGGTGGGCAGAAGATATTCATGTCACTCAAATCAAGGGCTGTGCCATTGTGGCTTTCCACCATCTCACCTGCCTGTGATATGGGGAAACTGTGACTCAAACCTGGTGCTCACTCTGTTTCAGCTGATGGCTGAGCCTGAAACTGAAGGGTTTGAGTCGCTCATGCTGCGATAATTTTTGCACTCAGTCAAACAGATATCTAAAGGGACTTTTTTTGAGAAGAGGAGGGCAGGAAGAAACTGCACAACTCTGACAGACCCATGCTGAGAAAAGGTCTTACTGTCACCCTTCTTTGTGTCTTTAATTGGTAACACCCAGGACCTAGTTTGTGACTGTGAATTATGAAGTATCTGCAGGGAGATCAAAATCTCTTCAATAGAACCATGACGTGAAAAAAAATTGCTATGTGGATTACTCATGGAAAATCTAATTTTAAACAGTGTTGGTTAGTTATGATTTGTTGGAGAGCTACGTGACATCGTTCCTCTGTGATGAACATTGAGGTACTACTTATTCCATACTAGCTCAGGATTTCCTATGAAGGATATAAGATGTAATGAAGAGTATACTGGCCTTTATTTGATTTGTTGTCTCAGTAATGCATTGTGCAAACACATTGTTTTTTTGCCTATGGGTATTTGTGACAAATGCACAGTTCAGCTATTATTAGTTCCAGTTTCTTAAAAAAATGTATTTGTCAATCTTAATACATTTCAGTTCATCTTTATTCTTTTAAGTTGTGCTGTGAAACTGTACAGTTACAGCTGAATTTAATTTTGATTTCAAGCTAACTCCTAATCAATATTCAGGACATTTTCATGGTCTGCTTAAATCCATTTAAATGAAGAAAATATTCTTTCCACTCTCCTATTTGGATAGGAAAAGACATCAATCATTTCACAAGTGGTACAAAACTGAGAGAACAAAGATTTAAAGGTGAATGCTACATAATTGCTAGTGAATGACTCTTGACAGGAGTGATTTGTGTGTATTCACTTTCAAAACTTCACACGTAGTTTTATGACGTTTGGTGCAATTTTATGACTCCATGAAGAGTCAGTTTTGAATCAAACTGTGGGAGTGTCATTTGCTGAAGTCCAAATCTGAGTTTTAAGTTTTCTGATTTTTTTGATACATATTTAAATAATAGTAGGCCTTTTTAAAAATCAAGTAATTTCTGTAGATTGTTGAGATTTGGTTGGCAGTAAGTGGCACAAACAGTGACTTAATTAATGCCTGATCTTGCAAAGTAATTCAGGAATTCCAGAAAATCTGTAGAAAGCATAATCACAGGTTGAAGTTCAGGGCCTTTTATGGGGGGAAAATTGAAAATCAGCTGTGATTGGACTAGTGGAAAGTGATAACCTTGGTGACTAAGTGACAGCAAATATTTATCCTCATTTTTGGTTAATTTGCATGCAGGTGGAGTTGCTAATGGTAATACCACCACCTATAAATGGTGCTCCGTTATCAAAGTTGAAGTAAGTGGAATTTTAGTTTATGCCATATTGTTGAATATTTTTAGATATCTCCACTGTTGACTGAAAAAGATGAAACTGAAAATTATTCACAAACCTTTCACATCCATCTCAATAAAAAACTTTCAAAGCTGCAGCAAGATTGTCATGACTGGACACCTCAGTCACAACAGAAAGTTCTGAGGCACTAAGTTCTTAGCTACATGCTACTAAAGGAAGAGCTAATGCAATGCTCAGCATAATAAACTTTCTTCTAATAGGATATATAATTTAAAATCTGGTGCAACTTGGAGAATTGTATTACTTAATTTACTATTGCAGTCAAGTTGTTTGTATGAATTATGTGGGATTAAACTGTGTAGAATTAACCATGGTTAATTGCTTTTGTAGGACTTAGCTTTAGTAATTAACATTTTTGAAAGAAGGACACATTTTGTTCTGAGTTTTTTTCCTTTGTTCTGATACTTGTGCCTGAGAGTTCAGTGCTGTGAGCAACTGAGAAACTTCTTCATAAACTGCAGCCCTGTGGTAAATATGCATATTTATTGAGCTGTGTGAAATGATACTCTACCTCACTCTGGAAAAAAGGAGTTGTCTTTTCGGGACATTGGATGTTAGTGGGATGTAATCATTAGAATCGCTAGCATGTCTAGGAACTGTGAGAGTAATGCAGTAGACAAAAAATTCCTAATTAAAACCAACCTTTGGGCCTGATCAATTTGCTCTGTATTTTTGTTACTTGCCACTTACCAATGGGCTCTAGACACTATCCAAAATCTTTCCCAGAAAAGAATGCAGAAAATATGCAGGCCAAATCTTCAAATAGATGATTAAGCATGCAGGAAAATCCTGCCTAAACTAATTTTAAGGCAGACTAGAAATTCTATTCTAGAAAATTATTTCAAACTTCCTCTGCTTTTCAGTGGAATTTCTAAAATTAGTTCTCAAAGTAATTTAGAGTACTTGGATTTAAGTTACTTTAAAAGTGTTAACTGTTGGGGTGCAAGTACTTTTGAATGGATTTCAGACAGCTCTTTGGAAGGAGTGGAAACAGAACTTTCCCAAAAGTTTTCTCTTTCTTTGCTATTTCTCTACTCTTATGTACAAAAACTGAAGTCTGGGGTAACATCAAGATATAAAGAGTAAATCCTGAATTATGAGAATAGACAATGTGGCTTTATTTCAGTTGCACAAGCTACTGAATCAACGACATAATTTATTTTAAATATATTTTATTTTTCTCTTTGAGTCTTTATTAATAAAAGATCCTACAGTGAAATTCCACACTGATAATAAGATTAATATATATATTTTGTTTTTATCTTTGAAGACAGACAAGAAATTAATACAAGTGAATGTTCTTAAAATAAAGGGTAGAAGTTAGTTCTGTCTGATTTTGTTTTAAGCACTTTGTGACTTTCAAAAACTTGGCTGCTTTTATTTGCCTACTGTAATTCTGTTTCTTGTGCCCTGTTCTTCAGTCTGATTGTCCTCTTTCCAACCAAAAATGAAAATTTTCTATAATTCTTAGATTTATATGTAAGTCAGACTCCACAGACAGGTCTCAGGATGAAAGCTGCTTGCAGTTCTCCTGAGTCATATTTTGCATGTAAAGACTTTATTCTTCAGTATCATAATAAATAAACAAGCTGGAAGTTTTAATGTTTAGAAATGTGGAAAGTACATAATCTATGTATGCATATGCATCCATCTAGTCTGCACATGTATTAATTTATTCTTTCCAAAATATCAGCAGTACCTTGGGTTTTGAGGCTTGCTGATTAAGGGCAATGAGAAGCACAATGAAAGGTTTTGTTGGTGAGTTGACATGATGAATCCTAGCAATTGGTGCAAGGCATCACTTCTGGAAACAATGTTTGAATAGCTAAGTGTTGTTGTGGTGCAGTAAATTGTGTGTACAGAGATTTCTAAATATAGATGTAGTCATTCAGAGTCAGTTACTGTCAGCCAAGTCAATACAGATCTTAAAAATGTCTAAATCTATTTTGATGATGAAAAGAGCAGTTACTGAGACTTTAGGAAATGGGTGATATAAGAAACAGTGTGACTATTTATCCATGCCTCAGTGGTCTGTGATAGAAATTGATGTGACTGTCTTGATATCTGTATCTCTATATTTAATATATACTCATACACACAACACATTTTTCAGGTTTAAAAAAGAAAGGCCTCAAGTGGAAAGTGCTATCTATTGCCATGTCCTAAGCTGGCAGTGCACTTTGAGCCTCTGGCATCTGCCTTCACATGTAGTAAACTCCTTCTTTGCTGTACAAAGCAACAGGGACCTCATGTGCATTAACATCTGTTTTATTCCCTTTACTTTACCATGCTTGTTCCACAACAACAGTCTGAGTTGGACCTGACCAGGAGCATCCATTTGGTAAACTACTATAGTTTAGAGAAATGTACTCAAAGAACTGGAATCACATTGCAAAACCAAAGAGAATAAAAACCCCAAGACATCCACAAGGGTACAAGAAAATGAAAAAAGGGTTTAAAGTGGGACTAAACCCAAGCTGGGTACCCAGAGGACAACTGGACTTTGTATTAAAGACTGAGGCAAAGAAGGCACAAAGTACTTCAACATTTTCCTCATCCTTTGTCCTGGTGTTCCCCCCCTTGATCCAATAAAAAAATGGACATTCTCCTTAGCCCCCCTAATTGTTGGTAACATGTTCATAGAAACCTTTGCCATTGTCTTACAGCCGTAGTGCGGGTAAATTCTTGTTGGACTTTGGCCATTCTAATTTTCTCTCTGCAGGACCTCACAGCATCCTTATCTTCCACTCTAGGAATCTCCTACAGTGCTTCCCTTCTGCTGCAGTGCTTTCCCAGCAGACATCCAGAAAGTTTATGTCCTTCACAAGAAAAAAAGGCTAGTGATTGTGAAACCTGTCCTAGCTGCTGCTAGAACATTGTGTCTGCACCTCCATCCTGCTTGGGTGGTCTCTAGCAGACTCCCACCATGACATCCACATTATTGGCCTTTGCCCTGGTTCTTACCTGTAAACACTCAACCCCGTTGCCACCATTACTAAGGTCTAGACAACTAAAACTGTCCCTAACACACAGGAATGCCTCCCTATTAATTTTTCCTTGATAAACTCTTCCCGTCAGAAGAGTTTTTAGCCATCCATCACAGCTTGGTAGCTTTCCCACCGTGTTTCCTTGATAGCAATTATGCCATAGCTTTCCTGCTGCACAATTGCTTCCATCTCCTTCTGCATTGGTTAAGATGCACTTCAGCTGAGCTATTGATCTTGACTTTTTTTTTGGGAGGGACAAGCCCTAATTCCTATGTGACCATTCTCAGGAGCTTTTGTGGCTTCTAACGTATCAATTGCCCTTGTGTCTTTGCTGCTGCATGGATCTCAGCATGGGAAATTACCTATATTTCTTTCAAGGAGGCACTTTTAGGAGAAAGAAGGTAGGGTTTTTGGTAGAAAACAGATACAAGTAAAAGGCTTTTAGTAAATGCAGTTCAAAGAAATACAATCACACAGTAGAGATTAATTTATTAAAATATATCCATCTTCATTAATTACATATATAACTCTTGCTGTTTCTTCAAATATAGAGGTGTAGCACTGTACAGTTAAAGTGGCTTTTGTACAATTAATCATGAAACAGAGGCTCAGTTAATTGGTCCAAAAATTCATTTTATTCTGTTAAGGACTCATCAGAGCTTCATAGGAGTAGTATTAATTGTAATTTTCAGCATGTTAAATGAAAATGTGGGTACTCAAATAAATAAAAAATGAAAATCTGTATTCTAAGAAAATTCTCCGTAGAATGACTGTTGTGAATGAAAATGTTTAAGATCTAAAAGGTGTTTAGTAGCTTGGGTATATCTGAACCCTCACCTCCCCCTCCTTAGCAATGGTTCACATAGTGCATTTGTCTTGTACCTCTGTGGTATCTTCAAACACAGGGGGGAATACAACTGTGTAGGAGATGATGTCAACATCTCTGTTATCAAAAGATACAGAGTGTGTGTGTGTGTTTGGAAAAAAAAAGGAAAATATACTGGCTTTGAATCCAAGTAAGACACCTGTGTCTGCCATGCTATTACTGGTGATGGATCAGTACTGATAGAGGAAAAAAAATCATTTGAACCCCTTACTTCTGCAGCAGTCAAAGGTCTGAGCTTTCTGCAAACACTGTGGAGACATCATCTCTCAGAGTGTCTAGGGTAGCTTTATAAAAGAGAGATGGAGGGGACACCTCTCCCTTCCTCCCTCCCGTATACAGGGCACTCCTCTACTGCTGTGCCAGAAATGAAGTGGTTTTCTGTCTGCTCTACCTATTACACACTCTTTTCCTGTGCATGCTTGGGCCCAAGTCCTCAGTTGGTTTGGCACAGCTCTTCCCAAGCCAGTGGAACTGCCCTGCTCAGGGGCTGGCAGCTGAGGGTGCAGCCATCAGTGTTATTCTTAGGGTCTCTGGCATGCTGAATGCAGAGAGGAGCATCGTGCTGATCTATGCACCCTTGGACTAGGAGAGATGATCTTGCAGCTATGAAGCTGACTCGAAGAGATTTTTGGGAAGGGGATGCATTGTTTTCTGGAAACTAGTCCTAACTGTTTTGTGTTTACTTCAGAGGTGGAATTATAAGTTGCTGGGTCAGTGCCAAATCCCTTGCAAAAATTCAGTCATAAGTCTGATAGCCTGAACTTATGCACCCCAATTTTGTTTTAGCAATTTTTTTCCTCTCCTGACAGAAGCTAATACAAAATCTGGTTTTTAATTTTTTTTTTTTTTTTAATTTGTATAATTTGTGCCTGAATTTCTGCCAGATTACAGCCAGGAGAGACTTGAGCTGTTAGCAATACAGTTGGTGAGAGAACTTCAGAAGTCAGTGTTTTCTGCACCTTAATCATTGTAAGGACCATGAAACTACATGTAATGCATTTTTAAACCAGTCACATGGGAAGAAAAGTCTGGAGATATTGAGCAAAATAAAATCACTTGTTAACTTTTTGAAAAATTCTTCCACTTTTTGGTGGAATGTGGCAACTGTTAAACAGTACATGGTGACTACAGAGGACAGGATGGGAGGCAGGAATGCAAGATTCTTGTGGGAACTTTGTGGGAAACATAGACAGACTGCCATGCAACAAAGTTGAGGATCTGTTTGTGCAGAGGAATGCACAATTGGAGGGGAATAGTAATAGGAAAAATAGACTTCCCCTCTGCGAAATGAATGTTATTAAAAACAATAGCTGAGAGTTTCTCAAATTGCCAAAAAATATGATACTGAAAAATACACAGCTGAAGAGGGGGAAAGAGAGAGCAAGACAAATCTCATAATTAGCTGGATAGTTCTGGTAATGTTAAGACTACAGGAGGAAGGCTTGTTCTAATATGTGAGCCTTCTTGATATTAAATTAAAATGTACATGGAAGAGGATTTTACCAAAATTGTTTTGATAAAACATAAACCCATGGGAATTTCCAAGTGAGGCCTTCCTAAATTAACCTTAAATAAGACATTAAAAAATATTATTTCACTTTTTAAGTTTGTTGCTTTGTACTTGTAGTTAATTCAAGGGAAACTGCTAATTCTGAACCCATACCTGCATCACTAAAAAGGAGAGTTTCAAAAGACTTTTTTCCCACTTTTGTCCTAGGATATGTGACAAGATTTCAAAATCTTTTAGTGTACCTTTTAAAAAGACAGAGCCCTGAGTGTCTGGCTGTAAGCTTTTGGGTACTGAACACTTTCAAAAATCTGTGCCTTCTTTAGCTGCCTAATTGGGCATCACTTGTGAGTGGTGGAGCATATGAAAATTGCTTTATGCCCCAAAGGTCAAAAAAGATACCACTCAACCTCTCATGGGCTCTCTAGGTTCGTTCCACCTTGTCTGAGACTGTACCTCACAGCTGTGGTTCATCGCTGCTTAATCTCCAGGTTTGCTGTACTCCTGAGGCCTTTACCTGTGAGTTTCTGAGAACTGCTACTGAAATTCTTTTAGTTACCTGGAGAGCACTCCACAACGAAACAGCCCGAGTGTGGTGATCTTATCCTGTCATATGCTTGTCCTTCTTCTGGAAGTGCCACAGCAATTTTTCTTTCTCCTGGAGTGAATTTAAAGTGTGATTTGACTCAAGATTTTTGCAGCTGCTGGTCTTAGGATGCTAGAAAGTGAGATACATAGCATAAGTAAACCTACTGTATTTGAAGAATCTTGTTCTCTATGGCCGAACTTCTGAGCTTTTGTCAACTTCAGTGAGCACAGAAATCTGCTTGTACAGCTCAGGCTGCAATTTCACAACCAGGGCTGTTTCATTTTTCCATAATACAACATGTCAGCAGAAACATGAAGGGCAGAGCCAAGGGATCCTGGCTCCCGGGCTCCTACGTTTTCTCTGGACAATAGTTTTCACTCAGAAACAAATAAGTTATGGACTAAGGACCGCTCCATTTAAAACTGTCATGGGCTCTATGGCTAAAAGGATTTTATTAAATAGGAGTCATTACTAAAGTATGTTACTGTTGAGGGGGGTGAGGATAGTTAAAACTTACAAAAAGGCTTTGCTTGCAGCTGAAAAGCACTGTAACTACTTAAAAATGTCTTCGCTAATGTTTTTATTTTAAAAATGGAAAAAGTGAGTCAGCACTGAAGGCTCTGTATTCCCTGCTAAGTCCAAACTCAGCTGCTCTGGAGAGTCTCCCCATTCCCTGCCCCCATCTGTACTGTTGGGACAAGTGAATATAGCTGCTCCCAATTTAGCAACATGCAGTTGCCACCTTTGCATAGGCTATAGCAATCATCCTGAGAGATCTGCTGCTCTAAGAATTTCTTCTCCAAGTCTGTAACCTCTGTATAAAAATACAAAGAAAATAATATGCAGGAATCACCTTTGGGTGACCAGTATGTTCTGTCTCTGGACTGCTGGAAGAAGGAAGTGATGCTGGTGGAGCATAGCAAAAACCCAAATGGATTGTCATATGCACTTAGACTTATTTACTTGGTCCAGAGGGTAATTCACTGTGGTAATAGCTCTGGACAAACCTACAGAAATTAATATTTTTAAATGCTAGGATATTTTGTATCTGCACTCTGATTCTATGTTGCATTTTATGTTGTGATAAAAGGCTGAGTAGCTGTATTGGAGGGTCCTCAGCAGTTACTGAGCCCATAGGAAATAAGAGAGAAATCCTTTCTATTCTAAGAAGTAGATACCATAGTGTTTTCACAGAGGTGTGTATGGAAATATGGAATGCATCATCTTTTGTCTCCTAATGCCAAAAGTCTTCCTGCCTAGCGTGCAGTTTTCTCAAAAAAAAAAAAAAGCTACATTCTGTATTTTTTTTTTGGTTCGGTTCTTCCTACGGGTCCCAGTCTGGCAGGGTTTACAATGCACACTGCAAGCCTAAGCGAAATGCACACCGTGCTGTGAAAGAGATACATTACATAAGAGGCCTCTGAGGCTTACACAGAGCTGGACTGCAGTGTAAACTGTCTCCGGGACGGATAAAAACCATCTCGCAAGCTAGGATTAGCACTGATTCTTGTCAGGGGCTCTTGATTTGAGAGAAGAGAAGGAAATTTGTGTGTGCTGTTTTAGTGAGTTTTAGCAGCTACATAAACCACAGTTCGAAATTCTGATGTGTATCTAACCATCAGCATGCCTGAACTGTGTTTGATAAAAGGGGCAATGAGCTCCAGTTATGCAGCCCTTACTCCCGCTGGCTCTCCTCTACAACCAGAGAACAACCAGGACTATTTGCATGTAAATCCTGAGCATTTGGCAACTTTGCTGCAGCAAGAGAGAAAGGGAAAGAAAGGCAAATTTCCTGTAAGTTGGTGTTTCAGCCACACTGCAGAAGATTTACTTTATCCACTGCTTGGCAAATGATCCCAGCAAGGCAGCTGGGTGTCTGTGTGCCTGTCTGCAGATTGTCTACAATGGCCAGGGCCTAGCATCTGTAAGATTGTCTGAAGTTCTGGGGTGACAACAGGGGTTGTGGTTTGACCTCTCATACTGTGAGTGTCACTTTGTGGAGGGAGGGACAGACCTTTCCTGACCAGTTCCTGGCCAGACATCCACAGAGAGACTGCTTCCTGTGACAGCTCACTTCCAGTCTCAGGGCAGACAGGCTGCTTCCAGTTTAAGCTCAACAAACTGCTTTCTACCAGCACATACAGGATGGGAGATGTCCTCCCAGACCTCCAGGCAGGACAAACCCATGCACCTTTTTAGTTCAGAGGAGAGAACAAAAGTTGCATGTTACTGTGATTTCCTAGTGAATTACTGGCAGGCATTCAGATTGCGTGAAAGGAGATAAATGCTGTAAATACCTGTGTTAAAAAAGATGAAAAAAATGGTATATGCCAGAAACAAATCCCTGTAGTTAGTGACCATTATCCTAAATATGGATCTGCCTGGTAGAGAGATGGAGAAATTGGATCATGTTGAATAATTGAACACCTCAAGTCATGCCCACCAAAATGCCAAGTGTTTCACTGGAGATGCTCAACACCATACAGACTTAGAGGAATCCTCGATGTTTAGTTTCGAAGCACAAAGGTAAATTAAGGAATGGACTTACCAGGAAGATGATGTAGTATCAAAATATTAAACTTGTGTTAGTTCTCCGTGCTGACAAATTTTCCTTCAACTTTCTTACCAAATTTTTGCAGACAGCTATATGTGAAGGCTGTCACGTGAAGCTGTTAGATAGGGATATATAATGTATCCTCCAGATACACAGAGCTTTCAGAAAGCCTAGAAGCAAAGTATAAAATGATGCAAAGTGTGGCCTATTGCAGAGCACAGCCTTATCTTTCAAATCTCCTAGATACTATTAGACTGCTGTTTTTTATACATAAAATGATAGATAAAGAAGATTTTAAAAATTGCATCGACTTTTTGTTCCTTTTTACTTAGAGTTGCAGATAAAGTTGCCGAACTTTTATCAGCCAAACCATCTTCAAAACATATTTTCTTTCCACGAGAAAGGCCTACACACAAACCTTTTATGGCATTGTGTATTTATAGCTCTAGTCTGTACTGTGAATGAATGGCTCACTCCACAAAACACAATGGAGAGGCATTTCATGATCATCAGTCACAGAATCCCAGAATCCCAGAATGGGTCAGGTTGGAAGGCACCACAGTTGGTCACCTGGTTCAACCTCTCTACTCAAGCAGGGTCATCCCAGAGCACGGGGCACGGGATTGTGTCCACATGGTTCCTGCATACCTCTGGTGAGGGAGACTCCACAAGCTCTCTGGGCAATCTGTTCCAGTGCCCGGTCACCTGCACACTAAAGAAGTTCTGCCTCATATCCAGGTGGAACTTCCAGTGCATCAGTTTGTGCCATTGCCTCGTGTCCCATTTCCCGGCCCCACTGAGCAGAGCCCGGCTCCATCCCCTGACACCTCCCTTCAGACACGGACGGACATTGCTGAGGTTCCCTCTCAGTCGCGTCTCCCCGAGCCTGAACGGACCCAGCTCCCTCAGCCTTTCCTCCAAAGAGAGGTGCCCCAGTCCATTAATCTGGACCTGCTCAGTCCAGTGAAGGTCACTGAACAGGGTTTCAAAGGTGCAAAGAACCTGCTTGGTTTTCCATTCTTGCACAAAGAGAGGAAGGGGAATTTTGGCTTATCCAAGTTTGGGAATGATTGTGCATGTCACCACAGGACTGGCTTTCTCTGAACTGCTGCAAAGCCAAAACTCTGCCCCTACTCCCGAGTACTGCACAGCTCCCTGCAGAGAAATGGGAACAATGTCAGGACAAAGCTGCGTTGTGACTCTGGCAACTGGTCATTCAAAACTTTCCAAAAGGCAGTGGCAGCCTGGGGTCTGCTGGTGCTCTGAGACAGAACATGCACAGGTCTCACTGGTGCTCCACCAGCCAGTAAATTCACTGTCTGTAATTCCTGCTAATGCTGGAAATAGCTCACATCCAGGAAAGTTTGGATGTCAGGGCTTCGTCCTGCCTCTGTCACCCAGTGATACAGTACCGTATTTTACACCTTTGAATGCCTGATATGCACACTGCTCACAGCACTGATTTTCTAACAGAGCAAACTTAGGATGGCCTTTGTCAGCAGCCATATTTTCTGAATTCATATGCTATATTGAATCCCAGGGCCTAGAGGAACATCTGGGCCTTAGACATTAGGCTACTTTCTTATAAAATGGAAGGATTATAAAAGGCAACATATTTTGCCAGTTAAGAGGGAGATTGAAGTAATTGCTAATGTGAACTGTAAAATATACAAAATATTTCAGTAAATCAATCATACTCAAAATACTATTTTGCATATAAAACTGTTGTAAGAGAAGTATTTAGCATTGTGATATTTATATTGCTATTCATTGGAAATAAAATTTTTTAGTAATTGAATCCATACTAGAAAATTATGTCCATACAGCTTTGATACTTTATCTTTTAGAACTGCAAACATTTCTAATACTGCATGATTCTTATTTGATGTGTGCAGAGCACAGGGAAGGATGCTGTGCAAAAGTTTGTTAGCAAGTGGATGACATACCTGAGCTGTTTGGGAAAAATGAATTCAGCTTAAATCTCTTCCCCACTGTTAGGTATCTGCTTTTATCTCCTCTGAAAGTGGGAGAACTGAAAATAATTTAGGAATGCATTTTAGGTAATCAGTTCCTGTTACTATAGGCAGATTTTACAGGAATCTGGATCTTAGTAGTTCTGGTAAAAAATGTAAGATTTTCAGCAGTAGCTTTCCAAGTGACTGTGAAAATCTGGTGTGTAGACACAGTACCAGCACATAACTCCACTTCTCAGAAACATCCTCCCTGTGAAATGCTATGTAAAAGTGGTCCTGAAACTATTTTTGGAGGTCATTTCTGTATGTTCCCTCTGCTACTTTATTCATCTGGCAATTTTTTCTTAATTAATATTGCATGCCAGCAGGGATAAATAGGATCCAGCCCCCAGTCCCTGCCATGGTGAACAGAAATCCTATCAATGTAGAAAGCAGAGCACAGATTTCTTCTCTAGCATGTGTGTGTAGCAGGCATCCAGTTGTTTCAGTTTTTTCTATAGAGCCAGGCTTTACACATTACATTTGTAATTTGTAAATTACAGTTGTAAAGTGCAATTTGTCCCAGAAAAGGAGGATTCCTGCTCCTACCAGTTGGAAGAAAGTCTTGAACTGATGTCTCTTGGAAAAGAAAATGAGAACAAAAAGGGAAAACTTTATAAAGTAAGTGCACAGAAAAACCTGTGCAACATAAAGCCTCAGGTTGTCTGGACTTGGAATGAAGTTACAGATTCTTGTATTATTTTTTAAGTATTTTAGGAAATATTGCTGAAACAAAGCAGAATTTTATGAACAAAATGTCTTCCAAAAGAGCATTAGGATAACTGTGAAATCAAACACTTAAAAGAACCCCAAAACAATACCATAATAAAAATTTTCTTAAAGAGCCCCAAGAAAGGATGCACCTCTAGATAAGGTGGTTTTGTTCTTTTGCACATGCAGGCAGATTTGCAGGCCCTTGTTAATAGGGGGTATAAATGACGCAAAGTGCAAGTCATAAATGTGTGTTGCTGTGAAAGATTGGGTGCAGTTTTGGGTGAGCTGTGGTGCGATATTTCCATTTGATATCTGGAGTCAGCCAATAGCAGCAGGTGGTGAGAGGCTGAGGAGCACAACATGTTCCAGCAGCACCTGAGGTTTGATCTCTGTGGCACGCTTGCTGCATGCTGCACAGCAAGTCTCTGTCAGGGCTTCCTTGTCATCTTTGAACTCAGTGTATACAAACCCAAAGTACTTTTATTTAATCTAGATCTTCCATAATTAGTGACCATTTCCTTAGGGGTATATGTCACTGAACCAAGAAAGAGTTCTCAGATGTTCTGGTGCAGACACTGATGACTCTCTACCAGATTTGTATTTAATTCTTTTCTTTCTGTTTGCATTCAGCAGTTGTGCCTTCTGCAGGATCTCCCTCCCTACCACCCACAATAATTACAAGTGATGGGCGTTTAAATACTTTGCTGAGATGTGGTGTTTCTCTGCACAATTTAGAAAATCACCACCTCCATGACTGGAAAATAGGTAACATGTTTTGTACTACGTGAGACCAGAAGAAGGATAGATATTCTATAATTCATTGTGGAAAAAGAGAAGGTGTGAGCAGTGTTATCTTAGGAGTTTTAGATGTGCCTACTGTGCTGTTTTACTGCTCGTAACAAGATGTTCCCTGGAGTGAATGCATCACCCTGGAATGTGTTTACATTTAGGAATGGGACTCATTTCATTTCACAAATGAAAGGATGGTACCTAAAGGTCCAGTTTTGCATTGGGTTTTTCATCTTGACAAATTGGAATGAACAGTTCTAACACAGGTGATCTTATAGTTTAACCTCAGGGCTCTGGTGCAGTGCTCTCTTCACAGTGTCCCCAAGGCAGAAGATCACACAGCTAATTTTGCACATGTTGCTGTAAATGTGGTGGAAGCCTTTTGTGACAGCTTTCTGTAGATGAAGCAGTCTGGAAAAGGATCGTGTGCCACTGAAACCTAGCAGAGGTTGTTTAGAGTGTTTAGGTGGTGAAAACCTCATTTTAGATAAGAGTTTTGACCAGAACTGTCCTGCCTACCTACTCCTACACTTGGGTTTTGAATTCTTTTTTTTTTTTTTTCAATATAAATATATGGACAGTTTTTCTTTTCTTGGTTAGTTTCTTTTTTTTTTCCTCTTCCTCACAAAAAATACAAGTGTGCTTTTATGACCCTGAAGAGTATGACAACTTCTAAACTGTCAATTTAGAAGTATTTCAGTTTTGCAGAACAAGAAAAGGAATAAAGATCTAGATGGGATCTGTACTTTTGTTTATTTCAGGATGGTACCCAGGACTTCTTGCTGCTATATGGTTATTGCTGCCCACTGAATCTGTTGGTGAGCTGCACAGTCAAAACCCCCCAGCTGCATGAGGTTGTATTAGGCTGGACTGTAGTTGCAGAGAAGGAAACCTGTCTCTTCACTGTTTTCGTCTGTCTTCTGATGCTGGCTATAACTTCCTCTGGATGTTGTGGGTTTCAGACTGCTTTCAGTTTTAGTGGTTACATTGGTTTGTTACAAAGCTCTTTTTCTAGTCAGGCTGAGTAAATTTGCAAGCTGTATGTGATAGGAGAATCTAATATATGTTTTTAATTTAGGTCCTATGTGCCTTTTAATTTCCACTTGTATAAGTGAACAACTGAGTGAAAAAACCCTGCAATTTTCTGGTCTTCTGACACACTGGAATAAAAAGATTGGGTTTTCTGACACAAAAGGCATCTAACCACATTTCTGCAGAATCTCCTGTTCTGGACTCTGAATTAGATCTGATTTAAACCCCAAGTGCCCTGATGTAAGTCTTACTATAATTAAGATATCATTTGAGAATTTTTCATTTCACTGGAAGTTCTCTGTTTGCTTTTCCATTTCTTTATGTAACAGAAGAATTTAGATCTACACGTTGTTTGCAGAATTCAAACAAACAATAAAGAAATAAAGACAATCTTCGAAGATTAATATAGAGATGGACGGTATGCATTAGTACAGACGGTGTATATACAATTAGATTTTAAAACTTTTCCCAGGTGAAACTTTGTGACTACCAAAGAGAAAATGAAAATTGATGCTAGGCGAAAAAAATATTATGATATACTTCTAATGCATGAAAACCTTCATCTTGTGCCAGGAGAAATTAATATATCTGGGTTATACTTGGGTAGAAATCTGAAGTGAGATTTATATCTTAACTTATACATATATCTATGCCATTTTCATTTGTTTTCCGTACTGCATTTTTTACTCTTTTGGTTTTCTTTTGGCATATTACTCCCTTCCCTACAGAGAGCCCTAATTAAAGAAAACATGTAACATTTTAAGTCAGACTGAGACTAGACTGTCCCTGATTAAGGAGAGAGTGGACTTATATTTTGTGGTTGCTATATCCTTTTTTTGAAATGTTCTGTATGTGTTGAATAGCTACATATAACCTTTCCCATAGGGTGTCCAGATTCCTCTTTGAGATGATGTCAGGGCTGCCTCACCTTTTGGGAGAAGATTTATTCCTTTAGGCCCAGAAGGAAGAAGTCCCAGTGCCTGTGCATTAGAGGCACTGGGCAGTGAAAAGCTCTGTAATTCCTCCCAGTCCAGTAACACAGTGAAACCACATGAGGGTGAGTCCTTGGCCTGTCCTGGATTGCTGTGACACTGTGGTATAACCATCAGTAAGGAGAACCAGCTTACAACAAACTCCAGCGTCCAGGCACACAGATTTCACGTTTCTCTGGGAACCAACACTCTCACCTTACCCCTTAACCCTTAGCACAGAGGTAAGTGTGAAAGCACATTAGACTGGAGAGGCCCCTTGCCAAAGGCAGTTTCCTACAGTTTTACAGTACATACAGTCTGTTTTTATGATAATGCTGCAAGAGTAACTTGTCATGAGTTATGTGTCTTCACACAGCATCACTGGTTTCAGAAAAGTTTTTTTTCTTCTTTCTTCTTGTGGCAGAATTCAGGTGGAAATTGCAGTTGTATGGTGTTATCAGTGTTGATAAATAGCACTTGTCTTCCTGGACAACACCACTCTAAAATGATCTTGGTCAGATACTACTTTGTGAGTTCATTGTGGTTGTGCACTAATGATATTAAGCATTCTAGTTTTGAGGAGTTTTATATTGTGGTTGACTGTATGGCAGAGATCTTCTCGTCCTTCTAGGTAGTGGTGGAGTCATGCTAGCAGCTATCAGCTAAACATGGAATGACAAAACCACTGACATCTTGGTCACATCTAACACATAAGTGTCCCAACTCTAAAAAAAACAAAACAAAACCTCTTGCCTTCTGAGTTACAACTTATCATATTTCTTTGTAGGCTTGCTATTGGCAGACCAAGATGAAATTATCTCCTATAGCAATATGTAACCCCTTAGTGGTATTTAAGTGACTGTCCTTCATTTTCTACAAGGTGAGGAGAACTCCCATGACACAGTAGTTTCAGTGGGAACTCAGAGCCCTTGTCACTTTGCTACGCTGTGTCAATAAAGTGCTTTTGAAGCTACTCTGGTTTATAGTTTTTGAATTGCTCTACACATTTATGGCACTATGTAAAAGTAATCCTTAGTCTAGTAATACTACCTTGTAATTAAAATAAATATATAATTGGAAACCAGCCTCAATAGAGAGCATTACCTTCAAAAGAGTTTTTCCACACTACTGGCAAAACCCAACTTCAATTTCAATTAAAAGAAAGAGGCTGCCTGTGAATTTTAAGTAGATTCCTCAGGTTTAGAATGTAATTAAAGCTTGTAATTACTTTTTGGGCTAACAGAATATTTCAATAGTTGAAAGAGAAAGCCTGAGATTAATAATTGTAGTAAATGTGGATTACATTATCTAGCCCTATCAAAACCCAGTGCTGTGCCCAGTGTGCCAGCATGATACCTGTGTCAGGGAAAGGGGTCGTGGTGAAGCCCAGTGGCTGCAGCTCAGCTGGTCCTGGTTGCCTGTGTTTAGTGACATCAGCATGGCTGTCCTTACTCGTCCCTCCTGAGGAGGGCCAGGTAGGAGCATGTGAGGAAAGCTGTGCTCAGCCTGGTCCTGCCTGAGGATGCTGTCAGGATGTGGTGAAAGTCCATGCCCTCCCCTGGGAGCTGTGGTGCCCTCTTATGTCTTCCGGTCTAGATACAGATGTTGAATTTCCTTTTCCAAATAGTAGGGAATATAAACTCCAAGGGACTGAAATAGCAGAATGTAAATTAAATATGATACAATTTTTGTTTAGTTATAGCCAAAAGCACAAGAAAGTGTGCATTTCCAATGTGCAAAATATTTACTAATGTCTTAGGAAATGGGCTGATAATTCTTCTCCCTTGGAGAAATAGTACTGTGTATATTCTACTTTTAAATTCCTTTTACTGAATGATTGAGCCAATGATCTGAGTGTGTGGCTTTACTTCTACATAGCAGAGTATATCACAGAGCAGATATATTAGGTCCAGAAAGTTCCAGAAAGAGAGCCATGATTTAGTGTGGTTCTGCAGCAGAAGTATAAAACCAGAGTTTTGGCAAACCTTACTGTGAGTATTTAGGAAGCTCCAACATGTTGACCCTAAATCTTGCATTGAAATTGCAGGGTGTGTTCCCACCTGACAATAATTTCATTCTGGGTGGTAGCAGTGGTGCTCAGGAGAGCTGACTGACTTTGGTGTGGAACTGTCAGGCACCACAGCTTGTCCCTCAGCTAAGGTCTGGAGCCAAACAGGGATGCTCCTGGCGTACTTCAGAGCATGGTGATCATACATCCAAGGGACTTCATGCCTCCTAGTCACAATGAGACCTTCCCTGAGGCAGAAGATTTTGTCCCCTTTTGTCCTCTACCACTAGTTTGTTGAGGCTCCAAGTAAATCATACAGCTTGCTGTGTAGAGTTTGTGGCTGAGTCTGGAACTGACCCAGCATCTTTGTGTTCCAGTCTATTGTCCTAGTCACTCTCTGTTCTTCAGAGTCTGACTCAGTGCTCCTCAAACATCTCAATTTCCATTTCTCCATTTTCTTTCTGGTTTTGTGTCCCTCCCCCCCCACCATGCAAACTTCTGGCTCCACATCTATTTTTCCTTCTTGCCATTCTTAGTTGTTTAATCTTTAAATATTCAGAAAACTCAATGAATGGCAATATGGCATTGTGAAAAAACTGTTACAGTTGGATGATGCAGCATAATCTCATTGCTTATTGTGTTAGAGATGATTTATTGTTTTATCAGTTTGTGAATAGGTTACCCTTTTCCAAATACTAGGATGTCTTTTTTTTTATTCATTAGCTCACAACTGATTCTGTAAGTTCAATGCACTTTATTTATTTTATTTTTTTTTTAATTTTATTTTTCAAATTAGGCTCCTTTCCAGGGGTAAAAAGAGGATACTGCATTCTCTCTGGATAAATTTACAGGATTTGCCAATATGCAGCAAGTTTGGGCTGGAAAAAATGTGGAAATGATAAAATGTCATCCAAGATAGAAAATAAATGGAGGGATTCCTTTTAAGCACAGTCATAAGAAACAAAATTAATCTTTAAAGGTGTACTAACCCCTAAAATTTTTGGGAGGGTCACTATAACCAAAATGAGCAAGCTTCAGTTGTAAACTCTTGATAAGACCGACATTAAAAGGAGAGTTTGTTTTGGAGGATGATTTCAAGCTCAAAGGCATTACTCTCAAAAGCACACAATGTTACTAGTTAGAGTAAATATAACACCTCACCTGACATCACTGCATTGTTTCAGGAACTGTGCTTTTGTTTTAGCTCCATGCTAGTCAGGGAATATCTCTTCTTTGCAGGTTAAAATTATAGCATACAGGCATTTAGCTGGATTTTCTTGTTTTCTTAAAGCCATGGTCAGAGCAATTTCCTTTTGAGTAACAATTTGATTTAATGATACCATCACTAATATTCTTCATAAATTTATTAGGAACTTTTGTGCTGTGTTGTTACCTTTCAGTTTGGTGAGAATTGACTCAGATCATTTTCCCATTTAATCCCATTCAAATAAAGCTACAAGGTCATATATATGGTTCTGTATATACATTATGGGTGGGAGAGAGAAGGATAGTCCTAACCTCTGTTTTCTGTAGCCAGTTTTATGGACAGCATACTGGGTTTATGACAGTGACAACAGTGTTCTATTTCTTCCTTGTCTTTCACCTCCTTTTTATCTTCATGCAAACTGGATGTAAGAAACAGACTTTTTTGTTTGTCATTCTTCTGGTATTTTTTTCCTGTCCATCTTTGATGGGAAGCTGCAATGTTATTGCTTGCCAGCAACAGTCAAACCTTAATGAGGTATTTGAGAAGTCCCAATGGAGAACCTGCCACATGTAAAGAAAATATAGAATATATGCAGGAAATGCACAGGCCAATACTTTGTTTTATGGATTGTCCTGTCCTGTCCACGTAACACAGAACTGTTCATGTAGTCATTTGTATGACTGCTCTTGATGGATATCTTTCAATAGTAAATTTCTCATAGGAAACTAAATAATTGGTTTCATTCAGGCATTGAAAAGAGCAGCCCGGTCTTCTGAGAAAATTCATGTCCATTTTAAAGACTTATGCCCGGTTCTAAATTTAATTGATTGTAGATTAATTTCTGTTTCTACAGTGTTGGTAACATTTTCTTTCTGAAGACTACTTTTGAAGACTGTTGGAGTTTGGGTAGGGAAGGATCAGAAGCTTCCCTCCCTCCTTTTCTTTTGTCAAGGTGCTTTTCCTACTGTTAATTTTTGGACTTTGACAACGACTGAGCTTTCAGCAAGCTGCTGCATGTTAGCACCCTGGAAACCCTAAAACTAAAGCTAACTTGTGCAGCTGTAGTGCTTTAGCCAGTCAAAGGGTGACTTGCTTTCCATATCAGGGTTATGCTCACTCTGCTCTCTGGCAAGCTGCAGAGGTAAACGCCCAAAGAGGCGAAGGCAGTGGCTGTGGGGTGAGCTGTAAATACAGCAGTCTGTGAATCAAACCACTCTCCCTCTCCCACCCTTTCTAGAAATCTATCAAGCTGGCCGGCTGCCCTGCTTGAAATAAATGTGGAAAATATTATGTAACTTTGCCCTGTGCTCTGTGCTGACAGTGTAGGCACTAGTCAGGTTTTGGTTACAATATCTGCTGCGGCTATTTTTGGTAACCAAAGGCTTGTCTTTTTAAATTTATGCCTGTATTTCCTTTGCCCCCACCCTCGCATTTATGTTTGTTTTTTTTTTTTCTTTTTTCTTTTCCATCAACAACAGAATGCAGCTCAGCTTCTGCAAACAGAAAAACAACTTCAGCAAAGCTGTTTAAGGGCTATTCCTTATTAAAAATAATAATACACCCCCCCCCCCCCAGCAACAACAACAACAAAAAGCAAACAAAACCCCCCAGCAAACTTCTGGAGGAGGGATTTATGGCCTCTGACTAGGCAAGCACTGAAAGAGTCAGTCTCAGATCCCCTCCCCTAGAGTTATAAGCTGTGTCAATACCTCCCTCTGCTGAAAGCTCTGCATTCTTCCTCTCTTGCTTGACTACATTTTGCTGTGGCAGGACTTGAATAGACCAGAAGGAATCTGTGATACATAATAGAGCAGCCTGCTTGCTGCAACACAGCTGCCCTAGCGAGATTACACCCTCTGGGGAGTGCATAAACTTAAACTATTTGTCCTTTCCCAGTGTGATTCTTTGCAGACTAAAATCTGAGATTAGGAGAAGATGATAATTTAGAGTCAGATGACTTTTAAAAATACTCCTTCAGGAACTCCTGTGAAGGGATTCAGTCATTGTCAAGGGACATTCTGTTTAAAGACAGATTGTGCGTGTGCCTTACAAATTAATTTCCTTCAGTTTTAGTCACTTAACTAGTTTTTGTTCTAGAAATAGCAAAATTACCGTGTGGTTTGGGATCCATTGTGCTGCATAAACTACCATGTAAGACTTTAAGTGTTGTGTTACTCAAATAGATTGAATTATCTTAATGACTGGAAAATCTATGAATCATCTCAACTACAACTGGTGTGGTTATTAGGGTGCTCAGCTTTTCAGAGGCTGTGGGATTAGGGGCCCATGCCAGTCATTTCTCATCTCAGATCACTACAGTATAAAGATTTCAAAGGGACCAACACATTTTATTTGTGTCTGTTTCAGGTACCCCAAACTGACATGCTAAAAAAGGTAGTGATTTTGTCAGAGGTGAGTGAATGAACTTAGTGGAGAACTGAGCAACTTCCAGATGTCTCAAGTTAGGCCCCTGATTTTAATAGACGACTAGAAGCAAAAGACCCTAATTCAAACCAAATATTTTTCTTTATGTTTATCACTCCCTTGGAACTTTTGGAGTGTCTGCCTGTGTTGTGGGAAAGGCTAATGCACTGAAAAGCCATAGCTGAGCTACAGCAGGTCACAGCTTTTTTTAGTTAATAATTTTCAATATTCCCTCATTATGTTCAGTTGCTTCAGATCAGATGAGTTTTCCCTCTATTTGATGGCAGATGGCAAACAACCATTTTACATCAACTTTGTTCTAGAAGAAGTGCAAATTGGGTTGCTTCTGTTAACTTTTTCATCTAAACTTTTTAATGTGTTCAGGGAAGTTTGGTAATGTTGGAGGTGAGAAGAGTAATAAGGAAAAAAACATAAATTCTGTGTACAGAGAATTGTTCTGATTGGATGGGGTTCAAAAAAAGCACACAAGGCAGAGCAAGGGTAAAAAGCAGACAGGAGGGTGCAGGAAGGAGTGCAGCTGTAGGGAATAAAAACACTCAGGGGAAGGTCGTATAAGGAGGAGAAGAAATCATCATGTGGTGAAGTTTTCAGGAAGGTGCTATTGTATGAAGACTTGTAAGGCGGACTGACCTTAAAAAGGAAGAAACAAAGGACTACTTGCTACAAAAATGATGGTAGGAATTAGGCCTTGTAGGAAGAGAAGAGGGTTTGATTTAGTGTGCTGTGAGGTTGAGGTCTTATGGCTCTCTGGAAGATGGCTTTTCTTAGCAGGAGAAAGTTTGGTCAGGAAGCAAGGCTTGAGGAAGGGTACCCTGAAGAGAATCTGAGGTGTCAGAGTCACCTGTGTTATTCATTAAATATGTTTTTAATGGAGGCTTGCTCATTCTTAATTATGGCGCAGAATATTCTTTTTTGCTTCACACCTTGGATATTTATAACTGGTAGGAAAATGCTAGCAAGGTTATTTGGTTTAAAGAAGGAAAAGCTTATAATGTATTTGTACTTGACATTTTTTCAAAATTAAATGATCTGATATTAAGATTTTCTTTGGATGTTAAGCCAATTGTATACAAGTTTTATAAAATGCTGTCTCTGACCTGCTGAGACAAACCTGAGAAGCAGAGATACAAAATTACTTAAATGAATATGGAAAATGGGGTCCTAACTTGTTTTTGGGACTTCACTGGCATACTGGATATGCCAAGGTTTCTAGCATTGGGCTGGATGTTATTACTGCTAAATAAAAAGGCATGAGTTTTGCCTCTGACTTTTTATTTTTTTCCAGTCTCTGGTGCTCAACCATGATTTAAAGAGAGACATGTAACTGACTGATTTTTTTCAGTAATTAACATATGAGCCTTGTTGCTGCACTTTGTGTTGGATTATTCTCTGTGACAGTTTTAGATGGTTGTGGTTAAGTACAAGGTACCATTCTGTGGTTCTGCATTTACTGAGATACTCTGAGCACACAGCTGAATGTCTCCTCTAAACAGAGCTAGATTTAGATGGGGGCAGACAGGCTACAAAATGTGCATCCTGACTGTAACAGAGCAGTCAGAAAGACATCTGTAATGCTGTGGGTATGTAGTTTGGAGTCAGCTGAGTGACAAAGTCTAAAGTGGTGACTCAAAGGGAATCTGCTGCTGGCTTTGGATCTCAGGTGCTAGGCTCAGTTCTGTGAGTTCTGTAAAGCTTCCCCACACACCACAAGGCTCTTAAGGGATCTTTATGGAAGGCAGATGAAATGAGGATATGAAAAGCCCTGTACTTATAGCACAACTGAACTCAATTAATTCACTTTTCTCACTCTTTCAAACAACAAGGTGTATATTTATGTAGGGCTTTTTGCTCAGCAGGGTGGCCTGCGGCCATACAGCAGGATGCCCCTAATGAAGCTACAGTTTTAGTATCAAAAATGTCTGGACTAGCTGGGCCTACAATGCAAGAAGCACATTAATCCCTAGGATATCTAAAGTAACTTGGTAGGGGCACACTTCTCTTGCAGAAGCAGTGCCACATGATTATACTGCTTAGTTTGGAAAGTTAAACAGAGACTCTAGGAGATGGAATGTGTATGAGAAGGGCTTATTATCAGTTATGCTAAATACTCAATGAAACCTGAGGCCACACAAATCTCAGCTGGTCTCAAGTTTTCTTACAGTCGAAACTCAGATCAGGTTCCTTGAGAGTTCAAGAATTTCTAAGCAAAACTAGACCTGCTGAATGTGTAGAACTTGAACAGCAGCTTTACAGTACATGCTCAAAGCACTTGTTGTAAATTAGTAACTTTTCACAGCACTCATTTGATTTAGAGACATTTGATTCACTTCCTCTTGCAATTCTGTACACAGGAAAACAAAAAAAGAGGATTTCTTAAGGATTTTAGTGCAGAGTGATACACTTAAACATTTCACTGGTGACTAACCTCTACAGGTAGACCATCTAGGTTCCTGTCTGGCTTTTAAGTATGCACAAAATTTTACAAGTATTGTACTGAACAGGTTATCCTGGCAAAGTCTGGTTGTGGTGTGAGTGAGATGATCTATCTGCAATGAAATCTTTGTGACCACAATATAGGTCCTCATTTGGGTTTGTAAATTGTTTTTTTGTTGTAGTATACTTGATCATTATATGGACAGGAAAGCTATTAAATGGAGTATTTGCATATGATTGAAGATTTGCTCTGTAAATTCTATCACTTTAATCCTGGTGTTCTCACTGTCCCTGAATCCAATGGCTGTGAAACCTGCTAATGTGTGTAGTGTTTAGGTGTGAATATTTGGGTGAACACATTTTAATGTACATTTTCTGCTAGTTGTTCATTTTTGGCAGGAGTCCTATAGAAAAATGGGCAGCATTAACACACAGAGTAGGTCCTTTGGATGTATGTGTGTCTACACGCACATGTCCTCTCCCCTGGGTCCCCAAAGGAGTTATACAATGGACACGTTCAGGATCAACAGGATGGCCCCTTCATTAAGTGACTGAACAGGAAACCAGGAGAGTTAACTCCTGTTCCTGATTCTTTGAAACTTTCTGCCTGCAAATCTGGGAAGTTCACTTAGATTTCACGTGCCTCAGTTTTCCTATCAGTAAAACAAGAGACTAGGGTAACTTTGTGCTTGTATTTGAATAATTTAAACTGGCAAGGGAAAATGGGCACATGTCTTAAAAATACTGTTAAAAATGACTTTGAAGTCTTGAAACACGTGTCCAAGGATAGGAAATACTTTAAAGATATGCGTCAGGATTATTTAAGAAAATGTTGCTTTGGCTGTTTTCCAATAACAAAAGCAGATTTAACAGTATCAAAAGGCAAATTTGTATTTTTTCTTTTAATCATTTTTTAAATGTTTCTAGAACTCTATCAAAACTTCACCTTTTTTTTTTTGTTTTGTTTTGGTTTTTTCTTCCTTGAAATGTCCCTTTTTTGATACCGGGCAAAAGAAAAATGTTGCTTGTTCTCTGACTTTCTTAAAGATGTCTCAATTTGTGTAGTGTTAGCATTCTAGCAAAACAAAATAAGTCTTCCTTCCCAAAAGCACCAGAGGACTTCTCTTATTCTTTATTCCAATTAATTATAGGGACATGTTTTTACTGCCTCTAAATGCTTTAGATGCTCTGTTTTGATTTTAGTGATTTACCATGGCTCTGCTAGTTTCATGGAGGGGGATTTTATTCAATTAAAAAAATCCTGGGAGTGCTAGGATGAGTGAAGCCTGATGGCCTATGGTTTTGTCTTGTTAATATGGTTTGGAAAGTTTTTGTGCACTCTGCGTTCCTAAACTTTCTCTTTCCTTTTTGTGCAGATTCCTGGGTGTCTTACGATGTGTGAGCTCATTGTTGCTTTTTCATTTAAATATCTACCAGGAAGTTTCCCTGTTTCCTTCAGGGAAAGTTCCATGTATGCAAGAAAATACTACTGCTAAGTCACTGCTCCTGGTTAACTGCCTCAAAAAGATAGATGGGATGGTTTATTCTTTTTGTCTTTGCTCTTCTTAACTGCCCACCTTAAATATAAACTTTGGCATTCCCTAGGCCACTTTAGGCCATAGGAAACATGTCTCAAAACAGATGAGGTCAATACAGAACTGCTAAATCTTTGAACTTTTTTCCTCTTCCTGGACCACAGGGACAACATATGTTGAAGCTTGTGTATAATTTTTGAGTAATTTTCAGGAATCCAATTTCTTCTTCTAAAGGTGAAATCCTGAATGGATGATAGATGCCTAATGGATGACATTGCTTACTAGCTACAGCATTTAAAGTCTAATTGCAACCAGATCTGCTTCTCTTCTCTAGATCTTCTTCCTGCTGAACAATCTGTCACCTTGCCAGTCCTTTAGCAACTGGTACTTCAGGCACCTATTTTTGTGCATCAGTTCCTCTGTCACTCTGGAATTCCAGCTCTGTTTCCAGCAGCGGGTTCTAGGAGGTGAAGGGACCGGCAGCTGCCTGTCCAAACAGAAGGGCGTCCGTTCTGTCTGTCTGCGTGAAGGTGCTGGGCTGCCTTCGTGTTTATAAACTTTGATTGATAACCGCACCTGTGCGGCTGCCAAGGTCAGGCTGCCTTTGGGAGAGTGTTTTATCACCACGGGCACCTGGCTTGGTGCAAGATTTAGGGACCTGGCCTGTCTTCGATGGCATAGTTCTGGCAGTCTGAAAATACTTTGTTGTAAGACATTGGCCTGCAAAGTCTAACCAGGTGACAGCTTCGCTTTTTGATAGCTGTCAGAAGGAAGAAGCAAGTCTAAACTCCATCTATTGCATCAGTGACTGACGTTAAAACCTAATAAAATATAATGAATTTTTCCCACCTATGAATATGCTGTTCCTGAGGGCCTGGGGTTGAAGAATTTAGAAATTTGTTGCACTATTTGTGTTTTGTAAGGCAAGTACAGGTACAGTTTTCACGGATTTTTTCACCTTTTGACTTGGGTGAGGAGGGAGGGCTGGAAAGTCAGATCAGGTTGCTCAGGGCTTTATCCAGAAAAATTATAAAAACCTCTTATATAGAGACTGCACGGACACTTTGGCCAACCCATTCACTCTCCTCACAGGGAGAATAGTTTCTCCTAACATCTGGTGTGAACTTCTTGTATCATTTTATGCAGATTGTCTCATAATTCAAACACATATCACTGTGCACTACAGACCGTTAGCAACCTTGCCACAGGCATTGACAAGCTCCTCAAAACCAACTCTTCTCCATACTGAGCAAGTTTGAGTTTCTCAGCCTCTCCTTGCTGAGCAAGTGTCCTAGCTGTGGTGTCCTCACTGTTCTTTACAGGAGAACTGAAGAACAGAGATCTTGAGAGGGCATGAAGTAAAGGGACTTTACAAGAAAGACTAGGGTGGATGGAAGAAAAAATGAGATTTTGAGAGTAAGAAGTTATTCTGCTGGTATTGCTTCCCAGCCTTGAAGGACATGGAGGGATTATTTGTGAAAAGGGGCTGAGGCAGACAGCAATAGGAGCTGAATGTGCTGATTGCAGGTGACACAGTGAGGAGCAGAAGTTGATGCATCTGGGAAAACACATATGGTAGTTATCGGCAGGCTGAAAGGAAAAGTGGGGGAAGCCATGGGCTGGGCATTATTGGCCTGCTTCAGAACTTTGAGCTGAGACTGAGAGGATGCAATTACTTGGTCACAGTGATAACTTTAAGAACTGGTATAAATTTAATGAGGATATTAAAATATGCTACAGTTCTTTGAGCTGAGTTTTCTATCCTTAGCTGTCACTTATTGAGACTAAAGCTGCAAAAATCTGTGTACTTTCTCTTGTGTTGCTAAGTACTGAAACCCTGAATATGTGCTACCCTTTCTCCAAATCTTGAAAGCTGGCACTTCATACCACTGATGGAAATTTAAAATAAGAAGTAATTCCAGAGGTTGCCTCTCAAGTCTTCCAGGTGGAAGAATGTACTTGATACATCTCTGTAATGACAGTCCTTTGTTGAATACAGTTTGCTTTTTCTTGTCCTACTAAGGTAATATTTTAGTTAGAATGCTCTGCTCTGGAATAATTAGAAGTAAAATTAGTCAATACAATGTTTAAATGTTATATTACTGTAATCTCTCTAGAAGTATTTTGAGTTGTACTTTGCATTAAGAGAACCACTTTGGAACAGAACACTTTGCTGCAGATCTGACTAATGTAGGGGTTACATATGTTGGGTTATGTGGTATGCTTGAATATTTTCTGGTGGTTTGTGGTCCCTTGATATCCATAAAATCACTGCTTGTACTCGTGACAGGATTCCTAACATTCATAAATAACCTGTGCTCCTTCTTTTCACTTCCTGATGGGTAATTGGTATATTGCCTAAAACTCCAGATCCAGCAGAAGCAGTACACTGGAAATTATAATTCTTCCTAGTGGTTTGGGTAATAAAAATGTCAGTCAGGCTTAGGCAAGGATGCTAAAGCTTTTCTGTAGAAGTCTGTGTCACAGGATAAATATGTGCATGGATTTTAACCCACACTGTTTCAAAGAGTTTCTTTGGTTGGATCAGAGATAGTTTTGTCTCCACGTATAGATTTGGGTAGAAATATGATGCTGAGGTATTTCTACTGCATACATTTATAGGCAATATGTTAGAAGGGGAAATGCATAAAGAGGTTCTATAGATATTCTAAACCACAGAGGAAAGGTCTAGGCTTCAGCAACTATTTAGAAGATGAAGTTGAAGACCTTCAGTAATTTCTTATTATGACTGGCTTAAAGTGTGGACAAAAAAATGTCCTTTTGGCATACATAACTCCACGTAAAAACTATTTCTAGTTTTCATCTGTATAATCTGTATCTCTAGGCTTGTTCTCATGAGACACTTCAACTTACTAAATGTCTGCTAGAAATATACTACAGCAGAGGGGAAGCGGTGTAGGAAGTTCTTTGAGTATTTGGAAGGTAACTGCCTGACACAGCTGGTGAGTGAGCCAGCCAGGGAAGGTGCCCTGCTGGACCTGTTTGTGAAGAGAGAAGAACTTGTGGGTAATGTGATGGCTGGAGGCTGACTTGGTCATAGCAGTGACAATTCTTGGAAAAGTAAGCGGAGGGATCAGCAGAACTGTGTCTCTGCGGACTTCTGGAGGGCAGAGTTTGGCCTGTTCAGGAGACTGGTTGACAGAGCCCCTTGGGAGGCAGTCCTGAAGGGCAAAGGAGTCCAAAAAGGCTGGACATTCTTTAAGAAGGAAATATTAAAGGTACCTGGTTTTCTTCAAACTGTGCAATCCGGTTTTCCTCCAGCTGCTTAGTCTACCATTTGGTTATTGTTTCTCTCTGAAAAAGCATGTTGGCTCTGCAGATTTACCCACTCCTTTGACCATATGCTTTTCTTGTGTGTTCTTCTATCATGATTATTGGTGTATCAGAACAGTGTTGTATTTTCTCTGCTTATGGAGATAGTAGAGGAAGTTACCCAAGGATTAATCTGAGAAAAATAATTCTCAAGATTTGACAGGAAACTTCATGACATGCTAGAGGCCTTATTCTATCTAAATTGCTCATCTAAACACTAACTGGAAAGATATGAAGAAACATACTGGGCTTTGAAAAGGACTTTTGAATCCTTAATTTTATGAATAATGTATTTGAATTCAGTGGATTTACCCCACTGCACCATGAAAAAAGGAAGATGTGTGAGTGTGACTCTAAATTTTTTTTCTTTGGAGTAAGAGTTATGCTTCTTTAATATGTGGTTATGCTGACTGTTTGCATAAAAATATCAAGTGTGTTATCTCCTTTCTAAAGTGGGACATTGCAGAATGATAAAATAATTGCTATCTTGATGGTTTCCCAGTCCCTATCGAAGCAGATTTTTGGGTATGGCCCCTCCTGTAGTTGTCCATCTTTGCATGGACAATAGTTAAGCCTATAGGTAGAGGCTTTGCAATCTGTAAGCACTCAGCTGCAAATTCATAACCTGTCATTTTTAGACAAAATGAGGATGTCTCAACAGCTCAGCTGAAGTGAAATGTGAACAGGAAGTAATAACTGAGCCTGTGTACCCTGGTGTCATCTTTAATCTATTTACATCTAATAGACCTGTTTTTACTGAATCTAATGGAAAAATTGATTTGCTTAATGGAATGTATTTGTCTTAATTATATGCTTGTTTTAATTATATATTTTGAATCTATTATCACCTACTTCTAGAAATCCTTGAGTGGGTGAGATTTTGTTATGCTGTTCGCTGTAAAAGTAAATACATGCAAGCAGGATTGTACCCCAGGCAGCTCAGAATTTCAGCACTTTCATTTGAGAAGTAGATAACTCCCAAACTCCCCTCTCTATGTCTAATTTTCCTTTCTTCTTTTTAAGATTTAATTATTGAAAAGTCTAGAGGAGCTGTTATTTTTGGATCATATCGGGAGATTATTTTTTTAAAAAGGAGTCTTTTGCAGTAGCATTGGATGAACTACAGTTTCATTGCTAAGGTAGAGCATAAAACATGCTTCTAGCTTCTCGTTGAGTCAATGAGTTTATATATTTGTTTGAATTTCCACCACCTTCCATTTCTGTCCATGTGTAAGCATCTATATGAAGCTTTTATCTTTCCTACATTCTGTCATTTGTATCACAGGCTTGCCACCAACTGGCTGAGGTCTAGTGTTCATGGCTGTTGTGGTGGGGACTGTTTGGGTAGTGCTGTTCACCCTGTCCAGTGTAAGCACAGCTGCTCAGGGGTGGCTGAGCAGAGCAGCATGGTGTGAGCACGCGGCGTTTCCACGTCAGCCCATGATCTCACGGGTGTGAAACCGCACATGGAAACCACCAAATGGGTCCCAGCTTCTGAATGTGCCTTCCTGTTTTCCTGCTGTCTTCTGACTCGAGTTTAGAGTGTAAACAGACCCTTTGGTTTTGCTCCTTTTGCATAGCACATCTCTGTGGCAGCTTTCTCCATTCAACCAGCAGCAGAGAAGTGAGACTTTTGAGTACTGCTGTCAATAAGGTACCCTTCCACCCTTAAAACCTGTAGGCCAGCCTCAAGCTCTTTGCTGAGCAAAACTGACTGGATTTTGCTTGAATAAAAGAATGTAGAATTGTCTTTTTTTTTTTTTCATTTCTAATGAATATTTAAGGCATATAATGTATTGTCCTTCTATGATACTGTAAAATTAATTTTAATAAACTCAAAATTGTAGTACCCAAGAAAGAATGCAACAAACCAGAAAGTATCTTTGAAAACCTAACCAAACAAAAACCAAACCCAAAAACTTGTTGTGTAATTTACATTTTTCAAGTAGTTAAAAGTAGAATCAGGCCAGGTCAGTGGGCCCATCAAAGATCTGTTGGGTTATATATAAACTGCCCTGTAGGAACTATTTGTTAATAGAAGATAAAATATTTAAAACAATTCATGGTGCATTCACCTGCACTGGTTTTTACCATCCCTGGCTTTGTATTCATTGGTTTTGATGAACTTCAGTATGAAAAAAACTAACGAGTTGAATGAATTTATATTAAAATACTGAGTGCAAAATTGTAATTTAAAAATTCAGTTTAAAAGTAACTTATACAATGATGTAGGAGATTTGCCATCAGTTGAAATCGTGACCTCTACGCTGGATAGCTTGCTGAAAAATAAGCTTAGCTTTGTCAGATGTTTTGGACTCACTGGCTAATTTTCTTTGTTTTTGCCAGACATCAGCCCAAATGGTCATAGGTTTCTTTGTTTCTGCTTCTTGTGCAACTGCCATTGACTTTCAGGCATGGAAAATGGGAGATTGTATGTATTCAGAAATCATATGTAAAAATTTGCTGCCAAATAATTGTGTAAAATTAGGGGCAATCCAGTTTGCTAAGGGAAGCATTCAGTGCCTGGTAAATGAGAGAATCCACAAAGGATGAATGATATTCATTCAAACCCATTATGAGCTGTCTCTTAAATCTAAAAAAAAATCATTATGTAACATACAATATTCAGTCCCTGTTCTAGAGGCAGGTTGATGGAGTGTTTCCCTACAGGGCTGTTCTGTGTTGTTTGCTGTTGCTGTGCAGCCACTGATCTCTGTCATCAACATGAGCTGAAAGGGGAGGGCCCTCTCTGTTCCACACACCAGATCTGCAGTGGACAGAGAATTCCCTGCATTTCTTAGCTGTTCTTTGTGTAATGCTCCCATCCTTTTACTGCAGACAATTTGAATGACTCACCAGCAGGACTCTGGAGCCAGTTTGGACTGAACAGTAGTCATGGCAGGTTGTTGTTCTGTGTAGACAGGAACAAGTGTGGAATGAAATCCAAACCTTGCAAGATATCCACCAGTACTGATGGATATGGAAGCAAGCAAAAATGTGGATGCCCAAGATTCCATTTCTCCAGACCAAAACCTCATGCTTTGGTTATGTTCCCCTATCTTCCCTCAAGCAATCCCTTGTTTCAGTTTAAGGAAATGTTTTTTAGGCATTAGGCATATTGGAGCCCTTCAGGGATTCACTGGGTTACCAAGAACAGACACCAGGTCCCTACCATCAGCTTTTCAAGCAAAGAAAATAGAAAGAGGCATTAAATTCTGAAATGAAAATAATAAATCCGGGTTAATATGCTTTTTTTCTCAAGATGGAATGAATTCAGATATTCTGTGGCTGTTGCAGGCAGAAGTTGTGAATATGTGGAGCGTGTTAAAATTTTCTTGTTTGAATAGTATACTTGAAATGACAAGGCATCATAGCTTGCTGAAGGAAGAGCGACTAGGAAATGTTAACTGCTAAAATGTCTCCAGGTAAAAGTAGAGACTATTTTATTTTTTAGTTGCAAAAGCTTAGTGTGGCAGACTGGAGGTAATCCAGGTGCTCAGGAACAAAAAAGACCCATCCTTGATACAAAGGGTTTTTTTTTTTTATAAAATGTGATGCTACTACTCCAAAGTCTAGAAGTGTTAGGGATGCACAAAGAAAAGAAATTGTGCTTTGGAAAACCAATTTACTTTTGACACCCCTTGCTCTTAGGAGTAGCTGAGCTGTTAACTGAACAATTTCTTCCCTTCTTCCCCCTCCAAATTTGGTTTAGTCAAATGCACATCATGGAAAGACTTCAGCCTTGTTAGTCTTGCAAAATTAGAAATTTGTTTTCAATTCATTATACAGACAAGTCTCTGGGTATAATTAAAGGTAGGACTATGTTCTCCACTGCCTTAAATGTCTTTTCTGATCTTCCAATCTAAGTAAAACTAGAAAGAGGAAGAAAATCAAAGAATAAAAACTTTGTTGTTTGCCATCCCAGTTTCCTGCTCTTGGTTGCTGATTGAATGGATAGACGTGCATTTAAGGTCATTTATACACAAAAATATACATATACTTAGGTGAACAGTTTGGAACCATGAGCTCTTAAAAGAGCTCAATCATCTTTTAAGTCTAGTTTTTTTTTTTTTTTTCCCCCAAAACAGTTTGAAAATTCTAGATTTGTACTTCACAATCTGTATCATGAGAGTATAATTCAAGTCCCTTGATTTATTTTTTTAACATAATGTAATGCTGAACTACATGAGTCCATAACCTCAGGCTGGGCACGCAGCATGCTACTAATGACTTTAAAGGCTGTTTCTTTGGAAAACATCTAGATTTAAAAAAAAAAAAAAGTGGAGTTTGTGATAGATCCCTGAATTTTTTTGGTGATATCCATGCAACAAAATTTTGTTCATTTACTAGTTTTTTTTTCTTTTTTTTTTCTTTCCTCTTGCTGTACAAGATTTAACATCAGTTAACAGCAACTGAAATGTCTAAACAACCTGGATGAATTTCTCTTTGCCAAGCAGCCCATACTGCATATGACAAGTCTTGAAAAGTATAAAGATTCTACTCTTAGGAGATTTAATTACACACAGTTCTAGTTCAGCCTAGTTTTTTTGTAATTGTCTCTCTCAGAAATAAAAAAAATCATAATCTCTGCTATTTCAGATTTTCTCATGCTTCTTCCTTTGTTGGTGTTGATAACCTTTGTCAAATTTCTTGAAAGTTGAAAAAGTTAGCCCAGGAAACACTGAAGAAAATTTGGTAATAACTGTAACTTTCTATAAGCATAAATAACAGCAAGTTTAAATGGTCCTCACATTTAAGTGGTCATTCTTACACCTGGTTCTTTGGAGGCATATTATAAAGATGGATTGGCTGTCAATCATTTGAGACCCTTATTTTGGAGCAACTAATAGGAAAAGGAAACACATTATAGCTGAAGACCCTAGGGACAAGGGTACAAGAGAAGACACTATAGCTGATGCCTTCAGGGAGTGCAAGGTTTCTGTTGCTGTCTCTGATGACAGTTAAGAAATGCCACGTTTTAATGTCAGAATCCATGTTTACCTTGGTGTTTACATTTCCCCTCCCCTCTTTATCCTAGATCTTTTTTAGACATCCTTAAGATCTGGGCTTATATTTTGCTAGTTAAAATGCAGTCCATGACACTGAGAAATGGTCTTGTTTCAATAACAAATCCTAGGGAAGGGGGCAATTTGATCTCATGGAGCAGAAGGTAGAATTCTGGTAACCCCTGGGTCAGAAGCTTATGTGTTGGTGGAAGGCAGTCCTTGCTGCCAATGTTTGTACTGGGAAATGCTGCCACTTTTTGTTTTATCAGCTCATTTTCTGACTTCCCTGCTTATTGAGATGTCTTCCTGAAAACTACTGCATTCAAATGGAATAATTTACAAGAATATTTGTAAAGACTCCCTCTGAGCCATTGCTCAGCGTGGGCAATAACTGCTATTTCTATTAATATGGGGGAATTTCCCCAAGACAGCTATTCATACTTTACAGAAATGTTTTTGCAAAGTCTTGCACAGTCCCTTTTTTATATCGCAGTAAAAGTTTGTGGTTTAAACCTCTTAGAGGATGCTTATATATAACAAGATGGAAGTTCCCCTCGTGTGAATTCTGTTAGTGGCCAGACAAGTTCTTTGTATTTTTCTTGTAAGGTCGAAGAAGTACAATGAGGTGCTATTTGGCAAAAGTTCTAGTTAAGAAGAAGGTTTATAAAGTGTTATGTAATCTGTTCAGAAGCAGTTTTCCTTAGCTGTGTTCTCTAGCTCTTGGAGTAACCTTGTTTAAAACCTTTTGAAGCCCCATGCTACACAAGTATGACTGCTGAAGTTATTCATGAGCTGTTGTAGGTACTACTCTATTTCAGCAGGCAGTCTAGATCATTCCCCCATCCCCTTTTTTTCTAAATTAGTCCAACTAAGTTTTATCTCTAACAGATCAAAAATAATGCTCAGCTGTAAACTTTGGAAGATTGTCTATTACTTTGTGGAATGACTCCTCAAGAGAAAAAAACCCCAATACTAAACCTGTTTCTCCTAACACTTGCTACAAATGGATGTCCCTCTGATTTCAGCAAATGTGATCCTAATTTTTCTTTATGGTGTAAGGTAATCAGATTGTCTTGTAGGTGGAAGAAGTCTATTGCGATAGTAAATGTCAAAAAGGCTCATTTGGGCACAGTGTGCCCCAGAAATGTAACTGCAAAACCAAGATAGTGCAAACCTGAGTTCTAGTTGCAACTAGATACTGTGATACTGATCATCTCTGATCTTGGGTGATAGATTTCAACTCTTACCCCTTTCCTGTCTTCTAAATGACTTGTATACATCAGCCTTGTTCCTAAGATTAACCTAAATGTACCTAAGAAATGAAACAATTTTAAGAAAAACTTGCAAACTATGTGAAAAAGCACTTAATCTCTTTTAATCTATCTGGCCTTAATTTGTTTAATGTTTTCTTTCTGTCTTCTCCTATCCCCTCTCACTTTTTTCACATATCAGCAAAAGAAGTGTAAAGCTGAGATGAAGCCTGGAGATTGCTCCTTGCATTGCTGTAATTTTCCTCTGAAGAAGGAGAATTGTTTTGAGATTTCCACAGTTAATCTTCTGGGTATACATATCTGTCTGTTCTCTGAATTTAATACTGAGTGAACTGAGAAAAAGCTCAAAAAATCAGGAGCAGGATCATTGGGTCTTTTAAGACTGGCAACAGTAATCTGACCCAAAAATCACCCAGTCCTTTCTCATTACACCCTGGATTCCAACTAGGCTTTCTTCTTTGGTCTCTACCTAGTTACCTTGAATCCTGCCTCCTTGCTGGAGAAGAATGGCAGATGCAGCTTGGCCAGCATCACCAGATCCTACTGTAACGCTGGATTATCTGAGCAGATAACTTGGCTGTGGGAACATCAGACTGAAAAACTAAAGAAATGGTAGAGTTCCACGTGCTGGGGGGATTGTGTCACAGTTGAGAGGGGATATATCTGTACTCTGGTCTCTGTGCATACCTAAGAAATAGGAGTACCTGAGATTTGACTGTAGAGCTGCCTACTGAGAAGTGCCAGCTGCTTAAAAATGCCATTTTCTCAATATATTCTCAAAAACCTTTTATTTATTTATTTATTTATTTATTTATTTATTTAGGTCAGTTATGGGACTATATTTACAGTGTATTTCTTTGAGGATGAATGATGCTTGGTTTTGAAACAACACATTATTACAACCAACTTATTTTGCTGGAAATGGCTTTTTCTGAAATTACTACTCCTGTAAAAAATTAACTCTTTAAGGTGGCCTAATTGGCCTCCTGTCACACTAGATTTTACTCTAGGACTGCTAATTTGGCATTTGGGGGTTCATTTGGATTGCCACTTGTAAAAATGAGAGAAAAATGAGGCCTTTGAGTCTATTCCAATTTTAATTTTTATGTAAGTGCCTCAAAAGCCCATAGCAACCAACTACCATCCTAGGTTTTCAACTTAACAAAATATTTCTAACATTATATGTACCCACTTATCAGCAATATGTTGTGAAATCAGGCACAGCTTGCCTGGTTTTGCAAGGTAAATAATTGCCATATCAGAATCTTAACTCTGTAAGACATTGTATGGTGATTAAAAAGACAGTTAAAAATTTATATAGATTTTAATTTAAAATGCCTCACGAGAGATCTTGGCAGCTTCTATCAGCCTCTCTTAGCAACAGCAGTGAGAGAGAACATTTGGCTCTAACAACAATATGATCTCATTACATAGGACAGCAATATAGAGTGAAGAGACAAAACACTCTGTACTAACTTTAGGTTCCACTTGAATCTGTGACATGTATTTAAACTTGTCTTCACAGCGTCCTCATTTAGGTTGAATCTCTTCAACAACATCTGATTTGAACAGCTTCTCAGTGAACAGCGTAACTTCTTGGTGCTGCTCTAGTTTCCTGTTTGCTAGTGGAAGGCTTTTACATTTATTTTGGTACTTTCCTCTCTCAGATTTTTTGCATCAGTATCCGACAGAGCAGAGTTTTGTCTGAAACCTGTATGTGAGAAGCCACATGTTCAAGCTGCCAGAGTTCAGATGACATTTCAAGTGAATTTATCTTTAGCATTTTAATCCTGTGTGTTTAAAAAAAGTCAGTAGGAATTCACAAGAAGGAATCCCCTTAAAATGCTACTGATTTACATTAGTAATTTGATTTTATCCTTTTTTACCATCTTAAGTCACTTCTAGACAATCTGTGTACAGTCAGTGAAGTTATTCTAACTCTGTAGCGTATTTTGTGTTGGTACTGGGTGGAAATTCTGGGACATCAAACCCGAAGCTGATCTAGCACACACGTGCTGCTCCAACAGCTCAAAGAACTTGAAGTTGACTGCTTTTCCTGGCTGGGGATTCCCCAGGCCCAGGGAAATCTGCAGCTGGGGCTGTCTCTGCATAGCTGCCCTTGTGCATGAGCACAGTGCTGCAGCTGCTCACAGGGACCAGCCCAAGCACCAGGACAGTTCTGGGGCTGCTCTGACACCCACTCACCCACTTGTGCTTTTGGGAGTCTGCTCCAATCCAAAAGATACTGGAAATCTTGATTTACAAATCAGAAAAGGGAAAAAAAAAACCCTCCCTCCACATATTTTTGACTGCAGTGATCCACAGGTGGTTTGGATTACTTGAGTATAATCTGAACTGTTGGAGTTATATATGAAATATCTCCCTCTCAATGCTCTACTGCATAAGCCCAACATAAAAGCTTAGGACTTAGGATGTTAGGCACATAAATCCTATCGAATTTTAGTGGAATTTAGGGTATTATTTGGTCTCTCTTGAAAAATTAATTCTAAATCTGTGCAGGATTAGAGGAAACTCCCACTGTGAACAAAACTTTTTCCCCATAATGCACACCTTTTCCTGAAGCTTCTAGCCGCTGTTACAATGTCCCATATATCACTTCATGCCTGAGGAGTCTGACAGAAACTTTTTAAAGTCCCCCTCAGTACAGTAGGCTGCAGACTGGTCTAATTTGCAGCTGCAATTTCTACTGCCCCATGAAACTTTGGATTTTCCTTTCATTTAAGTTAATAGAATTTATATAACTATATTAAGAGTTGCTTGAGGCAAAAAATATATTAGATAAAGACTATAACAGAGGGTTTTCCTCTTTTTTTTTTTTTTAATAGTGAATTAGGTGGTTTCTGGTGTTGTTTTAATTGAAATTCTGTAAAGAGTATGTTTTTCTTAAAAAGTGGACCTCTCTTCTGTTTGTGAGAGCCTTTTAGGCTTTAAAAATCCTAGGAGTTACAATAGCCATCTTAAGCAATATTGCCAATATTTCTTCATCCTAAGGCTCGGTTACCCCACTCACCGTGAGTTCTGCCCTGCAGTCTGCCTTTGGGCCCATGCAACTGTGCATGCTCTGCCCTATCTTGTGCTTTCAAGATAGGGCAGTCCACGGCAGTTCACAGGTACTGTTAAGTATTGTAAAAGTAGTTGCCAGGCATCTCTGAGGGGCAGAAGAGTTCTGTCTGAGCCAGTACTTCAGTTTTATGTTGCTCTTAGCTGTCAGCTATCAGCTTGCAGCTCTTGCCCTGCTCCTCTCCTAGCTGAGCTAGCTGCATTCCCATCTCCCAGAGGAGGAATCTCCCGGTGCTGTTTGGTTTCCACATTATTTATACTGAAACATCCTTGTAGGAATGGAAAGAAGCAAAGGTCATGTTAACAGCCCCATGTTAAAGGTCAGCAATGCCATGGTAACAGTGGAAATCCATCCAGCTGCCTGCAGAAAAGTTGAACCCCTTATGAAGAGGAAACAACCCAAATAAACAGGGAGATAGATAAAAAGCAATATCTTAGCCCTGAGCCACGTGTCGGTGGAAATGTAACATTTGTGAGCTCGCTGGGTATTTCCTATGCCTAACTCGGAACCGCTTTGCTCAAAAGAAAAGCCGTAAGCAAATATTTCAAAAAATGAGCGCTTTGTAAATGTTCTGCCTCTCAACCTGGGGCTCTCTTTTTACTGCAAGCGTGTAATGCAGCCAAGTGTTGTTTAGTATCCTTCCTGTGCCTTAAAGTGTGACTTTTATGGGTGACGTTATGTTTATGGGTCTTTGTTCATCCTCGGCCTCATGTACCCCACTGCTGCTTCCTCTGAGGCTTTGCCGCCACACCGCAGGGTGTTAATTTCCTGTTTTGAGTCTGTCACAGACAAATTCAGAGCCTCGATTAAAACACAACACACAGATACATGCTGCTGACAAAGGCACTAATAAAACTCTAAAGTTTAAAGGTGGCCCTGGTGTTTCCTCACCGAGCAGCATGAGGACCTTTCACCTCTTGGAGACATGCTGTTTGCAAGGGTTTCTTTTCTTTTTAATTAGGGCTCGCCTGAGCGACTCTTAGCAAACTGTTCCAGCATTTGGTGTGTTTGGTTTATGGATATATTGACTATAAAACATCCACAGTTTACTTGAGCTTTTCTTCCAAAAAATCCCCCTAACTTCAACAAACCCCCAAACAAGACTTATCAAACTTACAGGAACTGCAAAGAGGGGGAAAAAAAAGGCTTAAGCAGTCAGTGTGTTAATTAGGGTGATGGGTCTGGTATGTGGGTCCCTGCAAGACATATGCATGGGCATCTGTGTTTCCTGACCTCTTTTCTTGGCCACTGAGCAGGAGGGGTGGGGGAAGAAAAGCCATTTTTTTCCTTGTTTTAGTGAAAAATCCTTCCTTTTGCACTCACATTTACAAGTGTAAGACTTAACAAATGTCATCACTTTAGGCATGAATTTTTAGAGGGTTTTGCCTCAGTTGTTTCGCAGTGTTTCAAAGTGCTTGTTTTAGACTATCCTGTAGAGTCACAGATCTAGCAAGAACATTTCCTAGTATGTGGGGTTTTTTTTCTGCTCTTTGGTGTGATGTGTTTTTCCTAGCCCCACTGTAAAAGCTCTTCCCCCCTGCATAAATTCTGCACACATGTTTACAAGGCTACATTTGAAATGCTTGAAATTTCCTAATGGAGGGTTTGCTGTTTTTCTACAGTGTTGGGACCATTCTTTTTCTGTTTTCAGTAAAATATTACTTATTTCTGTATCCTAATTAATTTTAACCTTTACAACTATATTTGGAAACTGAAGTTTCTTACCTAGTCATTCTGTTTTATGACTGCTAGTTTGCATGTCTACTACAGCTACTCAGAAACCCAAATACCTCATCAGAGTTCCCTCATAATCAAGAGGGAATTTCTACAGTTTCTCTAGCAGTCTTAGAGATCCTTCTTGCAATATATCCGATGTTTAACTAAACTTAGGTTAATTATATATGGTGAACAAATTTTGTAGCCTGATTCCTTGCAGATATGGCTGTGCCCCGCTCCATCATATTAAAGGAAATACCAGCAACTCATAGCCTTCAGACAGAAATCGTGTTTAAAGTCCCATAGCACTGCCTCTGCCTATCTCTCAGTGGCTATCTTTAAGACTGCCCTGTCTTCTTTCTTCCTTGTCCTCCACTGTCCTATGTTTGAGCTTACTTGAATGATTTCTCATCTGTCCTATGTACTTCAGTGGTGCCCTGTGCTCACACCCAACTTCTTTTTCCCTGCAAAATCACATCCCAATGTGGCTGCAAGGATAACAGCAGGCCTGCTGCATGGAGAGGGCACCTGGAGGGGTAAGCCTTACACATGCTGAAGATATTGTGTGTCACCCTGTGCACTTTTTGCTGGTATTAGATGGACAAGGTCAGCTTCAAACCTTACATTACCTCTGCTTTTCTGCTGCAATATTTCCTACAGCTCAGGTTCATAGCCTTGTGCTGTACCTATGGGCTCCTGGACCATCTGTGTATGCTGTGTTATAGTAGAGGGAAGGAACTGCAGCTGCAACTTCATTCCCTGTGACCTGCCCAGGGAGGCCATAGTACTTAGGTGGGTGGCCACTTCCAGTGGCTCAGGAATTGACACTGCCTGCCTACAAGGACACTTTGCCAGGCCTGGTGGGGCAAGCCCAAACAAATTTTTAGTTGTTTTAAAACAGTGTCCCACAGCAAGTAAACTGCTGTGGGCTTTTGAGTGGATCTGACTGAATCTTATCTAATCTATTTGAGCTGCTTTATTTTCATTTTCTTCTTCCTTTACTTTTCTGCCAGTTGTGGTTTGTCCCCAACATTTTATCTTCATCTTTGTCCAGCTTGCTTTTCTCTTTCAGGGCTGTTTCCACGTGTCTGCATACAGCTTGTGTTATTCTATCTAAATCCTCACCAAGAAGGGAGAAGAAAACCCAAACCAAAATGTTACTAAGAGCTGTTGTGGTGTGTGCTGTTTCTGCAAACTGTTGTTGTTCTAGGTTGTTGTTTCTGTGTTGCCTGTTCAGATGTCAGTGTGGGAAATCCATGGATAGGAAATCACTCTTGAAAAAAGTGAGTACGTCAGACTTCCTCAGAATAGGTGGATCTTTTGGGCAACAAGTGTGATTATTAACTCCATGTAAGGAACTGGCATATTTCTTAGTAGAGACTGTGCTGTCTATGTTCAACTGAAAAAGGAGCTAAAAACACACTACTTCTTGCAGGACTTCAGGCTTCATTGTTGAAACAAGCTCTAAAATTCAAATTCCAGCTAAGAAAATTTTGGCTTACAAGTAAGCCTAAAGTTTTGCTTGTGTGCTGTCAGATCTTTTTTGCTACTAGTCCTTTCTTAAAAGAAAACCAAGACACTGCAAAAGATGGCATAATCAATATGTAGGCATTCCATTTTGTACTGACAGTATACCTAAGATGCAATGGGATGTGATGACTGTACTCCTAAGGTGTAGCTGGAAAGGGTAGGGAATGAAAAACTACTACAAAACTTCCAGCTCAGTTAGAGCATTCATAAGGCATTCCTAACTCTCCCTGAGGCTGGGTTCAGAGCATTGTAAAGTATCCTCATATCTTTAAAGAAATCCATTTCTGCTTTCAGATTGTGTCATTGTTACCTGTTATGGCTGAGTTTACATGAGGATTGGTAGGAGAATTAAGCTCTAAGTCTTCTGAGGCAGCAATTCTGTCTTTGACTCTGCACTATATAAACATCAATATGGGTGGCAGCCCATAAATGAGATCTAGGCATGCTGCAATATGTGTATGATACAAGTGTTAGATGAGTGGTCTGCATTGTTCAGTGTTTTTCTGTTCTGAAATAGTACACTGTTCATTCGTCATGCCTTCAAGGTTTCATCTGTGGGGAACTGTACTTTGTAGTGATAAGCTTTTTTATTTTTTTATTCCTTAAATTTTTTAAAAGCTGGATGTTAACAGTGTGATAGTAGCCATTATATAGCTGGGATGAGCTGTGCAAGAATGAGAAATATGACTCATGTTTTTAATGAGTTAAATGTGATGCTTTCCATATGCAGGATATATATCCTTCTATCTGAGTAAGATACAGATCTCATGCAAGTCATGGGTTCTATGTTTTTTACAAAACATCTGTGAGTTCTGACCTTTCCAGGCTTGTGTGCATATGAGTGAGAGCACTGGTGTGCTCACAAACTGCGGAACAAACTTCACAGAGAATAACAGAGTAAATCTTGGAATGCATGAGAAAAGCTGATGGAGCTGGAGGCCAGTGGCAACACAGGGTGACACAAAAGGCCAGACCAATTTCCCAAGGCATTGAGTTGTTTCAGCTAGTCCAACTGCAATGGAGGCGTTGGCAAGGTTTCTCAATTTTCTGAGTTATGCAGCTGCTTTTCCTAAAGTAACTCAAGTGCAAGAATAGTATGAAAGCAAAGCACTGGGGCTGTTCCAAACTGTTTTATGTTAGTCATACCTAGCACGAGCTGTGTCTGCAGTGCATGCACTACTGTCTAATCCATGAATCAGACCTGTGAGTGCTGGCTGTCTGTGTGAGGGACACAGAATGAAGATGCATCATCACAGTGGGATATGAGCAAATTCCATAAGTGTCAAAGGTGTTTATCTGGTCTGCCCCTGTTTTAACTTGGACTATTGCCTTGCTTGTCTCCTGGCTAGTCAGGGCTGCATTTTTCCTCTTGTAGTCCAAGAGTACACATTCTTTCTTTTAATGTCTTCCCTGTATTACTAGTTTTTCTTTGTTAAAGTTCTCTCAAACTTTGTTCACTTCTGTTTCTGCTCTCCCCTTGCTTCTTTCTAATCAAGCCAAACCACCTCTTTCACAGCCACTTTTCATGCTTCTATTTGTAGCACTTTTTACCTGTTCCTGTATCTGGTGGTCATGATTGCCTACTAAATTATTTCCTGATGTTGTCCTCTCCCCTCCTTCACCTCCTTCTACACCCCCTACCATGAAGTCTTCAGTATAGGCCTGTTGAAGGGCAACTGCTACCATTCTTTCAGTTTAAAAAGAATGAATGGAGAAAAGCCACACTAAACAACCCAAATGTCTTGAGATCTCACTCAGATCTGCAGCAAACTCCCTGGAAACAGAAAGTGTCTTTTATAGTGCACAGAAAAAGTTGCTGATTGCTAAATGCTTCAGACTGAATCACAGCTCCATCACAATTGCATTAAGATGGTCACAGTCCTGACTTGCTGCATCTGCAGTGAGTTAGAGGACAGACAGAGCTTTTTGTGTCATTCTGAGAAGAATGGTTTTGGCATGTCTTTATCAAAGTTTGGCTAATGTGCTGGAGACATAGCACAGCTGCAGAATATTCTTGCTTGCATGCTACAAAAATGTTCTTTCAATTTATTTGCACCTTGCAAGTTGAATCTAACAAAAATGCCATCTCTTTTTTTTTTTTTTTTCCTTTTGTCAAAGTCCAAGTGACTGGTGAAAGATAAGAGCCTAGTGCCAGGAAAATCACTGAATTTATGGAATAGATCTGTTGACCTGTAGTCTTCTGAAGGTCATCGGCATGATCATGAGCAGGCTGAAGAAGGGCTGTAACTGTTTTTCTAGGATCTAGGGTCAAAGAGAGACCCAAAATCATTTGACTGTTATAACAGGTTAAGATATGATAAAGTTGCAAACTTAGATGCTGTGGATCTTCAGATTGGTGAAAACCATATAGCTGCTGAGGATACTCGCATAACCCAACAAAAATCCTGCCAATATTGCTGTGACAGGAGTCACTAGATGGCAATATTACCTGTACTCTTACAAATCTAAGTGTATGGGCATTGTCCAGCCCTTGGAAAAGGTGTGCCTTGTTCTGTAGAGGTTTTCTGTAGTGTTAGCTCAGGCCAGCCATAGGGGCTTTCCAACCCTTTCTGAATAGGGATGTTACTTGAATGCTGGTAACTGCACACAGTGTCCAACTCTAATGGTGTACCCACCAATTTATTTTCACATAACTGTGCCAGAAGCACAGAGTGATTTAGTGTGCATGTATCCTACTCAGCTATGCCTGCTGCCAGTGGGGAAGTTGTAGTGGGGGGCAGATGGGAGGCAGCAGTCAACTGAAGGTGTTTCTGTAGCCCCACTCACCTCAGTCTGCCAGCAAATGTGAGTTAGGACCCCTTTTAATCTTTTGACTGGAGGCTGTACTGCCAGGGCTTCACATCTGCTACTACTCAGAGAAGCTGAGAATATCCCTCTTCATTCAGGGCTTGGCAGCTTTTGCACATGGTTCTGATTTAGTGTGAAGTTGATTTTAGGTATGTGCCATAGAGGTTGTGCTAATCTACCAAAAAAGTTTGTAGGATTTAAATTTAGGAATTTAGTACCTCTGTGAGAAGTATGGTTAAGAATAATGCTCTAGATTTAGCTGTTTGCAGTTGACTGAGGAACTGGCTAAGGTATACATATAAGGTATATATTGAGAAACTGGATAAGGTATGTGATATTAATAACTGTGGGTGCTGGACTTGGCTCATTTAGTTGAAGTTTTCTTGCTAGAAATCTTGCAGCCATGTTTCAGTAAAATTTGGCTTCTTTTTTAAATTAAAATTTTCATTGACAAATTTATCACTAGTTCACACAGGTTATCTGGAAAGCACAGAACTATCAAAGTATGCAAAAAGTCTGCCTTTTTGCCCTTTCTGCTGCAGATGTTATTTCTATTTTTAACTGTTTTGACTAAAACATTTCATTGAAAAAATCTCAGGGGGAACCCAACTCAGAAAGGCCCCAACGCAGTTAATTATTTCTTCTTAATTTACATGTGAATGCAAAATAATAAGTAATAACATCATTGCTACAATAAAGAATATTATTTAGAAGAGATTAATAGTTTTCCTTCTCTCTATATTGTTCAGTTTCCCACTGTGATGAGGACATTATACTTTTTGTTCTTGCAGCCACATACCCTATCAGGAAAGCCCATCCCAGGCTCACCTGTGGGACATCCTTTTTTCAACTCTATAGTCAATAGAGTAAATCTGAGAAATATTAGTTTTCCCTTACCTGCATCATATTTTCTATATATGAACTAATTATTAAAGAAAATTCAAAATCCTATTGGAAATAGCACACCCTTGAAATCGGAAATACTGTTAGGAGCAGCTTTGTCTTGCAAATAAACAGTAGAAATACAGACATTTTTTTTTTTCCCCCACTAAGGAGAAAATGACTCACACAACCCCTTTGGAAGTGATTGCATTTTCTCTTATCATCCTGAAAAAAAAAAGAGACTTGTGGGTTATGAGCTCTTGAGCAATAGTATAGATTGGTAGCCACACAGCTGTGCTACCAATCTATCCTCCCCCCATCAGTACCATAGACTCCAACACTGGTGCTCATCTCCCTGGATGGATTTCATGCATAGACATGTAGGTATAACATCTTACAGGGTTCACTGTAACATTCTACTAGTAAAGATTCACCAAAGCAGGACAACAACTGATGGAGAAGGTATCCGTCTATCAGTTGGAATTATTTCTCTAGCAAGTACTAAAACAAAAAAGGGGGTAAATCTGGTAAATCTTTCTTCTGAAGTACTGAACACTCACTTGAAATACTAAAGTTGTATTCACTAGCAACAGCACCAATATGGGCTACTTGCCTTGTACTTACTGAGCTGCTGCATCCAAGTGGTGCTACTGAAAGCCCAGGCTGAGAACTGCCAGGCCAATGTGTTTTGCAGAGCACTAGGGTTTTTCCTGACTCTTATTTGCCCTTGGCAAGGGGCTTTGGTGAGCACTAGTGCTGCTGCTCCTCATATCAAGTGAGGAAATTGAAATGTACTCGAATTAGAAACAGATGACTGGAATTTAGAGATGAGTTAAAACTGCTATAAGCGAAGGGTGAGAGTGGTATAATTAGTTTGTCTTGAGACTAGTTTGCTTATGCTACATATTAGAGTCCTTACTTTATAGCTTTAAAAAGTACAAAAAGAGACATGAAACCAGTGCAGATACAGACAGAACTCTTGGATTTGAGCTCTACTCTTAGGTCTAAAATGTCTCAAAGCAAAATGCCAGAGCCTGATTTTTCTGGTGGTCCAGATTTTGCACAGGTGTGATTTCAGTGGAATCAGTAAGACAGTTTCAAACTGAGATGGGAAGTAATAGATGACACTGGAATTATTTCCTCTCTGCCTGATGAAAATTTGGCTAGGCCCCTTGATTAATAATGAGAAAATTAAAATATGTAATAGAATCTGTCTCCTTAATTTAATACAAATTTGAGTCACTCTTTGAAGTATAGGACTTGGATCCATCTGTTTTACAAGCTTGAATCTGATGATGTACTTTGTTTCTTCAGTGATCTCTTAGCTATCAGCATCCTTAAAGCATATTAAAATGAAACCTTCCAAGGAGGAAAGTGGTCCCTATTGCTTTTTGGATGCTTTGTCCAGTGCTGGCTCTGCTCCAGGAGTGTGGAGATGTTGACATCCACTGCACTGATGTGTTGGTTGACGTAACACTGCTGAATGACTCAGAGAGCCTTGGTTTTCCAAAGGCATGCAGCGACTGAAAACAAAAAAGTGAAACCAATCCAGTAACAGATTAGCTCAGATGCTAAAGACAAACGAGGCTTTCTGTACATAAAGCTTGGTTCTCGCCTTGTCCTTCAGAGACCTTAGCTGTGAGCTGACACTCTCTGTGTTTTAAGTGCTGTGAATGGGTGCACTAAAGGCTCTGATCAAATGAACACAGAACTGCAGATAATTAATTCCTGTTACAGCTGCAGGAGTTGAAGAATAACTTGTGCCAAAGTACAGCAGAAGCACAGAACGGTTTTATTGCTGCAAACAGCAGAATGTTTGGCACGTTTGTGCTGCTTGTCTCAGTAAAGCCTAGGTGAAAGGAGTGATGGAAACACCCACTTTAGTGTCACAGACTCATCTTGTTTGACCAAGATCACTCTAAGGTAATGGAGAATGGTCTGCCCTTAGAAGTGGTTATGATGGAAACATTCAAACTCTTGTGTGTGCAAGATGTGAGATTGTCGGAGGATTTTGGAAAAAAAATTCATGGGAACTTCTGGGTGTATTTTCAGGACCAGCAATTTTTTTTTGCAGCACAATGATCTATGCAGAGGACCTTCATCTAGAACTTCATAATCATCTATAACTGTAACGGATTATTTGAGCTAGAAATATAAAATTATTCATTCCAAGTATTCCCTTTTTTCCTGAAATATGATTTTGTTGAATTTCCTGTGTTCCATAGAAAGATAGAGATGTCTTAATTTAGAACTTAAAATGCTAGAGAATATTTTTAATGCCTTACAATTTTAATGTACATTATATGCATTAAGGAGTGTAATCTATTTTTATGACTATAAGTTGACTTTTTTCAGGTCTTTTTAGAAAGTTTAAAACTCTAGTCTATCGCTTGGGATGTCTTTTGTTTCTCTGCTTATGAAGCAAATTCTGATTTCTGACCAGTTTTCCCCATAGCAAAGGACCGTAGAGCATCTAGTCTGCTGCTTTTGAGGTTTCTTTGCTCTAGGAGTGCTGTGTGTCTACATGGGGGAACAAAGGAAATGTTGCTTTTCCCATTGAAGGTATAGGGTGTATTTGGTAGCAAGTTTAAAGCTTGTTGGTGCTCATGCAGAGTGCACAGTCACAGTATCAGCCTGCCCAGAGGAAAGGTTTGGCTGGGTGTTGTGCAGCACTCTTCAGTGGGATCCCTTGTTTTTGTGCTTTTCTGTCTGCTTTCCACCCCCTTCAGTGGCGGAAGCTGCCAGGTTATCCCGACCCAAGCACAGCTTAGACTCCCTGTTGGTGAAGGGTGGGGGTCACTGTGTTTTTCCTTTCTTTTGCTCTGTGCCCAGACTGGCGTGCCAGGCAGCTGGTGTGGCCTGACACAGCTGAACTCGCACTGCCCTCTCTTAAGGAAATGCTTGAGGCATTGTCAGCTTTAGGACAGATTTAAGTGTCTGTTGCGCTAATTAAGTTGTGCAAAGGAAAAACGCTGAAGATCTGCATGTCTGGCTATTATGACTTCTCCAAATAATTGCTAATGTTTGACATGCAGGAGCTTCCAGTTTTTGAATTGCTATTTTATTATTGTTAAATAATAATAAGAAATTACTTTGTCTCCATAACATTCTCTAAAATTGAAAGTACAATTAACAAAAAATCAAATTTTCCAGTTTGTTGCAAAGAAACATCTGCAAAAATACTCCAGAGGACATGATGATAACCACAGTCTGCAGCTGTTGTGTTTCTGACAGCTGATCTCAGATCTGTGGTCAATGTTGATTTCAGTTTTGTACTTAATGTAGGAATTCAACTTGTATTTATAAAGTTTTACTGCAAGATGTTGTATCCACTCTTTGAATAAAGGATGGATTTGACAGTCTAGAAATAACCTGGTTATAAATTAGATCATTTACTGAACAATTCTTAATTAGCAATTTCATCACTGTGCACTACTTTGTAGAGAACACAGGATCTCCAAAAGAGAACAGCAGTTAAAATTGTATTTTACTATGGTTAAAATTAATTTAAGAATTCAGGGGCAGGCTGTGTTTGACTAAACATTTTTAGAATAAAGGATGACTTGTTACCATTAATTATCAGACTGGAAATGTGTTGGCAGGGTGCTTTCCACCTGAGAAATTGCCCTCTTCGGAGTTTCATGAGGCCTTTTGTAATGGTGGAGCTCAGACTTAAGGATCCTGGAACAAAGACAGCTTTAACTCAAGTTTGTACAATTAGGACTCTGGGTTTGTCGCATTACTAACGATGATTACAGTGTTACAGTTTATCATGGAAGGGCACTCAGTGATTATTTGGCTCCTTTTGAAAATCTCAATCCTCAGGCATAGCTTTCCACTAGAAAACATCTGTCCCTGAGTGTTCTGACTTTGAACCTCAGCTTCCTATCAGGTCCAATGCAAAGATGTCTCCTGCTGGTGCTTATTAAAGAAGAAAAAAAGAGAAAATTATGTTTGGTTAATAATGCCATGCTTTGGGGATTTCACTTGTCATCTATGGGGTCACGAAAGAAAAAATTCCCCACACTAAGTCATAATTTGATGTGTGTGTTTTGGGTTCTCTGGTCTTTCTCCAAAGCACAGGAGACTAAATCCCTTTTTTTTTTACTGTGGTTAGGCAGGGTACATTCTTTGAGCAGCATTACATTTTCGGGGATCTGGTTCATGTTTTCCTGTAGACATGTTTGGGGCTAAGACTGCCAGCTTTTAGGTTAAATCTCTTTTGATTGTCAGGGTCTATTGGATTTTTTTCTCTTCTCTGTAGATTCACTGGACTATTAATTCCTTCAATAGGCAGAAGGCTGTTTCAATTCAGACTGAGACGAATTAGGCATCTCTGTAATTAAACTACAAATCTAATCTGATGTTGCAAACTAATAAAATACTTTGCTACAATATGTGTATACTGGAAGCTCCTAAGTCTGATGTGCTGTGTTTTTCTTTCAGCAAAAATGTTATGAAAATGTCATTGCTATTTCTAATCTGGCTGGCAACAATATTCAATCTTGCTTCAAGGTTCCAAGCATCTCCCTTAACATGTGCCAAAAAGTCCAAAAGCTGTGGTTAAAACTGTGATTAAAATCTTTCATTGAATTTGAAGAAAAACTTCTTCCCCAAAGAAATTGAATTGTGATTTTATTGAACCATCAGCTTCAATTTAATAGATAGGGGAAACATACAATTCCTCTGCAAAGGTGGTATCATAGCATAATTTAGAGGACTTGATAGCAAAAAGCTAGACTTGATGGTTTTATGAGTCTTTGTATACTTCTGTTCCTCTAAAAGAAGCCTTTCCTGTCAGAAGTCCAGTGAACTTTGCTACACTGTCTTAGGCTATAGCTGTGTGTCAGGCTACACAGCATCTATTTGAACTCCTCTAAGTTGGAAGGTGTCTTCAGTATAAAGTTTGAAAGTGGTCTTATTTAAATGGGCACTAAAAGGAAGTTGGTGCCTAAAGTCTGTAGTCAAAGTTACTGTAACGAATCCCTTAGAGGGAACTGGTTTTACTACTGATTTATTTGTATGGGGACATTTGAAAGGTATTTTGAAAGATGTAAGAGAAATAGCTGAAGTGAAATACAAATAAATTTGTATCATGGACCCTGATGCATAAAATTTGACGATTAGAGGCAAAAACTAATTCTTTGAACTTTTTGGTCTTTGTGATTAGAAGTGAAGTCCTTATTTTTTTTTTTCTGTTCAATACAAGCAGCAAAGAACAGCTGCTGCTCCAATAAATCAGACTCCATCAAGAATTGAGAAGGTGAATATACTGTACTAGAGGAATGTAGGACAAGAAAACAAGAATAGGAACTGTTTGCTTTTACTCAGAACCACAATGGAGGTGGGAATGGAGTAGAAAAAAGGAGGGGTGGAGCAGAAGCAACACAGAGAGAAGAAAGAGCCTGAAATTGGAGTGCAAAGCCTTTGCAATATTCAGTATAGACAGACTGCAGAAAAACAAAAGCTTCATAGGTATTCCTGCTTTTATCTCTTTCCTGAGTGATGGATGTCAGGGCCTTTTTTTCCACCAGTTTCTGTGCTGTCTTCACACCTGAGGGAATTTGGCCTCCTGCTACCTGGAAATGGAAGTAGCTGATAAGGGCTGTGTGAGCATGTGCACGTAGCACACAGCTGTGACAGACCCCAGTGGTCACTGCATTATTTCAAAGCTCAGGGTGACAAAACTTCCCTCTGTGTGCAATTGTTATTGCAGTTCCAAATTTTTTTTTGCTGGTGACATGGAGTGTAGAGGAGGTTAAGTTACTCATACTGCCACCATGTTCTCTGAGCATGTTTAACCTGGGGTTCACTCCAGGTGTGTGAATTGAGTAGCGATAAGGTTTGCTGCTTTGAATGCAATTGCTAGTATTCAGTTTCCTAACACTTTGCTTCAGAGATTAATGGCTAAACACAAACCTATTCATGCTTGTACAACAATAAATGCTCTCTAGATTCTACATAATATCAACCTTGGAAGGCAGAAGGACTGAAAATTGCTAATTCTCCAGTCAGTAATAGTATTTTTAAAATAACTTCTTTATATGCTCGATGAACAATATTTGAATATTACTTTGTTTGCAGGTCATTCTAGATTTAAGGTGGCTGCTCATGTCTTTGCCATACTATACCCCATGCAGGTCTATGTATATGCAGGGGTCTGTATGAAGTGTATATTGGAAGAGAGATTGGCTCTGTAATTTTACTGTCTAGGAGCCTCTGTGTAAGTACTTACATGAGAAATGCATAAAAAATAAAATAATAAATGAGTATTTCTCATTTTATACATACTTTTTCTGGAGACAGGAACAATCTCCAAGATTTATTCAAAATTTGTCTTTTATGTAGTTAAGAGGTTCGATTTTTAAGGCAGTTGTAGCATTGGCTCCTTTATGTTTTGAACTTTGTAAAACATCTTCTGTGAAAACGTTTGTTTTCAAACAACCATCATTCATGTTCCGTGCCTCTTCAGAACAAATTTTGTTCTGCTATCAGCATGTCGTTGTTGCTACAGTAATAGCTCATGGATTACTACGAGTGCTTCATGAGCCTGTCAGCTAGGAGATCAAAGTCCGTTTTGAAAGTCACTACTCTTGCCCCTCCAGACTGGTCAGTAATCTGTAAAACTGTTATAGAAAAAGTGTAACAATAATAGAGGAGGTGTAAGACACAGCTCACTGGGCTATGGTCAACACCAGAGTTGCTTGCAATGAATGTTTGAGATGTTTAATTTGATTGTCAGCTACGTGGTATAGTAGGATTTAAAGATTTTGCCCCAAGATTCAGGCCTTGATGTGCACCTGGTACATTGCTCTGCTTTGCCTTGTGATCAAAGCTGTGCCATACCAGATTGCTTGGGACCTTATGGTGAGATAGGGAAAGACAAAGATTGTGAGTAACTTTCATTCTTGTTGCCTGTGTTAGTCCCAAATGAGTAAACCTCTTTATCTGAGCAGCAGAGATCAAATCCAGGAGTGGCCCTCACTTAAGGAAAATAAGTAATTTTAAGTCATTGAGCTGGACCCTGAAGTTCGTGAGAGAAAACTCTTGTTTTGCTTTGTAGGACTGTGCTGGAATTGAAAAGACTCTTGGCACAACACAGAGCTAAATAACAGCTTTGGGATTTGGCCCCTAGGAATTTCCTGTTTAAAAAATGCTGGGCTTGGCCATGAGCTTCGTATATGCAGCGCACACAATGCCAGATGCGTGTTCTCCCTTTTGCAAAGCTGAGGGAACTGAAGGCACTCCTGGATTTTAGCAGGATCTGCAGAAGCTCTGACAGCTGATAGATACCAATGTTGTATCCATAACTCATGAGTTGCCATAATAACATATATAGCAATGCATTGCAATCAAGTAAGATCTTTCGCTTTACTTAAAATACCTAGAGTTTAAATGGAATGGAGTGTACAAAACTTTTTTTCCTTTTCTGCTTTATTTTATACATGCATAACTTTGAGTGTATGGAACAGCAAAGCATGACTTAAAATTTTAATCTGGAGATAACCATGTAGGTTTACTGCAGTTCTTTGAAATAAAACAAAAAGGAGTACCTGATTGCAGGATAATCTTCCTAAAACTGGTTCACCCTAAGTTGTTGCAGAAGCTACTTCAGGATCATCACCTAAGTATCTGTTCTTAAAACAAAGCTTTGATTTGATTACAAACGATGCCTCAGACATTTAAAAGCACATCTGCTATAGTCCTGAATCCAATAAATATTTAAGGAGACTTCAAAAAACCCCACAAAACCCAAAAATCAACAAAACCACCTAGGAGGAATTCTTCTCTTTTGACCTCCTTGCAAATGCCCAAATGTAGAACCTCACAACCTTTCCATTCAACTTGGATATCACATAGATAAAATTCTGTACAAATATATGGCAGATGCTGTTTTATATCATCACAGTACAGTCTAGGATAGGACAGCTGCTTCTGTTGAATTAGTCCAGTCTCCTTGGTAAGGGGGTGTTAAGGCTTTAGCTGAGCCACCTCTCTCTTGGCCTGGTTAACATTTTTAGTAGTAGTGGCTTTTTTTAATTCCCAACCAGTTTTGTGTCTGTCTCATAATTATTTCCCCAGTCTTTTTAGGAGAATATTAGTGGGCTCGAATAAGGTCTCACAAAACCCAGTGTTTGTATGTGGGTACAGAAGGTGCACATGCTGTAATTTTCTTAGTGATACATCCTGTTTGGCAGCAGAAGAATTTAGATTAACATTTCTTTGTTTCTTCTTGGCAAGTCTGTGCCAATATTTCTTATCCCATCACAGACTTTTGGGTTGTGGTACCTCTTGATGTTTTGAGTTTCCAAGTGGTCCACAGCTGGACTCCTACCTGAGCAAGTGAAAATATGACATTTGGAAATGGTCTGATATCTATGGTTGTATTACTTTGAGGGTTCCTGATGGCGTTTTTAGTTCAAGACTTGAGACATGACTGTTGTATCTGCTTTCAAATTATTTCATTACCTACAAGATACACAGTTCATAATGGGCCATAGTTCTTCATGTTACTCAATACTGTTAGATTTCTACTTCCTGGATTCCTTTGCTCACCTGGAGGCTTTATACTCTTTGTTCTCTTTTGAAAATGTTTGAAATCTCTGAACCTTTCTCAATAAAGCTCTCTCAGTCCCTGCTGATTATAATTAATCTTATCTAAATAGTTTTAAGGTGTTCTGTCTGATATTTCTTCTCCCCTTAAATATCGTAAATGTTTTAAACATATTTTCACTGTTAACTCTTTGTGGCAGAAGGAGAAAAGCTTCATCTTTGTTGGGCTGTAGCAATAGTAGGATCAGTTGTAGATGTCATAGAGTAGGTGTAGTTTCTTATTGGCTCGAGGTGTTTCAGGACTGTGAATCCCCTTTACAGGTGATCATCTTGTTCAGCATTTCTTCTTTTTCAGCAGTTCCTCTTGACTAACTTGGATGGTTTTTTGTCTCAATTTCTGTCTTTGATACTAATTTATTCTGATATGCTCTACAGTGGACATTGGGACCTAATTGAGTATTTTGGGTTTCACTAGACACTAATCAATATTTAAGCACAGGGCTGAGGATGAGCTCTCTTGCTTTTAAGTCAGGCAGCCTTGAAAGATATACAACTATTGAACTAAAAATTCTTGATATTATGTTTGTGCTTAAACTGGCAAAACCTCATGACTACTCAAAAAAAAAAAAAAGGAAAAAAATAATCTTACCCACCTACAGAATGATTAAGATCTCTATTTAGTTAACAAATTAATCACTTTGGGCTAGACTAGGTTTACTTTCCCTGACAGTATCTTCTCCCAAAAAGTTTTAACTTGTCCATGTTTTCAAGCTTTGCCAACACTGGCTGAGAGCTTTAAAAAAAATAACAAAAACAATAATTAAAAAAAAAAAATAGAAAAATAATCCAGGAAGTATTCTGGGTAAATTTAGATTAAGAGATGGTGGCTAAAAAGTCCTTTTCCCATTACCGTTTACTTTGTTCAAGCAGTGATAGATGCACAAAAAGGGTCAGTTTAACAGATTTTCCTCCACTTAAGGTATTTGGTGGCAGCCATATAGGAGATCTGCTTAAACCATCTGCATGTGGATTATAGATAATGCAGGACTTCAAAATGGGTCCACTAACTGGGTTGAAAACCGCCTCCTCCTATGGGTGCCCATTCTGGGTCTGATTATGTAAAATGACAGAGCTGCATTGGATCCAATGTCCTGCAAGACAAGCTTGTACATTCCACCAGCAAAAACAACTGAAAGCAGGAGCATTTTAAAGGAGAAGAGGGGGAAAATCAGTTCCTTGACTTTTATTGTACCTTCAGGTGATTTTGGAGGCTGACTAATGTCATCAGGCTTCCTTGTTCCTCTACTTATCATCAAATACATTGATATGTACTGAAAACATAAGAAGTGAGAAACTTTTTAAAGTGTGTCCAAATGGACCAGTTCCTCAACCCTTTTGAAATATGATAAATAAAGGAGGATTAGAGAATTGAAGAAAGAAAATGAGAAAAAAGTAGAAAATGGCAGAAAAAAATGAAGAACAAATTGCAGTGGAAGTGAAATAATATTAAGGTTGAAAAAATTGATGGCTGAGAAAGGTTCATATAAGTATTTTATACACCCTTCACGGTGAATGAAGGTATTCATTGAATACTGTATCCTCCTCCAGAGTTGCATTCTAGTTAAGTATTAAAATTTCTCTCAGTTTTCTCCTCCATCACCTCACAAGGAAAAAGCAGTAAAACACAGTTTTAGTATTACTGTGAATAAAATAATGACTTTCATTCTTTTTTTCCTGTCCAAATTTTAGCAATGTGAGACTTGTGCTGTGAATGTCAGCCATGGGCAGTTGAGTCATATGGAATAAAATTGAAGTATAGTTGACCTGCCATTGTTAGTGCATCCTATCAAAGCTCTTTCTGTTGCCCATACAAGAGTTTTTCTTTGCACAACTATTCCTCCCTATGTCTGCCCAATTGATTGTGTTGAAGTTTTCTGTAAACCACATAAAATTCATGGTAGAGAAAACTACATGTAGACTACTTGCAGATCCTAAAAGGTACCACACGTCTAACTTCTGCTTATGTAAGTTTCTCTGAGGCTGGAGAAGCAGCATCTGTCAGCTGAGCTGACATCATTCTACAACTGAATAATTGTGAGAACCTATGATGTGATACCAGTGTATGTAATTTATGTGCAGCTGGCAGGGAGGAGTTGAGGAAGACTGCAGGTAAGCAACCTGAATCCAAATGTTGCTTTTTCTTGTGTGCCATTCATCATGTAGCAGTGCCTGTAATATATTGAGTAGGCAAAAAACTGTCGTCCTGAAAGAAACAGAGGATTATAAAGAAAGATGACTCATGCTATTGCTAGGCAATATTATCTGGTTTGTATTTCCTCACACTAAAAAGTGGAAATTTGGTTCAAAGCACAAAAAGTGCTGTGAGGGATAAGGGTGCGAAGTTATATAAGGAAAAAAAATTAGAATGATATTTGCAAACTAACAGTCTTACTTTTGAGGTACGACATTGCAGGTGCTTTGCAAAAAAGCAAAAAATAGCTAATGGATATAAACTGTTGACTCAGTTTTTAGAACCTTTTGCGGTTGTTGTTCACTCTTTGTAAACTATTTAATTCCCTTCCACCTGCCTTTTCCTAAGACCTCATGGGTGCAATGGTGTAAAATTAGCTGCTGAAGCTTTGGAAGAAAGCTCCAGAAAACAGATGATGTGCTTTCAGGCTAGACTGTCAAAACACTTCCCCAGCAGATCAGATTTATTCTGTATAGGATATTCAAAAGGGAAATAGTAAATTATGTTCCTGTGTCCCTTGGCTGAGGAACAAACCAATTTGAATTGAATGCATTATGCTGGAACAGAGAATCCAGTATTTCTCTGGGGTGGGCTGTGTCTGAAGTTGTTCACTTTGTCCTAGATTCTGGAGTGAATGTCCAGAGAGATGATTTCACGTAGCTTTATAATGAATTATAATGAATGACATTTGGAAGAAGCTCCTTCAGGAATGCTAAAAATATCTTGCTGTATTTGGTCATTTTTTCCCCTGTTCTAAGCAGGTCAGATGGCTTAACAGGAAGAATTTTTTGAAAATAAGAAAGAAATAATGGAGGTGTATATCCTTGCATCTATTATAAGGGTGTAGGAAATTACTGTCAAGACAAATTCTTAGGCTTTTTACTGTGATGGTATCTTCAGGATGTGATTTACAGTAGCCTTTGTCCTTTCCTCAAGAAGGCACATTAAGAACAAGGTTCTTCTGTCTCATGTTTTTCCAGGCATCACTAACATCCATACTCATTTGCAATGTATTTCCCTGCCATATAGAGCAGCAGTGTGTGGATACACGGAACTATTGCATCACTATCAGGAAAAAGGTGGGGGTCATGCTCTCTCTAACTCACACCTCTCGGTGTGAGAGGCTGCTGTAGATACATGTTCTGGTCAGATTTCAGAGTTCATAGGAAAGAAAGACTCTACTCCTCCTGTGAAAGAACAGATGGTGTGTGAATACTGACATACATGCCACAGTGGACCCTCTTAGACCCTGCACAAGAGGTCAGACCGTACGTGAACATTGTCATAAAGTCCACTGCAAGGGACAGGTGCATGTGTGGGGAGTATGTTGGCTTAAGGGAGTGGTAGCCTGGTTTGAAGTAAGGATACCCAAGAGGATTATTGGAAAAATTTAGAGGCCTTTATATCTATCCTCTCAGAATGTGAGTTTATCTCCACTCTTTTAATATTGATTTTTTTAAATAGAAATATCACAGTTTTTTCATATTTATACTTTCTTTTTATGTATGTACTTTGAGTCAGAAATACGCAAATCAGTTTTCCTTTGATAAGAATCCTCAAGATATTTTTTACGAGAGTCAGTTTCTTGATTTTTATGCTGTGTCTGAAAACAGATTCATAAGTTTTGAAGACAGAAAGGGCTGTTGGGATCACCTAATCAGATCTCTTATGTAAGACTTCCTTGCATTATTTCTGTTTTGGACTAGAGGAAGTCTTTCAAAAACAATAAAGGCAAAAATAGTCCAGTTTTGATTTTAAGTAGAGATTTCTTTTATTAAAAATAAAAATAAGTTACTTTGATTTGTTGAGTTTCATTCAACCCACAGCATTTTAAGGCAGTTCAAGTTGTTCTTATTTTCATATTTTTACAATATAAACTTGCAAAAAAATTTGATTCATGAGAAATAGGGCTAGGAGAGTCAATGTTTTCTATGTCTGGCCTTTCACCACCTTTGGTTTTTCTCTACTGTAGGCACTCCTAGTCAGCCCAGCTGAGCAAAGCACTACTGTGCCATGTTAATTCAGAAAGGTGCATGTGTTGACTACCCCCATGTCAAGTGGACTTGCTGTTGCTGCTTTCTGCCTGTTTTTGCACAAGTAGAGAGAGAGCACTAAATGAAACCTCTTAGCCACCATTTTTTTTTTAAATTATAATTTGATATTTCTGTCCAGTGTCTAAACTTGAAAATGCCCAGCCAATTCCAAGCTGACTGGGGAGGAGTGCAGGCAGTAGGGGAACACCCACATTGGTGATGGTCATGGCTAAGCCCCATTCCTTTCCATATCTAAGTGACAGCTGGTAAAATCTTGGGAGTTGGAAGAGTGAAGGAGGTAATACTTCTAATTATGGCTTTGAATTGACCCCACAGATTCAGCTCTTTTCTGTTTCTACTTCATGAGGGCTGTAAACTTTGCAGCTGGCTCCCATTCATGGAAGGTGTAATCATGATTGTCTTTGGGAAGTTTGAAGTTGGATTATGCATATTGTACTCTCTCTAACCATGCTGTCCATATCTTTCTCTGCCAATACAGCATGATTTTTCTCTCTGGGCTTTTTCATGGCAAGTGGAATGTTCCATCTTCCAGATTTGTTTTCAAAAGCCAAATCTATTGTATCATTTAATTTAGTAAATCTAACATAAATTGAGAATTCAGTACCTCATGGTCATGGTGGACAGAATTTCATAGATGTTAAGATGTTCGATGACTTCTGGATTTGCTGAGAACTGTAATTGTAAGAGACACCAGACACTAATGAGTATGGAAACTAAGCTGGTGCTCTGTTGGCAAAGGAGAAATTATTCCTCCAGGTCATGGGTGAAGTGATGAAGCAACAAACTGAAGGGAGTCAACAGCACACTGCCCATGAGCAATTGTTCTTGGACCATGGCTATAATGATTTTCCATATGTTACTGAAAGGACCTTCCATCTTTATTATAGACAGAATTGGCAATAGGAGTAAGAATTAATCTCATTACAGAAGGTAGAGTCTATCTGGGCAGTTATCAACATTCATTTAAATTCCTCTGCTGGAGATTTAAACTGGCACAGGCAAATATTGCTGAGGTCATAAGATCTGCATTTCCCTTGTCCTAAAATGGCCAGCTGGTCTGTTGTGCTGCATGTCTACATGCTGTTTTTACAGCAGTCTATCATTACCAGTGGTGATGATCCAGAGCACTCCTGCTCAATGTCAAAAGGCTTTAGGAGTGTAAGCTATTTCATGATTCTTTGCCTTTTCACACACAGAAATAAAAGTAATAATAGCCTTGGCTGGCTTGTATAAGGGATCATTAAAATAATCAAATAGAGAACATTGAACTCACATGTTGAAAGCCTGATTATGAATGGAAACTTAATTTAAAAAAAGTTGCTGTAATGTCCAAAATAGCAGAAAGCAAATTAATGTTTCTGTCTCTGCTGTTTGATATGACAGCATGTTTAAAGATCTACCATTTAATCCAGTGACAAGGAGAACAGCCACATTAACAAAATCAAGTACTGTTGTCCTCTTTTTGGCACTGACTTTAAATTCAGTTGTGAAATTGTTCCATGGCTTGAAAGGGAAGGTGCTTGCATTGACTGTCTGTGAGGATGGCATTCTGGATTGGGTCCTATGTACATGCTACATGAGTAATAACATATGTGGAAGGATGCATTATGTTCTGAAGCATATATGCAAACTTTTGCACTTTTCAGAGATTTACATTAAGGTAGGGAGAAATTTTTTATACATTATAAATTTTGGATTCCAGCTTTCTTTAAGATTGAAGTAATTTATTTATTTCCTATCTTGGTATGAGGCCAAATTCATGACAATCACAGAAACTATAAAAAGGCTGACTTTTTTCAGTCTAGGATCTAGCCATGTTGACTGAAGACAGGTCCCTAATGCTTCAGCATGGCCCACTGGTTGCAGCTTGCAGTGTGCATAGCTCTTCACTGGCACATGAAAAGAAACTGTCTGAATTTCTTTTCACCTCTGCTCTCGTGAGCTTTAGGTTAGTTACTGCTAGCATGCAGATGGTGATGAGCACCAAAAGATGTTTCCACTTTTATCTTGCCTGGTTCTTGACAAAATTAATACCTTTATACATCTTAAGCAGCTCTGGATTTCTCTTTAAAATGTGCAACTAGCTAGTTCACAAGAAATTCAGTCTCAGAAGCTTAGGTTTAACTTTCATGTTCTTATTAAAATGCTGGTGTAGTTTAAGAAACTTCTTTTTCAGCACTAACCATAACAACGCCTCTTTCTTATGCTTGCACAGGCGTTTGGGTTGTTTGGTTTTCAGATTCTGTTTGTCACACAGAACCGTGGTGCACACAGTTAGTTCTAAGCAGTACAAAGGTGTGAATGAACATCTGAGAGCAGAGGTGGATTAAGATTACTTGTGCAGTATTGTTGCTGAAAGTGTAACCACAAGCTCAAATTCTTGCTGGTTCTGGTAACAAGTCCAGTTTCAGAGTCTCTGGTTTCTCCTTGGGTGGTGACTGTGGGAAGGAAGGCTAAAAACACCTAAAAGGCATTACCTAACTTAAAATGCTTTATGTCCTGAGTTTGCTGGCGTTATGACTGGTTAATATGACACCTTCATAATTAAGTGAGGGAAAGATGAGATTCTTGCAGGCAGTGTCAAACCCATTGGAAGAAAAACGTTATCAATAATCCTTTGTTATAGTAGTGTGCCCCTGAGCAGGGCAGGTTTCTCTGGACCTTGGTTTTCTTGAAAATTTACACAATCCAGATGATGACACATTTCAAGTTTGTAGGTAACACCAAAATTTATGAACATCTAAAACTGGAAGAGAAATTGAAGAAAATTCTGAAGAAACGGGATGTATTTCTGTAGGAGTAAGTGCAGAGGAGGATGATGTGAATAGGCAGCAGTACAGATACAGAACAGAGAACAGTGAAAGTAGTTGTTTAATGGAAAATAATTTGGTACAGTCATGGCCAAGCAGCTGAACAGGCATCAATAGGGTTGTGTGATTGCAAGGAGGATGAAGGCAGGTGGTTTGGATGGTTCTAAAAGGTCACAGCTTTTCAAGCTGCATAAAATAAACCTTCTGATTTCACATTACTCTCCTGGGTTCAAGTTTTTGTTGCAGGTATAATCAGTTGGGTAGAAGAACTAAAACAGAGGTTTAAGGGGTTGAAGAAACACCTTCATGGAATATTGAAACCAGATTTTCTTAACCTATATGAGAAAGGATATCATAGATTTGAAGTATGTACCAAGCAGTTGCAAATAAGCCAATTTTGTAACTGTGGCCCTGGCAGGTAGGAGAGGAAGTTAATAGGCATAAACTAGCACAAGAAAGGCTCAGGTCTGTTCTACTGGCAAAGACAGATGGAAGGTAAAGAGCTGGTAAAAATTGTCTGGGGAAGCTGCAAAGGACCTCCAGTAATAGAAATTCCAGTAGATTAGACAACCATCAGGCAGGAAAGACATAGGTAGAGTTTCTTTTGCCTTAGGGCAACAGCAAATTGGTGGAATAATTTCAATGACTTTTTGAAGACTTTTGCAGGCTAATTTTTCTATTAATCTGTAACCAGTTGTCCATGCTTTTTGAGCAGTAGTGTAACATGGCCTCTAGAAAGAGTACGTCTTCATATGCATTTTGGTCTAGATATGATCTAGTACCCTTCACAAGTTACAGCTGGTCCCTCCCAGCTATACTGACTCACTGGCCATGGCCAGGAGCCGTGCCCACTGGCACCATGTTTTCAGGTGAGAAAATCAATGACATTTCATAGAGGGAGAGGCAAGCAAAGTGTTAGTATAATGCTTTCTTTCAAGGCCAAATGGACAAAAAATTGGTTTGGTACCTAAATTGCTAATAAAATCATCATTTGGCTTTGGATGTCAGCTTGAGATAAATGTCTGTATCCACAAATGCCTGTTTACTTTGTCATTTACCTGTTGCCTCTTTATAAAGCTAAGGTGTCAAGCCAACTGTAATACTGTTTAAATTTGAGATAAAAGGTGTTAGACTGAGAATTACCACAGATATTTGATTTCTGACATGGGCCAAACAAATGTAATTTTTTTCTTTCATTGTATATTATGCCTTTGCTGAGCATGTATTTGTGGGAGCTATCTATGATTACCTCTGTGTGAAGACGACCTGATGCTGATTTGAATAACAATGGGATTCAACATGACATATAGTATTTGTTGTTGAACCTGGAGCTTTATTGATGCCAAGGCTGGTGGTTTTTGTGGTATTGTTTCCAGGAAAATGTGGGGGGATGATGGAATGGCTAGACACGATAAAAATCAGTGCGTATGTCCTGGGTCTGTCTTGAAATGAAGAGGCACAAAATATCAGAAAGATTTGAGAATGAACTGCAAATAAAGAACCTGAATCTTTTACAAACCAGACTATGTCTCTTGAGCTTCTTCCACATTCCCCACATTTTCCATCTATGCAGAGCAAAGTTGTCTAGTTATAGTGCCTGCAGCAAAATTCTGTCACATTTTTCTGCAAAGCTTTGTATTCAGAATAGAGTCGCTATACCAAACCACGAGTACAGCTGCCTGTGGTATTCCAGCTTGTGAAGACATCAAGTGCTGGGAAGAAAAGGGTTTGTTCTTAAACCTGGTGTTTGTGGTGGTGCATGTGGAGTGAGAGACAGTTTTCTGGAACAAAGTTCTTCATTCATGAACTCTCATGTAATGCTTTTAGGGAAACTGACCTTCTCATCTCTTGATGTCTTTAAATATCTGCAGATTTAGAGGAAGAATGAGAATACTTTGCTCTTTTCAGGTGTGCTGTCTTTTCTTCCCTGCATCTCAGGTATTTACATATAACAGGAAAGAGAATTGCATAGGTTCATTAAGTAACTTAGTATGTAATTCTGAGTTTGCAAGCTGTATCATCACTGATCCCCCCAGCCTTACACTAGAAACCACAGGGTGTGAATGAGTAAACAAATCCATCTTTTTGACCTGGCAGAATAGGACGACTTAGGAAATTGTTTGTGCTGATGCTGTTGAAATAGCAAAGATGCCTGATATGGCTGGTGCAAGAGTCTGAAAATGTTACATGAGAAAGCTGCTATCACTAGACCTCAAAAGAAAATGATAGTTACCATGCTGACTTTATGAGACGTGTCAGTGCTTGCAATGACAGCTGCAGGAAACTGCTGTGAGGCTTTCCTCATCTCTTCAGATAATCTTCTGACCCCTGAGTTGGAGTCTGTTTGCTCCTGTCTGTTGCAAGTTGGTGAAAAGAAAATTTCCTAGCAGGGAACTATGGTTTTGAGTACACAGTGTTAGTGTAGGAAGTGCTACAGAACATGCTGTGTGTTCAGTGCAGTCTGAAGCCACGTGCTCTCTCCTGCCTTGCACTGAGCCAAAGCATATGGTGTGTGATACTGGTACTGGAGATGAGAAATGGTCCTTGCAAATAGCCATAAAATAGCACTGCACTCTCATCCACAGCAAAGCCATTAGAGCTGATGACTTTCTTCTAGAGAGGACAGCAATAGTCAAATGTGTTAAAGGACTAGATCCTTAGCTATCATAAGCAACTGAGAAGCTCTAAATGGAAGAAGGATCAGATCTTGTAATGCAGCTTTTCTTTTTTCTTTCTTCATAGTTAGATATCATAAAATTTGTCGTTGAACACAAATTCCATGGAGACCTGCAAAAGGCTCTGCCTCAGTGATGACACACCTGTCTGACCCCATGAAGAGTGTATTTTTATATGACAAAAGACACAAGACCCATCCCATCATTAGGGAACCAGCAGCATTTGAAAAGTGGGAGACAGCAGGGTCCAAATTCACAACTGAGTGTGCTCAGGTGTCCTGGAGATATCCTATGGATGAGGAGTGGTGGTTGGGTCTGCTAAAGCCAGGTACTGAGGTTGCTTTGCAGCTTCTGCCTCAGGAAGGTGTGCCTGTGTCATGTGTCTGCCTCTGTCATGATTTCCTGAAGTCAGTGGGCAGCCTTTTCAACTGACTTTAATTCATGGATCTCTCCAAGAGTTCTGTTCTTCTGCTTACTACCTTCATCATACAAGAAATATTATTTTCTCTTCTCATGCATGTAGGTGAAATCTCTGTGGGAAATTGCCTTCAAACAGAGCTGCTTTGCTTTATTTTTTTTATTTATTTTTTTAAATGGAGTTATTTAGTTGGTCCTATAATGAATAGAAGATCTTATGGCTGTTGAGCCTGGGTAGGGATTTGCAAATCTGTTCTTCAGAGGTTTGTGATTCAGTTAATTTCCATCTTCAGTGCTAGGGCAGTTACCAAGAAGGTTTGAAATTCAGGGGGAAGTCCCCTGTGGTACTTACAGTATTACTGTACTCTAGTATCAGCCCTTGTTGTCTTCCTCTGAATTTTGCGTACTCAAGGGACTGTATTATTAGGTCAATGTGAGCATACTATATTTCATAATGAAATACACAAATGGGATGTTATTATTCATTAATCTAGCAAAAACAAATGGGGCTGAGCAAGGTTTTAAAAGCAAAGCATATGCTTTTTATTTTAAAGATCTGTGTCATTCCAAGTCTTTAGGCAGATGCAGCAGGAACCAATACAAGTTTGTGTACCCTGCTGTGAAATGGGGACATAAACTTCTAATGATACCCATGCAGCAGTGCATAGCTGATATATGCATTGAATATTGTACTGGAAAAGAGAAAACCAGTTTTGTCACTTGTTTAGTAGGTGCTTAATACAAAGTACTTTTGACATCTAAAAGGAGATCAGATTTTGAGATGTACCTGACCGTATCACAAATAACTTATGCAAATTTTGGTTTTTAAAAAATGCTTCCAAGCTGCAGATTAGTTAGGGAGTCTTGTTTCTTCTGTATATGGCTTTTAAATTGAGAAATTGGAATTGTAGCTAAAGCCTCATTAATAAAGCATGGTTATGTTGTTATTTTATTTTATTATTAAATTTTTTTAGATGCCAACAGTCAGGGACAACTAATAACTATTTAAAAACAACCGAAGCCAAGACAAGGTTGCATTCTAACCTCCCACTGTGGGTCCTGGAAGTTCACTGGGACAAAATTAAAAGCACCTCCTTTCATACAGACCATCCATTTTTCTTTTATCCTCAGCCCCCTGAAAAGCAAAGAATTAGGGGTATTTTCTCTGAAAAGGAAATATGTCCTTCAAGACCTTGTGAGACTTCTAGTTGAGCAATGTGAAGACAAATCAATATCATATGGCACCATTCCTGCTAAATTTATTGCATTTGGGTAGTCTGTTGATCTCCATGGAACTATTCCTGGGCTGTATTTTTGGTCCAGTACTTAACAGTTCATTTGGAAAGCTGTTATAATTGTTACTGGACAATCAGAAGGGCTGAGGCAGCATCTGAAGCCAAGAAATTTTCCAACATCTGTTTTTAAAATGACTTTTCAGAATAAACATGGAAGCCTGGAGCACCTATGACTGTGCATAGTGACATGACTATCACTCATTTGCAATGGTGAATGATGGTTTTCAAGATTTTATTAGTAGCAACAGTCATGAGTGGATGCTGCTGTGGTTTGACATGGGAAACAAACAGTAGTAGAGTCATCCCTGCTATCAAGATACTATAGGGCAGTACAGCTTTATTATACCACTGTTACAACTTTCATCCTGGAATTTGGCAAACTCCAGCAGTTCTGAGGTTGCATGGTTCAGCCTGTATGTTCTGAGCATGCAAAAAGATATTTGAGTACATATAATGGTAATTCTATGTGATCTGTTATCTAGGCTTTTCTATTTATTAAAAGGAGAGTGCAAGAAATAAATCCTTCTCTTTTTGGTAGTAATCATCTCCAAATTTGGAGAAGCATAAAGAAAAGTCTGAGCAAGTTTTTAGCTTTGTTTAAAGTTAAGTTACTTTTCTTTGCACTGCTGGTGGTTTATCTAAAATGATGCCACTTACTGAATTCTTTTGGCTGAAAATAAAGTTTAAAATTTTGTCGATAAGTGATTTTATACATGTATGCATGCACATGTAAGCATATAAAGACACCATTGTGACAAGTTTCATACAGCCAGTTCTGCAAATGATCTACATGGAGATTTCATTTCTTATTTTGTCATAGTTACTAGAGCAGTCTGTTAGATTTGTCAGGTTGCTGTTTGCAGAAGAAGCCTTTGTTGTGACACCCAGATTTATTGTTCTGATCCTTTCGTTTTCAAATGTTGCCCAAAGGCAGACTAAAGACTAAGAAACTGCAAAGCTGCTTAAATTCAAATATCTTGCTGGAGTGCAAAGCCAACCTCTCCTGTCCTTTTTAAGAAAGATACTGATATGTGACAGTGATGGCACTCAGTCACTGTCATGTTGGGAATAGTATGCCATGCTGTGGTGTATGTTGTTAACATTACACTATTAAAATAATTTTTAAAATAATTTTCTGTGAAGATGTTGGTTTGCTGGGTTTATATCAGCTTCTTGTCCTGGGGCTGGTGGTGTGTGCCTCTGCCATGGGGTGTGGTGGCAGCTACCCCACTGCTCCAGTGGGCTGCATTTGCTCTTACATAATGCCAAGCGTGGTAATGTGGGTTTTCTGCACCTCTCTCAAATCTCAACCCTGCAGCAGAAAGTGAAAACAAGTTCTGCATCTGATTTCTTCTTCTCAATACTTGTACATTGATAGTGCAGTGGAAAATTAGGAGCAGGAGAGCTTTTGGCATATTGAGAGGAGAGCCAGGAGTACTCGAGACTGAGAGTTCTCGGGGATGCATTTCCCTCATGTACCTCTGGCAAACGTGAAAATTGTTGTGCTCCTGCAGAAATGTGCTTTGCTTTTTATATGTTTTTCATATGTATAACCTGTGGGTTATACATATGAAAATTCTCTCTGGAGTATTTGTAAGTTGTGTGTTTTTAGGAAAGCTGCAAAAGCTCAAGGTATTAATGATGTTTGTGAAACATGTTTATTTGAACCTGACATCAAGATGCCTGCAGGACTCTGTTAATGACAGGTGACTGACTTCTCTGGATTCCAAGGATTCAGCCTACTTGTGCTTTCTGCTGGGAATTTTGACAATCGGGATTACAGCTAATAAAGGTTATAAGGCTTTCTACAACACAGGCCCTTTCCCTGTTAAGGTGCTGTGGAGATTTAGCAAGACCTTTCTTGTACTTTTTCTTCAATTCAGATCTTGAATATGAAGTCACAGCCTGTCCCTCTGCATTTAACTCATGGACATGATCAGTGTAATACTGAAAACTTTTGTGTCTGCATGATTCTTTACAAGATCAGAACTCCAAAGTTTTGGTTGCCAGTCTTCCAAAAGTAGATTTTTTTTTTCAAAGCAAGATAAATGAGTATGGCCATACATGCAGACCTGAATGATGCTAGAGAAATATTTGCCATAAAAAAGGTTGACAGGATCAAAACAACAAAAGGCTAATTTTAGATCTGCTTCATTTTATTCAAATAGATTTTGAGACATTTACCAGCAGCTTTGAAATGATGGCATGGTTTACTAAAAATACGAACGTGAACAAGAATTTCTCACTTAATATTTCTATAAATCACAGCAAAAAGAAACCACTTTTTTGCTGAAAAGTTTCTCAGCATTTATATTTTCCCTATCCTGGCAACAGCAAACCTACTGTCTTCTTTCTCACCAATAACTGCATTTTCCCCCTTTATTCATTGTGCTTCCTGGTTGAAGCCTTCTATTTAGAGAAAACAAAGAGCTTTGAAGAAAATAGTTTTATTAAATGTATGTAAAACTGAGGTGGGTCTGCTGTGTGGTACACCACCCTTGACAGTCTCTCTTTGCACTTCCTTCTGTCCTAAAAATAGAATGACTTGGTTCTGTGGTGAGGAATGAGTTGGGGGGGGGGGGGAGGGGAGAAGAAGAGGCTCTCTGTGAGGTAAAGTCAGGAACTTTCCTGTTCAACATGGCAGAAAAGATTCATTCTTGATGCCTTTTGTTATAGAAACAGTGGTCAAGGCTGCAAGGTGACTTAGCTATGGCAGCCAGGGGACTTCAAGACATTTCCAAAGTACCTTGAAGGCATTCCTTGAAAAGAAAGAAAAAAAGCTGACAACAGATTTTGATGGAGTTTTTTTGGTACCTGTTTGCTGCCAAATGAGTTATGTAGCTCTTGGCCGATGGCCTGTAGCTCTGAGAGACTCAGAGTGCATAATTATGAAGCTCACACCAAGTGCATAGTTTAAACTTGCATATTCATCTTTCTTTTGACATGTCATATAGCCAGTTCTTCTGGAGTCTGTCAACTGTAATTACAATAATATAAAATGGTCCTCTGTGTTTTGTTCCTTATGATCATTTATGTACATAAAACATATGTAGCTCTGGTTGACCTATGCTGCTCGGAACTTACTCATTCCCTTAAAAAAAAAGAAAAAAAAAAGGAGAGATAAAATGGCCAGGCCAGGAAGACCTAAGGTCTTTTTAAAATGTCACATCAGTAGTTAATGGATATCTGGGGGACAAAGTCTGATTTTTTTTTGGTGAATCCTTAGTTTCCAGGATTTACTAACTGAACTCGTTCACTAAAATTTGGATGCACTCCCTGTGTCAGCGTTTTGGCTCCCTTTGACCACTTTGCATTAGTGTCTAGCTTATAACTCTCAAACAGTCTCTTTAGCCTGTCTGTTCTTGAATTTGACTTGAGAAACTCCAGCTGTTGTTGCCAAGTGCCCATCATCTCAAGGAAGAGTTATTTATTTTTGATTGTCTCTATGACATGGCATGCATGTAGAAAAAGAAAATTGCACAGGGGTTTGGAAGGCTCAGATGTTTAAGGAAACACTCTGCAGATTTATTGAAACAGTTTAGAAAAGCAGCGGCTGCTGACAGTGTCCCTTTACTTGATACCTCATTTGACAGAATCATGTGCTTTCAATTCATGGTGTGATATAAATGGGATTACAGTAGGTCCCTCTGAGACTTTCCTTTATTCCAGAAGCAGAATTTCTGTTCTTTGGGTATTAGCAATGTCCTGGTCAGTTCAGGTGATATCTGTGAGGCTCACCTAATATCCTACACAGTATAAAGCAAAGGGAAGAATGAAAGCAATGCCTCATACAAGGAAAGAGAGTTTTCCACCAAGTGCCAAGAGACAAGCGGCTCAGAGCACATCTACCAGCTGTTGCTGGGGTGATACAATAGAGAAGTGAATCAGGACAGGCGGTGACCCTGGCTCAGGTGTAAAATGAAATTTAGGCACCATTTAAAGTTGTGATGCCCAAGTAACTCCAGGGTCTGTCTTCTTTTGGAGTTGATTTATACTCGGTGCAAAGCATGTGTCCACACCATGCTAAAGGGGACTTGGTGGGGGAGGCTACAAGGTGCTCGTGTTAGCGGAGATGGGGCTGGAAATGGAAAATAGGTTGCTGGATTAGAAGGGTTCCATAGGGGGTCTCACAGGACCTGCTAAGTAGCTGAAGAGATGCAGTTATGCTCATTTTTTGTGTGACTCTGCAGAACCAGAATGTGGGGAGGCCCACTTTGAACTTGTGCTACCTAATACTTTTGAGCTGCAATGTGGCTATTGCTCCAGTTTTCCAAAGTGCTTCTGAATAATAATGTCCCTCTCTTACATGATTTAGACCTTTGTGCTGGTTTAAACAGCATCAGAAGAAACAGTTTTGTATTTTATAATCTGGGCCAAGCGATCTTTCCATTTGGGGAATTCAACCTTTTAACATTTTTTAACTTGGGGACCAAAATTACTCAGAAAATTCTTCTTAGCTTGTGTAATTTGCAAAATAGTCCTTGTCATCAGGATTTTCTAATATTGTTCACTTTTGAATGTAATCTTGCTGGCAGAGCCTACTCTATTCCAGGAATAAATTACTCTCAAAGGAGAGTGACTTTTAATGTTTCCATCATTGCCTTTACATGGTGGAGGTTAAAAGCTATGTTTTCACCATAAAATGGGGAATTTTTTTTTCTTTTTAATTTTTTTTTTTCCTGACATAAGGATATGGGCCTTGAGATAACTAGCTGGCTGTAAAACCAAAGCAAACCAGAAAATAATTCCTTTCCTTTTGCCAAAAAAAATCCCCTTATACTTTCCCCTTCCTCCCCAGTAGTGTGTTGACAGTTTATATGTCTGACTCTAATTATGCATACTGAGATAAAAATAAGCCATGCTTCTTCTGTTACTTATCTCAATGTAAAAAATCCTACTTTGACATACAAAGCATACATTTTACTGTGATTTTGCTCTTCACTTAAGGGGAGCCCCTGGTTGTGCAGTATGTGGGAGGGTGTTTTAGTGACTCTGTAAAAAGGAACACAGTGCAATTTTTTTTGGGCAGCTATAGGGTTGCCAACTATTTTTTAGGCCAGTCTGATTGCACATTAGAGTTTCCATCACCGAACATCCCCGGCAGGCTGAATTCAACTGCAGTGATGTCAAAGCCCAGAATGACTCAATAAGGCACAAGCAGAAACGTGGAAGCAAACTGCTTCAGAAAGTACTGCATGAAAATAGAGGGCACCAGATGCCGATAGGAAGATGTGAGGGTATCCAAATGACTGCCTGACTGCGTGTGGAGCCTACCTGAGTGATATGCTCAGAGTATGTGCAAAGTGAGGCTGGTGAGACTCCATTTGGCTTTGGAGTTAATGGGCTGCTTGAAGTAGGTGTGTGTGTGTGAGATTGGCTTTGCATGCAGAAGCAAATTTCAGTGAGAGGAAAGATGTCTAGATGAGAAATTAAGTTCACAGTCAAGCTTTATTGCTCACATGTAACCATTGTGCCTCAATTTCTTACGTATAATATGGAGCTGGGGATGCCCCCTGCCCTGTCCCTCAAGGTGTGCTGTGAGCGTGAGAACAGCTTTTATTCTCACAGGCCTTGTTAGTGCAAGATTAAATTTTAAAAAATTGTTATTGTTATTTTAGAACATTGTCCTCAGTCTTCACTAGTGCTCGTGCAGTCTGTGTTGTTATTACATTTGCCTCTGAAGTTTTGTTTAAAATGTCATCATAATTCAAAATGAAACTGTCAGTTTTTTTCCCCATTTCACGTAATTTTGATGTGAAACTGTGCATTTCTTATAGCTCTTTAGATCATAAAGCTTTGCTTGAGGCTGGGCCTCAGTTGATTGAATAGTTATGCAAACATTAGCAAATTTTCCCTTGAGCTAAGTTTCACGTTTGCAATGAAATCTGAACTCAGGCAAATTTTGTGTGGTTTTCATTGCAAACATGTAGGCAATGCATGAAAGCTGTGCATTTTCCTGTCTGCTCTCCAACATGATCTAATTTTTCATTTTTCTCAAGTCTTCTTTGTTAATGTCATAGCAGAGTTGTCATTAATTTGTAGTTTAATATCTACATGTTATCCATTAGGTAGAATGTTTGCTGTAATTTTGCAAGGCATTTTTAGTAATTTAGGCAATTAGAGTTTGACTGATGGTTTGCATATTAGGATTTTAGCCCGTGCATTTAAAATAATAATAAAAAAAAAATCTCCTTTTTCTTCTTGTCCTAGTCTGAAACCCCAAATGTACTTTTGTTTGCTTGTTTACAAGCACGTGTCATTTGAAACAGAAGGCCGGCAGATTAGTGTGAATGTCTAGTCCACTTCTGCCAGATTTTATATTTGGGCTGGAGTGGTGGATGGCTGTTGTTTTTGTAGGCTGGCAAGAAGTGTAATTACACAGAGCCCTTCCACCCCCTTACGGCACACTTGGAGCGTTTAGTGCCGTGCTTTGCAGTCCGTGGAAATCTGCCCTCGGAGCAGGAGCCCTGCCAGCTCTGAGCGGTGTTAATTGAACTTCTGCCATCAGCAATAATTATCAACAGTTATACCTAAGATTCCCCAGTTGTGCCACGTACATAACATGCGAGGTCTAGGTTGTTCTTTATGCTTTTTGCTTGTTTTTAATAGATTTTGGTTTTCTGCTCCATTTCAGTTCATTTTTCAGCCAGTTAAGAAAAATTAATTGCTTATGCATATTAACGGCCTACGGGAAATCTTGCACCTTTTCCCCCTCTTCCCTTCCCCCTTTCCTTCTTCCCTCCCTTCATAAGCATAAAAAGGAATACTTCTAAGCTAGTGCATGAGTCAGTAATCTTGATTTATGGAGCTGAGATGCCTTCGCCTGTATGTGATTAAAGACAAATTAGAAATTCTTGTTGGTGCTAGTTTGCAACCCCAGATGTCCCAGCTTTGAACAGAAAAGAGAGCAGAAATGTTTGCAGCAGTCCTGAAGCTGCAGAAGCTGTGGCTGTTCTTGCCTTATGTTTTCCCCTCTCAGCAGGGTTTGAGGAAAGCAGTGTGTGCCCTCAGTGATTTCCAGACATAGTCAGATCTGTTAGCTTAAATTTCCAGTGGAAGTGGTGCCTTTGCAGCCAAACACTGGCATTTGCAATGACATGGGAGAGGTGCAGACAGTTTTCTTTTACAGATCTTGCTGTGATAAAGGAGTAACCTTGTGCAGAGGGATGTGCTGGGAGGCTGGGGCCTCTTCTTGGGCCCTGTAAAAAAGAGTTAATTGAAATTACTGGTGTAGTGTTAGTTATCTAACAGGACAGTTAATAGGGCATTAGTCTCTGAGTTATATTATCCTTTGCTAGCTAAGGACATATTACAGAAACACAGAAACAGTGGTTTTCCAAATCTAGCAATTTGTGCCTTAGTACCCAAGTGGCAATGAATATCTAGTGCTTTCCAGCAAGAAAGGCTCTTTATGAGCAACTGGTCATTGCATAATGTGGTATAGAGGATATAAATTAGACTGACTAATCACTGAAGGGAATCTGTTTGTGTCCTGGAGCATAGCATTTAGAGACTCTTTTTAGGCACAAAACTGTCCTACTCTTTTAATTTGTAATGCACATAATGTTACTAACTCTTAAATGCATTAAAGGGTTCTCATTCATTCAAGCATGTGCACAGTAACCCTCAGTGGGGATTTTGTTGGTTATCCTTATGCTCCTAGAGGCAGAAAGAGGGCTGTTTGGACTAGGAGCAAAACAAAGCTCACAGGGCATGGTCCTTTACAAATGCAGGGACATTATTACTGTTTTCCAAACAACCAAATTCTCTTGTTTTGCTAGTAATATTTTGTTACCTCATGCCTCTTCCTCATTTGTCTTTACAGCTGAATGATCTTTCATGTGTGTAGGGTCAGTCTTTGAGATAAATGTCCATCTGAAGAAAGAGGAACAGAAGGTATCACAGTGATAAAGCCACAAATTTGAAGTTCCTTTTGAGCATGCAACAAATGTGTAAAAGCATTCACATAGATAAATTTATGCTTATTACAGCTTGATAGGGTTACATGATTTTGTGCACTAGCTTCTGCCCAAACATTTTATGAGGAACTAGTTCAAGCAGCAACAGCCCCCTTCCCTCCTCTCCCTGTTTGTATGTTTGTGCAAGTGTTTGGGTGAATTAAGTGGCATGCAATGTTAAGAGGCAGATGCAAGAGAATTGTGTAAAATATTAATGGAAAAACTTGTTTATTGGTAGTCATGATGAAAAGCACAGCAGCTCACAGTATGACAACTAAATACATCTAGAGCATGTAGGTACTTGGACTTCAGCTGTTTAATGAAAATTGATTATGCATTTTAATCATTTGCCCTCCAGCTTGGCCATGCAGTCATTCTATGGGATGATGCCACAGCACTGTATGAATGCCACTGCAGGCACATGGTTTCCTTCCCTTCAATATAGAACCCTGTTCTCTTTGTGAGGTTGCAGTTAGTGACAGCTGTTTATATTGGGAAAACAGGGCTCTGGCATTTTTCACCTCTCTTTGGTCATTTGTTTCTCATACTGGCATCTTTTCACATGTGTGTTTTGGGTTGGTATAGCTTTCTAACAGGTCTTTCCCCTTTCCCTGTCTTTGGCTCAGAACTCTGAATCCTGTTCCTGCTGCCTCACCTCCAAAACTCACACCTCTAATATTTTTATGGCAATGGAAAAATCAGGAGTGACACAGAGCAATTTTGGATGATTGCTGAACTACCCCTGGATTGTCTGCATACCATGGCAGTGTTGACCACTCTGCAAGAGAGAAAGAAGCAGCCTCTTATGGCTATCACTTTAGTTGTGCCATAATCAAGAAGCTAGAGATCTAAAAGCATGAGAGAGTTTCTCTGTTAGGGTACATAATATTTCCTGCTTTTATTCATCCTAATTTGCATTTTGCTGTGAGTTCTTAGAAAGGCTTGTAATTTTTAAATTTTTATGTACTCTCAGAGCTGTGTAGACAGAATTTAGCTGGAGTTCATGTACTTCCACTGAATGACACAAGCTGCAGGCAATTGCTGTCTGTAATTTTTCTCCTGTAGTTTTTCCTTCTAGCTGCTCAAGTACCAGGGGAACCTCGGCTCTCACTAGTTTGTTGATGAGGAATAAGAGTTCAAATATCTCTGGTGCAAACATGTTTGTTCACAGTGTTCACAGATTTGTTTCTATTAGAATTACAGATGAAAGAGATTCTAACACTTGCAAGATATTTAATGTTTTAGATGAATACTATTAACTCAATTCAGGCTCATCAAATCACTTGCTTTCTATGAATGTCTCCTTCCTTTCCTACACCTATCTGTTGGTTCCTAGGTTTTTTATCCATATTTTTTGTTTCATCTACATACATTTTTTCTACTTCTTTGTTGCTTAAACAAGAATTTTGCCTGATTTAACATAGCAAAACAAAACCAAGGACAACATGGAAAACATCTGAAAAGATTAGTGCCAGCTGCAATCATGTCAGCAGTGCAGTTTATATTTAGAGGGGAAGCGTGCTGGAGAGGAGGTGAAGAGTTCAGGGTGGGATTCAACCTGACTGCTTGGATCTGAGTGAGGAAGGACTGGCTGCTGCTAGGATCGAGCTGGCCTTCCCAGCTCTTGTACATGGTGCTGATTTCAGTCTATTATCAGGGCTTTTTCCACTGCAGCCTTAGAAAAGCTGTTTGGAAGGAGAAAGGTACACCAACACCCACTCTTTTGCTAAGAAGCCACAAGGAGCTTTCAGTGTTCTCTATTCTTCTGAGTTATCTGGCATAAACCTGACTCTTAATTCTGTATCCTTCTCAGTGGACCACAAATCTCGATCCTTACCGTGAGTTTTTCTGTCTGGATAATTGTGTGTTGTCTTTCAAAGCTTGCTTTTCACTTATCCCAAAATTCATGGCTCTATTCCTACAGTTCTCTTGTCATGGAGGGAACTATTTATGGATGCCCATGTTACACATGAGACATTGACACTGACAGAGTGGTCACAAAATTCTGGAAGAGCTAGAATGCAGCAAGCCTCTGTTGATAGAAACATAGCTGAAATTTGACCCATTGATAGGTTTTGAACCTGACTACTGTATCAGTAGGCTTCGTTGCAATATTTCCTCTATTTCTTCTGATCAATTTCAGGAGGGAAAAAAAAAACAACCCACAAGCTTTTTTTCCAAATATTACACTGTATCTGCTTCTTGTACAACAAATACAAAAAGGATTTTTTTTAAACCCACTGTCAAGGACAAAATAAAGCATTTATTAAGAGGTCTTATTTAATATCTTTTTGAAATAAGACTTTTAAGGAGATGTCTTGGTTATGGAATGTTGTTTCCTCTGCATTGTCTCCACTAATGTATTGTTGAAAGCAAAGATTAGAGGTTCCAGCTAGCATAAAACCGAAAATTTTGAAATAATTGTTTTGTAATATTATAATTCAGAAAGAGAAGAAAATTGTAGCTGCTGTCTGTTAATGCTGCAGCTAGCAGGCCATGGAGAAACTGGAAAAGAAAACAGTCACCTCAAATGATGTCCTTTATTAGCTGAACGAAGTGAAATCTTCCAAAAATGGCCTGGAAGAAGTATAAACAAACATTTCTAAAAAATATTATTTTAATTTTTCATTTGTGGAAACTGGGATAAGCAGGTCTTATGCCTCAGTATGTGAGGTAAATAACCAACTTAATCACATCAGTATTGGTTTAATGGCAAAGTACTTTATAACCAGAGCAATATCCATTACCTCTTAAATAAAATTTAAATTCCTAGGAAGATTAAATCTGAGTGATCGTAAATGTATAGCTGTCAGCCAGAAGAAACAGTCCTTCCTGAGGTTCCCTGGCATTCATTCTCTGTACTGCTCCCACTGCTGTGTGTGAAGGAATCCTGCAGTGAAAGGGTTAAGAATGCACAAGGGTGAGTCTTGTAGCTGAATTTATCTTGGTAACCCAAGATCTTCATGAATGTGGAGCACTGTTACTACTGAAGCTATTCTTGTATTGGCTTCCCCACCAAGCCCTGACATGCTTTTGTCCGTGTATGCTTCTTGAGTTTCACTCCAGGGGGAAGCTTGAGCAGATCTGGTGACAAACAGGCCTCAATCCCTTGCATGCTTTCTGAATCAAGTTGTTTATATTTTCCACACATCCTGCTTTTGTTATGTTGGAATTTTTATTTCCTTGTATTTTACTATACTCTTGTGTTGTAATTAAGATTGCAAATTACTGAAGAATTTTCCTTTGAGAGGAGAAAACGAGTGCGAGTCTTGAATTCTTCTTAGTTATTTTTTATTTTTATAATCTAAAATTGAAATAAGCAAGTAGACAAAGGAAGACTGTTCATTGTGCTCACAGAATTCCAGTGGACTGATGCATTTAGATGTGGACTCCTTGCAGATGGCAAGCATAGTATCTCATTGCAAATCTGTACTGTCGGAGGATCATGATGGAAGGCTGAACTTTCTCCCAAGAACTTTCTGGTCTTGCAAGGGGCAATGAATGCTTCTATGAAGACAGCAATCTCTGATATTTATCATGTGAAAAAAATATTAATTTGTTGGATTTGCTGTGGATAGTGGCTCATATCAAAACCTGAATTTCATATTGCTGGGGTCTTGGGGGAAAATTGATTTGCATATTTGCAAACAATTTCCCTATCCTGTTTGCTTTGCTATATATTGAGCTGAGTCCTAGATCCAAGTCCACCAAGATAGTGTTAAACTACTGTATCCATCTCTGGTCTTCATGGGCTATAGCTCTGCCTTGCCATGGTGCTAGGAGGTACATGTTTTAATATTACTGTTAGAGTGATTATAACTTTATGCCATTGCATTTGCCTTACCCCAGAGTATTGCACTCAAATGCAGTTCCACTAATGTCTAGGAGCAGAGTGTATGTGAGGTAAATGAAGAACATTGCATATGCTCAGGCTGGGTTTCAACTCTTTACTTCTTGCTAGCCTGGAAGCCTCAGGAAGCAGCCAGACTGGATCAAGCTGTATTGGAGCAATAAGATGAAAGGTTGGGTTTATAGATTAAACTAATATTTATAATTTGTGGGATTGGGACTGTAACAGTGCTGTTACTACTCTGATACCTGAAGCAGAATTTTGATAAACCGTTTGAAATCTTCTATGGTAAGGGAATTTTAAGCCAGACTTTATTTAAATATAAATTCCTATTTTCCAGAATAAGAATATATCCAGAATGATCATAATTTTGTATTTTCTTGTAAATCTTTGCAATTTACTAGCTTCATTAAAGGGCTTTGGTGGGAAGAACAATCTTTGGAATTGGTTTGATTGGGGTAGCAATGGAGGCAGGTACCATTGTCCTTGGTCCCTTTCCCAAAAATATGTGTGCACAAGTGTGTGTTTGTGTCTGTGGATCATCTTACTTCTTTTGGGAAACCTTTGTTAATACAGATTTAAGATTCAGTTGTAGAGAGTGATAATTAATCTCCCTATTATCAGCGCAAATCACTACATCTGTATTTGCAGACATGAATAAATACTTAGTTAAAGTTTATGCCTAAATAAATAGCTAGTACCAAAAAATATATTTTAATTAGCTGAATGACTCTTTGAAAAAGATATGAGTGTCACTATTTAGAAAATAAACCTTAATACCTAAAAAAGTGCTGAAATTCAGAGATGTTGAATATCCATTTTTGAAAATGCATAATGGAAATTTCCTATCCCTGGAAAAAGCAAACAATAAGCCTAGAAGTCTAACTCTAAGCTACCAGTTTTAAAAATAGTTGGTACATAGTTCCTCTATTCCAAAACTGGTTATCTGTTCAGAAGGGAAGGTGCGAAGTTGCACATACCCTCACTCTCAGAGAGAAGTCCTTTGGGCGCCAAGTGCTGAAGAAATGTAGCACAGACTTGTTCCAAATGAGCAGAACATTTCTTTTGAGTAGGAGACAGTATTTTTAACCTGCTCCCTCAAAGCTGGAATGATGTTTGCTCAGCTGCTAATGTGACTGTGGTGAAAGATACCAATAACATAAAAAGGAAAAGCAAGTGCCTTGGTGAGCTTGATAGTAAATACATCCAACAATGTCACTATTATGAAGATACTTCCTTTTTTGGGGGGAAAAAAAAAGAAGAAAGCTACTCAGCGCAACATCAGCAGAAGTTCTTTTCCTTCCCAATTCTGTGTGAGACTTAAACTTCACAATTTACAAATCTGTGGTCTTTACAGTAAGCTGATATAAGTGATGCTGACTACATGCCTTGCCCAGCAGTGTGTGGTCAAGTGCATGTTAGTAAAGATGAAAACTCTTAGTGGTTTGGCCCAAATTCTTTTGGCTCCATAGGCACTCTTATGCTGCATGTTGGAATGGAAATTTAAATACTCTGAAATCCTACTACAGCTGAGAGCAGTTTTAGGTTATAACACCACGAGTGGGAAAGGAAGCTGTTACTCTGCAGGCAGGCATCTCTACTTATTTCTCAGCAACTTGATGCTGCTTGCGATCTCCTGTCAATAACAGTGTCCTTCTTAGGGTAAAATGTGGCAGACTGATTTGAAAAATAGTCTACCAGAGGACAGCAGGATAGGGGGAATGTCTAAACTCCAGTGCATTTCTCAAGATCAATCCGGGAGAGTGCCATTGATCTCACTCTTCTGCCTCTAAATTTCTGCCATCTGAGAAGTCTGGCGGGATGTTGCTGAGACAAGAACCTCAGCTTTGATTTAACTGCTTTCTCAGCTGCGATGGGCTGCTGAGGTGCCAAGCTCATGGAACACAATATGGGTCTCAATGGTATAAATGCCAGCTGAAAATATCAACAAAATGAAAATTATGTAAAATTTATTCCACCTTCTTTTCCCCGTGAGCAGAAGATTTATGAGAGCAAATCTGAGATTTTTTTTATTTTATAATTTAAAAACAAAAGTCTAATGCAGGCAAGATTCCTTACTCAGTATGATCCTTGTGGTTAATGAATGGAAGGGAAAGCCCCTCAAAGGAATTTTGGCTTTTCATCTTTGCTGAATCTGTTAGGCATGGAGGTCACAAGAACTTCAATGAACCTGTTTGTCTAGATGGGCTTAACACATGCTAAAGTGGGGATCTGAGGGCAAAATCACAGTGAGTTTGAGTGGAGTTGTCAAAAGATGGGGACACCTCTGAGGGGCTGGGCTAAACACATGAACAGCTGTGGAGGTTTCAGTGTCTCACCCTCTTTGAAAAAGAAATGCTGGGGAGAGTAATGCCCTGTGGGCTGATTTTTCCCAGGTTAGAGAAACCTGAAAACTGCTGTTGTAGAATTGTAAAAGTTGGCTTAAAATTTCAATCTTCACCACTCTGGAACAGCACTTTCCTGTCTTGCTTGGAAATGGGCAGAAGCCTTCCTGTTCTGGAGACCATTAGCAGCTTTGTCCTCCATCTGCCTATGCTGGAGTGAATTAATGAAACAAGTGAATGTGAAACTCTGGCCTTCAGGAACACAAAATCAAAGGGTGGACTTGAAGTGGTGAATGTGAGTGAAGCGTGGGGAGAGAAAACTGCTCTGGGAGGATGGTGCACAGGCTGTTAAGGACACAGTTGTGAAATTAGGGAGGCTTTATACAAAATCCCTGGGACAGCTAGCATGCATTTAGAAAATTGAGTTGGGTAGTTTAAGTCATATGTGGAATCCTAGTTGCTGCATAGTATATTCAAAGACCTTTGTAGAACAAAAGATTAACTTGCGTTTTAAGTAAATTTGAGAATATATGGTGTGGTGCCTGATACTTCCTTCAGACTGCACCTACAGGGAGTGCTTTTCAGTCAGCCCATGTCACCTACTCTCCAAGTGCCAACTCCTTCAGAAAATTTTCTCTATTAAAAAAAAAATAAAGCCAAAGAACAGCAGCCCACATCCCCAAACAGGTAACTCTTTAAAATATGAAAGCTATTTTGAAAAATTGACTACTGACCTGTTTTCTCAAAAGCATTTGAAAAGTATCTGGCTCATCCCAGCTCTACAGACTCAGGCCCCACAGAGCCTGAACTTAAAAGCAGTTGGAACAGATCTTTGGGTACTGCTCAAGGTGGCCCCTGACAGAAATGTAGTAGTGCTAGCCTGTGCTATTTTATCATTTGTGTAAAGCAGGCTGCTTTAATAAAATCATGTTTTAATAGAGTAATTGCCTTTTGAACCTCAGCTAATGTTTGGGATTATTTTTTCCATTTGTTAGTTGTTTTGACCTCTTATGTGAACTTGAGTAATGGTGCTGTGGAAGGGGGAAAAAAAAACCTTTGAAAAGAGGAAAGTAACCCAAACCCATCTATTTTGAAATGATATGAAACAGCTGACTTAGTATTGCCAAATTCTTGTTTTAGAGCTGATGAACAATTTGTCTGTCCCTAATTCCTTTTTTTTTCTTTCAAAATGTTATTTTATTATTGCAGCTTTTGAGAACATGTAAATTCCTATAAGCCTGTCCTTTTCTGAACAGATTTGCTGTGCTGGTCCTTTAAGAGATGCTCCTTAAACAGTGATGTAGGACTTCTTTGAACATGTACCCCTCTGCTGTTCTCCCTCTGCCTCCCAGCTAATACTTTTTTGCTCACTTCTGATGCTTTTGCTGTTGTAAAGGAGCAGAATTGGGTCATAATTGGCCAGTAAAAACCTCCTTAGGTATAAAGTAGTGGAGTAAGTACTACAATCTTTCTCTTTCCTCACAGCCAAGGAAGCAGGAGGGTCTGGTTTGAAAATGTTTCAGAGACAACAGCAGTTGTCTGTCATAGTTTTCTGCCAGCTTTCAGCTGGTGTGCAGTACTGAGGATGCACACGTTCTTTCATGGCAGGAGTGTACATAGCTGAAGAAGTAATGCAGCAGTCCTTTCTCTCCCCTTAGAATAAACAAATCTCCTGTGACACCCTTACAGGACTGATGGCAATACCAAAACAGCGTGTGATGACTTTTGCCATACTGCTGTGTAGGGCAAGGTAGAACTACAAATACCCTAGTCAAAATGTCCTCTTTCATTTTGTTCTCAGGATCTCAAATCTTGGCATTTCTGCTTTGCTTCCCTGAGAAAAGACAAAATCATTTTCCCCCTCCCCTTCCTCTTTGTCACCTATTTTGGGTGGTGGTGTAAAAACCCTCTCCTTCACCTGCCTCCATTCCCTCTCAGGAATGAAACTGCACTTAAAGTTTTCTTGCTTTTCTGAACTGGTTTTTCTCTCTTGTCCTTTCATTTGTTAGCTGATAGTTAACTTTTCTCCTCAGCAGTGAGCAGTTGCTTCAGGAATATTCTCCTAGAAACAGAAGGGACTGTATCTAACACTTCTCTGGCAGTACCAAAAGAATTTACAGTTTGAGCCTCTTAAAATGCTTACATCACTTGTTTTTGTGTTTTGCAGAGAACTACTGAAACAATAAAAATAATCTGGGAGCTCTAATTTGCCATTCACTCTTTGACATTTGCATTCCTGTTTCTGTTATAAACCTTGGCCAACCAGGCTTTAATCACGTTCATGTTTGATTGCTACATCTCACAGATCCAGTAGCTGTTATACAGATGTTAATGGGACACTTTCTGCAGCAGGCCTTAGCACAGGCAGAGGAAAATCTTCAGAATTTGGCCTGTTTATTCTTCCTGTTGGTAACAGCTTCCTGAGTTTTTCTTCATAACTTCCAACCTTGTTTTCCATTTATTTAAATGAGAACTAAATCGCTAAACTTCTCATACATTTTGAGTAGATTTAATTACACTGATAGTGTTTTTGGCACAATTTTTGCACAGATTAATCTGTTCTCACTTGCTTGGGCTAGCATGGGGAGTGCTGTGCAGGTTGGGATAAGTGGATGCAGATTGTACTCACCTGGCCCAGCTTCCCTGCCCTGGAATGCCTCTTCACTGTAGCCAGTCTGAACAAGATCCCAGCTCCTGTGGGGAGCTGAGGTGTGAGCACAGCTTCTTGTGAGCTGCTCTTGACACCAATGGCTGGGTCCTCTGCAGTCCACAGAGAGCACACAGGGCTGAACAAAAGTTTTTTGTTCTGTTTGTTTCTAAATTTAAAATAGCAACAAGCAAAACATGGTTGGACTGTCAGAATTTTGGTTTTGGTCTTGTTCCTTGAAACTTCTAGTAAGACGTCCTCATTTCAAGTGAAAGGAATTCAAATATTGTCACACCCATAGCACTGACATTTTTGGGGGCTACAAATAGAATTGGAAATGTGTTTCCATATGCTGGAAGGAATCACATGATTCCCTCCAGCGCACCCTGCAGCCTGAAAATCTCTAGTGTGTAGGACACAATAGCTAGACATAGACCCATAACTATAATGTATTTTAGAGCATGTTTAGAAGTTGATAGAAGTACTTTGAGACTCTTTCAGGCTTTCTCAGAAAATGTAGCTTGTTAACTAAATGTCTCTTTAGTAGGTTTTACTGGTGTCACTACTAAACATAGCTGTACAGTCAGAAATTGGAGGGAAAACCAGGATGATGGTATCCCTTAGCTGAAATAGCAGATGTATTATGCCTATCAGCTCCAAGAAGGGTAAACATGTGTCCAAGGTCATGGTTTCACCCTTGGCTGACTGAGGTCCTTAGGGGAATTCTGATTTTGCCAGAGTGTATTTAGTCTCTTAGAGTTGCACATCATTTCCCAGGTGCCTCTTGTTTTCTAAGTCCAGCTTGAGGCTCCATGTTCCAAATTGCCTCTTTCATAATCAGCTTTGGCAGACTGTGCTGCAGAAGTATTCTGTGTTTTAGTGGACCCTCCCCACAGGAAAAACTAAACTTGCATTCCTGAAAAGAGACTGTAATTGAGAGGGGTGCTGCAGCAAGTACAGATGTGCATTATCAAGTATTGACAATTTTCTACTGATTTCTGCTTAGATGCAGAGATAAATGCATATCTAAAAGGTCAATAAATGGAAGAACTGTCACATTTTTAGAAGGGAATCAGCTGTTGCACAATTTCAGCTTGTCCTGATTATGAGTGAGAAGAATCTCACTATAGTTTCAGAAACTGCCTTGAAGCATTGCAATATGATTGCTTCCCCCCCCCGCCCCGTCCTTTGTCACTTCCTATCTTTCTGAATAAGCTGCTTCCTGCTACCCCAGAACAGTCAGTGCCACCCCTTAATTTACAGTTAGGAATGCAGACACGAGGGAAGGCGAGGGGATGAAATATGGTGTCAAGTTTGTATCTGCTCACATTTCACACACTAAGGAGACAAGCCCCTTTGGCCAGTTGCCATGGGGAATTTTCTTGCAGAAGTAAATAAGTCAGAACAGAAAGAACTCAGATTCATACTACCCCAGCTGCAGAATGTCATTAAGTCTCAAAGGGTGCTATGTGCATTGTGTGAAAGGAATTTTGTAATCTGGCTGTAACTGTAGTTGCAAAACTATGTTTGAGTTTAAACCTTTATTTTGAACTTTTAATTATTGGCTTGTTTCTTGCATTCTGATTAAAACACGCATTGTCTTATACATAGTCTCTATTTTTAAACCAGAAGAAGGTTTAGATTAAATGTTTCAATAGCAGATGAGTGGTTGATTTTGTTTTGTTTTCTTGTTTCTTCCCATGCCAACTTTGATCTAACCTCCATTTCCTAATTCACTTCTTAAGGATGCTTGAAAAGGGAATTGAATCTATCAGGGCACACAAAATATGTAGATGGCTTTTTATTTTAAAGTGTCATTCATTATCCAACTTTCTGATCCCAGTAATCTTCACAATCTTGGGCATAGGAGAGACTGTTTTCTTTCTCTACCCCCTCCATTTTTTTTTCCTTTTTTTTTTCCCCTTAAAACAAGAATTCCACTAGTAGTTTTTTTGTTTTCCTTCAGTTCTTTTTTCAGTGTGAGTTACATGAGTATGGCATCTGTGAAGTTGGTCCTGGCATACATGGGAGGAGTCTCATGCTGTGGATTCATAGTTCCAGAAGACAAAATAGGTTCTGTTTTGGTGGGGTATCTTGTGGTGCTACTACTTCTTCTCTGGTTTGGTGAAGGAATAGGAGGGAACATGTGTACCTTTAGCACTGGTTTTTGAAATAAAACCCATTATCTGGATGAACCAAATATCTACTAGCAAAACCCATTTTTTTAAAGTTGCCATTTAATCAGTTTCTATGTCTCTGGAATAATACACAATGGCACAACTTACATTACAACTTCTCTTTCAATGTTTTGGATGTTGTAGGTGCCATGAATTGCCTGGAGAAAGGTTAATGCCTGCAGACATGCAGTCATTAAACCACGGGTTCATACAGTGCTTTAGTGCAGCCCACGCAAGGCTGTTTTAACCAGGTTGGCCTTTGAACCACTAAGGCTAAGATCTTTGATTGCTAAACTCTTGTAGGGACTGCAGGGTGCTTGGGTGGCCGTAGGGCAGGGGATTTGTCTGCTGACCAAAGCTCTGGGACCTGGGCCCACAGGGCTCCCTCAAACCGTCCTCTTGATGAGCTTTATTGCTGGCAGGGTCTGACTTAGATTGATCGTGTCAGAGGAACCAGGGCTTGCCTTCATCACATGCTCCCAGTCTCATGTCCCCCATCTCTAATGACATCTCGTTAACAAAAACTTCAACCTAAGCTTTAAACTGCTTTGTGGTCAGTGGGTAAAATTGAGGCCAGAGCCTGCCGGCTCCTAAGCATCCCATGTGACACTCGCTGGCTCTGCCAAACTTCCCTGCAGCCCAGGCAAAGGGAGGTTAGAAATAAAAATACCACCTGGGTAGGAGGGAGAGCACACGTGTATGTTTGTGTCACTGCCCATTAGCTCCCCGAGCTGCAGTTTGGTGGAACGTGTACCGAGCACTACGCCAGGAGACAGTACATCCTGCTCCCAGCTCTTTCCCCCGACTATTTTTGTGCTCTCCACAACTGTTATTAAGCAAGACCACAGAGTATTTTTACAGCATAAGCAGAAGAAGTCTATGCTGCATTTTAGGGCTGTGAACCATCAATAATCCACGCTGAAATATAGGGATATGTAATGCCTTTATGCAATCTGAAGAACATGTACTGGGATAAAAAGGAATTTGGATGTTGATAATATTTTGCAATTTTGATCAAACAGATTAGTTTGCCTTTGGACCCACCTCTTCTCCTTCTTTCGTTTAAAATACTGCATACAAAGTTTTTAAAGGGTTTATTATCCACGTTTTTGATAACAGACTTTTAATTTCACTTTGGTTTTGGTGTAGCAAGAGTTGCATGGGACATGCAACAGATTGTTCTACCTAGGCTAATAAAGCCAAGCAAATGGAAATCTTCTGACCTAAGCATGGTGTGTCTGAGACTGGGCTTGGATCTCTGCTCTCCTGAGAGTCTCTGCAACATCCCCCTCATTAGAGCTGACAAGACAAACTATTTCTTCTGGATTTAATCGCTCTTACTATAATACTGGACACATGTAAAATGGACAAATTTTAAGAATGCTTTTGTCCAAAATTTGAGGCAGTGTTACATTTACACCACTGTCTCCTTGGTTTGTTTTCCAAAGAACTTTACTTTTTTAATGTTTAAAGTGCATGGCTCTATCTATTGCATATTTCAGCGGAATCTTTTGAATTTTAAGGTTAGAAATTTCTATCCTGAGTTACTTCCTATTCACAACTAATTGTTACAGATGAGTGAGAAACATTATTTTTTTCATTTTTGTATTCCATTTAAGCACCTTTTTGATGCCCAGTTTAAGCCCTTTGGCTGACATTAAGTATCTGCCTTTACTATATTCAAACTTTTGAAGGATTACATTTCAACAGGGAGATTAGGACAAGGTGGTATAGGTGGGTCGCTTCACTTTGTAAATTATGAATGAGGCGGCTGAAAACAAGATGGTTTTAGTACTATGCTCCTAAGGATGGACGTAGGACTGTAACCAAGTGTGCTCTAGAGTATTTCTGTGCCTGTTCATCATGCTGTGGCAGTCCCTCTGTGGAAATTCCTTGGCTGCTTAGATCTGGAATACATACAGAAAACAGACTATTGCCTCCTTTTGAGGATGTAACAGTCAAATTCATAATTTTGTCCTTTTATAAACCTAAGGTGATATCAAAGTAAGAGATGGGGAAATTTGGCCTTTCATTCCTCAATTTTTCGTTGTCTCAGGTCCTTTTGAGTTGTGTTCTTATTTTGTACTGGAGATTACTATCAATTAAAGCCCAAGCTTTGTAAGAAGAGGGGTGGAGGGAAAGAAGGAAGTAAATAATCTCTGAGTTATTTGAGTACACTTTTAAAACATGGAGTAAGCACTAAGAGAAAGGAAGTTAATGGTCTATTTTTGTGGGATGAGGTAGACAGTAGATTTTGAGGAGGGGAGTTGAAGTCCCCCATGGCAGACAAAATGACTGCTGAAGAGCGCTGCTTCCTCTTCTGATATTAACTTGTTCTATTTTGAGAGGTTTTTTTTTTTTGGTGGGATTCCAATGTGGCAGCTGATGCAGAATTAACAAAACCGAGTTAAAACTTCCCCTTGTGTTTATGGTGGATGAAAGCACAGCGTGTCAGGGCTGTGGGGGTAGAGGGGCTGGATGAACAGGGAGCAGGGGATGGTGGGGACCATCACTGTGCCCGGAGCACTGCTGGTCCCACGGGGCTGGGCTGGGCCAGGGTGTTTCACTTGCCTTATTCAAAGTGAGTCAGATTGCTGTGGTGTTACTTGGCTGCTCTGCTTCAGCTGCCGGCTGGAGTATTTATACACGGAGGAGTATGTGTGTGGGAGTGGAGCAAGTCAGGGAGCAACTGCAGAGGGGGTCAGCTGGCAGATGCAGGGTGAGGCTGAGCATCACGTAAGTGTGGGAGCAGGGGGAGCAGCAGAGTGTCTGTTTAGCTTCCTAGGATTGCACAAATGCATGGGGATGAAGGCGTTCTGTCCAAAACTTTCAGGTTCCTCTTTGGCCTTTTCTGTAAGATGCAGGATTCTGAAATCCTGCTTCTTGTCATGCCTTGGTCTTCTTCTCTAAGGAAGAAATACTCTTGGAGGTGCATGAATGAAAGTATTGACCCATGCCCTACCCTTCTCTGTGAAGTGGTGTGGCTGGGGGCAAGGACCTTCTTCCTCAGGAGGCGGACAAGGTCTGCTCTAATGCCCTCTCCACCTTTAACACAGAAGTAGGAATAGCAAATCCCAGTCCCTTCTGCTTTCCTTTCCAGCCACACCCTTTTCCCCTTCTTGCAGGAGGGGCAAGCCTCAACCCCTCTGCAGAAATTTGCAGCCTTGTCAGACTCCTGTCTCTCTCCCTCCATCACCTGGCCAGTGTTGCTGCCAAACTCCTGTCACCCTTGCAGAGAGAACAAGTTATTTTTTTCCACTGAAGACACAGATCTGGATTTTGCCTGCACACCCATAATGGTTGCTCTGGCTCTGCTTCTGTCCTGGGTGCACTTCAGAATTTCTGCAGGCTCCCCGTGTAGTGCCAGCTCCATGGGTGGCCGGGAGAAGATGGGTCAGTGTGGGAGTGAGGTGGGCAGCTTGTGCACTGCTAGGAAAGGTCCTGACCGTGCTGGGTAAGCCCCTGTGGAGAATCTGCCAGCAGATTCTCAGAGCAGTGCAATGCAGAGTCCAAAAAGTGTGGGGATGGGATTTAACACTGACTTTTTCTCTCCTGGCTGGGAGTTTTGAGACCCTGAGATTTTCTGACGGTTGAGAAAAGTCAGGGCTAATTTAGGGATTTTTTTTTACTTTGTGTTAGCACTACGCAGGATGTGTTTAGCTGAGTGATGATTTTTTTGTTGTTTTTTGTTTGTTTGTTTGTTTGTTTGTTTTGATTTTTTGTTTTTTACCTCCACCAGGCTTTCTCTTTCACAGATGTGAAACCTTTCACTGTCCCTTTCAAGAAATGCCACAGTGTTATTCGGAGTTGTAAGATTAATGTTGTGAGTAAGGATTTTTGATGCGATGGCTCATTATGGACTTGACAACATCCAACAATTTGTGATAACAGTTCCACACTGTCCAAAGTGGCTCATTATGTTGGCTGGGAAAGAAAGAATAGTGATGTTGTCTAGCTTTTCCTGCACCCCAGAAATGAAAGAAACTGGAAAGAAGCTGTGTGGATTTTATATAACATCTTAATGTTTTAAACATTTCTCTGTTTGTCTGGAATATGAGCTACCAGTACTTTTGTTGTTGCTGTTGCTAAGTTACCTACAAGTGTTTCTTTATGAAGTGACACCCTTAAAAAAAACCCAAAACCCTCCACTGTTTTGAAAGATTTTGCTGAATCTTGTTTTCTCCTTTTCAAAAATTTTATTTAATTCTGCTTTCCTCTTTCCTCCCTGCACTTCCTCCCTAGGGCAGAAAGAGATCATAGAAAATTATTCTGTGACAATAAGTCTAGAAATAGCAAATTATGATAATGAAAAAACACAAATGTTTGGTTTTGGTTAGGACTGATTGGGATTACTCTGATGTGTTGTAATTTTTATGTACCCATCTTTACACAGATGCATCATCCAGCAGGGTGCATTTTTCATTGTGCATGCTAATCTCTTCAGTGCGTGCCAGGCCTCTGAAAAATACCACAGTTTTTACTCTGTAACAACATGTGAATTCTAAGTAGATCAACTTTTAGGGAGTACTTTTGTTCATTTTCACCGTGGAGAAGTCACTGCTGTTTTAAGTAAGGGCTGCCCGTTTTCATATGGGGAGTGCTAGTTAGGATGGCTAAAGGATCCGACTTCTGAAAATATTTCTGAAGATAGTGAGCCAAGTTTTGTCCTGGCTAAACCCACATAACTTCACAGCATTAGTGCTGCAGGAGCAGAGAGCCTGTAAGCAGCCAGTCCCTGTCAGGGAGGATAGCAGAGCCAGCCAGAGGAGACAGAAAGCTCAAAGCATCTTTTCCTCCAGGCACCCACTCTTCCCAGCAGGGCTGTGAGATTTTTCCACCCTGTCTTCCAAAAGGTCTGCTAGTAAATGGGACAATATTCCAGAGCATGTACCTGTTAAAAATATTGTGAAAAGTGTGAGAGATGGCCAGGTGATCTGGGCAGAGTCACTGACACACTTTGGAGAGTGAGCTTGGGGGGAACAAAAGCAGGGTGCTGGCTCTCTAAACAAGACTGAATTTGTTTTTCCATTACTCTTTAAAATCCTTCTAGGCAGAGGCTTTTAGTTGCGATGTGCTTTGGAGGAAACTTAAAGCAACTTACGGTTAGGTTACATTATAGGTTCAAACAGGATACGTATCAAATACCTGGAAGGAAAGTATGACTATTTTGGATTGCAGGGCAGCCCAGATTTTGCATAGAAATGCCATTTCAAAGCTCCAAGGCAGACACAACAGTTTTCCTGAAATAATACCAGCAGTAATCCCTTCAAATATCCCCAAGTGTATTGGCTCACGCATGTTTTAAAATTCTTTCTCAGTTTTGTTAGAAAAAAACTTGCATATTTCTCTTCCCTTCACCATATGAAAATCTTCTAAGAATTTTTTATGAGCTTTTGTAGACTTCAGAATAAGCCCTCCTTCCCCTCCCCTTCCTTACTTTCTAATCCAATTTAGTCAGATAGTTACTTCAAATCCCTTGGAGGCCTGTAGTTTGTTCATTCTCCCACAGTGCTGAGATTTCCCTCCAGCCCAGCTGGCAGGAGTTTTTAGAAATAACAATATCTCAGGGGGAAGGAGCTGAAGATTGAATGGGGTCTTTTGTCCAGGTCTCTATGAAGCCAGATTAATTATGCATTGCAGAACACAGTTTAAAGCTCTGAATTAGGTCCTCATTGCAATGAAAGGAGAGCACAGGCTTGAAAACTGAAAGAATTCCAATTTCTATCAGAGGGACAGACATATAATGAATGAAAGCAGGAAGAATTTTTGAAAATTGCAATTAAACAGTATTTTGTATTTACCACTCAGTAGCAGTTGTCTTAAGCATTTACAAAAGTGATTCTTTGACATTTTTTCACATGATCACTCCATAGGTGGCTGGACTTTGAGGATTTTCAAGTCTTTTTTCTGTGTTACTAGGCTACTCTTGAAAGTACTTGTGCTTTGATGAATGAGAGGTTTTTTTTTTTTTTGGCCAGCACTTACCTGAATAGAGGTCTTTAAAACCTCAGCAGTACAATTAGCAGTTGGTCAGATGATACTGATGGTACAGGAAAAAAACAAATGGTTTTCTCCTTTACTTCTGGGGATTTTCTACAGCTGCCTGACCCAGTGTGATGTGCAATAACAACATTTTTCTTGGTTTTCTAATGCACTTTAATTCCAATTTGAGGAAAGTAAAACTTTCTTGGATAATAAGACCATAGTGCTATACAGCTGCCAAATAAAAAGTTGTCCACAGGCATTTGTATTCATAAGGGCTCTTTCTGCCACTGTGGGAGATTGTGTTTTGATAGGGGACTGGGGCCAAAGAGGGATAAGGAAAAGGTTAGCTATGAAACCTCTTACTCTAGAAAATCTTAATACTTTTAGATATTAATTAAATGGGATGGATGGAGTGTGAGCAAAATAAACTGCTTATTTTCCTTTTTATCTTCTCCTTGAAATCCCATGTATGGAATAACATGCTGCAAAACAACTCTACCAATGAACTCTGCAGTTCAATAATTTTATTTAAAGATAACAAACCGTAAGCATCCAAAAAAGCCAAATGCATACTTAGAAAGATAGCAGTGTTTTGGGGCTGAGTAAATAATTTACCAAATCACACTAGAAAATCTTTGAGTAGAAGCTTAGTGTGGAAGTAATTTGATACACACATTATGCTGGAGAAACATTTTTACAGAGCAAGCACACATTAATGAAAATTAATGTGTTTGGTCAGTATTTGAGGCACATGGTTCATCCTAGATTGTCTCCATGTTGCTTCTCGAGGTGTGCAAGGAGTGACCTGAGAGCTGTGCTGACCCCAAGCAATTGCTGCTGTCAGGGAATGGAGGAATGGGCGCCTTTGGCAATGGCCTCCTGTAGTTTGCCTTGAAGAGGGCAGAGCGAATGTGGCTGTGTAAGAACAGTTCCCAGCTGGTGTGCAGTTATGGAGAAGCTGCCTGCAATTGGCCTAATCCAGGGTCAACTCAAGGTGCTCTACTTCTTGGTTGAGAGAGAGAGAGAGAGAGAGAGTGAGAAGTGTGCTGCAATGTCTGGCAAAGGCACATCCAAGGAGTTTTCCTCAGAGCTCTGCTTCTCTTTGCTTCTGCTTTGGGTCTGCTATGCTCTTTTGCAACAAGAGCTGAAGAGCCTTGTTTTTCTCTTCTGTTTGCTTGTCTTGGAATGAACCAGCTGGAGTAATTAGTACTTCCCAAGTCTTTTCCAAAATGCAAATTGAAATAAGGTTTCTGTGATTTGAAAGAAATGCCCTTCCTATCATAATTTCATTTGCAAGCATCTATACCAAGGGAGAATGAGAATAGCTCCCACGGACTTGAAGCGCTTGGTGAAAGAATGCTTCAGAGAAAGTAGTGGCAAGGCTGGAAATACCCAGGCCCCCAGGTCTGCAGAAGCTCTTAATATCTGCTATTTGAGCCTTCTCATCACAGGTCCTGGATCACACAGAACTCTGTCTAGATGTCTCTAGAAAATAAGAACAAAAGTCAGGTTTGCCTGGTAACTTGCAGAATTAACAGTAGGGCTCACCACACTAGTTACAATGCTGTGTGCAAGTCTTTTCTGTCACTGGTCTTGCAATAAAACCAAAAGTTCTTTTGAAGGTAAGAATGCATGGACAGCTAGAACTATCCAGAGCCTTTCCCAACAAAACATCTGTTATAAAGCTGAACAAAATGAAACAAAATGTACGATAAAGGGTCGCCTTTGATGTGCCAATACAGGTGAAAAAGTCTTGCTGAGGAAACTCTTTTTAAGCAAACCCTTCCAATGGTCTGCAACACAGCCTGCTTTGTGCCCGTCTGCTTGGGAGTTGCTGTTGTTAAGAGCCTGGGAGCCTCACTTGGAGCCAGGGGGTCTCAGGGCTTCCAGGTCTGGTGAGTCTGCAGGTTTGGTCTTAACTTCTTGGGGCCACAGGACAGCTGGGCTCCCAGCTGCTGGGCTGAGAGCAAAAGAAAGGATTTCAAAGTCTTCCAGAATAGGGTGCTGCTTGCTGAATCTCAGTTTGAAAGTCTGTGCATGAGAGAAGCATTTTAATTAAAATAAAAAATAAATATATTAATCCTTCTGCCTTGAACTTGGCATTAATAAAACCTGGAAAGATTATGAAGTTCATGCCAGGGCTAAGAATAGAGTGCCAGATTTTCACCTTTGGATGCTTATTATCCAAACATTCTGAACAACCCTGTCAAAAACACTCAAGTGATTAAATTTAATTTATTTAATTCCTCTCCTCCTCAGACTTCAGCTCTTAGACATTTGGATAAATTTTGAGTTTTTCCAGCAGAAGATCAGACCTGTTTTAGGGCTCATAAAAATATTGCTTAAATCAACTGTTTATTTTGAAAATCGTGTTTATCTAGTTTGAATTTCTGTTAAGATGTTTTTCTGTCATTGTTCTTGTTGTCAATAAAAAAGAAAACTAAGTAGAAAACCCCTTTTAATGTTGAAAGTGACCAATGTAAAACCTTAATATCAGTAATGTTAAAGACAAGAGTTCTGTATATTAAAATTGTATGAACTTAAAAGCAGCACACCACACTTGTCATGATGACTGAGACATGGTTGTCTCTGTTAGTGGGAGATAAGGAAAGTTTATAATAATAATAATTTTTTTCCTTTTCTTTCTAAGTGGAACTTGAAATTATTTCCCAGAGCCCTCCCAGGACAGTTTCAGGTGATCTAAAAATGCCAAATTTTGTCTAGTTTTACTGTAAAATCTGGGCTTTTCAATGCTTGAAAAGCTGAGATATCCCTATTTGTGGAAATAGAGGCTCATCTGCAGTTCAACAATTTTGGCCCAAATAGTCCTTGTGTCTTAGCTGGAGCATTTGTTTTCATGTCAAGAACTCAAGAACCATGCTGCTGCCACTCAAACCTTTCAGAGTTTGTTTTTTTTTTTTTTAGTTTTTTTTTTTTTTTGGTTTTATTTTGGTGGGTATTGTTTTGTTTTGTTTTTTTTTTTTTTCTTCTTTGAGCTGAGAGACTTTTTTGCATTTTGCTCTTACTGGACTAGTTTAGTTTTTGAGTTCTGCATATGTGCAGTTGTAAAGAAGTCAAATATTACAGCTGGAAACTGTGACATCAGCCTTTTCACTGCTCTGTCCTATTTACCGTGAAAACAAACGCAGTTCTCTTCTCATGTCAGCAGGAAGGGGGTGGGGAGGCAGGCAGAAAGGCAGAGGAAAGTTTTTTCTTCAAAAAGGAAGAAGGTCATCTATTTTGGGAAACCAAAAGCTCTCAGCAATTAGGAGAATTCTTTTCCCTGCTCAGTGGTTAGAGAAGTCTGCAGACAAGCAGCAATTGCTGCAAACAGTAGAGTCTTGAAGATTGACGAGAGGTAAATGCATCCCTTTGCCTTTGCAGAAACATGTCCCTGCAGAGGATGAAGTGAATAATGCAACATATTTTGCTGGGGCAACAGTTAAATTTTGACACAGAATCTGTAAATCTCTGTGCTGGATAAATCAGTTCTTCAGGTACAGTCTGTCAGCTGATGTGCTAAGGCAAGGACTGCGCGGCTGATTTCTGCTGCCCGCTTTTGACATCTCTGTGGGACTCGCTGTGTTTCTTAAGGCTGTATCCACCTAAGACAGGAAAAGAAATGGACCTCAGAGAAATTCTTACCCACAAGATGGAAAACAATGAAATTTTTTAATTAAAAACTTTAAAAAATATTCTAAAGCTGGGAAGTGCTGTTATTGCCTGAAGAAACTGCAGAATAACTTTTTAATGAGGCTTTGTTTTAGAGCCGTTGAGCTAGCCCCACATGTCTTACCATGAGTTCAGTGTCTCTGCAACTCTTCTGGCAAGCAGACCCTCAAAGGAGTCCACATAGAAAATTGTGAACATGTCCCTCATTACTCTCCTGAATGTGCTTGTGAGTGTCCTTAATTTCTTTAGGTTTCACGTCATTCCAATCAACAGTAAGAAAACGAGTACAGGGTAGAATCCAAAAAACTTATTTTTGAAATGAGTTATTAAGTCATCTGGTCTTCTGTTCTGCTAGTTTTCATGCAATGAAAGTTCCCTGATATTTTTAAGACATTTTCCCAAAGCCTGATACTTTTTGTTCAATATTTTTTTTTCTCTGTAGATGCATTACTTTTCTCTGCCTAGAGCTGTAATTTGCTGCCTTCATTCTTGGTGTTTACATTGTAAATACTACCAGGCTGCTGTTTACAGTCCTTTCTCTGAGACCTCTTAGATGTGCTATAAATATGTTTATACAGAAAATTAAATAGTAATCTATTACAAAGCATTGCTTGCCTCAGAAACTGTACTAGTTTTCATCATCTGGTTCTGGTAATCTGATGCTCAGCTGACTGTAGTATTCCATGTAAGATCATATGGGAACTGTATTAACTGTTAAAATATCCAGTCTGCATTATCTCCAGATGCATATGTGCATTCAACACAGAGTTGTATTGGTCTTTGCAGCTGTGTTGCGAGCTGTTGTTTATTGCCTGTCTGCTATTCCTCCTAGGTGTCCTTTGTTCTTCATTCCCTGAGTTTTTCATCTGCTTGTGGACATACATGAGGACATTCTTCCAGATGGAGTCAACCTTGTGCATTCTTCTAGTGGCTGTGCCTCCTTTTTGTTCAGTAGTACCTGTGGAAAGAATGCTTCTACTTCTCCACATCATTTAGGTAGAACTATAACACAGAACTAATTTGGCTTTCCTTCTCTCTGTACTTTCAATGAGGGTTCAGCAGAATATCTAGTAAAGAGATTCAGATCATGCTGCTCAAAGTTCCTTCCCACTGCTTACCAGAACTGGGTACCTCAATGTAGGCACATCCCGGAAGGCACGGAGTCCACAACACCATTAGGGACTTCATAGCCATTCTCTTAACTGGAGCTCCTCCTGCAGCAGTCATGGTTTTCTCAGCCACTTTCTCCATCTCAAAGATAAAAGAACTCCTACTCAGAATGTACTCTAATTGAGCTTTGTTCTGTCCTCTCTATTTCCCTGCAATACTGTGCCTGTTCACTGGCTTTACAGCCAGCTAATGCTGTATTTGGAGAGGAACACAGTGAGGAAGGGACAGAAAGAATACTGAGAGGAAGACCCTTTCCTAGTGTTGGGTGTGCAGTGTCTTCTCTGGCTCTATCTAGCCTTTTCTTCCCCTACTGCCATTTTTGTAACCATAATTTCTGTTTCAGACATTATGTTAAATGAAAGATTTCTTTTGTTACTGATTTTGTTATAACATTTCTAAACTTTTCAGACTGTCTTGAGATAATATTTGCAGCATCACTGTGTTAAAGGTTTTTTTAAAAATGTTATATTAATTCCATTAACTATTTAAACCTATTGTATTTCAAATTTTATTTTATTTTAATTAAAAATTCACTTGACTTCTGTAGCATTTTGTTGCCAATAGTAACATGGAATGGAGGGAGCAAAGGAAGTATTTAGGAGACCTGATGTGTCCATCTTCTGAGATGGCTGTTTCATTCTGTCAGGTCTCTTTGAGATCACATACCCTCATCGCAGAGAGTTAAAATACTTGGAATGCTACGGGGAGGGAAAGAGGAAGGGGGAGGTTTTGGCCAACAGTCAGAAAGTTGCCTCAAGTCTTTCATCTGACAGTGCTTGTGCCTCTCCTGTGCCGATCACAAGATCATTAGATTATCTAGGAAGACAATTAATGAGGCTGATACTAGCCACAAAATTTTCTTCCACATGTTGAGATTACTGTGCACTTGTCAATTCCTACATAACGAGTTTAAATTGCCAGTTCATTGCGATGCGTAGTGATTCTGCTTTAGGATAATTCTCTTATTTTTTGGGTGTCTTTGTGGATGGGACTGGTACTTTCTGTATCTAGGAATAATAGTGAATAGAGTACTGCGCTGAAGTACTAGGAATGCTACTGGAAGGCCTTGGAGAAGAGCTAGCCAATGGTTTAAAAATGGCTATTACTATAACCCAAAACATTTATTCTTTCATTGCTCATCCTCTCTTCTCAGATGTCATCCTATGAATGCAGTATGACACATCAAAAAAAGCCAGTGAAGCTATCCAACAAATATTTGTTCACAGTAGGTGCATGATTCATGAGGTGGTGTTCTGCCAGCATACAGACATGTTTTTTTGTCCTGTTTATTATTAACTACTTGGCATCTTATAAACTTCTCTGTTATTGCACTTCTGCAGTGTTTATTTTGGAGAATACAGATTTCCTTTATTTTAGATGCTATAAGCAATGCAATGTCCTGAATCACTGTGCCATAGGGACCGGTATAGTTTTAATAGAAGTCACTGGCATCCATAAGTTTTTTTGTCTCACTAATGGGTGGAGATTTAGTGTGGGTTTTCTTACCATGGGCTTGGAAGGTTCATGGTGTAAGTCTAAGCTCAATCCTAAGTGGAGTTCCAATTAGCAAAAGTAAAATGCATTTCACCTCCACTTAAGGATCTAAATTTGACTTTGGATGCCCATGAATAATTTTCTTTTCTAGCTTTCTTTTTTTCATTAATCGAAAAAACCTGTGTCCAGGGAGTGATTCATCTGAACTATGTAAGATACCTAAATTAGGATGGAATAATTCATCTGTGATAGCCCCCAATGTTTTTCTGATGAATAGGGTGCAGGAATCCTAGATTAGATTTAGAGGCTATACCCAGCTTTTACACAGGTGAAAGCAGATGGGATGAGTCTGCCAACAAAGACAGCTGTAACATTCAAACAAATATCAACTCTATAGCTCAAATACCTTCTACTACTCTGACGTGGAGTGAACTGACATATACCACTGACATGCTTTTAAGCACTTATTTCTGAGGAATTTAGAAGGATTTCATTAAAGATATGGCTCTGAATGAAAAATAAGTCTTCTCGATTAAACAGAAGTACTAACACAACTATATAACTCATTGAATAGTTGCACAAAATTAATGTGATTGACTTGGAATGTAGAATAACGTAGGTCCACAAGTTGTGATACTTCTTGTATTGCTACTTTCAGAATGTGCAGAAGCTTCAGTTTGGAAGACACTTAAGGGAAAATTTCTGTTTTAGGAAATAAGACTGAAACTTTACCAGGGAATGGGAGGTTGCTGCTCTGTACATCTATCCTGATGAAAATCCTTGCAGAGAACCATAATGGATGGTGCTGGAAAACTGAGTGTAGCAAACTGGTGAAAGTAGCTATTTTCACTACTTTCACAACAGTGCTTTCCACCAGTCACACAGATTTCTAAAACACATTATTTACTTTTTTTTTTTTTTCCTGAAGGGCAATGTTTTCTGAAATGTTTTGATGATTAGGGACTGAAATAAATTATCTTCCTTCAGTAACAATTTTTCAAGTGTCCAGGTTCCCATCTGTGACTGCTGCTGAAGTCAATGGTACCAGTCAGAAAGCAGTTTCCAGCAAAGGGTTTATTTCAGAACAATTTTTTTTTCACTCTGGTTTGTAAGGTCATAACTTGCTTTCTTCCTCATGTGAATACCTAAGTTGCTTAATTTCTGTTTTCCATAGGAGCATTTTAAAAGCACAAATGGTCTCATTCTCTTCTCTCTTTAGAGCAATGCTGACATGATTTCTGTTTAATAGTCCCAATGCTCAGGAACATCATCATAGGCCTTGTTCAAATTAAGGCAAAATCAAGCATACCAGGCAAGATTTCAAATATTAGCTAACACTGTATTATAACTCTTGCACATAATCAACAATTTGATCAAGATTTGCTCCAGAACTTGTATTTGGGACTTGAAAAATTTGTTGATCATATACAATAGCTGTGTTTTTGTGTTTTCTTTTGCTGTACAAAGACAACAAAATCTTTAGTAAATTGCTGTTTTATGTAGATTCATTGGCATTATTTTGCAAAGCATGTGCAACATAATGAGTCATTAAGACTTCAAAGTTTAATACACTGGAGGGAGAAAAGAAACCAAATTATATAAGACCTTGAAGCAATAAATATTTTGTTTTGCTTATGGTGTGATGTTCAATGACTGTAAGTTACAAACCAGGATTCCTATTCTTTGCTCATGCAGCTGCTGCTTTTACATGTTTCATTCACCATGCTTTTTCATGAAGCAGCAAGCTGACACTTGCCGTGTTTTCAGTTCAGTTTTCTCAGAGCTCTAGGTTGGAATGACATAGCCTATGATCAGTATTTGTATCTGTGAGCTATGTTTGACTTCTGTAGGCATAGGCCCAAAATAAGTACAGCTCCATGTGGTTTTGATCTGAAAAACACAAAGCATTTTTAAGAGTGGTTGGTATTGTTTGCCCTTTTTTACAGATATAAAAACTGAAGCAGGTTTTGTATGGCCTTGTGACCTTCAGTGAGTTAAACAATATTGCCTGGTTTTCACTGAGAACTCATAGAAACAGGACTCATGAAGTTTTTTAAGTGGTTGTGGGATTTGAGGTCTGAGTCATGATAGGCAGTTCTTGTGTTTTGTTTAATTTCTAGGGTATTATTTCTAAGGTATTCTTATAGCTAGATCTTAAACCTGTAGCGCTTGGCTGCTGTCGCTGATTCTCTCATTGACTTGGGAAGATGTTTCTGTGCCTCAACGTGGTATAGATTAATTGATGTTAGCTTCTCTGCAAGAATTAACTAAAGTTAGGAGCTGCTAAAGTGAAAAGAATCTTGATTATCATTTATCCATCCATGTTTAATATTAGTAACTTTAAGTGCTCTTTCTACTGAAATGAAGGCTAATCTTCCTCCACACATGCAGCTTGAGACTTGTTAGACCAAAAATTAATGGAGCAGAAGTACTTATGATCTTTGGCTAACAGAATTGAAGAGTGAATTTTTAAAAACAAACTGTGCCTGATAACTTTTATTCCCTTCTTTCTGGAATTCATAATTTCAACTCGAGGTAACTACAATAGACAAGCAAACAAAATCCCTGAAATTTAAGGTAAAATGCAGAAAAAAGTCTTTTTAAATGTAAGACAATTATTTGAAAATTAACTGTATCTGATAGAATGATAGAACTTTCTGTTGCTGTTTTAAAAATAACTTATATTCTTCAATTTTCATCTCCTTTATTTCAAGACATGTGATGAAACACACTGAGATTCACATATGGATATTTCCTCAGTCGATCTAATTGTGCTTTGAAGGTTCCTATCAGCATAATTTTCCATACCTTACAAATCCTTACTTTCAAATTACATGCATTTTGCCCAGATATCCTGACTCCAAGTGTCTGTGTTGAAGTCTGCTAAAAGGCATGGGAATCTTTTCACTGACTGTCATGGATCAAACCTCCCAAAGATACTGTAGCCTAAATTTTGTATTTACTTGGATACAATGATATGAATTAATTTTCATTCTTTCTTGAAGAATGGGCTGTTTGTTAAGTATATTAGCAACTATACTGCATCAGAAGGAAGTGTAATTTAATAGTGTTTTGAGTTCAAGCCTCCATTTTGACAAGATATTTGGTACAGACATTGACACTAATACTAACTCTATTGCAAGTTTATTTAAATTTATTTATTCTATTGAAATTAAACCCAGGAAGTAGATTTTTAAAAAAAATTTACCTGATGAAATATATTGACTAATATTTATACATGCATGTACTGGCACAAAACTCCCAACAAATCCAGACTGAAAGAGCTGTCCTGCATTACTTCCTTTTTATGCACTCTAATTTAGATCCCTTAAATACTTACATGCTCTTATCCATGTGCCTGATTGATTTTAATGATATAAAAGTGGCAGAGTGGCTGCAAATGAAATTCCTCACTCAGGAAGTCACTCAATAATTAATTCTGTGAAAAATGGCAGAATTTTCCTGAAAAACTCTCCAAATGATTCCATCAGGAATAAACACATTTCTGGGAGAAAGGTTGCTCTGAAATTTAGATCTTTGCTCTCAAAATTAAGTCAGAAAAGCTATTCTATCAATACTGCATTGTGATGAATATATTTTTACTGTAAACCCAGAGTTTCTTTTGTGCTTGCCAAAGAAATGAGGTTTTTCCAAATGATAAGCAAGGGAAAACAGCTTGTTTCAGAGGTGTGGGACGGGCAAAGCTATGTTTCCTCTATTTTTCTTTTCCTCTAGCAAAAGCCAGTGAAGGGGCTTAGGGAAGAGTCCCCTAAAGAAAAAAACAGAGATCGTTGTGAGGGAGGGAGGGAGAAGAGACTGAGGGAAAGCGCAAAGTGCTGCCTATGGAGAGGGCCAAGACAGCTGAATCAGGGTGATAGAGACTTTTCATTATCAGAAACAATTGCTCCAGCAAGAGCAGCATGGGAGTTCATGAAATGTTTTTGAACTCGGATTCCTGATAGGAGCTCATTACATAACTTGTACTTTGTGAGTGCTGGCAACTGGCAACCTACAGAAAGACACAGCCAGAAGCAATGTGCTCAGCTGCTTACTTTTTTTTTTTTTTTTTTTTTTTTTTTTTTTTTTTTTTAAATCACCTATATCTGGGCCAAGCATTAAACAGACAAGCCTATCTTTACCCTTCCCCCTGCCCCCTTCATCAACAGAAGCCTGGTTTTCATCACAGATTAATAAATGAAACCTTCTATCATTTTTCTCTGCTTCCCACAGCCTTTTGGTAGGAGTTAACAATGCCCCGAGTCAACATTGCCATAGTGCTTGAAATGTCTTTGCATGTTTGTTCACTTGAAAGGGTTGTGGTGATGGGATTAGAGAAAGGCTTTTAATCCACCAGTGCATACAACCTCAAAAACTTTGGGATGGTTTTGATCACTTTTGGTTTGACAAAAATCTGTTGGGGAACTGTCTTGCTTATTGTCTTTTATAATAATGATTTTTTAAAAAGAGCCCGTATTATATATTCAGCTGTCTCCTGAAGTGATTATTTGTATCATATGCTGTTAAGGAAATATGTCTAAATGCTGAGGAATTCTAATTAAGCGGGCTCAGCTGGAACAAATAGCCATAGGATTTCACAATACTGTTCTGAAATTATTGGCAGGCCCAGAAGCTGGGGAAATTCTTGAATTTTGGGGTTTTACCATGGTGGACATAGCCACTAAATCTTACTTGTTTTCAAATCCGTGGGTTTGTAGACTGTGTGATTTCACAATTGCTGTCAGTGGTTGTTCCTCTTTCTTACTTTCTCTTCCATCTGTCCTAAAAAAAGATGAAATTTCAGCCAAGCAAGCAGAAACTCTTCCACATTTCTAAGAGAAGTGTTTATGGGACTAAACATCATAGAATTTCCTTGGGTTCAGATGGGTTATTCATGATAAAAACCTTTGGTTATTTTACTTGGAGGTAGAGGCAATTCGGTTGAGCCCTTGAGAGGAGCCACATTGAAGGTATTTACTGAATCTGTGAAAATTTAACAGTACAGTCACTTATTAAGTTCTGCTGTAATATATCATTTTCTGTGTAGTAGGCTCAACAAAAAAATGGTTAAAACTTTTGTGTGTCATGTAAATCTAAATCTAATTCCCTGTTTATGTGATAAACTCTTCTCTGTTTTGCTTTCCAAGGGCCTGCCTAATTCCCTGCCTGCCTAATCTACTGTGCTAGCAAAAGTGACAGTAACAAACCAGGGAGGAGCAGCCTTCTCTGGAGCTTTGTTTTCACTCTGCTGGGTGAACACACATATTTCCCCCCACCCCACCCCCGGCCCCTTTGCTTTTCTTCTCTTCTCTTTTTCAGAGAAAGGAAACCATTTTTATGTTGCACTAAGGAAAAGTGATTGAAAAGTGGAAACCCATACTTTTCTCTTCAGCAAGCGGAGATCTGTTTTCAGTCTGATGTTTGGTGAAAGGAAGCTTCAGAGCTGCAGGCCAGCTGCCAGGAATGCCTGATTTCCTTTCCACCCACTCCTATGATCCTCCCTTTTGGCACTGATTACTGATGACCACAGCTGTCATGCTAGGTCATGGTAAGCTGTCAAGCAAGGTAGTACACGAGATATACGAGGGCCAGGCCTTGATGTGAAGAACAAGATCTTAAACTGAATCTGGTATCAGCTAGCATGTGAACATACCACAGTGAGAAGCGCTGAGCTGACGTCAACTTGTCGTTCCGGTTCCTTGAGGAGATGGGCAACCTTTACACAGCCCGTGATATCCTGAAGCACAAGGAGGGGTTTTAATTTAGTCAAAGCAGACAATTGTCAGGAACGGGCAAGTCCTTCCAGCCAGCTGAAATGAGAAATAAGCACTTTGAGTGGCTCTCACCCAATAAGTATGTAATAATAGAGGCCAAACTCCTTAATCAGTGACAAGAACAGCAGCATTCAGGTGGTTATGATGTGTACAGCACTGTGTGGGTGACCAACTGCTGACATTATGGATGTGACTGAAAGTCACCACAGAATTGCAGGCTTCAGAAAGTGATGGATACTTTTGTCAGGGACATAACTTCTATAAATAGGACTTGCATTCTACGTAAGGCAGTATTTTGTTAAGCTTCATGTGTTCAGTGCCAAGTGCATAAATGTCTTCTGAAGAGGTAATATTTTACTACTATTTATGCTGCTATGCTGAGTTCAGAATGCACTTTTTGCTGTAGCAGCTGTTCTTCTTCTAGTAGCGTATTAAATAACATGACTAAAATTCATTAGGTGTTTGCTCTGTATGTCTTCCTCCAGAGGGGGAGGCATTTGCGATGAAGTGTTTGTTTTTAAAACATGAAAAGGTTGCTTTCTTTTTCCCAGAGAAAAAAAGGTCAACACTAGAGGGACAGAAGGTCATAAATGCTGTGATTGTCCATTGTTTTTGTGGGAGTTTATTGCTGCTTTAGGCTGGCACAGCCAAGGAACTTGACTTCAAAATAGCCTCAGGGTATGTGTATGTAGGTGATGCTGATTCCCTTTGGTTCTCATTTAAAATGACAGGGTCTGGTACCTGAGGTCTTGCTTCAGTTGGAGGATGATCACCTTAGTGAGTTCCAGGTGAATTTCATTTGGGAAGATTTACGTCTGAACAGCAAACAATTTCAGTCCTTTTGCTCTTTGTTCTCACAAAACACCTATGGCCTTTGAACAAATCTCGCATAAAATTGAATTTGACTTTATTAAGCTCTTACACAAGGTTGGTAGAAAATTCCAGGAACCCTCTGGACAAGAGCCAGTTTCTTTACTGATTTCTCCTAGCCAAAAAAGGCAACTAATGACTATTTTCACAAGGCTAGGGAATCCACAGCTACAGCTAAGAGGGGTAAAAAAAAAATGTCATAAATAAACAAGTCCGTCCACAAGTCCTTCCTCAGGAAACCAGCATGGGAAGCACAGGCATTTAGAATGACAATCCAGCATGTTTTTCCAAAGGGAGTCTTTCCAAAACAGCTGTAGAAATGGTTGCAGTTTCCTTGAACGTCCCTTTTAATAGCAGTAGAGCCTCAACTGTTTATATGTTAATCTAGTTGTTTTCTTTCTATCAGCTGTATTAATTGCCATTGTATAAAGCTTTTAGCTTTCATAAGTAACCCTTGAGAGAGAGTGACAGGTTTCAATAAATGCTGCTGTCCATGAGCCCAGTTACCTTCCAGTCTCTGTTCATTCAGGTACAGTCAGTTTTGGGGCTGGGACAGAAGCTGTTGTTCAGTCTCCCTGCAGGACACCACATTTGCTTCATTTGTTCAGAAAGCTTTTCATAACTGTCCCATGTCTGGAGCACTCAGGAGTGAATATGCTTCCTCTCTTTGCATAATGGTAGAACTCCCCGTGGAAGAGGAGATATTTAAATAACCGCGTTGCCATGTAGAGTATCTCATGATTTCAATCCTCAGAGTCCCTGAGCTATCTGAGCACATATTTATAATCAGCTTGGTGAATGCTCTCTCTGGCTATTTATCAGCTGTGAGCCTGTGTTTCCATTTCACAAGTGCAACTCTATAACTTAAGAATATGGTGTGTCCTGTTGTTAGCAGAATTCTTTGATTTTTTTTTTTTGTCTCCAAGAACACAAAGTTCCCAGTGTAGGACAAACCTTTTTGTAATAAATACACAAATACTTTTTTCTCTTTGCTTTGCTGGCTTGGACTGTGGGACATAGTTGCTGAGATGCAAAAGGATTTCTGTGTGTGGCCCTCGCTGCCATGTTAGAGGGTTTAGCTTGAAATATATTTGCAACTGGCAGGACCTGTGTCAATACTATTGAACTCTTCTATACTCAAAACGCCCAAGCTGACTTTTAGAAGGAGTCTCTGGCCTATGCTAACTAACTTCTGAGCTGTGTCTAGGAGTTATATGCAACCTGACACTCTCCCAAATACTAGCTGACCCACACTACATTTGTGTCAGGGCTGCTCCACCACTTTGATAGGAAAAACATTTGACATTGCTTAACCTACAAGGCTATGTACAGTTCTTAGCCATAAACAGGCTCATCTGTGCTGGGTAAAGGGAAGATTCAAGCCCCTTAAGTGAGACCCAGATGCCTAAATTTCAGTTCAGGTTGAAAGTTTGCAAGGCTGTCCATAGTCATCATGGCTTCTGAAAGCCTAGAGACACAATTTTGTAAATAATTTCTTTTAAAGTAGTATTTAAAGTATTTAAGTACTCAGAAGTAATACCATTTTTGCACCAATTGTCCTGGCATGGTGAAAGCACCATCAGAGGTCACAAAATGGGCTTCCCTGATTTGACATCTCCTGGAGGTTTGGGTTTGGTAGTTCTGTTCATGGTGGCACAGGTGGTTTGAGCACAGAAATATGCAGCTGTGGCTGCTTCCATTTAGGAGTGTGAATAGTCCTGGTGGTGCAACACTGAGCTGTGTGTCAGAGCTGCCACCCAAATATTCAGAGCTGTATCTTTCACCTCAGATAAGAACAACTGAGGCATACCTGGAAGTACTCTGGGGTTTTCTGCTGGGTGAGGTGTATATGGATTTGGGATCCTAAGGGCACTGTGAGTGTAAGGTTCTGATAGCATGTTTCCTACAGAAGTCTTCTGTCCTCTGATCTAAGGCTTAAGGTGAATGGTGATATTAACACTGGTTTCTTGGAGCAAAGAAGTGAGCTTGACCTAAACATTCTCACCCAAAGGGATGTGTGAAGGCCCTGAACACAGAAAGCATTAGTAAGTATTTCCTGTGATGAGTAGTGAGTTTAAAGAATATCTGTGGCTTAGGGAAATGATGACTTCCTGACACACTCCTCCATTTAGTGTTTCCTTTAGCATCTTGGCCAGCTGGTGAATCCCATCTCCATTGCACCTGTGTGATCACACAGGAGTTGCCACCTGTGAGCTGAGACTTGCCAGCCTGCCCTGGCAGCCCTGCCCAGCAGCAGAAGTGACGAAGTACTTGTCTGTCTCAGTTGAACTTGTTCTAGTAAACAAGGAAATTCCAGAAAAATGCTGCAGAGACCTTCATGTTCTCCATCTATTGACCTTGCACGTGAATCATGCACCCCTTGCAGCAAAACTCTGCCTTTTGCTTGTTTTGTTAGCCAGCCTTCCCCTTATAATTGAGCTATATATGTATAGCTCGTATTTATTACTGGGTAACCATCAAACAGATGCTTCAAGAGAGGCTTTGGACTAAGACTGGTGAAAGCTTATATTCTGTTGTCACCAGTAACTCCACTGAATATCAGAGAATACTGAAGGCACACCTTTTGAAGGCTGTAAACTGACTTGTGTTGGATAATCAGAAATGAGAATCAATACTCAGTTTCAACAGTTTACATTTACAGTTTTAAAACAAATCTTCCCACTTCCAGAAGAATATTTTATCTGGATGGAAGGAGCCTTAACTAAAAATTGTGTTTAAGAGCAACAGAAACAGTTGTGAAATGGGAATTGACGCAGAATTTTTAAGGATGTGCTAAAAGATTGAAAAAGACAAACTTGTAAAAGTGCATAAGATTCTACTTATTTGTTATCCAAATAGGAATTTAACTGAAGTGAAATGGACATAAATTTCTGTTTAGACCTACTTCATCTGGTTAACATCCTATCCTATCTGGGATAGGACATGAACCAGATTAAAGAGAAAAGAATGTAACACTTAGTGAAGAAAAGAATTCTGCTAAGGTGAGGTACTAAATTAGGGATGACGGGGTTCCTCATGAAGGAGTCATCAGTCATGAAGTTTTATTTTTCGTGCGTGCTCTCAAGAGACCAGGCAGATCTAATCTGTGAGGAGCTGACTGCTGACTCAGGCTGCTGCGGGAAGGCGTCGAAGGACAGCCAGGGAAATCTCTGACCTTCACTTTGCTGCTGACTGTCACTTGGGGTTTTCCTGCCTGGAAAAGCAGCAGTGGGTTAGGGTAGGTGGGGAGGAAACAGAGACCAGAACCATTGACCTCGATCTAAACAGAATACAGAAAAAGACAATAAACTCCAGGAGGAAAAACACAGGATTGATTTACCTAGGAGGAAGTGAGAATATTAAATTCTTTCAAATAACTTCAGGAGGTGTAATAGAGGAAATCTATTGAAAACACACAGAGAGGACATCTGTCTCTAGCCAGTGGTTCTTATGGCACACAGAAGTGATAGATATCTATGATATAACTAATATTTTGCAACCGATTAAACCTGCGAATACTGTGGGATTATTGCAGAGAGTGAGAGACCTTTGTGCGGTCACTCCTCTTTTTAAAAAACATGGGAAGGTCAGATTTTAACTGTGGGCAAGTTGCAAATAGTAACTTAGAGAATGACATGTTGCACAGAAATTCTTTGTTTCTTTTCCCATTACAGTATTATATTACATTAACTGTGGTTTCCATGTACCAGAAGCATGTATCACATCCTTATCATATCCTTAGGTTCTTAGACACAGAGATCAATTAACATATGTCAAGGGAAGTTCTTATACTCCAAGTGCACTTGGCTGACTGACAGCACCTACATATATGGAGAGAACAGAGCACCAGAAGTTAGGAATTGTGTCCTGTCTGATGATGAAGATGAAATAATGGAAAGCACTCTATTTCTCTCCAGTCTGTTGAGTTTGATGTTTTTATAAATCCTAACCTAGAATAAATTTTCATACATTTTGAACATGAAAAAAAATAGAATTTCTGTCTTTTCTAAGATACACATTCATTAAGAAGAGAGCTAGAAAACCATGTTAGAGTTATTCCTTACATGACAGAGAGACAAAAAGAACCAACTCATTCCCCCCTGTTCCACAGGCTAAATTGTAACAGCACAATTCTATAATTAAAGTGAAAATAAATTTTAGCTCTTTGTCTCAGTTGATGCCACATTGCCAGGTAATTGCAATCCTTTTTGCTTGTATTCCTAGGACATTGTGTTCAGGCTGAGTGCTGTGAAAGAAAATCTGGTAAAAAGTTTATTTTGCAATATCAAAACTAGCTCTTATTTCATGGAAAATAATGAATTTTGTCAAATCAACAGTTATGACTAATTGGGACCAAATACAAAACAAACCAAATGAAATATTTTGGTTGTAAACCACTTAATTTTTTCACTAAGTACCTTGAGAACAAGTTTCCTCAGAATCTACCCTGTAGCATATGAGTAAAGGAAAAACATGCATACAACTTACTATGAGTGTGTCTCTTCACACCATACTTTAGCACATCTTTTCTTTATTCCCTATGTTAATAAATGACTGAACACAATGAAATACACCTTACTATATCAGTATTTACTTGATGTTAACTGTGTCGAGCAGTGGCTTGGTAAAAGAATCACTGCTAGGTTTAATGCTCTGTTGGCTGGCCCAGAATGAAAGAAGAGTTTAACATTTTGTTTGTTGCATGTTTGTTGTATATCTACGTGATGTGTTTGGACAGCTTAGTTCTCATTCTCATAATTGAAGAATTCCTGAGTGCAGGAATACTTCTGGGAAAGCAGGAGAATTAGATCAGTAGAGGAGGTTGATTCATGTGAGGTGTTATCTCTCTGATACTGGATGTCTCCAATCTTAATTTAGGAAGAGCAGGATATCAAATGCATAGGCATTTTGTAACAAGTGCTTTAGATTCAGATGCACTGTGGATTTAAGTTTTCTGTCCTCCTAATGCCTTTGGAGTTGAGTTAGTCTATTTGTAGGGTCTGGTAAGTGGTTAAACCTAACTTTCTGAAAATGTGCAGGTCACGAGTGATAGTATGATCAGGTGAAAAGACTTTGGAAGGTTCTCTTCTTTAGAGAATATAGTAATTTTTCACCTCTAAGTTATCTTGACTCTAAGTCTTCATTGCAGTTAGTGCCAGCTGGTAGGAATATTTCTGTAATTGAGGAGTGACATAATCCATAGGGCTGAGAAAATTCTAGAGTTGTTCCTGTTGCATTTCAGGTGGGCACTCTGGCAGCATTTGCTGTATAAGAGAGTCTTCATCAGCTAATGGCAGTCTCAGCTGTAGCAGTGTGGCCGACCTGTGGTTATATATTGAGGCTGGAGAACCTTTGCAAAAGTTATGCTCCAGCAGGCCATGTTCCCTGCAGCAGGATCTAAGAGGATATGGGTAGAATGTTTGGTGGTGTGTCTGGCTTAAGAAATACACAGATCAATATACAAAAGGAAGCTTTGTATGCTATCAGTTGGTATCTACTTCCAGTAAGAAATGAGAAAGTAGGGGTACATGTCAAGCCTCATGACAGTCTTTTGTGTTTGCCTTTCATGCTGTGCAGGTAGAAATATAAAGCCTTAATATACAATTTGTATGTTTTCAACCTGCTCTGTATTTCAAATGGTGCATGAAGAGCTGTGTTACAGGCAAATTCTGGAGAAGATAAAAACAAGAGAAACAAACACTAGAGGTGAACCAGGCAGAGGATTTCATATTATGGGGCTGAGAATCTACTGCAGACACACAGCTGGAGCTGTGGGTTGGGTACTGCTTACATTACCAGCACTTCCAACGTTATTTTATTCTTCTTACAGCCACTGGCACTGCTGAACAAACTGTGTGGAGTGCATCCACTTTTATTTTTGGTTGCAACTTTTTCCTTTAGATAATCTAAAATGAAATACTCTGTGGATTCAGAGACAAAAGCTCAAATATCTGTGTATGTAAAAGAAAACTCCTTGTGAACTGGGCATCCCACTACCACAGAGCATCACTGGCACTTGCTGTGGGGTGTTTGGTCTGCTGACAGACTGGAGCAGGACAGGGAGTACCTGGGGTCTTACTGGAATACATCCCAAGAGTAATGGCTTATAAAGACTTGCAATAAATAATAAATGCCCAAGGTAATATTCTTTCTAATGAACATTTTAATGGTTTCTTTTCCCCAGTAGGGGACTTTCAGACTTCTTAATAGAGGCACAGAATGAACCCTTTGTGCTGCGGCTGTCTCTCTCCATCACTTTTTGTTTTCTTCTTGCCTGTCCCTTATTGCTGGCTGCCACTGCTTCACTTTGCCTCCAGCTGTGAGGGCAAAGTTTAGTGTCTTCAAAACCTGCTCTTTGTTTTCTTTGGTTGGGGTAAAGCTTGGTGAGGGACAAAGCAAAGTGCCTCCCTGCCCACTGGAATGCTCTGGGCAGCATTCCTGTGTCTCAGCCCTGCTCTCTGCACCAAGCACGAACTGGGAACAGAAGAGCCCAGCCTGTGCCTGCAGTAAGACACCATCACAGGCTGCCCATGGTGAAATTAGCTGGGTAAGGTTTTACACCATCAACAGAGGCAAACTTCAGACATTTTCACATGGAAGCAATTGTATTGCTCTCCAGTGCACCCATGTTCTCTGCATAGCTCATCTTTTTCCTTAGATTCTTTGCTAGGTGCAGGATTCTTTCCTTTATTTCCCATATTTTGCGCAAAGTGTTTATAAGCAACCTTTATGATGGAAAACAACTTCATGTTCTGCCCTAGTGATTTACCAAACTCCACAATAACAGCGAATATGGGTATTAGTTTCCCATCAAAGTGTTTTGTGTTAAAATTCAGTCCTGCTGTGAGATTATGCATAGCCACCTTTAAATAGTTAAGAAGTGTTTTTTTAACTGAGTTAGAATATTTCCTAAAGGAACCTACAGTCTGGGATGGAGTCCAGATGTACATTTGAGATGGCTAAAATGGAAAGTCCTGATTTTTTATTAGGCATGCCATTCAGAGTGCAAAATGAAGTGTGAGCAAAGAGAGTGCGTTGGCATGGCAACAGCAAGTAAAATTTAATGCAACAGGTTTTGATTCTGACCTGCAAAAGGAACTGTTTGTCCTGAGAGACAGCTTGTAGCCCATAAAAATTTTAGAAGACAGTAACTCGTCTTCACTAAACGCCAGCAACTGGAGAGCTGGATATCTCACAGGTTTTGGTTTTTACCCAACAAAAGAATCTAAATATTCTAAAGGTTCTTGTTATGACACAGATGTGCAGAAAGGAAGTGCTTCAATAATGTGTCTATTGCTCACATGATAGCCACCTTCAGGCAACCCCTTAAGTATAGTCTCTCTCTTTTATTTTTGATAGTGTATGTGGTGTTTGTAAAACTGTAAAACATAATGCGACTACATAGTAGAAAAATGCATAAAATGTTAATAACAATGATTAAAACTTTTATTTTAGGAATTTCCATTTCCTAAATCTCTGATGAATCCACAATTATGTCCTCACTATGTGTTGCAGCTATTCAACTGAAAAGAGTGAGAGAAGCAGCAAGTTTGGGAAAGCAATCTGTTTTCTAGATTAGTTTATTAAATCTGGAACTATTGGCAGATAGCTTGAATGGTACAACTCATGCCAGGTATTTGATTCTGAAGGATGCACTCATTTTCTTTTCAAGATTAGCTGCCCTGGATTCCTGAGAGCAGAGCTGGCTGCACAAATCACATTCAAAATATTTGACTCTCTAATTCTGTCTGCAGCCACCTCAGCTGTCTCCATGGGAAGACAAAAATTTATAGGAGCAAAAAAGAGGAATGAACTACTTTCCAGTGTTTTGATTCACAGGAAGAAACAAGCTACTCCTTAAGAGTAACTTTGATCTTCCAGGATTTGCAGTTCACCCTCTGGATCAAAGATGCTAGTAGAGGTTTGGCTAAGGGTAAGGCATGATCTTCGAAAATGAAGAACAGATTCTAGATGTGACTCAAGGCTCACCTTGGAGAGGACTTGGGGTGCCCTACTGGAAGGCAGACAAGGGGAGAGTAGGAATCTGTGTGCCCTTTGTGACCTGAGAATCCTTGTATTGCATTTACCTCACTGTTTGCAGTTGTCTTCATAGAAAAGTGGGCAAAGACATTAGTGCTTACAAACCACATATGCACTGCAGGCAATAAAATCTTCTACTGCTCCTGTGAAGCAAAGCTTCTCCAGTCTTCTGACACACCCCACCATGTTCTCACTACAGACAGATTTGAGCAGTTCAAGGCTGAACCAAAGAACAGCAGCCTCCTTGTTGCACTGTGACTTGTTGCTGGTCAAGACTTGTATGACCTTCTCACAGCATAAATGCTTTCTATACTGTACAAGCATAATTATAAACCACACAAGATTTGAGTTTAGTGCATTTCTGATACTGTGTCTGCTGGTTGTGTTTGGAATCTTCATCCTAGTTAATATAGGTCTATCCTGACCTACATTAGCAGTCCCTTTGTCTATATATTAATGCTTTATTTAATTTTAAAAGAAAGATGTTTAGAATGCTGTGTGGCTGAAAGCTTTGAGTAAAGTATGCTAAAAACACGTTACTTTTTTTCAAACCCTATTGAGAAAAGAAACAACATGAGCAGGGCTGCAAGCAGTGAGTTTCAATGTCTTTTCATGCAGTGTAGGTCATGACCTGAAGTCCTTTCTAACCCCATTTTATGTGAGTCTTATTTTTCTGGTCTTGGTGAACCTCTGGGATTTTCAGCTGTTGGTGAGGGATTTTTTCCCAGAAGTACCCATAATTTTGCTGTTTAATAACATCACTTAGATAATTTCCCATTGCCTGCTGAAATCAAGGGAAAGCCTGTCTCTTGGAAGTTTTTTTGCAGTTCTGATATTTTTCTGAGAGGTATATTTTTTTCTTGTTGTAAGTATTTGGAATATAGCAGGAACCAGTGGTACCTACATTGGAATCAATTTCATCTGTCCCATGTACTGTAAATTGCTGACCTTTTAAGATTCACCAGGTAGACAGTGCCCTTGGCTTCATCACCCTGGGATGCTCCCCAGGAATGCAGAGGCTTAACAATGCATGATAAAAATACTAAAAAGACAATATTCTTTCCTTCTATTTAAAGTATACCATGCAGCACTTCCTTTGGAGGAACAGAGAAGTAATTATCATCATACCACCATTTCCTCAGTGTCTAGATTAAAAACAGGTTGTGGGGGTCCAGAGCTGAGGAATTTAGCCTTGTTACCATTTATAGGTTCTCTCTGCATCCTATAACATGCTTTCCCATTAACTAAAAGTGCCATTTCAGGAAATTGCTTTAAGGCTTGGTTTGATTTGAGGGGTGTGAGGGAAAAATGCAGTTGCCCTGTTCCACTGTAGCTCTAGACAGTTGCTGAGAAGCAGGGACGCAATTTTTTTATCTGTCAGTTCTTTTCCATTTATTGTTCAGTAGGATGTCATCTTCAAAAAGTTTCTACAGAGCACTGCATCTTAACCTTTTGCAGTTAGACAGTAATAGGGTAAAAAGAGGAAAGAGATAGTAATAATCGATAATTGTTACAATTTTCTAGCTTTGCTAGTTGCTGAATTTAATTAGACAAAAACTGGAATATGAGCTGTATTAATATTGATTAATCATAGTTACATACAAATATATTTGTCTTTAATTCCCAGGACTGGTAATTGTACTGAGATTATTTTCCTTTTCTGCTGTCACTGCTCCTGACAGGACAACTCCTGGTCTTGAATGAAACAACTGATAGTCCTGTTGCCCATGTCTAACATTAATTTTTCTTAAAGACCTCAGTAGTTTTGATTTGTGGTTTGAGATGTTTCTGTCTCCAGGTCCTTATTTATTGAATTTTGAAATTTATGCATGTCCAACAAAGCAGTCCTGCAGATGAATGCATTTGGTCTCAATTCCAGTCTCAAGTACAATCACTCTTTTTCCTTTTTTTATTTTTATTTTTTTTATTTTTTTAACTTATTACTGCAAATTCATTAACAATATATTATCTTTTCAAAGGAAGTATTTTTAATCCTGAATGAATGTAATTATTGGGTGATAGAAATCTAAAAAAGGGAAACTCTGGATAAATTTGCAAATAGAGAACCCCATAAATAACTAATGTTTTGCAGAGACATCATATATGATACCAGAAGTGAATGGCCAGCAAGGGCCTCGTGTGCTATGTATGAAAGTTTTTTCTCTTGAGCTATTTAATATCAATCTGGAATAACTAAATTTTAAAATAGATTACACAAAAGAAAATATTTCCCTCAACAACTTGTGAAATTCTATTTTCCAACTGTTTTTTAAGCATAATTTCAAAAGTGAAGGTGCTATTCCAGCAACACGTTTTGTACAAAATCATCTCAGAACAGAAAACTTCAGTAATATTCTTGATCAGATACAATAGATCCTGAAAATGCTGATCTGTGATTGATTTATATTATCATGTGGCTCTTTAAGACAATTTTTAAGTTTTTTTTTTCCACTCCTTTTAATGCAGAAACCCCCCACACCTAGACATAGAATGACTATAGTAACTATTGTTAGGATTAGTGAGGATTTTGTTTTGTTATCTGTGGAGTTGAAGCAGTCATTGTTTATGTATATTGTGCAATTGTATTTTATTTTGCATAAAGTCTAATAATTCAACCTCTTTATTTTCAAGGGTAATTCTATCGGATTCTTACATCTGAATGCCTCTTGGTCTTCCACATGACTTGTCATTGGATAAGAAGTCCATCATCTATTTTAGTAGTAAATCTGATCAGGGATGTTGTGCCACTTCATTTTTAACTCAATTTTCATTTGACAGATGTGTATTTAGATAGCCTATACCATTCCTCCAAAGAAACCATGTGTCTTCTGCACCTTTTCCATCTCATTTATGCATATGTACAGATAGGGCTGGCTGTTCCAAAGATATTAATATAAAAACGACGACAATTCATTTTATAATCACAACAGGGCATGACTGGAGCAAATCAAGTATGCTCCAAAGACTGTGTGCCAGACCTCCTTGTCAAGAGCAGGTGGCTGAAGAGTCAACAATATGACATAAGAGCTTTGAGTGTGATCCGAATGAGCATAACTGATTCCCTACCACATGGTATCCATATAGTTTGTGGGGGCCTTTATCCCACACTGAGGCATTGAGACATAAATCAGCACACAGGGATGTTTCTACAATGCTGATCAATGAGATACATAATTTATATGAGATTCATGGTTCTAAGCCTACTCAAGACCTCTTACAGATGCTGCCCCCATAATAGTGAATATTTCAAGAATATGTTTTGCTGACAGGGAATTCAAAAGTGCATTTGATTTTTGCATAAAATTAATTTGCATGGTATTGCATGCCAATATTCGATTGTCAGTTCATACTCAATGAGAAAATCACCAAAATCCCTCTGAAAAATAAAAATATCCTAAACATTCCTAAGAAAATACAACACAGCATGGACAGGGGGGATATCTAATAACTTGTTAAATTAGGACAAAGTAAACTAGCTTCCTTCTCTGATGAGGTAACAGGTCCACAGGAAAGGCTAAGACTCCAGCTCCTATGTTACTTACACTTTGGGGCTCTTTTAAATGATTCTCATACTGGAAACCTAAGGAAATGAAGTCTTCTGAGTAAATGCAAAGTTGGATCAAAAGAGAAACTAGGTAATAGTGACCTGATTATATTGTTTAATTGAAATATACTGAGGAGTTTCTACAGGGGATTGTTCTCAGTTAAATATTGTTAAATATTCTCATGAATTATCTGAATAAAGGAATAATATTCTATGCAGTCAATTTGCATATGACAGAAGATGGGGGTGGTTCTGAACATGTGGAAAGCAGAATTAGAATCCCAAATGATTTTGACAAATTAGAAACATCATCTGAAAAAAAATAGGAATAAGTACAATAGGAACAAATGCAAAGTGTTAGGCAGAAATAATCTGCACAGATACAGGATGGGGTAATACAATAGACAGCAGTTCTCTGGAAAATATCTGGGAATGTGAATCAAATTAAAGATGAGTCGATGAATTATTAAAAAGCTAAGTGATCTGCTAGTATGTATATGAACACCAGAATGCAGCCTGCAGAAGTAATCTTCTAGGAATTTATACTGGTAAGGACTCTGAAGCACTGTAGCCAAGGAGAACTTGAAAAACTGCAGTTATTAAACACTCAGAAGATGGAAGGGTCAGGGCAATAATTAAGATGTAAAAGAACCATACTGTTGTAAAGAGGGGAAGAGTAATATGTTCTTTTGTTCGTGGCAGTCATAATAAGAAAGAACAAGCTAAATTATGCTGGGGGAGAGTCAGAATAGTTATTAGGAAAACCTTTGTAAACATAAACATAGCCAAGCCTGGAGAGGTGGTGAAGTCTCAATCATTGGGAATGTACATTTGTAACAAGTGACACAAAGATTGATTCTGACTTGAGGACAAACAAAATGACCGTTTAAAGTACTTTCCAGCTAAACTTCTATAATTTTATATCAAGACAGGAATAAGTTTTGCACCTTTGCTTATCTCAAATTGAATAGTTCAGTGAAGAGATCTAGTGAATCACAGGAAAAAATCCTGGTCAGTGAGAGCGGTACTTACTTGTGTACAAGAACTCAATTTTGTGAAATTATTGCTTAGCTTTCATGCTGTGTGAATTTTGTTAAAATTATATTGACTTCTACCAGGAAGTATTTTAATGTCACTATTTCAAGTTAGTACAAGTACAGTAACAAAAATTGTAGCTTCAAAAGTGATTTGATCTACTCAGGGAATAAATCAACAAAATTAGTTCTTACTCAATTGCCCATGGAAAGTTTTTGGAAAAGAGAGATGGCTGAATCACGCCACCTTTATACATACTCCTGCTGTTTGGACTTTTGGACTGCAGCTCTCTAGGCCATGGCTGGAAGAGACCCACAGGGAGCACTGTGTTCTGGGCATTGCTCTGCTCTGTGTCCATGACCTGAACTTCAACACTGCTCCCTGCAGAATGGGACACACAGGTTGTTTAAAGCTAGCACACTGACTCTTCATCACCTGGGCTTTCTCTTTGGTTATTTCTTCTGTGCAATGCAAATGGGGTGATCAAAGGACGAACTGCATCATCTTAATTCCTTGTGTCTATCCAGAGCTCTCTCTCTTGATAGGGACTTGATGTTCTGAAGTATTACTTGAACACTGCTCTCAGTCTGTTTGTTTAGGCTGGTGAGTAAATGCTTAAAGGGTGTAGTGGTGGAGAAATATTTGCACTATCCAAAAAAAAAAAAAATTGGTTTCTGAATATTTAGGGAAGCTTGTGAAATTCTTCATACCTTTCCGCTCCTTGAAGTCTGTGGTAACTCTTTTGTGTGCTACTTCCTTCCAGCTTTATATACCACATGGTACCAAATATCTGTAGCAGAGATTGGGAAACCTCTGTTTAGCAGGTCTGGTTTATGGTTATGCTATAAATAGAGGTGAAACATGTAACTCATTTCAAGAACATTTTCTTCACTGAGATCACAGGATAATTTAAAGCTGTCCAAACACTTAGAGTGAGTGTCCAGGTAGTCTGGATTTTTTTTTTTTGTTGTTGTTCAGGAAATTTGGAAGTGGGACAGCTTACTCACTGTAGATGATTCATATCTTTATATCCTAGTTTGAAGTGGTTCACCACACTGTGGCCACAACCTCAAAAGTGTCAGATGATCATCAGACAACATTCCTGCCCGTAAGACTGATTGATTTTCCCGACTTTCTAGAGTTTTCATAACTTACTAACCTCTGCCCCTAAACCCAAACAATTTAGGTTCAAGAACAAGCATTAGGAAACTGTTTATGAAATAGTGAATATACTAAATTCCCCAACAGAGAAAGCTCTTAAAACCAGAGCTCTGGGGACTCAAGTGCATAGATACTGCCCTTCTCATGGATTCTTAAAGCACTTTTCCATGTTCCTTTACAAAGGTTTTATCTTTTCCAGTTTTAAATCTTTTTGTCTAGACAGCAGTAAGTAACTTGCATACCTTTCTGTCAAGAATGGTATGGTTAAGTCTTTCAGATAAATATAGCTGGATATTTAAATACAAAAATAAATGTCTAAAGCTCTGCTTATTAGTAGCATCTGTCTCACACTCGATGTGCACTTCTCAGAAATATTCTAATACCTACAGAGGCTATATTTAAGCAACCTTGCTCCTGCTTTGGTGATCACATGTCATGCACTGCCTATATTGTTGATTTTGTTGCTAAGACCCGCTGTGAGTTCTAGTTTCCAGTGTTTCAGGTTACATGTTTAAACGTAGCCTTCCAACTGTTTCACGCTATCCTGTGTGTCCCCATCTACTAAAGCTGATACTCTGGAGGCCCTCTCTTTCCGCACTGGTCCACATTGGCATGAAAAATTGAGTGGAAAGAGGAGTTAGGATTACAGATTTTTTTCTTTATGGTAGTTGTTAATTTTCCATTTTGGAAATGTCACTAAGAGGAAGACTTAGGAAGAACATATTGGGTGTATGTGGTCAGCAGATCGGCCTCTGTCACCTTCTCCCTTCCCAGAGCGTTGCAGCCATTCGGGAAAACCCCAGAAACTCTGAGGAACCTGGCAGACATCAAAGCTGACAAACCAAAGAGGACTACAGAGAAAATTTTTTACTTCAAATCTTTTTTTTCCACACCCTTTGATTCAACATCTTTCATTAGGATGGATAAGGAAAAATTTGGTCTTTATGGACACTTATTTTGAGGATTATATTCAGGCTCCCTTGTGCAACTGGAAGTGAGCTCCCTGTACACCTCTGAGGTTTTAATTAACTTACATTATAAAGTGTCAGTGGGACTTGGGCTATCCCAGTTAAGTTCTGTGCATGGTGACATATCGGTCAGCATGATAGGGATTCACTTCTGCAAGTAGAAACCCATCATGCACTGTGTTGTGGAAATAATTATCCCATGCAAAAGAACTGTATGTTACTCCATCAGGCTCAAGTCCATTCCTCTGACTCTGTCCAAATACTTTTTGCACATGGCTACGGTAGTTTGTGTTTCTTCAGTGAAATAACTCTAGGGTTTGTATAAATGTTTTAATGCATTGTAAATTTTCTTGGCAACATGTTAATACTCCTTTGATTAGAACAGCCACTGTTGTTTGTTTTTATATTTAGAGCAAAGAAATGCAAACATCCTTACCATCAAGACTAGGTGGGGTAGCACTGAAGGTAGGTTGTTTTGAATCTCTGTACTGCTTGTATTCTAAACTTGTGTGTGCCTGTTTTGTCCTCTGATCCAGCAGAAGATGCTGTTTTCCAGGATGCAATAAAAACTGTTTTCTGAACACTTATTTTGAGGGATAAAGGGGAAGAGGAGAGAAAAAAATCTAAGCTGAACAAATTAATACACTGGGGCTGACTTTACCTTAGAAGAGTTTGTTGGATTTTCATACCCCTACATGGGTTCATTGATCTACATGCCAAAAAGAGCTGGTTGGTTTTGATTTACAGATTCTACATTGTTTAGGAGATTATAGTCTAATTCTCCTTCTGCTATGACTAGTCAGGGCATGAACTGCATTTGCAATGATAGGCACTCTGTTTCTGGATTTTAGCATGCCAGGCAAGGAAGTCACTTCAAAGTAAAGCTGAAACACGTGAAGAAGTTGTGGGGAGAGAGCACTAGGAGGAGGAAATTAGGTTGACCCTGGCTTCTTAAAGCATAGTATACACTGATGAACTGGTGAATTTAGGCACTGCTGCAAAGGATAATATAGGATGAAAATGATGCCTGTATTTATTAATAGAGTTGGTATGAAATAGCAAAAGTAAAAAAAAAACCCGTAATTTGGAAAAAGGATCAATTTTAATGGATAAATACTTTGTTGTCAATGGTTGTTGGTGTTATTTGCATTGGAATTGTGTTCAGGGCTTGCCTCTAGATGAGAGCGCAGGGAGGAGCCACACTGCACTTTTTGCTCTGCATGTCTCTAATAAGAGTGCTTGTCTTCGGTGGTTCACAGCTCCCACAGGGGTGGGATAAAGGGACTTCCTGCTTACAGAGAGCACTAAGGGCTTTAGACCTTTGAAATATGCTTGAAATTCCTTGGTAAAATGTAGGTCATGGATGCGTAAAACTTATTTCTTGAGGCACTGTGGTTTAATTTACTTTTTTTTCTTTATTTCTTCTTTTCTACCCTCTGGCCTGTGATTTTAAAAGATGCTACAGTTTAGAACATTGAATTTTCACAACATTTGGCTCTTTCTAATGTCTTGTCTTAGTATATCTTAATATGCTATTATAGCACAAATGAAGTGCAAGAAGCCCTTGACTGGGACTGGATATTTCTTTTAATAGACAACTTATTTGCTATATTTTGCCTCTTTGTAGCCACACACTATTCTCTTTCCTTTGACATTTTAAATTATTTCCTTAATTATTTCTGGAACTAATATTTGGGTTGTTGCTTGTCCAAGAGTTTTGTGTGCTCTAATGACAATGAGCAGATTAGGCTTGCTGGTATTCGCTTCTATCTCAAATAGATGAGCGTCACTGTGAGGGTTGAGTTTCTGACACAATATTTACAATTATAACCTCAAAAGTTGCCTTCTGTGCATTTGCTTGAATAGTCAATTAGGATTCTTTGTTCTGGTTTCAGTCAGTAAATTTGCTCATTAGAGCGTTTTTATGTAATCACTTTTTGATCGAGACATCTGTGGAAAAGTGACAGGAAAAGGCTAACAAGTTAAACCAAATATTACACTTTTTAAAAATTCAAATTTTAAGTATTAAAACTGTCCTTAGTATAAAATATTTTAGGTCTTGATTCACCAGTTAATCTTCATTCTGGAAACACTTCAGTTTGGAGACTACAGAGAGATTTTAATTTAGGTGTGTTCCTCTGCCCTGTAGTATCAACCCGGTGTTATTTTGCTCACCCTGGAGATCTACTTCTTCTAATAGATTGAGGTCAAGTTTTTTTAAAAACTTTGAATATTAATGTGTTACCAGATTTCTTAGAGGAAGTTTGATTTAATTGAAATCCTAAAGGCTTCTAACTGGGTATGCTCACATGCCAGCTGTACACATTCCTGGCAGTGAAGAGAATGCGATGAAGCAAAGACTTTTCAGACATTGGCATTGTAGAGCCCCTTTCTTGTTCTCCTTCTCTCCCCTGCCCTTTCTTTATGGACTGAGGGGTCATAGAGGTTCAATTTGAGTATTGACTTGCAATGCTGGCACTATTTTGGAAAAGAAAATGTTGACTGAAAGCCTGACTCCTTTTTTTTTTTTTTTTTTTTCCCCCCTCCTGTTTGGCACAGAGTATATCCCCCACAAGTAAAAGTATATGGATGCAACTGCAAAGCCAAGTTAAATGGTACCAAAATCATGGTAGCTTTAAAATTTTAGTTCTATGTGGCAGACTGTTTAATCTTTCACCTGCTCTATGTGATATAATAATATTGATACATGTTTGAGCAGCCTTTTTGGGATTTTATAGATCAGAAAGACTGTGTATTTTGAAATTTAATCCTCATGAAATATTTGACATCCTGAATGGGATGATTGACACAGGGACACTAATTAGGGAGATGTAATTCAGGTGGTTCTGATCATGTGCCTTATACTGACATCTATATTGTCCCCCTGGTAACTCTGTTAATGGTGCTTAGACATGTGCATCAGGAAAAGAGTGCATACTCCTGGGAGCTCTGAAATCAATCTCCTATGTAATGCCATTTTATAATGCTCTAGAAGGAGCAGATTTACACATTTTTCCATTTATTAAGCTGATCATACATAAAATACTCTGGTTTTGAAATAGTTTGACTCAGCTGCTGTTTTCATTCATAAGAATCTGCCGTGAATATCTTCCTCTGAAACTGAGCTTGTTGTCTAAACTGCTTTGCATTTCTTAGTGTTCACTTGAAATCTTGGTTAAATCTGTTCTATTTGGCTGAACTAAGTCCTGTTTACCTTATGCAGGAATTATTTCATCAACTCCTGAAATGCAAAACCCATGGCAAGAGAGAAAAGGCAGTCTTGTGATTGCACCTCTGACCTAGAGGACAAGCTTGCTCCGAGTATGATTTCATTCAGGTAGTGAGAGCAAGAGCTGGATTAAGAAACAAAAAGATTGGCCTTAGGCAATCAGGTGAGCTCAGGTTTTTCTGTTTTCCCCCTGGCTTTGTGATCATACTATGCACATAATCAGACTGTTTGCCTGCCCTAAACAGAGCATTCCTTTATGGCATTTCAGCAAATCCAAGAGCTCTTGAACTCAGCAGACTTTTCAAACTTTCTGCATGATCATGTAGCTTAAGTCAGGAAATATTTTTAAAGCACTGATTTACTGTATGGTAAGTGAATGCAGAAACTTGTTAATACTGCTTACAGTGCAGTGTTCTACCACTGTAGAAAACGGAAAAGCAAGCAACAGGCTAACATCCAGTTAAATTTGCTGGAGTCTGGCAAAATGTTTTTACCAAATCTAAAACCACCTGGGAAATAATGATCTCGCTCTTGAAAAATGTGTAGAGGGATTTTTAACTTTTTCAAAATTAAGAATTTTTTAGGTCTCCTGGTGTGCAGCTTATACAGAAGCTGGCTCTTTCTGCAGTACAGCATGTCCTCTGATGCTCATGTTTGGACATTGCTTCAGCAGTGAGTCAGAGTTCCAGCTATTGTTTCACTAACATCAGTTCCTGCTGTGCTGGGGGTTTCCCCTCTCATCTTTTTCCCAAATTATCAACCAGACCCAACCCTCTTCTGTTCATAAAATTTGATGGCAGGCCCCACACTGGGCTAGGGTGGCTACAAGCTACTATTCATGCAATTCTAGCATTGCATGTACCCTGCAGAAGAAATGCTGGTTGTTCATTTTCATGCCTGACCTGGGAACCCGGGTGCTTTGAGGCAGCAATGAGAGAACAGTCATTACGAGACAGTGCGGACCGCAGCGCTTTGCCAAAGACAGCGCTTGGGTGGGAGGGCCTCTTGTCATCAGCATCGTGCAGCTCCGTGTGGCTTCTCTGCAGAATAGTCACGCTGTCATTTCTGGAGTTCACTTGGGGGGGAAAAAAAAAGTGGCAGGCTTAAAAATGTTAAGAATTACCAATGTACAAAAATCCGTGCAAAGCATGGGGAAAACCTTCTGCTATTTAAAAAAAGTACAGATAGCAAGAGAAGTTGATGTATTTTGGAAACAAGAAACCAACAAGATTGTTCTACTGCAGCTCTAAATTCAGATTGGTATCAACTTCTTACGTCCTCTAGCACAAGGATATGGAGAATGGAAAAACGAACATGTGATGTACAGATTAGCTGTTGTAAATGTGTCTGAGTCACCACAGCCACCTAGGCTGGAATCTGTTGTCCTTTGGTCTAGTACTAAAGGTTCATCCAACAGGCCTTTCACAAAGCTGAATTCTTTATGACAGATGTCATCTGTGCAACACAAATGCCACTGATAGGACTTGCTTTCATGAACTTCTCTGATGCACTTCATCTCATCAAGGCTAATGAGAGTAGCCATTGCATGTGTTCAAAAGCATCCTTGACTTATGGCAATGCCCACATCTCATACGGTTTCAACCTTCCTTGCATGTGGATATTTCCAGAAAATTTTTGAAACTGTTTTTAAACTTTTCATTTATGTTTCTTGTGGAAATACAAAAGAAATTATTTGTATGGTCTTTTCTCGTAATAATACTTAAATCATTTTCATATGTCCTTAACCTTGCATCTCAGGTGCGGACTGAAATTCAACTCATTCATTATTTAATGTTATCCTCAGAGATGGGCCAGGAGGTAGAATGAGCAGATGTCCTAGTCAGACTGAAAAGTTGTTTGGTACTTTGCTTCATTTGTGATGCTTCAGCATGAGAAAGGCAGATTTCCATTTTAAGTGCCTTTTTTTCATTGTTGGTAAATTCTAACAGTAATAAATATGATTATTATTTTTTGAGTCTTAAACTTTCCACAGGGTTTTTTGATTTTGTGCTTCTTACAGCCCTAGGACCCTCAATATAAGAGAGAACAATGCTTTATTAAAACAAGCTGCTATATAAAATGTGTGCTTACTCAGCTGGAAGCTACTTGGCCATTTCTGCTGCTGCTCTCAAGTTCCAGAGCTGCAGATGGAACTGGGTTAATATAACATAACTTTCCCAAGAGCCTGCAACAGTACTTGATGTGTTTTCTGCTCCATATCCTCATCTTCCAAATTAACCTGAAGACAAATGGGATCTATTTGTTTGCTACTTTTCTGAGACAATATATTTGGCTGTCATAGTAGTGTCTGTTTTGTATTTTGAATAAAACTGTCTCCCTAAGGAGCTGGTTAACTAAGACCAGAGAATACCTTATGTGCAAAAAAAAAAAAAAAAAAAAACAACAAACCAACAAAAATCAATGGCACACTTGAGCATGCAATTTGACAGGGAAAAAAATCAGCAGAAAAAGCCTGAAAAATCTTGTGAGATATGGCTTGTGAGCCTGATCTTTGGTTCAATGCCTTCTCTCTGTTCTCTAGGCATGTGGCATTCAGTTGCAAGTAAAGAATCAGAGAAAACCTGAAAAACAATAGCGGCAGTGTGGAAATCAACCCATGTGCCCACACTCACTGAGTGGTTCCAGAAGATGTGGCAAATTATATTGATGGAAAAGCTGATTCATACAATTCTCTCTAGCCCAAAAAAATTAACAAACAAAACCACTCTAGGATATTTAGAATCTGTCCACTGACTATGCCAGATGCTAACAGACAATTCCTTTGACCATATCTTTATCAGGAAAGCAAAATCAAATGTTTGAGAACAAAGTTTCATGAAAATCTATGCTGTGGGGCAGCAAATAGATCAGACTTTCACAGAGAGGACTGACAACTCCTATCCCTCCTCTTCATGACTCTTTGAAGGCAGACAAGAACAGTGGATGTGCAACTTATTGATCTGCTCTGTTATTATGGCTGGGATGCCAGTAGTTCCAGTTGTTACTGACCAGGCATCCACCTGGAGATGTGTGTGCACCATGCTTCTTGTGACCTGTAAAAGAAGGGAGAACACTGTAAAAATGAGGTTGAGATGCAACCCTAAGCACCTAAGTCAAAGCTCTTTCATACTAAAAGTCGGATTTCTACTGCCTTCAATGGATTTTTTGTTTTATTTTGTTTGGTTTGTCATATAGGTGTCTGAATTTCTGATGACCAGCTTTTTGGTGAGAGGGAAACTGCTTTCACAGAGGAACATTGTGATTCAGAACTTTTAACAATGAAATGGCACAGGAAGGTAACTTTTCTCAATGATTCCAGCTTGTATTAAACAGAATATATTGTTGGCATTACCACTTAGGACAAATCAAAGCCCCTGCAGAGATGTATAAAACTTACAGATGAAACTGTACAACTGCTGTAGACAGAGCAGTTTGTTTTTGAGGCATTCAACATTTCAAACTAAGCTTTTTCATTATAGCTAAAAAAGTCAGTGAGTGAGTCCCCGGTTCCCCATGGCTGACTGTGTATCTGAGTGTCTTTTATGGCAGCTGCTGCAGGACCAATCAAGCAGTTGCTCCTCAGGGAGACCACAGCCTCTTCCCACCTGCTGTTTACATCCCCACCCATTCAGCTCCAGGGTTAGGCAGGGGAAGGAAATGGTCTCACACTGCATGTGCCTACGTGACACACTACAGTGTGTTAGAAATAAATCAGATGAGGATTGAAGTTACCAAGGGCCTCTGATCCACCAAAGCCATTCTGGGTCTTCAGCTGCAGGTTCTCCGTGGGTGAAGGGAGCAGGTGACGGGGTTACCTCAATGTAGAAGTCTCAGTACAAAATTGGATTAAAGCAAATGAATTTGAGAGAAACCATTTAAGATTCAAAAACTCTAGGAAAACACTCCAGGTGGCACTGTGCCCAGGAAAGTTTTTTGGGTAAATTTTCTCTTCTCTGTGCATGAATATTAATCATCAGGTTGCATTTTTTTAAGCAGCAGTGGTGAGGGAGATGAGGTGATTGCCGTTATATTCTGATTGTATTTTTTTAATAAGTCCTCAGACTATTAGAGGTGATGACAGCAGCATCAGTAACAACAACATCAAGAGCAAAGGAAACCAGTTGTGTGGGGAGCAGAAATTACTTTCAACATTTTAGAAATTGTTTTAGAAGTCATACTGAGAACAATTTAAAAACCTCCCAAACACCCAAACCAGTGAAAACTTCAGTATTCAAGGAGATAAAAATACAGCTCTGGGTGACATGGTTTGGTCTGAATTACTGCAGGAAGTTGAAGAAGGCAGCTTCTCTTCCAGTGTCTAATAGGTTGTGAAAGAACAAGATGTGAAAGATAAGAGCAAACAACACAAAGTGACAAATTCCTTTAAGATAGCTATTACGCCTCCTCTTTTCCATTTCATTTGGAATAAAAGAGAGTCAAATAGCCTTTTCTGTTGCATTTGCATTTGCTGTTTACCCTGTTAATTACCTTCTACAGTTAAATGGAAAGAAAATCTAAAAATCTTTTAAAAATCTTTTCAAAAGCTTACATTTGCTCTACCAATGAATTCATCAAGTTCATGATAATTTCTAGCTTTCAATCCAAAGTAGGATCTGTGAGAGATTTAAAGAAAAAAACGAGCAAACACCAAAATATACTTTAAAGTGCTGCTCATGCTGATACAAAATCAGATAGGAAACGAAAGTTTAACAGTTCAACTAGGGAATATTTCTTCAGCTTCTAGGGCAAGACAGTGTTGCTCAGGAAGTGTGGCATTTTGCCAGAGCAGGGAGCCTCCAGGAACTGCAAGATAACAGTACTGGTGACCCTTTGCTGCCTTAGACCAGCTGGAGAGAAGGAGGCCGGCACTGGAGTGTGCATTGCTACGTGAAAAAGAGCAAGAGTACATGAAAATTACCATATCAGCATTAGGCTGTGAATGTGTGTCTTTGCTGGTGGGAATCAAATGTTTCCAGAGTTAATTTCTTTTCCATAATGTTGTTTTGCAGTCTATGTCTGAAATGATACCATATCTGTCCTCTAGAATTCTACCTGTATTTGTGCATTTTCCTGTGTCAAGTGATCACAGAGAGTGAGCATTGCAGTTGATGGGATCTGTCCTCTAAAATTCCTTAAGAAGTCTAAGGGTGTGCTCTGGAGAGTTGGTTTCTCCCTTTTCATTTCAACTATATATAGACTATAGAATATATATCTAGAATATATAGAATATAGACTAAGAAATAATCACAAATGGGACTTGTAGCATTTTGGTGGCCCAGACAGGGTAACTGAACTTCTCATTCCTAACTGGATCTGCTCTGTAAAGGGATCTTACCTGAGTGACAGTAACCAAGTGTGTAGTGATTCTACTGACTAATTGTGGGAGATTTGCTTTCTGTACTTGCTGAATTGAAGGGAAGGCACCTGGGCTGCTCCTGCCAGCACTACACAAAAAAAAAAAAAAAAAAAAAAAAAAAAAAAAAAAAAAAAAAATCAGTTGCAGCTAAGAAGAATGGGAAGTTTAAGATGTTCACATGGTATTATTTCAGATAGGTTTACAGGGCACGTGAGGGTGAGAATATTTCAGTTGGGATAAGAAGAGCCAAATGTTCAATGGGGTACAAATTCTTGTTTAACTTGCACTGTGCTGACACACAGTGGAGGGCTCCACAGTGCCCTTTCTAAAATTCATTCCAGTCCTCAGTAAGAAAAGAAAGTTCAGATTTTGAGTACAGAGGAGGCACTCAGCAACCCTAGAAGGAGTAGCAGCTGTTGAACCCACTAGAGAGAGGGCTAACCAGAAAACACTGAATGCTGAGATCAAACAAATGAGAATGAATCAAAGAAACAGCAGGAGAAAAACAAGGGGATGTAGCTCAGTGCACTGCCTTGAACTCAGTTCTCTCTTAATCCATAATGACCTGGGTTTTTGGCCTAGAATGGGAAGTTTTCCCAAAGTATTATTAGCCCTGAATGGGTATTTAATTTAATTTTCATTTTTTCATTGTTAATGAGGTATGTCCATTTTTCTTACTGAGAGAACTTGTTTTCAACATAATTTTACCTCTGTAGTTATAACTATAACTAGTTATAACTATCCATAATGCTACATAATTTTATTTTTGCCAGGGAAAGGGCAAATCCACTACAAGTAATTGTTAAGCACTTTTTATCTGTATTTCCTGAAGCATTCCAGAGCATGGCCTCTTTTGAAACTCTTCTCACCTGCTTGGGCATGATGCTACTAGCTTAAATGTATTTCCTTCTGTTTTGAAATAAGCCACGTGAGAGGATACTCCTAATGCTTCTCTTGGCCAAATTGATAGTGCTACGTCCTGCCCTGGGAGTCACGAGCATTTGCTGTATTCTTCAGAGATATGTATTTGCAATTAGTCATCCATATGAGAGGACTGTTTAAGACAAGCCTTTCCCCCAAAGCAGTTAATTCTTCAAAATGAAAATAATCAGATAATGAGTTCATTTCCGATTTCACGTTTAATGCCAAACATTTTTGGGTAAACAAGATATGCTGGCAGAGTCCTGCTCTCATTGTATGTTTTTTATTAACTGGGAAAGAGACAGTTGATTCTTATCCTCTCTATCAGCTCAAATAAATTACACATATTTTAGAAGGAGAGACTTGTGCAAACTGGGCTGGCCGGTGTCAGTGTGGGAGCCCATGAGCCAATCTGTGTCAACTGCACCCAGGCCCTGCTTGCAAGAAATCAAAAACTGTTAGGACCCAACTTGGGAGTCTCCCACTCGATGGAAAGTTTTACCCCAGTAACTCATATTCCTGCACCATGAAAATAAGTAAGGCTAGAGAGTCCATCTCTGGCAACCTTGCCAAACCAGGCCCAGTGTCAGAGCTGCTGTGTCATTCCTGCTGACAGCCCCTTGGAAGTGCAAGGGAGCTGATGGAAGCACCTGCTGTTCACAGTGCTCAGGACAGCAGACACTGCCAGGTATTCTGGGGATGTGTTTTAAAGAGGTTGTGGAGAGAGCTGAGAATATAGCAAAGCACGGGACCAACGGAAGTGTTAAATGCTGTTCTCTCCTCCTGGGACTCAGCTTTGGTCAGTGGACTTGCTAGGGGTTTACAGACCTGCCAAGGAGAGCAGAATCTGGCCTATGAATCTTTCCAAAACAATACTTCTGTCCAGGCAGGGGAAGCTGAAAAGAGAAAAATTGAAAAGGTCTATTTGGAAGTGGTATTTATGACTTACCCTATGTTAAAAGCATTTAAAGAAGATTGTTCTTAAGGTGTCCCAAATTTTAGCAAGAGGTCAAAGGATTCACAGTAATTTCTAATTTTAAACATTGGAGATTAAATCTCAGATGGATGTTTAATGCCTATTGTACAAATAATATTCTTCCTATCTGTGCACAATGAACTTCAACATATCATGAAGAGACCAGCCATTCATAAACAAAGCAAAACTGTCTTCCCTGTTGATCCTTTATATCAGATTAGTGCTCAGGCTGACGGTGCTAGTTCCTGTCCAAACTGAGAAAAAAGGTAAAAGCATTCTTTGTGCAGGAGAGGCAGGAGTACCAACAGAGCACTATGGATCAGCACAGCCTAAGCCAGCAGTGAAGATTTCAAGTGGGTGTTGCAGAAAAGGAGTATTTCAAGGTAAGGTTTGAAAGAGAGCAATGAGTTTATTTGTATAGATGTTTTTCTACTTTTTAAAAATAGTGAGAAACAGTGTCAGAGAAAACAGTTTGTCTGAATCCAGACTGCATTTTTAGGAAGACATAATTGGCCCCAGAAGTCTCAGATTCAGTTGTTGGACAGAAAAAAAGATCAGTGGAGGTTATTGAGATGATTGTTTTTTCTGATCTACAAAATAGCCTCCATGGCAACAGAGGGTGTATTAGAACTATATGGTGCAGCTGGAGGAAGACTTTGGCTCTGGTTTGCAAACTCTAGACAAATCCCATCTTTGACAACTTTGCTGTATAGCTTCTGAGCTTCTGAACTTTGAACAGCAGTAACCTGAGATTTTCCTGGGGTATGGAGCAGAGGGAGTCTGGTGTTCACAAAACAAAGCCAATGAATATTGCGATTTCTGGGAAAAACAATATTTGCAGCGTGGGTTCCAGACAGGAGAAGCTGGTGTATTAGTAACATGTGACTGGAGGCAGTCTCAACAGCACAGCTCTTGCTGTCAGGAGAATAAAGGAGAGTCTTGAGAGTCCTTCTCCCTTCCAATCCTCTCCTTAAAGGGGGGAAAAGTGCAAATATTTTTCTTTCTGCTGTCATTTTGAGGATGAAGCCACCATTTGGAATTAATGCAGTGTTTAGCTTTCAGATGACAGAAATACAACAGTTCACAAGAACTCAGGCTTCACACATGCTAGTTAACACATTAATATCTGGGTTAAATGCTACAAGACTCTAAGTCGCTTAAATAAGAATTTGGTAAATTGCAGCCACTGCCATACCCCCTCCCCCCCCCCCCCCCCCCCCCCGAACAGATAAATATATGTAACTTGTCTCTTTAATTTTTTAAGAACCTTTTCAGATTACTTATTTTTTCTCTTTCAGTAAATGCCTGATTTGGATAGTTATTGTCTGGAGGCTGTATTTTCATAAAGCAAGTAGTGTCAACCTGCATTGTCAAGTGTCCAGCATTGAGGAATAAAAAACCTTCACAGAAAAGGAAGGCAGTTTGCTCCTGTGAGTCATCAGGAGCTGGATGCTGAAGGAAGGAGAAATTCTTGAGAAAAAGTTGCTGGCATGGGTCAACTGCAGGGGAGAAGCAGTACTGTACTGTGGGTATGGTTCCACTAGGAAATCGGGTACGTGCCCTGGTTTTGTGCTCTCAGGAGTCGGTGTTCCCTGGTAGATTGATAGTGGCAGTTTGTTGCAATGTTTCAGGTTGCTTTATCCACTTCAAGCCTATACCTGGTGTTTGGGTTTACAGACGTTTGAATTTGCCTAAAAGTCTATAACTTTTCCATACAAGCAATGGTTAGGTTCTGTGCCAGGTACAGCCTTAATCCAAAGGTTCCTTCTGTGAATGCTTCTGAAATTTCTGGTTCACGGCTGTTTTCTCAGGAGTTGCTTTGTATCCTGTTGGTCTCCAGTTACAGGAACTTTAGTAGTATGTGGTTTTTCAAGGAAAAAAAGCCTATGGTGAAGGAACACTCAGAAGAACGCCCAGCTTCTATGGAGGGTGCTTTGAGGAACTCCACTGCAAAAAACCAAAAATTTTATACCTGAATGGAGTGTTATTTTTCTAATGAGTCCTAATGCTTTAACTCTGTTTTGCCAGCCTGTTTCAGCTGTGAAGGGTTGTTTGGCATGAGCACCCCATTTTATCAGCTAGGAGGGTCACCACATGATATAACAGCACATGGTATATATAACCTTTCATTGACTCCTATGCCCCTGTCACTCTAGGATATACATATATATATATATATGTATATATGTATATATATATATGAATTTTGGCTAGGAGTAGCCCATTTAGACTACTCCCTTGCTCTCTCCAAGGCCTGCTGCAGAGCAAATGTCTGCCTGCTGAGACTCAGCCCTGAGAGGGCCCCCACCTCCAGCAGAATTGTCCTGAGACCCATGCCGCGACCTCCTACTAAATGTGTAGCCCTGGTTTGTCCTTCAAGTGTGAAGCCAGTAAGGACTCTCTACCAGTTTTTGAACACATTTCCAAGTATGGCAGGGTTTAGTGGCAGGCACATAATAGGGCCTTTGGCATGTATTATACTGTGCTCAACAACTCCACTCTCTGATCCAAACATGCCCACCAAAAATAACTTCAGTGAACAGCTTTTATTTTAATTATTCCAGTGTGGGACTCATGAAGTTCTGCCAAAAATCTGGCTTGTAAAGCTTTTTGTACCTTAGCACAGAAACCCCTAGTGTGTAGTTAATCCTCCTCTGGGATTTTCCTGATCCAGTCATAGGTCTATTCTGCAACCTCATCTTTCTTTACCTATCACTTGCTCTCTCTGTTCACCCTACCAGCTCCTTGAATTCTTACCCTGTCTTGGCTTCTGTGACTGTTCTTTTGCAGCTAAAACTTCTAATTTTCTCTTTTCTTATTCAGCTCCACATTCAGTGGTTGATGGTGTTTTTTGGTGGTTCCATAGTAGTTCTGATCTCTGCAGGGATTTCCAGTATGTGGACTCTTGTCTCCTCCCTTTATTCTCTCTATTACATGGCACAATAACCAAACAACTGCACTTTTGCCAATGACTTGCAGACTTACTTTTTCCTACATGATCTGTTTCATTTCATCACTGAGACTCTTCCAGTCTCTTTGCCTTCTTCCCCATGTAGCACTTGTGTATACACTTTTGCATGTAAAAGTCATAAAGCAAACATAAGAAAAAGGGATGTCTTGGTGGTGTGTTGGGACAAGCTAATGGGCTGTGCAGAACACTTCCAGTCCCTGAGAGGGCTGACTGTGGTAGTTACTCTCTCATCTCTATGTTGGATTATTTATTTAACCTCTCCTTCATCCAACCCTAATTTGCTTTGTAGGGAAACACACGCAATTAAGGAATTAGTATTTAAAGAAGTATTTGCTGTTATTTTCTAAATAACCTCAGATAGTTAATAAAGTGTCCCTCTAAGAATATTAAATGTGAAGGAGAAAAACCAAGAAGGTTTGATATGGTGTTCAGTTTTGGTTGGGTTCATTTCCTGAGCATGCCAAAGGGGAAGGAAAAGGAGGAATTCTCTAGAGCAGGATAACCTACAGCATGATAGTTTTCAGCACAGGTGGGGAAAATACAGACTCAGATGCCCCGAGGGAAGTGAGCCAAGCTCTCCTGCAGCACTCACTTTTTTACTGTTTTGGTGGAGGAGGATAGTAATCCCTGCATTGAGATAGGTGACCAAATTCCAGAGGGGCTTAAGCTAATTCTAATGCCTTCTGCATTTCCTAATGGCTCACTTGAGCAGCTCCTGCTCAGTCTTCTGTTTGGGATATCTCTATTCTGTGCTTCCCAAACCTCCAGACCCCAACTTGCAAGCACACACCTGGAAGTCAGGAGCTATGGTTTTCAGTGATGTAGGGCCTAAACATTGCTTGTGTCCAGAGCAAAATATTTATCTGTATTTATGTAAATGCTTAGCTTTACAGGGTCTGTGCTTGCTTACCTCGATAAGTGCTGCTAAAAATAACAATATGGACATTTATGTTCAACATTCATATAACATCTGTTACAACATCTATAACTCCATGCTGGAATTTATGAAGCAAAACCATGGGGAATGTCTTTGCACCAGCTAGGGGCAGACAAGATATATACTTCTGAAAGAACCCCTTTGCATTCAGGATACTTTCAAACTGATGCTTACTAGCATGATACCCTGCATTTGACTCAACCTGAAACACACTATATAATACTGGCATTTTCATTTTGTCTCACATTTGGATTATGCTCTGGTTCTGCTACCATAAGTTTCTGTGCCTATGCAGTAGCAAATATGAAACTGGGGATTTTTGAAGGTCTGGAGGTCCTTCAGTGTCAAATTACTTTTGGAATTCTACTTCAGCACTTCCATAGGGCCCCCAAGTGTTCTTGGCAGTTTACAATAGTCCTTGTCCCAAAGCATTTAAAATACATTTCAGATGTGCAGAGAATAATAAATCTAGAAGAAGGGAGAAAAAAAGGATGAAATAATCCAGAATATAGTTAGTATATCAGTGATCATATGGGTGCACTTTAATTTATTTTTAAGGCTTGGATGGAAGGACACTTCACTTTTAATTTTTTTTTTTTTTACTTACATTGTGACAACATAAAGAATATTTCTAGGATTCAGATTTGAATTAGAGAGTTTCACATGAACTCTGACTGTTTTTGAAAGAAAGAGTTGCAGACACTAAACTTCATTATTGTGTAGAAAGACTAGAAACAAAATGGTTTATTCATCTTCTTCTCATCAGCTAGTCTTTTCCAAATATACTGATGTATTTGCACATCTGTGATTGAAAGTACAGATAACTGAGAAACTTCTGCCTTATGGCTAGTGTAAAGAGAACAGAACATAAAGTTCTTTATTATAAGAAGAGAGATACTGCAACATTTGAGCAAGTATCAGCCAAAAGCTGTTAAAAAACCCTAAAACCCAAATTTTTTTAAAAAATCTGAAATAATGGGAAAGCTTCTACTTCAAAAACGTAAAACTTGGAAAACAGCAACCTTGGATCATGTATATTTGGTGCCTACTCACTGGAACGTCACCAAATCTCACTTGTTTTGCTTGGGCCTCACTCAAACATAACTGGCCTCAAGCTAGTAAGCAAGCCAGCAAATGTCCTGGCTTGTAAAGAAATCTGATCCAACCCTGTAAACTGAACCCAGCCTAAGAGCAGTGGTAAGGGGAACATATGGAAAATTAATGACAGATAATAGAATGGTGGGGCTCCTTAAAGAAAAGATTGTTGTTGAATTTATGCAACAATGCCAGCTAATGGTTTTCTGAGTTTAGAAAGTTACGGAGTATCTGAGTGATGTTTTTGACTTTGCCAGCACTTAAGCTCTAGAAAGGGCTGCTGTGTTTCTCTTGTCCCATTTTTAATGGATACCTGTAGCTGCTGGTTCAGCTGCAGCAGTGCTTTGGGAAGCACAGAGATCCTGGTCCCCACCTGTTTAAATAAATGGGAGCCTCAGGAAGAGGTGTGCATTGGAATTTCCTTGGGCTCAAACTGGGGATAACAGCAAAAGCCAGACTGAGAGCTAGAAGCCTTCCCAAGCACTGGGAGGAGGAGGTGAGAGTGGTTGTTGTGTGTGTGTGTTTTGTTTTCCTCTGCAGACCTCCAGGGATTTTGCAGAGATAAGGTGCTTTGTGATATGATGTCACAGATGGGGAAATAGTCCCAGGGAGCTCATAGTTTCACAACCCCTCTCTGGTGAAGAAACTGGAAATGGAATGAATAGAAAGAATACTTTTAGTGAAAGTGTATGTATTTCTGTAGCACACAAATCACATATTTATTTGGCTGATGGCCTGGGATGCTCATTTAGGGTAGGCTTTGAAATGTGACACCATACAGCAGCTATTTTGTACCAAGAAAAAAGTGATCCCTTTCCCCTCATCCCTCCACTTTTGTTTTATTGAAGACCAGCTAAAATCCTAACATTCTTCCTGCCTGGACCCTAAAATGTCTCTCACTCCTCCCATGGCTACATCCATCCTGCTGGTACAGGCAAATGTTGAGGTTGATTTGCCCACTTAAAGACCCTTTGGGGCCAAAAGTTGTGAGACTCACAACTTTCATTTGGGTATTTAAAAACTTTGTGTGTCATTCAATATACTTATTTTTTTCTTCCTGAACTCATTAGCTCTGGGCCAACACAGTGGCTCTGGGTCCTTCCCAGAAAAGCGTTGGGGAGTCTATGGAGAGGACTGTGCTCACCTCAGATTCCTGGAAAGCAGGCACTGAGTGTCTCTGATGTCAGCCCTACTCTTCTCTCTCCGCTCAGCTGAGAGAAGAAATGGATTTTGCCAATAAAAGCTGACTTACTGCATTTTTACTGAAGTTTAAAGGAATATACTGAGATCAACAAACAGCTGAATTCAGTAGCTTACATTAAACAGATGATTGTATTAAACCATCATAAGGATTCATACTAAGCATATTAATGGATGTCTATAAAACAACAAAAAAAAGAAAGCTGACTTGTATAGAGCAAAATGAATATGTAGCACTCAAATACATAAATATATCTTATATATCTGCATACACAGTGGTAGCTGTAATACTTGTAGTGCAACAGAAAGCCTTAATTATGCGTGTGGGGTGATTTAGCAGACAAACTTTTTTTTTTTTTTTCCCCTGAGAAGTAACTTTTAAGCCACTTCACATGGCTCAAAGACTGGGAATCAGTATCAGTGGGAAAGGGAAGAAATGAGAAATGTTTAGAAATGCCAGTGTTTCCAAACATAAGTATTTCTATTTCTGGTTTGTTAAACCTGTTTTAATCCTTTTGGGTTCCTGGGGAGTAGTAAAACAGGTAAAACAGAAGCCTAAAGGTAAGACTTATGATGACTTATGATGACTGAAAGAGTGTTTGCTATGACCTTGACAAACCTACGAACTGACCAAGGGAAGTGATGGCTCCAGAGTGCACAGTACATGTTCTACTTTCCTAATGTCTAGAAGACTCAATACATCTGAAATATGTCAAAAAAATTTCCTGCAGGGCAGTGGAGATGTCCTACTGACAAGAGGGGGCTGTATTCTTTTCTCATCACCTCATAAACAGTGGGGTTTTGACTGAGGATGTTAGGTAATGCTTGCCACGTACAGAACTCAAAGGGAGTATTACTTTCATTGTATAACCCTTTGAGATCTGAGGCAGTATTGTTTAACAAAACATATTGTTTTTCCCTCTTGCTTTTACCGAGCTTTGATGCTGATTTTAGAACTTGACATCTGTGTTTAGACTTGTTTTACAGCTCTCATACAGAGCGGGGGAAATAGAGATGTTTGGGGCAGCAGGACAGGTGAACTGTGTGGAGGGAACAGAGTCAAGATGTGCCTTGGGAAACTGTGGAATTGGTCCACAATGATGAAGTGGAGCCACCCTCTTTTTGGGAGACTCCTCAGAGATGAATGGGGCGCTGGTCCCTTGTCCCCACCCAGAGCTGTGTGCCTCAAGGGAGGGACTCATGGTCACTTCCCACCACTGGTGGAAGGTGTGAGCTCTAGCTAGGCACCATCCTTCACCCTGCCTTTCCTTGGGGTTGGCATTCACAGGATCTTAACAGACCCCCAGGACTGCTTGATTTTCTCTGCAGCGCTCTTAATTTTTGCAGTGTTTAGGTATGAGTATTTTATGTGCCTAAATAATTAGAGTGAAAGAATAGTTATTCGGAATGGTTTCTGAAAAGCAAAAAAAAAACCCAGAAAGTCAAAATTTGTTACAGCTATTGCAATAAATGAAGACAAAACAAACTTTTTGCCATTACTCTCAAATCCCTTACATCAATTCTTATAGAATTGTGTAAGTTTATCCTCTATGGCATAAAGAAAAGTGTATAGTTTGCTTTTGTTCAGTACCTGAGTTTATAGGCCCATCTTGGAATAATTATGGATATCTTGTTCAATATCTGAAAATTGTAGTATTTTGCCATCTCTGCAGATACCAAAGGAGAATGTTTTGAATGAGTTAGTGGGACTGCACACAGGAAACCAGGGATTTGGCTGAAATATAAATGAAAATGGACATTCAAAACTACCAAAATAGAATTCAGCGCAATCCTATTCAAGTTCTGAATATCTCATCTCTCCTCTCTCATCACCTCTCCTCTCTAATGCAGAAGAAGACACAACAATCTTAATTCTTTTCAACTTCCGTAAGGTACCATGCAAACAAGGGCTCTTAATGAATTGCGTGCCACGTTATTTTTTGTTTTTCTTTTGTGAGAATGATATTTCAGTGGTATTTGCTTAAGTCATAGCACTAACGACAGTATTCATGAATTTCAGTAAGATTGCATCAAAAGGAAGGTGCAAAACCCCAGGTACCCTCAGATAATTGTTTCCATGATGTTTAGGTACATTCTGGTTTCCAGGACAGAGTGAGTCTCGTGGGCACAGAGCCCTGGGTAGTTTGTACAGTTTCTGTGTAAAAGCACCACCTCCCCAGACTATGAGCTTGTCTGTTCTGTAAAACCACTTCTCCCACTCTGATATGGGATGTCCTCAACTTTGTTTTTTCACTTTCTTTCCAGAATTTGTTTGCCTTTGGCAGCTGATGGATGGAGCATAAATGAGCAAACCTTGCCATGCATTGCACACACTTAAATACACTTTCAATTAATTTTTAACTGGATATCAGAAACAAGGATAATTTAATGGCTACAACTTGTAACCATTTCACAACTGATCAGTTTAGCAGAAGTGTAAAATCAGTGTACTTCTAAGCCAATATAATATTCTTTGTTATGGATCAGAATAATTTTTATCCTGTATAAATGAAAATTAGAAGTTTAGAGGCTTTATTTCGGCACTGAGCACAGCCTGCATTTATTTTCAAATAACAAAATGTACTACAGGATATTCACTTCTAACGTAAGATGCTAAACCATATTCCTATAATTTAACCCCAGGTTTCAGTCATTTTGGAGAGGAAAAATCTAAAAATTCTTAGTGTATTTTTTGTCAGTTTAGAACCAGACCTGAATTTCATCGCTTGGACAGCTCTCCATTCTCAAACCTCTGTGTTTAGTAGAAATGCCTGGAATGTGGAGTACTGTATTTAAAAATAAAGCACGACAATTCTTAATAGCCACTCTATCATTTAGCTGAACAAAATCCCATACTCACATCATTCTGGAAGCAGGGAGTAGTGAGGATGGAAGAAGTAGTGGGGAGAAAAAAAAAATAGGAGTAAAACTGTATATACAGTAGCCAGAATTAATCACTCTGAGGTTTGGAACAAAGATGAAAATATAAATTAAACAAAACTGCCTTTGTTCCATAAAATACTTAAAATGCTAGTGCAAGAATTCAGAGGGTGCAGTGTTTCGTTCCCAAGAAAACTGTATGAAAATCCAGGAAGCCACTTCTGCTTGGTTAGCCTCATACCAAGGATCAAAGAATAAAGGTATCTCATTTCTATGTATAGCTTTGAAGTATTTTATAAAGAAATTCAGAAAATGTGCCTTTGAGTAGTTCTTACCAGGTTGCCTTGCATCAGAAGAATAAATAAAAACTAGAATGTTTCTTTGCTGGAAGAAGTACCAGTACTATATTGTTCAAAACTTCTTCATCTGTCTCTAGTAATTCTTGGTTTGTTAAGACCAAGAAAGAGTCAGACAGGTTTTTTATTGCCTTGGGATAATTTTTTTTTTCTTCTGCTGTCATAAACCTTCCATATGCTTCTACATCCATGTCTTGTTTTCAATTTTAGTGAAGGTTTTTATTTGGAGTCTCATAAAATTCTAATTTATTGCAGCTTCTTTTTATAAAATGCAGAGGGGAGGAGGAGAGTACTGAGATAGCATGTGCAAGGCAGTCCCAAGGAATGCATTTGAGAATTTATAATGTTAGGCAGTTTATCAACCCCTGCTTCATTATTGGCAACTCCTTTTCCTAACTCTAACCTATGAGCCTGTGTTCTCACGGTGTGTGTGGAAGACATGTCATATCAGTCAATTTAAGTAGGAAAGTCTAGTGTCTCATGCAGAGTGTCTGCATTTGCAGAGAGTGAAGGGAAACCAGGTAAAAGAGCCTCCCCTGTACATGATGTGCTCCTACAGCTGTCATTTCTCACTGTCCTGTTGGGGACTCATTTCCATCAGTGAAATTTGTTGAAATTTGTTGAATACTCATAACAAATAAGGTAGCAGTGACATATCCCTCTGGCAGTCATGGATGACAGCTGACCCTTTCCTAGCTTAGGAGCAGAGTGTTTGCCTTTGAGGGAGCAGGAATACATCCAGGCTTACATACTTGTGCTCTGTTCAGAATTGACTCAGGACCAAACTGAACAAAAAGGAACAAAGTGTATTTCCCACCAGCAGAGCTGTTTTTCTTTGCCCCTCTCCGGTGTTAAGTTGACCAATCTAAATGAAAACCTCATACTCCAAATAGTGAAGAATTGTGGTGTTAATGTGTTACCATGGTTCAAAGTTACTGTGAAATTTCAAGCAGTCCTTGGCTTCAGTGGAATGAACACAACCTTTTTTTGAGCAAGGAACTACATCACTTTCATAAAACTAAGTGATGTGCTGAAAATATCTGTGAAAACAACTGTCCAGAGTTAAGGGAGCAAGAGGACAGAGTACATGAAAGGTGTCATCAGGCAAACCAGTAGCTTAACAATTTTGTGCAAATGGCACATATACTTTTGCATATGTTGTTTGTTTGATATACGTGTAAACATATATATATATACATACATACATACATGCAGGTGTTTTCTGAACATATTCTTCTTTGTGAATGTGAGCCCCTTCCTGCTCTGTACATGTTGTGGTATATCAGTGATGCTTAAATGTTTGGGGAGAAGGCTCTCCTGGAAAAAAGTTCACAGGGGTGGGTCAATCTAAGTATTGAAAGAGAAATTCAAGTCCCGTAGCACATTTGAAATCTATTCTTGCAGGGGCTGTAAGGAAATATGAGAGCTGCTCTGCTGGAGAGAAAGTGCTGGGCACTGCACCCTTTTTTTCTCCTCTAAATAAAACATAGAATAGGCTTTTAACTGCCTTTTCTCCATAATAGCTACTTAACCCTGTTCACTAACATTAAGGGGGAAAAAAAAAGGGAAAATTCCAAGAAAAATTCCTATTCAGAGTAAAAATTATAAATTAAACCGAAGTGCGCAATGCACACCCTTTTCTTTCCTTCCTGTTTTGTTTGGTGCTTTCTAACTCTGCTTTTTGGACAGCTGAATGGGGGCTGGGAAAGTGTTTACAATATTTTCACATGATTGAGATGGCAGAGTTCTTGCACTCTGTGAAAGGCCTTCTGTTTTCAGATGGCATTGAAAGTTTACCGTCTTTCCAGACAAAAGGAAGAGAGCCCGTTGCCAGCGGATGAGTAATGGGCATGGCCTCCACACAATACCTCCTATCCAGTCCTAAATCTACATGGTGTTCTTAGGCTTCCCGGCTTCTCCAAAGCAACCTTTGTCTCTGCTCTGGGAGACCAAAACTGCTCGTTGGGCAAGTGGGGATGCAGCCAAGAGGGGAAGGCTCAGTGACAACAGTTGCTCAGTGCTCACTGCCCAGTATCTGCCTCCTTACCATGCCACTATAATAGTTGGGAACCCATCAACAATTGAGCATCTTCTATACAAATATGTTGCAGACCATCTGTATAGTTTTCAGTTCCAGAAGATTCCAGAAACTCACTAAGTTTTAATACTACTTTTTTTTTTTTTTTTTCTTCTTGTTAACCTGATGGGCTGCCCTGAGATAAGTGATTAAAGCAAAAGCCTGACATAATTTCTTCGGAGCTAAAACTGCACAGAAGTTGCCAATTCCTGTATTTGCTTTCTTACAAGAAACTTGAAGCAGGCATTTTCCACTGTTAACAATTTTTAGGTCCTACCGAGTATTTTTTTTTTTGTCAGAAAAATATTTTGGTGAAAATGATTGCTAACATAATCTTAGAAAATATTTGAACAGGCAATTCTGAAGTTTTTCCAGAGACTTGTTGGTGTTATAGAGACCAGTAGGTAATTTTTTTCTTGTTTGTTTTACAAAGCTTCCTAGAGCTTGTCTATTTGGAATTTATCTAAATGTGTATATGTGTTTTTAGGCTACCTATGTGTGGGGCATTTATGTGTGTGTAAGCATGTCTCCCTCTGTGTACCTGTCTGAAAGAACTTGTATTTCACTGTGCTATAAAGGGCATGAAGAAGAGCTTTCTAAGAATTAACTAAGCATTCATTAACTGCGCTTAATTTTGACTGGGTTCTTGGCCGAGAAATATCAGTATTAAGTTCTTATTCTTTCATGCTAATTTGGTGTTGCATAGCGACTCATGTATTGTTGTCAGGAAAATAGAAGCAGAGACGTAAGAGATACAGGATTTCTTCAGGGCTGGTTGCAGCTGGTATCAGCAATTTACTGACTAACCTGTGGTGACCTGTAGTGCTGACAATCCTGGGTACACAAGCAATGTATTAAGGTTATTAGCAAAACAATTTTCTAAATTACCTGTATGGAGTTTTCAAGGTAACTATTTCTATTCTTTGGACATTTTTCCTTCCTTCCTTCCTTCCTTCCTTCCTTCCTTCCTTCCTTCCTTCCTTCCTTCCTTCCTTCCCTCCCCACCCCCCCCCCCCCCCCCCCTTTGGCTTTTTTTTGTGGAGTTAGCAATCTAAAGCAGCATTAAAATAATCTGTCTTAATTTCCTCTGCTGAAAGAGCAAATCAGCTGAAGTTTGGACATTTCGCTGAAAGGGGGGGGGGGGGGGGGAATAAAGCCAGGTAGTTTTTGTTTTAAAGAGCATGACCATACACATTCTGCTGTGGTGCCTCTAAAGAGAACTTCCCTGTCTAAATGCCCTTGAGCAGAGAAATACCAACACCTCTTAATTGTTTAATATAGTACAGCCTAAAATATTTACAGAAGTGCTTTCCAAGTATTTCACTATTCCAGGTGTTTGGTCCTGCACCTCCTGAAATAATAGGCTATTTCCCCTCAGTTTTCCTGTGCTTGGTGCCACAATGAAACATATGCTCTGTATTAAGGGAAGGGGAAGTGAGGGAAGTAGGATGCCTGACACTGGTGCTGGTGCTTGCAGCATACACAGACCTCTCTGTCTTGCGTCACAGAGCTGCTAAAGAAGGAGAAAATAACATGGCTTGTACTTGGGCTGTAAGGTTCAAGGAGAAAAATATCATATTGTTAAGCATTTGAATGTCACTCTGCACAAAGACCCCTTATCACTGTGTCCTCTGAGAAGCATCACAAAAAGAATAATAATTCTGCTAATCAGAAGGGCTGGACATACACCGGTGCACAGTACAGCTGTCTTGCAGCTGCCTTAGGGCCATGCTCCAAAATGTATTTATGCTTGCATGGAGGTGTCATGAAGCCAAAGTCTGATGTCTGTCACATGTAGCCATGTTCCAGACTTAGGCAAAAGATTATTTGGAAAAAAACAATATTCCTTATTTTGACCCAGTAGGGATAAAGTAAAGTACAATTTTGTTGGCCTCTGCTTAAATAATTTATTTTTCAACTTGCTTAGCCAAAGTGGACTGAGGCTTTCCCCAACTCGAGAAATAAATCTCCTAATACAGAGCACTTAGGGCTCCCTAAGTTCTGTGAGACTCTACCCTGGCCTGTCAGGACTGGAGCTACGCTGTCTCTCCCATCCGCACATTGTGCCTCTGCTCACGGAGTGTGCAGTCCATGGACACATGGACTGACAACTCATGGGCACTGAGTGAAACTGGGCGGGCAAAGGAGCTTAGCCTCCTCAGAAAGTTCCTTCTCGAAAATCCTTCCCACTCTGCAAATGCAGGCTAATGAAAATAGTTTAAATAGCTGGGGTCTCAAACCCTTCTGATAGTTCTGGGTAAGGGAACAGCAGCTGGATGGTTTCCAGTAAGGAGCTGGAGGGAGAGAGGCTCTGTCTGGCTCTAGGGAGGAGATAATGTGAAGTTAAACAATTCTGTGAGAGTGGAGGACTGAATCTTTCCGTGGCTGTAATTTCCATCAAGCACTTCCCAGCACAGTTGCCTGCCATCCCTTTGAACCCACGTCTCCCATGTGACAGAGCAGTGATGTGGCTGCTGAGCCACTAGACTAATATTGTTCTATTAATCTCACAAAAATGTGTTATAAAAGAGTTGGATTCACATGAGAAATTAAGTATAAGATTTGTCCTCATAAAGACATTATACCATGAATGCTCTCTTTCTGCTGGCTGCAAGAATAGGTGGCTCAAGGGTGAAAGGGTAGCATTTACATTTAAATACACCTATTGGAATTGCACAAACAGAAGGCTAAAGCTACTGCTCCCTCTCTGAATGCTTTTAGAGTTCACTGTTTTTTGTTTTTTGGGTTTTTTTGGGTTTTTTTTTGGTTTTTTTTTACATAGTAACATATTTTTTTTACATAATCAAAAAGGGCAATCGAGATCCTTAAGATCCCATGAAGTAAAGGAGGTCTTTGTGCCAGCAAGATAAATGGATGAACCTTTTCATAGTAATTATTTTACTTTTTTCATCTGTATGTGCCACTCAGGAGGCGAAATCCAGATTTCAACCAGAGCTTTCTCTGCTGTTACACTAACTGGTGGTGCCAGCTGGATGGACGCTGTTTGCATTTCCCAGAGAAAATTTTTTTTTGTGTGTGATAAAACAGAAAGCTTCTTAACACCTGGGTAAAACAGAAATTGAAACAGGGTGGAAAGGGCATTTGGTGCAAGGGTAGCCTGGCAGCCATGGTACAAGCTCAGTGAAACCCTTGAAATGCACCTGCTTGACCCAGGCCAGGGCTTATTTCCTTTCCTGTCCAACATTTTTCTCCCCTCTGTACAGTAGCTGAGGCTTATGGGCTGGAGTTGCAAAAACTCTGGGCTTACTTTTGCTCTTTAGGATCTCTGATTGAAGAAAAAAGAAAAATAAATATTTAAAAAAGAAACCCCAAGTCTAATTTCCTTGAATTTTTCTTCAAATTTTTGGCTATTTTATAATGATTTTCTACTACGTACTCAAGGGCTAAAACCAAAGTGCATGAATAAATGCCTTAAAATTACAATGTAGCTGGAAATCAGAAATTAGGAGCTCCATGCTAAACAATTTTTGCACATACTCCCTGATATGTATGAAATTGCTACACAGCATATAGCTAATAATACAAAGCATTAAATATGTTCCAGATACCTCTGAACATTTAAGAACTTGAATTCCAGATCTGGATGTGCTAGTTTCTTAATATGTAGTTAATAATTTTTCCATTGAATATGTATGTACCACTGCTATTTTAGTTTATAACTTGGACTGTGGGGAATATTAATTAATTTTATAAAAAAAATTAATCAAATGATACAAACTTTGGAATTTCTGCAGAGTGAAATGATCCTGTCATCAACATACATGCAAAAAGAGGAATAGTGAAGGAATCCGTAACTCCATGGTCAGTATCCCTTTATGGTCTTTGTTTTTAGAGTATATCTGATTGTATTTTGTTTGGTTTTTTTACAGTTTTGGCCTTTACAACACTGAGTGTCTGTATAAAACGAAACAGTGTGTCCCTTAGTCTTCCTAGTCTAGCAAGTCCTAGTCCTCCTAGTAAGTCTTCCTAACTTTTATGGTCTAAGAAATGCTGAATATTTTTTTCCTGTATATGTTCTTGATTTTTAATAATTTTCTGTCAACTAGTCATCAGGCATCTCTTTTTCCAAGCCAAGGAATCCTCTGCCATGTAAACTCTCCATGCAGAGCAGCACATCAGATAATCCTTGTTGCACCCTGCTTTAGCTCTCCTCCTTCTGCTGTGCCTTTTTGGAGGTGAGGGGTCAGAGGTGTGCTCAGTATTCACTCTGAACATCCTCGACATTGTTATTCTTCCCCTCAAAAGGACTCCTGAAATGCTGTGTGCACTCTGACTGCTAGCAAGTGTTGGGATGACATTCTCATGGAGTTTAAAGGTCCATTTTAAGGAGAAATTGTTGCTATGGCCCACGGATTCATAGGACCACATTACCTGAATTCAGAGGACTTTATGCCCTCTGCAGGGCAGTTTAGACAAACTAAATTTCATACCTGTGTTTTGAACTTACAGTGCAATGAAGGTGCCTCAGTGCTCCTGAAGGAGAAATCCCTTCCAGCAGCCAACAGTCAATACTGTGCACCTCAGCCCATTGAAAATTTAGGCAAAAATTATCTTCTGAGTAATAAAATAGAAAGTAAAGCCCGTATTCAAAAAGTAGAGGGGATGGTAGATATTCTGAGGTTCTGGTTCCGGGCCTCAGTTTCCTGTTTTCAGTAGTAGTGTAACATAAAATATAAATTTTTTTCCAAGAAAAAGAACCGAAGTCAATCTACTACTAGGATTTGAGAGGTAAGTAATTTCTGTTGTTTCTGGAGAAACCTTGTCAGGTTTCTCTTCCAGGTCAAAAAAGGAAGCTTGTAGTTGCCTTTGGGTTTTCATATCATTAGACTGTGGTCAGAGGATGGTGCAAGTTGCTGTTTGAGGTTAGAATCAGACACCTCCATTCAAATTCAAGCAATATGACTGGATATGGGCTGTGAAGTTAGTGCTAGAAGGTTAGTATAATGAAATTATACCAAGCATAACTCAGCTACAATCAAATATTTATTTCCTAGTTTGAGGCTCTCATTTTACACTCCAAATGAAGAAAATGCTGCCTGACCAAACACAGGTTGTGAGACGAGTGCAAGCTCTCCTTGGAGGTTAAAAACCTGATTTCTCTCTCACACCAGTTTTACGGTCATTTAGCTCCATTGACTTTGGTGGAATGAGTCCTGATTTACAACATTGCTCCCAAAGACCTGACACCAGCACTGCTATTGTGTAGCACAGCTTTAAAACTGCACTTTAACAAAGTGTCTTTGCATTGTGCTTGCCACAGTAGTATCAGTTCCAAGGCCATAAAGAAAATCCTAATTAAATCCAGATCCATAGAGAACACATTATGCAAAAAAATTTTTTGGTTTCTCCTTTGTGGCATTATTTTATCATTTAATATTGGTTATGAGGTTTGTTGTTTTCTTGTTTTTTCTCCCGTGATTTCCACTTATGGAAGTAATCCTGGGATTTCAGATCAGAAATATAGGTCAGAGATTGACAAAGTCCGTATTTTAGGTAATTTTGATTGGAATAGATGCCATCAAACTGAAATTAAATCTAAAAAATGCTGTTAAGTTTAAAAACAGAAGCAACTAAAAAGATAGAATTAGTAATTTAAACCTGACTTGGAAATTAGTTTACCTCCTATCATCTTTCCTAAGTGTGACTGTAAGTTTGCACACAATGGACTACCATTTCTTCAATTTCATGTGCACCACCATAGGAGGCCTCTTGAGCTGCATCTTACCTCGTATTGACTTCCTCGTGTAGAGTAGGCAGGAAAAAACATCTGAGTGTGTGTATCTGATCAAGCAAAGAGAATCTATGCTCTTAGCTTGACTCATGTTGAGACAAAACACTGTGGGAAAACTGAGCAAGCTGAACACAATAAACTTTCAGTCTGCTTCTCTGCTAGGTAGATACAACCTTTCCTGCTGGAGTTCTCCTTTAGGATCTTTAGCTCATGTAGGCTGAGGATATGGAGGAGCACATGTGTTTTTGATGTCCCTCTGCTTAAATTGCCAGAGTTCACTTTTCACAGTCCTTACTCTGTCACTGGGAAGCAGTAGAATGATCTTCCTTGTGAGCCAGCCCTTGACTTCTTTCCAGTGCAATGGCCATATTCTTTAGAGAAGATATGAGTTCTCTTCTCTCCCCACTTAACACAATCTGAAGTGTGGTAGGAGCATCAGGAGGGCAGGGCAGCATCAAAAAGAAGGATTTGTTTCCTGAGAGATGGTATTGTTTCTCAGTTCCCAGCAGCAGAAACTTTAAACTAATGACCTTTCCAGAACATGTAAGCCAGCAGAGCCCAAGACTCATGTTCATTTTGATGATTTGATATTTTGTTATGATCGTTTCTAGCAGGGACAATGTTTTGCAACATCGTATTTATGATAATACTAAATAAAACCATACTCCCTTTTCTTCCCCAAAAACAACCTCCACCGTGGTTATTTACCTAATGGGTCTTGGGGGGCTTCTAAGGTTTTACAATTGTCAGGGTCAGTGCGAGACAGACTCTGCTGAAAGAACCAGGTACCTGTAGCACCACTTGTGTTTCTCTTTCTCCCCCTCTCCCAAATTCTAACTTTAGGGAGGGAACAGATATTTTTTCTTATGTGCTTGGCTTGCTGGGAAAGCCACATAGCTGCGGTCTGTTTGCTCAACATTAGCTGTGCTGCCCAAGTGTGAAAGCAAGCATGGAGTGTAGATTCTCTCTGACTTCTGTGGGATCTGGAGCAGATCCATGAGGAATGCTACTGTTTTCAGCACTTCCCTTGCTCTGCCTAAGACCAGGCACACTGAGATATGAATGTTGTTACAGCTGCCACATACTATATATAAGCCTCATGTTGATGATTATTGCTTTAAACTAGGTCTTTGTTTAAAAATGTTTTTTTTCCGTCTACCAGGTTGTGTTATGCTTAAAGTAATGCTTTCTATTTTTATTGTTGTTAACAGTGTACCTGAATTTACATAATCTCACAGTTCGTGTCTATAAAAAATTACTGTCCATTTATTTATTTATTTATTGTGCAGACAACTTTATGGTAGTAGAGAACTAGCCCCAAATTAATTGAAATGAATTGGCCTATTAATTTTTCAATCGTTTGTATCATTTTCTATTTTTGTTTCTGTATTACTTCTAATGGATCTGTTTCAGTCCACTCCCTCAATTATAGTGCTTTTCTTTAAAATATAACGAACTCTGTTGCATTTCAGAGAGCTGCATGGTCAACTTATGTCACTTCTGTCACCCTACTGAATGCCATGTCACACTGCCAATGCTTGGAAGCACTGACTGCTGGCTTCTGCAGGACTGGAAGGAAAGGAAGACCTGGACTCATTGATTGCATCTAAACTATTAAACAAAATTAGTCAGAGAATTTTCCTGGAGGCCAACTGGCATGAAAGAGCTTGAATCCACGCAGCTAAACTATCTTGCCCTCCAAATCACAGTGGCCACATCCAAAATATCTATTGGAGGTGGTGCCTGACCTGGGTCAATACCCAAGCTGTGCTTTGGCATTGTCTGGAAGAACATTAGCAGGCTTGCACCGAAACCATGCCAGGGACCAGTTTAGTAGTATGGATGGTTTCAAGCCCATGCCTTGCTGGTCTTGTTTAGTTTATTTAGTGTCAGAGGGAAACCTCAGCAATTCTGCCAGGAGTCAACAGGAAACCCATTCTGGCCTCAGCAACCAGAAGCTGCTGAGAAGTATAATCATTAGGTTGTTCACCTCCTTCATGTTTGGATTCTTTTTCTCATTTTATTGTTTACCAAATGGGCACTGAAAATTTTTGAAATCTCATAGAGTAATGAAATTGGGTTGTTGCCTGTGCAAAACTTGTTAGTTTTGAACTACCAAGAGATTTTTCACACAAGATGAGCTTGTGGAAAAACCAGCTTCAGCTCTCCTCCCTGATGAGGGATCTCCTACAGCTTTGAGCAAGTTGCTAAGAGCTTGTGTGACCAGCACCCTGTTTGGACATAGGGTTAAAAATCAATGAGGTGTTGAGATACAAACACACCAGGTGCTTGAGGTCACATAAGCATGCTAAACTGGTGTGAACATAAAACTCCCCTTGATTACTGTGGTAACTTATTTCACATGTCTGGGAAGGTAATTTATTTTAAACTCTGCAAAAAGGACATGAGTAAGTTGTTATATCAGGATCTTTTCAAAGTCAGAGCTCTGGGGCTGGCTTTGGATAAGCCTGATATGTCCTTCATCCAGTGGAGAGCTCGTGCTCTGTGTTTCTAGAGCTAACTCTGTGCAATGGTACCCCAATTATCCCATGGAACACTGTACTTCACAGAACTGTGAGATACTTCTGCCTGCAGCAATATAAATCAGAATCAGTCAATTAATGCCTGAATCTTTTTCTCTATTCTGAAGATAAATGGCAGTGAAGGCTGAGTAGTTTTAAAAAGCTCATCGTACAAAATTATTATATTAGGCCATGCTGTATTACTGAGATTACAGAAAATTACCTATGTGTATTGAATTAAATCATGATTTTTCCAGTGATCTCAGCAGCAGCAGCAGAACTGGGACAATTTAATCATTGCGTTATCAGTTTGGTAGGTAACTACTGTCCTGAATTTCTGCTCAGAATGAAAAAATGGTTTTATTTTATCCAGAAACTAGCCCTTATTTAAGTTTCAGCACTAGCCCTTACTTTTCTTAGACCTCAGGTATATGTTCAAATTTCTGAAGCTGACAGGTTCTGATTTCAACAACATTTAAAGCAATGTATATTTTGCCTCAGGTTTGCTACAGGATAAGTGTGCTCTTAATTAATGTGGTCATCTGATGTACAGCACCTTGCTGAACTATCAGAACTTGGTTTTGTGCTTTTACCCAGTGCTCCTTTTTTGGGTACAAAGTCTGTTTCATAATTGACCTATTCATGGGTCAGTCTCGTAAAGGAGATTGTAGAACCCTACATGTGCATAGTCATACCTGGCCCAGGCTGTGCAAATCTTATTTAATGAAAATGTTATGAAGCAAAGAATCAAGTTGTTGCCCAGAATGATGTACTCAGACATGGGTATTTTTTCTCTGAGCTGGATTTTGAAAAGCAGGAAGCATGGTAAAGCAGAGGAGGAACATTTAACCTTATCTAATTTTGCCTCCCTTTTCCTTCCCTTTTCTGTCTTGCCCCTCAATCTCCAAGCACTCTCACATGCCTGCTTGCATACGGTGGTGGCTCTACTCAGATCTTCTGAGACCAGTGCATCAGTTAAGGTTTGTAAGGCCATAATGTGTTTATTTTTGCAGTCTGGTCTTGTGAGAAACTGAGGAGGTCTTGCATCTCCCTCCTACTGATAACGGTGGTGTTGAAAGAGCTCAGTGCATTCCAGGGCAAAGCCTTGGAGGCTGTGGGTTAGAGAGCTGCTAACTCTCCTTTGGAAGTACATGCAGATTCCTTTGGCTTTCACTGGGGGAAAGCCTGGCTCCCCACTAAAGAAAAATAAAAGAAAACAACAAAAACCTAAGACACAAGCCCCCAGCACAATAGTTGTGGTGGTCCAAATAAAACATAAAAACCCCAGTCTCAGCCCAAGCACTCAGTCTGGGGAGGCTTTGAAGCTCGACCCAGAGATGAGGCCACGGTCTCTTTGTGGAAGGAAGGTTCAGGCTCTGGCCGTGCATAAGTGGGCTTTGGTGTGCAAGGACATAGCCCAGTGGCCTGGGCTGGCAGTCCCTGCCTGCTGGCTCAGTGCTCACTCACCCTGCACAGGCTCTGAGCTGTGCTCTGCAGCCATCACCCCAGGCTTCATCTCAGGCCCTTTTTGACCCTCTTTGGCTGTTTTAAAGTTGGATCCTTTCAGCTTATATTCTCTCTCAAACAATTTGCTCTCCTCCCCCCTTCCCTTCCCTACTTCCACAACTGAACTCACTTTTCCAAACTCCCCATTCCACCATCTATCCACTCTATATGTTTATATTTTTCTATTGCTGAGGCATGGCATGCTGACCTGCCTGGACAGAGCTCCTTTATCACAGAGATAAACATGATGTCCCTCTCACATAGAGTTTCTATCATGTGTGACCTTTCATCTTGAACTGCCATGACCTCTTTTTTTTTATTAATGCTGTACTGTGCTGCTTGCAGAAGCCAGGAAAGAAAATCTTTTGTTTCTAGATAGAATACTGCTAAAGGACATGATACGGTCTTGTTTTTAATCCAGCTAATTAAAATCTGCATGTGCAGTGTAACTGAGAATGCAGCCTTCGCCCACCACTTTCCCACAGGCAGGGAATAAAGGCCTTTAGTGCAGCAGCAGCTAGCCACCCTTGGATAACAGAGAACAGAGACCACAATTCATCCCAGCTTTCCTTATCATATTCGCAGAGGGCTTTCCCCTCCCTCCCTCTCTCCCTCCCCCCTCTCTCCATGGAATCACTTACTGTAGCTATGTGCCCCTATATATCACTGCAGAATGTAATCAAGTTAAAATTATGTTAGCTCTCATTTATCTATGCTCCACTGAGCTTCAAATATAATTCATTTCAATTAAAAAAAAGAGAAAGAAAGAGTGGGGGGAAAGGGGGGAAAAGCAAAAGAGAAAGAAAAAAAAAAGAGAAAGAGAAAGAAAATTAAAGAAAAAGTGTCTATTTCTAATCAAATGTCAACCCCACTTATTTAAAAACAGTTCTGCCAAGAACTAACTGAATATCACAGTTTAGCAGTTCACACTTTTGTGTGTTCATTATGTTGGCTTTTTTGGATTTACTGGATGGTTGTGGTTATTACTAAAGCTGCCTTTTGTATGTTTGTGTGTCAGGGAGAGGGTGCCATGGAATTTTTTCTTATGAAACATTTCCTTGGTTAGTTTTTCACTTGTTGGTTTTTGTTGGGTAACTGAAGTGGGGAGGGAGGAGGAAAAGGAAGGCAGCCTGGTGGGAAGGAGCAGTGAGGGCAGAATGGGAAGCACTAAAATTGAGCCCCCACCTGTTTTCTCTTTCTTCAAGTCATGTTTTATATGATGATGATGAGGTCATCAGGAAGTATAAAAATGTGCCAGGAGATTCAAAACTTGGAAGGAGACTGTACAACACGAGTAGAAAATACATTTCAGTGCATGTGCAGAAGCCCTTCCCCCCCAGAGAAGCACACAAACAGGCTTTCTGTGGTCATTCCCTGGTAACCCACACAAAGAGCTGCTCAAACAGCTGTGCCTTTGGCTGAGCACCATCCATGGGGCTGCTGTGGAAAATGCTGATTTGGGGGCATTGACTTTCCCAACACAAATTCAGAGAAATATACTTACAGTTATTAATGGAAGGGATTGCGAATCCTGAACAAATATGTGCCATGTTGGGGAGTTATTTCCCTTATTTGTCATAACAAAAGATTCTTATGTGTATTGTACTCAGGGAATCATTAAAGATATATAAAAAATGATGTTTTGAATTCCAGTAAAGCTTACTGGGTGACATCAGACTAACTAAAGTATCTGACACCACATTTTAAAAATATCAAAATATTTTGAAAACAGAGAACAGTATGATTAAAAGATGTTAGAAGTACCATGCTCCCTGTATATTAAAATATGCCATGTTGATCAAGCATGAGAGTGCTTTTCATCACAATTTGGTTATCTTACACTGAGTTCTATAAGCAGGAATAGAGAGCTTTACATTTTTCTGCTTTTACTGCCTATGGAAGGAGAATATTAAATAAGAAATAGCTATTACTATACCTGTATAGTTCTGATTGATTATATTTATATACCGTGGCATAAGTTTCTATGTATTTTGGAATTAATGTCAAATCAGTAAAACAGTGGTAGCCAAGAAGACATTTATCTGTATTTTACCAAGTTAAGATTTTCTGTTTCTCCTATTTTGAGGAATATATTCAATAATTGTTCTTTAATAGTGACACCTACTTTGACACACTGAAAGGATTGTTAATGTCAAGTCACATATTTGATATAAAATTAGTGTTTGCATATTGCATAAGCAATATAAGAGTTATGAAGCTTCATGTGTTCCCTTTAAGTGGGGTAATCCTAATAAATATGACTTTTTTATTGTTGCTTAGCAGTCTTCCTTAGACATAAAATTAATTTGTATTTTGGGGAGCAATTACAATTTTTATGGGCAGAGCCAATGTTAAATTATGTCCTGCAATTCCATGTAGCTAATAACATAAATTAGGGTGGTGATTATTATTTTTGTCACTAATAGCTGTTGTTGTAGAGCACTTTTTAAGCAGAGAGCACATAACAAGAACTGAAGATCAACCCATTGCTATGTTAGTCACACATGGCAAGCAGCATGGCATAAATTCCCTCTCAAAGTTACTGGAGGATGCTGAACATCAGGGCATGCCAAAGGTCAGGCTGACTAATGGGCCATAGGTCTCAGATCCCGACAGTGAGCATCTAATGTGTTGAAAATCAGGATGTCTTTACTAAGTCCCTAAATCACTTTATGCACTCAAAGCCACGTTCACAAAATTTAGCTTGTGATAGGATCCAGAAATGTTTAGGAGGTTCTTGTCAATGGACTTAATGAAAAGAGGATGAAAGTGACATTCTGTAATCTCACACAGACTTGAGACTTGAACCTGCACTTCTGATGTTCTGATTCCTCTGTGTCATCAGCAACTGCTTACAGGGATTCCTTGCTGGTGATACCATGGAAAATAAGACTGTGACAGGAGGCCATACCTGAAATTTTGTATCAATTCTTTGATAGTTTTCAATTCTCATTTCAAAAACTTTTTTCAAAGTTTTCAAATTTTCATTGCTTATGCATCTACTTTTTATGCCACTTTTTTATTACGCTTGAACACAACAGATACATACTGATCTTTAAGAACTAGGGGGGATATTCTACACTAAGTGAAAGTTCAGAATACCAAAGGGTCTGACATGTCATCACTGGCAGTTATTTTAAATATTCAGCTCTGGCTGCAGAAAGATCCCTTTAAAAATAACCCTTCTTCTTTCCTATACTAACCTCATATCAAAGCAAGTACTTAAATCAGTGCCAAAAGGAGTGAAAAGAAAAATTGTGATTAAATTCCTTTTGACACTGCAAATTCTCCTTGCAATCCAATTCTCCAATATCACAGCATCCCTTCTTCACAAAAGCTGGCTGGCCCAATTGTGGCCCAATTGTGCAAGAATTTTCTATAAGGCTATGAAACCAAGGGCTGGTTGATCAGGCCCTTTCTGCAAATGATAAAGACCAAGGCACAAATGCTGCAGCCAAACAGATGATTCAGGGGGACAGTAGGAGGCAGCTGCTGAACTGCAAACAGAATGTGAGTCACCCCGTCCCTCACTCTTTAATGAAAAAACCCAAACCAAGACAATAATATGATTATAAATTACTTTCTTTACCCTCAGATTGAAGGGAGAGAGTGGCAGCCCGTCTGTCCTTGGTTGAATAACTAGGAAAGTTTATTACTGATGTTGGATGGAATGGTGTGGCCACATAGCTCTGGAAATGGAAGAGTAATGCTGAACCAAATAATCATGCCAAAGTCAGGTTTTACCTGCTAAGAATAATTCTGTGTTAATAAAAACTAACTTGGAAGCTGGGATTTAGCTTTCTGCAACAGCATAGTCAAAATGATAATCCTAATAAGTAATGGGAACATAGGGACAGAGCTCATTAGTTATAAATAATTAATTGCCAGCAGTGGCAAGCCTGTGGTAGCAGCAGGAGCCCAAGGCTGGTGCCCTGCAGGTACCTGACAAATGCAATGTCAAGGGAACACACCATGTCTCCTGCCCTCACCAGGCTTGAGTGAGAGGTATAAACTACTGAAACAGAAAGGGGAGCTATGTGCTGAAGGCATTGTAAAGACCTCTTTCTACTCATTTATCCCTTGTTTGTCAGTAAGGTCCCATGTGTTTTTCTGGGACACGTTTTTTGTCCAAAAGGATCAAGGTGAGCTTCCATTCAGTTCAGCATTAAATTGAAAATGGGTCCTTGCAAGCTCTTCTTCTCTACCTGTGGTAAGAAGCCTTGAACTCCTTTAAAGGAAAAACAACAGAAACCTATTTTTCCAAATTCAGGCTTGATGCTGTTCCCATTCATATTGGTTGGGTCAGTGTACCTACCTACTCCAACATCAGGGTTTTATCTTTCTCTGCAGGAAATAAAGTCCTGAACTGTGCCTTCTACCTAAAATCAGGAAGACATTTTCAGATAGGTAGAGTATCCAAAGTTCAGATTTCTGAAAGTGTGCCCACAAACAACTAGTCAGAGTTTGGCTCTCTCAATTTGTTCACTTCCTATGAGGATGGCAGCATTATGACATTTAATGTGAATGCAATAATCCACAGAAAAACAAAATAACATGTTTTGCACATTTTCTAGTATCAAGGGATTACTATTTACTGCTGCTGTTATTTAGAAATGCATACCTATATCTAGCCTTTCCACTTTTCTCAAAAGAAATGGGAACAGGATTATATCTGTGCTAGCTAAATATTCACTATTGTGACTACAATAATTTGTGGCTTCTCTCACTTTTACGTTTTTGTATACTAAACATTGAATAATTTCTTTCTGACAGACAAGTGCTATGCATATGCATGGCCCGGCACTTCTACCTTGCTCCCTATCACGGCAGGAGGATTGGGATAATTCTCTTGCTTGCACCAGATCAGGTAGGACATTGGTAGAAGCAGACCTCTTACTTACACTGCTGCAGTTTCTGGGTTCCAAACAGCTGACAACTTTAACCTGTTAAAAAAAAAAATAAAAAAAATTGAACACTTCTGAAAGTTTCAGTTCAAAATTTAGCCACCATCAGATCTGGCATAATCTGTTTTTCAGAGGTAAACTTGTGAGTGCTTAGAAGAAAATATTCCTGAACACACGCAGTTGTTGAAGTTTGCCTCTGATGACATCTTTGGGAAACACACTGAAACACCCCACAGGAACAAGGGATGCATAAGGCCTACAAGCTCTTTACCAGGAAAAGTAATTTACATGGAAAAGTCATTCTGTGACAGCTAAGAGTTGAAATGAAAAAAAAAAAAGTGACCCGAGTTCAACACACATGAACTTTCTGAATGAAAGCAGCTGAAAGGTCAAGAGAATCAAGAGAATAATCTGAGTGATCAGCAAGGTGGTGAGGCACACACCAAAAGTCAGCTTCAGCTGTGCTTCCAATCAGCTGCTTATTTTGAGAAAACATAGTTTCAACCTCATTTTTTTGCTCCTGTAAGCTGGTTATCTGGATTAGCCTGATAATTAACACGTGCCCTGAGAGTTTGCTCATTTTTTTCTGAGGCTGTGTTGTTTCCTGGCCTTGGTGCTGGGCTTTGCCTCTAGAAATCTAGTGACAAACCTGTAAATTATTTTTTGTTTGTTTTTTGTTGTCTACCATTTTTTCTTCTGTAGGATGATACCACTCATGTCTTGAAGGTCAGTAAATATCCTTTATGTAAACCTGCAAATGCTCATCAGGATGCTTTGATCTCTGCTTTATGTCTTTCTCTCAACTTTCTTTGAATTTCTAGATTTAGTATTTTCCCCATCTTTTGTCTCAAATGCTTTTCTTTAGCTAGCAAGATTTTTGACTTCTGCTTTCTCACTTTGCTCTCTCTTTTTAAAGGTCCTTGCTTAGGTATGCTTTTTCAGAGATTCTGCTGCTCACACCATGCTATTTCTAAGAGTTTTTTAATTTTGGTGGTTACTACCCTGACAGATTCAATTCTTGACTTTTCCACTTGAATCTGATAAGTAATCTAAAACAAGTTAAGTGGCCTTGGTGTCACTTGTGAGGTTGGGATTTCATTTCTTTTTTTATTTATGAACAACCAAGAACAAGCCATTACTTTCTATAGCGAAGATGGAAATATTGCCATTGGAGCTAAAATGGGATTCAGGAGGGACCATTGTTTTAAAAGCAGTGAATTTAGGAGGCAAATATAAACTTTCTTAGTGTGATGAAACATAATGTGTTCCTTTGAAGTATGTTTCAAAAAATGAGAAGTTTTAATTAATCATGCTTTGAACTTAGTACATGGCTTGACTTTTCATCTCTGACTTTGATTTGATTAGCTGTCAAAGTACTATTAATTATAATACTATTTAAATTTTTTTATAGAAGTTCTTTTTATGCTGCCTTAAAGAAGATCATAACATAAATTTAAGCAGTTGTAAAACCCTTCCTTCCATTTCTAAGCATCTACTCTTGGAACAAATCCTGCTCAAGTCCCTGGGAGTAAGGGACAATCTTGCCCATGATGTGGGAGAGTTGCTAATCTTATTCTTACCATAGCTGTGTCTTGCCTGGTATCCTGTTTTGTGTCTGTCAGGCTCACTATGGAAATAAATTATCTTTTATCAGTGCCTTGATGGTAGATTTAAATAAGTCTTAGAAGATTAGTGAGACAGTTTTCTCTGTAGAAACTCTGCTGGTTTGACTCTGTGTCATCCTGAACATCCAGTCATTTTATTATTTTAATTTTCTTTAATGACTATTTCAAAGTAATGCCTTGAACAACCAGTAGAGACCCTTCTAAATATAGGTACAGCACTTGTTCCCTCCAGTCTTCTGAAACAGTACTGTTTTCATGTAGTCTGAAATTTCAGTTTCCTCACAATTTGCATGGCTTATGGGTCCAGTAATTTTTTAAAAGTTTCATATATTGGCAAGTCAAAATTTTGCACAGCTTTTTATTAAAAAACCAAACAAATACTTCCTCACCCCAAAAAAGCCAAGTCCCAAAAAAATCCCAAACTTAAAACAAAACAATGAAACCCAATAAGTTTTGATATTTGTAATACCCTGATGTTCTGAGCAAATAAAACAGATGCAGGAAAATAATATAACTCTCCAGCAAAATGCCAGAGATTTTCTAATTGCTTTCTTTGGGTCCTTCTAATGTAATGCCATCACTGTTGTATGAGCCTTTTACTTCTGATGGACTTACTTTTTTTTCTCCATCTCTCACCTTGTGATAAATACTCCAGTTCATGCCCAAGCTTTCTGTTCCTGACATGCAGAACATGTCAGAACAACTGGCCTAACTGGAAGTTAAAGAAAACAACAACAACAAACTTACAGAAAAAAAAAAACAACAACAAAACAACAAAAAACCCTCAAAAAACTAGAAACTATAAAATAAAAAATAGAGAAGTATAAGCACCAATCCAATATGAGCTTATGGTGTTAAAATTGAGATTTTGCAGTTTCTAGTGATTTAGTTATCGTGTAAATGAATCTGACATTTTTTTTTGTTGTTGTTGCTAATATAAATTTCTTTGGGTTGTAAAAGATTCAACGAACCCATGGCTGTTTCTCATTAGTGGTGGCTGTCACTAAAATGAATATGTTGCTGAGTGTTCAGTTTCTGGGAAACGTGGTTGAAACACGAGCAGCTCTCTCGATGCAGAGCTCAGAGTCAGATGTTTTCAGAGGGGATGTTCCCCATTAAGTAATGACAGAGAACCATACGGAACGCATTACAAATAGAAATACTGATTGATGAAGTGCCTGTGGTCAGCTTTCTACAGAAATGAGAATTTTGAACGTATTATCGCGTCAGCATGGAATTGATCTCATGTACAATCACATTTTGTTTTAATTTCTTTTTTGCTTTACAGTCTCACACGTGCTGTTCCAGATCACGTTTATAGTGAGCAGAACCTCAGACTAAAGGAAATAAAGCATCAAGTTTGAGCTCTGATGTTTCATTGATTCAGCCAAGTTCACAGAAGCCAAATATGTCTGAGTTTGTTCACGCAGCTGGTGAGCTATAAAATCTTTCTCCCTATAGCAAACTTCTCCCTTCTTTCCAAGCGCTGGGAGAAGGGGACTCAGAGTTTTCTGGAGCATGAGGACCTTGGGGAGGGAGAAGTGGGGTCACCTGGTCAGGCAGAGTAGCTCTTGTGTGAGAATGCATTTATCAGACTAAAAGTTCCTCTTTGTCTTCCCCGAATAGATGCTTTCCTTCTTCCACTTAGTTCATTTGCAGAGGTTTGGTGAGGAAAAATCTACTGGTTCATGCTGACTTTAGGGCAAGCTGGCTTGATTTGTTTGCATTCAAGTTACTTATTAGTCTAGCTGTAAGTTCAGGTTTGTTTCAGATACAGTGACCTCTTCTGTTTTACACAGAAAGCAAACAGGGCTGAGCGTATGAAACCTGTGTACACAAATCGCAATGAATGCATGTCTGAGTAGAGCCTATTGAAAGGAAAATATATAGTCAAATGGTAAATTTAGAACCACGGGTCAAAGAATCTAGCCCTTTTTTTTTTTTTCCCCCCAAACAATTCTTAAATGGTGCTTCAGTAAAAGCCTGAGCTGGAATACACTTAGACACATATTTAGCACAGTGTTATGAACACTTGAGTATTTCTGTTTCTGAGACCCCAACATGAGATTATTACAGTGGTAAGGCACATCAGGTGTGAGAGCCAAGTCTTGCTTGTGCCTTTGCTAATGGAAACTCACTCAAGTGAACAGAGTTGCTAGGTTTACATTTGCACAGCTGATGCCACAGCTTGGCCTAGGACCTAAAAGTTTGAACATGAGGGAAAAGTAACAATCAAATGTCTGCTAATGCCTAGAAATGTGAACAATGGACTGCATCTAAAATTAAAAGCACAGAGAGAGAAATATCAGGCATTTGTGTAAAGCACTTGGTTAAAATTTAGGGTCTATTTTTTCATAATCATTGATTTGAGACAATTGGACCTGATTATTCAGAATTGTTAAGAATGCAGTACCCTTAGCTGAGTTCTCTGAAAATGAAATCTCTGAGGCTTACAGCAAAAATTAAGTCTCCTAGCCCTTTTAAATACATGTGAGTGGTTGGGGTTTTTTTTCTAAGAATTTGCCATGGTAAACTGTCTTTCAGGGATCTGATTTCTGCCCTTCAGATTTCTACAGATGTTCTTCAAAATGGAGAACAAATATACCTTGCCAATAAGCAATCTGTTACTTTTCACTTTGTATTTATTCATGTCAGAAATGTGCATTGGTATGTAAGTAAACAATAGTGTTTAAGTGCTAATTATTTCAAAGGATAAATAAATGTGGAATGATATGAGGAAATATATCAAGCAGCAGTTCAGGGATATCAGATTTCAAATTGTCTGTAGCCTTCATAATTTTTTACAATGCTCGTGCTATTAAAAATATAATGCAGGTATCATAGTGAAAGCAGTGATGAGGAAAGTTGATATTCTACTACGTTTCAGATATTTAATTCAGGAAAATACTGGAAGTCTTTTTGACAGTGATGGTTAACCTTGAGCAACAGATACAGACTTTTGGTGTGGCTGAAGGGCTTCCTGGCAGGAGGAAGGTTGAGAGAGCTGCAACTGTCCTTCAGAACAGCCTTCCCCATGTACAATCTTCTTACCATACACAAAGACCCTGCAGTCTTCAGGACTATGAGCTCTGTTCTGAGAAACATTGCAATTGTATTTTTAGTACTGTCCAGGAATTGCAGGTTTGAGCTTAGTGAGGGCACAGATTGGGAAAGACTCACTGAGGTTCATCTGGCATGAAGTTCAGATCTCATGAGTCCTGCTGGTCTGGAGGATCAAATATTCCAAAGTCCTCACTGAGACTACTCCCACAGCCCAAGATGAGCAATAGTCACAGTCCTTATCTGAACAGGGGAGCATCTTGGGTGAGATGAGGGAAAGGTTGATGGTGTTTCCTCAGACCTTGTGTATGTCTCAGGAGGACTGTCAGTCCCATAGTACAGTTTGGCCTGGGACAGATGATTGAGGTTTTGGTGCCAGAAATGCTAATTAGCACTGGACTGGGTGCACATATGCACATTTCTGGCAGTGTAACCAGTAGATAAGTTCTGTGACTTCTAGGCTTGTTCTGCTCTGACAGGAAGCAAGGGTGTGGTCCCTGGCTCCTAAAGCTGCTCCAAGCAAGGGCTGAGCAGGCTTGCCCTGCAAACCCTCTGGCTATGTGCCTGAGCTGCTCTCCTGAGCTGGAACTAGCACTGATGTGAATGTGTGGTGAATAAACTTAGAGCTGCACAGTGAGGTCAGTCAAACAGGTTATCTACAGGCTTGGGCTGCCCTTTTTTCCTTCCAGCACTAGGTGCCCTAAATCTGATAGACTACCTCAATGAACTTGAAGTTTTCCTACAGATCCGATAAAATAAGGAAATTCCTCTTTCTCCTTCCACAGAAAGTTTCTAAGCTTCTCCTGGGACCTAAATCAGAGAATCAGGACTTGAGATATTATTAACTTAATCTGCTCCAGAACTAGATTTTTCCTGTATGCATGAAGATAACAGTGTAGTTTTGTCTCAGATAAAAATATTCAGACAGAATTATATGAATTGCTATAGCTATAGTTACCATTTTCCACAAGCATGTGTTATGGACAGAGAAGACTTGCCAAAATAATCATCACTAATAGAGATTTCTCTTTCCTTTCATTACTGTTTCTTCTGAATGGCTGTGTTCAATTTTTTTCCTTTGAAGAGGATTGCTTTATTTTTTTAACTTGCCAATTCCTATACATTTCACCAATCCTAAAAAGAATACTTTCAAAATGGTCAAGTAACTAGAGACTTTCTCATATGTGATCTAGTGCTTATATGTGGGCCTGGAAATGTTATTACCTGCCAAAACATGAGTGAAAGTGGTGTGATACAGACATCTCAATCTTCTGAGACTCTTGGTCTCATATAGAAGATCTGGCATTAGTACAACCATTTAGGTTACTAGTATGTGTTTTTATTGAAAAACATCCCAGTACAACAACATTTATAGATATTAAGGCATCCCATGTTGTTTCTTCCCTGTGCTGCTATTTCCTTTCTAGATTGAAATAGGTGATACTGCTAAGAGTACCAGTATAACTGCACCAATATTAAATGTTGTATTAACTATATCTGACATCTTGTTGAAAGTTATGACAGGCTCCTAAGTGCTAGTCTGTTCTGAAACTGAGATTTAAAGTCTAATTCCAAAAAACTTTGCTTTCTTTTTAGATTGGGGCTTTTTGTCTCTTTGGCTCTCTTGGAAGATTTTTCTGTGGTTATATTTATGCTGCCAAATCAGATTGGGATTCAGACTTCTGATAGGACTTTGGGTGTTATTATTTTTCTCTCATAATAATGAGAAGACAAGATTAGAAACAGTGTGAATGAAGAATAAGGCTTGAAGTTTATGAAGCAGAACTGTCTCTCACCAGAAACAAGTCCATGCTAATATTGCACTTCTTTATGAAATTTATTTTAAGCTTCCCTAGAATTTTTGAGGCAGTCATCTGAGATCTAAACAGCAAGGCTGCCTAAAAGGTAAACAAATCCTTTTAGATGTGGTGAGCAGATCAGTTTGGATACGAGTTCCAAGAATGTACAAAATTAAATCTACTTAATTTAACAGCAGAAAAGTTACTGCACAGCGATAGCTGCACACTCGTGACTCATCTCCAGTGTCGCAACACCATTAACCAGAGAGATTGGACACAGAGATGACTATTCTTGGCTTTGCTGGGAATACCATTTAGAAGCCTAACCACTGCCAGTCATGCTGTTTTTCAGCTCATGTGTTAGTCATGTAGAAAACATTTATTCCCAGCTAAGTCACCAAGTTATCTGAGTAGCACCAAACGATTACAGTGGCTGGGTTTCCATGGACTTGTCCTGTTAGAATATCACAGCTGGGTGATCACATCTGGCCATCAGAGAGCAACTTGAGGTCTAGTGTTTCAATAGAAAAACTGGTTTGGACCTGTGCTTCCTAGTCAGGATCATGTATTGATCTGCAGTTTCAGTCCTATTAGGTTATTGATTATATAACACAAATCATTACTATTTTCCAGAGTGACATGAGGTTTCCACCACATTTTGCTTTTCTGGAATGACGTGGGACATAACTCTCACCCCTCAAAAAAAAATCCCCAGGCCTCTTTTTTTTTCCCTGACCATCTCACCTGTAAGGTGCAAAACTGTCTTTACTAGAGGAATCAGGAGATACTGCAAAACCAATCATACATTGTACAGTTTTGCTTCTTTTTATCCCTCTCATTTTTTTTCTGAATTGTCTTATTACTGAAAAGCATCGAATACAAAAGGAGAACATAAAGCAAAGGTAGGACTTTTCATTTGCTTGGGGCCACCCAGCTCCCAAGAGATCTGAAACAAGAGGGCCCTTCTAAATCCCAGAGAAAGAGCATGTTTTTCTGTAAATGCTCTCACATTCTCTCTTGCTCTCACTTGCTTTAAAGCATACATCTGATACAAATTAATCTGCAGGGTTTTTAGTAATTTCCCATCCGCTGCTGGGGCAAATTAGACTTGCTGATGTTGTTTTGGCCTAACCCTGAAGCTGCATGAAAGGAATGGCCCAGAGGGAGAGCGAGCATGTTCTGCTTGGCTCTTCTTCCATGTACTCTCCAGTCTGTTAAAAAAAAAAAAAATAGTTCAATTGGCCTGAAAGGCACTGAAAACCCCTCTGTAGTACCTTAAAGAACCAAAATTACTTAATTAATGTGGAGACCATTATGTGAGGTTACCATATGAATGAGTAAGTGGACTGCCTGAGTTACAGAGCAGGAAAGAGGAAAGGATATCTGAGGTCAGACTTGTCAGGGTAAAGGAATCCTAAACAATGAGGGCATTGGTTTAAGATTTGAGGAAGAATTTGAAAAAGAGCCCAGAGAGTGAAATTAAATGAAGCATGGGAGAGTATTAGTAGAGATTAGCAGTGCAGTGAAGGAACCCAGAGCAGACTGCCAATCGCCCCTAAGCACAGGCAGCTTTAACTGGGCTGATGCAGACAGGAATTAGGCAGTACTGGAGTCTTACTGAAAACTATTTTCTTGGGCAGTGTCAAAGAGTTTCTCTTCCAGACCCCCTTTCTTTCACTGACTTCTGAAAGTGAACATGCCCCTGTCTCAGCTGCATGTGGTTCTTTTGGTTTTTTTTGTTTTGTTTTTTTTTTTGCAGGGCAACCTTAGATAAAGTAGAGTCAAGACTTGAAAAACACTTGGGCACTCTCAGTGTAAATGTGAGATTCACTTAGCAGCACGGGATTGTCTTTGCAAAGGTGCTGCTTCAGATGAAGAGAGAACAAAACCTAATGACACTAACAAAATTAATGCCTGTGCTTGAAGTCTAGGGGACATAATTGCTTACATATAGATTCTGGTTTGGTGAAAACTAGGTTATTTTTCTGAAACATGAGTGTTTACAGTGCTTTTCACAGCTCTTTGAGGCCATTTCAAGATTCTTCTCCTCTGAGTTTTTCTTATTAGTTATAGTTCTCTGAAAGTAGTATCTAAGATAGAATATGTATCCAATAATGAGATTAAGGTGGCAATATTTTTTAAGGTGTTGACTGCAGTACTTATTTTATTGGCTTTGATTTCATTTTCTGTCTTTTTGAAACAGTGCTCACATATTCTGGAATAAAAGTCCTGATTGCTGCATATAAGTTCCTAGAGCTTTTCCCATCAGCTACAAGCAGAATTCTTGCTAAAAGCAAGGGGAAAGTGAATCATCTCTCTGAAAATACTTTTATTGTGTGCTTTTACAGAAGACAATGAACTAGATCTTGGGCAACATTTGCAAAACCATCCAAAAAATCCCAAAGTAATACCTGTCAGGGCCTGTAGGAAGTCAGAGATTATATTTAGGCCATAATTTCAAGATATAACTAATGCCCCCAGTTGGTTGTATGGTTTGGGAGGACCTAAGAACTTTGGAGAAAAATAATTCAGTGCTTTGGTGTTAAATCCTGCTGTGCTGTGATAACAAATAGCTAGCTGAATAGCTGGAAGAAGTTCTTTATTGTGGGGGTGGTGAGGCACTGCACAAGTTGCCTGGGGAAGCTATGGCTGTCCCATCCCTGCAAGTTTTCAAGGCCAGGCTGGATGGGGTTTTGAGAAAGCTGGTCTAGAGGAAGGTGTCCCTACCCATGGCAGGGGGATTGGATCTGGATGGTCTTTAAGGTTCCTTCCAACCCACGCTGTGATGGTATGATTGTATGGATTAATGCCATCTTTAAAAGGCTGCCTTGTATCTTTAGCAATTGGTACTCTTGGTAATCTTGTGTTTTACAGCTGTATGTCTTCAACACTGGGGCTTAGACTTCCAGAGCAGCTCCTACATTCTTTTGGGGCACTAAGAGAACCTGAGTGCCTAAAGTGCCTCTGGATAATGGACTGAAATTCTTATGTTGCCTCATGAAGAGTCATTCTTAAAACTTCAGTGGTTTGTGTCACTTAAACCTCTAGGTGCTTCTGGGAAAGAGGGTGGAGGTGGACTGTAAGGGGGTGAAGGTGGACCCTGACTGTCAGCAATGATAATAGTTTCCAAGTGACACTGAAACTGCTGTCTGGCTGATGCTCTAAAATGGAGTGGATTAGTGGAATCCACACAAATGTTGCTGCATTGCATAAACTGCATTTCAGCAGCAGTTTGGATGACATTTTCATGTTCCCCTTTGCAGCAATTGTTTCATTTCTCTGCAAAAGAATAATTTAAGTAATTGGAATTTTCCTGCAGGATAGGAAAAAATTACCCGCCTTCCATCCCTTTCTTTTTTATTTTCCCATCTATTATTTTAATTGAAACCAAAATTGTTTGAAATATTAAATACCATTAAAGGCCTCCCATAACTAGACTTGTATGGGAAATACTTTTCTAACCTGCACAACTTTTGTGTTTTCCTGAATACTTCTGGTCTGCTCTGAGACAAAACCAAGCCCCTTTAAAGGCAGGAGTGCTCATGCTTGTGTTGCTATATGAGTCTTAGCATTATGAGAGTGGTATGTAACCCTCAGAAGTTTCAGCTTCAAAATACCTCATTTACTTCCCAACCAAAGAAAAGACTGCTAATAAAAAGTTCCATGATTTTGTTCTCTCTCCAGATCTTGAACAGGCATGCTAGCCCTTCTGCTGTGTGCTCTGCCAGTTAATGTCGAGGCCACGAAGAGTCTGAAGTTGGTAGGAATCAACACAGAGCATGGCCCCACATGTATTTACCTTCAAAACACACCTTGCAGCCTAGCTGAGTGAGGACTGAATTCCCCTTGGCAAGCAATGTTGCTTTGGGAGACTTGGGACTCACAGTCACCTGCTCTTTAGCTGTCATGCAGGACTTCAGTGGGAGTTTTGCAAGCTAGCCCTGACTGATATGTCCCACCTGCTCCAGAGGAGTTGTGTGTGAGGTGCTGAAGCTGGGCTTGGCAGAGGAGGTGAGCTCAGGCAGTTGGCTGCAGGTGCAGTTGAGAGGCAGAGCTGCAGATGAGGCCAGTCCATGGTGGCATGTGAATTTGGACACAGCAGAAATCTGCCAGGAAACCCTCCAGAAAAAAAGCTCTGGGCAAGTATGTTGTATGTTTCTGTTTTTTTTAATTTTTTTTTAAATTTTTTTGTTGTTGTTTTTTTGTTTTCTTGGTTGTTATTGCCATTGGGGTTGGTTTTTTTTGTTGTTTTGTTTTGTTGTTGTTTTGTTTTTCTTTTTTTTTTTCATAAGAAAGAAAATCATACCATATAAATGAGAAACAAAGATGAAGTGGTTTTGCTTAACTCTAGAGCTAAACAAGCTGGCAGAGGAATTGCACACCCTCTAAACAGTCTTCATTGCTTATGCTAGCAATAACATATGTGATGCTCCTGCTAATTCTGACCTGACTATGGTGTTATTCAATGTGTTGTCCTGCACTGTGGCAATGATGGCTCAAGGTATGGCCTAATCAGGGTTAACAGCCGAGAGTGACTTTCTGTTAACTTAATGTATAATGGCCAAAATTTGCCAGCTATTAATCTAATCAGTACTGGAGGACATGTTTAGCTAAGAATACTTTTTCTATGAACTATGTTACAGGCAATGTGTTCCTGAGCAATAAACTACCACTGTTTCTCCACTCCCATCTGAATAACACACAATAACTTTTTATTGAAAGATTTTTGTGTTACTTCAAACAGACTTTAACCCTGATATTCCTTCTATATGAAATCTAATTAAAGAAATGTGATTTCATTTTAAGAGGTTTTTCTCTGTCCTAGCCAGTTCATAGCAATTAGAAATCCATTGCTTTAGAGCCCACATAGGAGAGACTTGGATTACGAAAATTTAAAGTCTTTTTCACATGTGAACCACAATATATTAACTTACAATGACTCATAAATTAAACTGATGAAAAAAAAGGCAGGGAGGCTGGTAGCTTCATGCTTTGTAAGAGTTTGTGAAGGTTTGTGAGTTTTGAAAAATTATTTAAAAAAATGGAAAGCAGCCAAAATCAAGAACAAATGAGAGACGCATGAGATAAAAAACTACACAGTCCTTTTAAAGGATTCTGAGTAACTAATCCATCATTAAGAATCCTTTTAATGGCTGGTGCTCCTTCTAATTGGTTAAACTACTTGAGAAAGTATTTCAGTGCAATCATTAGCATAGAAAGCCTGATTGTTTATGCCTTTTGATCATTGATGGCTATCAGGGAAGAAGCTGGATTTTAATATTCTTGAGAAGGATGTGTAGAGTTCTGCCTGCCATCCATGCTTCTTGCTTGTAATACCATATGTCTAAGATCCTTAAGTTGAATAGAGATATCATCTTATTTCCTCTCATCAAATGCTTTCATAATAAATGCCCTTTGTGTACTGTTACATGCTATCCAGTGAGCTCCTTGGGAATCAAATAACTTAGAAGGAAGGGGTAGGGAACATGTTCTTTTTGTAGGTTGTGGGGACTATCTATGTTGTGCCTTGGAGATAAATGCTGGCTTTGGGATTTTTAATGATGTATCAGACTTCCTCTGATTCAATGTGAATTGTTGTAGGGGTTAAACCACCTGCCATCTGTATTTTGTCTCTTCGTATTTGGCCCAGGTCAACAAGATCTACCAGAGTGGTGATAAAGGTATTTATGCAAAGAAATGTACGCCCTGCTTTTGGTTTGGCAAGTTTATTGACATTTTCTTTTCCTTTGAAAATTGAGGAGGAGTCCTTTCAAGTGGAGTTTTCGTACATTTCTACTGTTTCTAGCCTTGAGACATTGTAACATTACTGGGTTCTGCTTTTGGCTTTTTCAAGTCGGCCCAGAGGCAACATGCATGCTGTGAAGGATGACAAATTATAAACTGGCTGATCTGGTGACATACTTTTGGTACCCAAAGATGTCCATGGCATTTGTCATGGGCTAAATTCACTCTTAGCATCAGTGGGTGCTCTGACAGTGTGTGGTCCTTAGTGACACCTGGTAATAAAAATCAAAGGATGAGGAGCTGTTGACTCCCTCAAAAAGCAGAGGCCCTGCAAAGAGACCTCCTGAAACTGGAGGACTGAGCAACACAAACCATGTGAGGTTGAACAAGGGAAAGTGCTGGATTCTGCACCTGGGATGGGACAAGCCTGGATGAGCAGACTGGGGAACGTGATGCTGGAAAGCAATGCCATAGAAAGGGACCTAGGGGTCCTGGCTGAGGGCAAGTTGAACATGAGCCAGCAGTGCCCTGGCAGCCAGGAGGGACAGCCCTGTCCTGGGAGCATCAGGCACAGCATCACAGCTGGGCAAGGGAGGGGATTGTCCTGCTCTGCTCTGAGCTGGGGCAGCATCACCTTGAATATTGTGTGCAGTTCTGGGTACCACAGTATAAGAAAGACATGAAACTATTAGAGAGGGTCCAAAGAAAGGCAACCAAGGAGATGAAGGGCCTTGAGGAAAAGATGTATGAGAAGTGGCTGAAGTCTGTTCAGCCAGGAGAGGACAAGACTGAGGAGGGACATCATTGCAGTTACAGCTTCCTTGTAAGGGTAAGAGGAGGGGCAGGCACTGATCTGTGCTCTGTGGCGACAGTGACAGGACCCCAGGGAACAGCCTGAAGTTGTCAGGGAAGGTTTAGGTTGGATATCAGGAAAAGGCTTTTTCCCCAGATGGTGGTTGGGTCCTGGAACAGGCTCCCCAGGGAAGCAGTCACAGCACCCAACCTGGCAGATTTCAAGGATTTGGATGATGCACATGGTGTGGCTCTTGAGGAAGGTGCAGTGCACAGCCAGGAGTCAAACTCTGTGATCTTTGAGGGCCCCTTTCAACTCATCTTATGCTATGATTCTGTGGAATTCCTTGGAAACCATAATTTTACTGTCAGGGATCTGTAACTGTATCTTTTCTGGACTGAAACCAGCAAGACCTTCATACTTAAGGGATCCATTACACAAGCACACATGAAGCTGAAATTTTGATCTAGAGAGGAACAGTACTGGTTGTAGAGTCCTACTGCTGCCTTCGGAAGTAGCCAGCAGCAAGGCTGATTTGTCAAGTCTGTCAAATCTAGTGTCAAGAAACTCTTCATTTGGTAGGATAGGGATATTTTATGCTAATCTGCTTCAGATTAAGGCTAGAAAGCAGTTTTTAAAACCACACTTGCTTCTGAATTCAAAACTGTGTCATGAATCATAGGCTCACACTGTGTGCATAGGTAGGCTCCATTATTTTGAGCTGTCTTTCAAAATGTAGATGGGGGCACACCCACAGAAGTTGAGCTGAGTGAATAATGACACAGTGAATTATTATGATACATATTGCTTTGGTTCAGGATCTTCTCAAGAAAATTTATTTGGAAAGGGGTCTCTTTTACACTGATGAGCAACTTCCAAGCCCTGAAAATATGAGCTGTGCAGTCTAGCTGTTCTCCACCTATATGTGCTCATGTGCTGCTCTGGCACACAGGCCAGAGGATGCAAATGAAACCTTTGGTTCTGGAAAGCCACATCTGCCACTCTCCCCCATGTCCTGCTTCCTGCTAGCACGTTTGCCAGTAAAACTTAACCCTGTGAACATTTGCAGACACCAGTCATAAAAAACAGGCCAGGCACAGCAACAGTTAAAACTTAACAAAAAAATAGTAAGAGTCACAGAAAATAGGTGAGTTTTGTTTCTCCCACACCTCCCTCTCAGCTGTACTCTTAGAAGCATTTTGATGGGAAGGAAAATAGTTACCATGAGTATTGTTAAGGGCTGCTGAATGTTTGATTTAGGCAAAGCTTGCAGATTCGATTTCTGGTTTTTGCTTATGCAAATGTAACAATGTAAATATAACAATGTCTTTCAGAAAACCCTTTCCAAAAGGTCTTTGAGACATTGCAACTTAGTTGCATCAAAAGTTCAGCTGTAGTCTCTCGCTTCCAGGCATGGCCATTGCGACTTAGACTGTAAAGGAAAAGAAACCTGAGGAGGGTGGTTGTTTCAGAACGAAAGGTGTGATGGCTGCCCACTCAGCTATTTAGTCAGAGGTCTTGTTTAACACCATCCTGAGTTACAGGAATTCTGCATTTAGCACTCTGTTATGCTGTATACTCCCCTTCCCCCAGCATGCATTTGGAAAGCCTCTGTCAGCAGTCACAGGGAGAAGAGACAGTTTCATGAGGTGAGTGGGAGGTTATCCCTAATTACAGCTGTGTTATACCAGCATTTTATTTCAAACCCTTCTGCTCATGTGCATGATTCACTCACTATGCTATGTGATTATCTACCTGACTTGTGAACTTCTGTGGTGAGGAGGAAATGCCTAGCTTGGGGAAGTAGCTATGGTAACAACTCACATAAAGTTCTGACGTTTATCAGAACAAAAGATAATGCTTAACTTGCTGACTGCTCAGGCCTCCAAATCTGTAATGTGCAGAAAAATAGACACACACACTGCCCACTTATCAGAGAGGGATTAAAGTTGAGTATCTAAAGCCCTTGACAGTTCTCCCTGGATTCAGATGCATCAGTTACCATTAATATAGGAATAGGTTCTTTTCATATAGGTGAGAAAAAGCTACAAATCTCTGCCACACATTAGAAACACGTCTGTGGGCCTGCAAGCTTTCTTTTGACTATGCCACCTGGCCTAAAAGGTTCCTTTCTCACATTACAAACCCTTCCTCAGGAACATCATAGGTTATCACTGATTTCCAAATTCTCCCTTCAGAGCGGACTATATGTCTCTGTGTTTCAGCAGTGGAAAGCCACAGTTTTGAGTGGGATCCATAATTAACAGCTCTGCAGCTAAGTCTCAGTTTTCTGTGCAAGGGGACCCAAAGTGTCATTAGTTCACTCTTGATCCCTGTGCTTAAATTAAAGGTTGCTATTAATTTAGATCCAGACTGAACATGGTTATCTTACCCTCAGCAATAAAGTTCAAACAGTTACAGCTCTCCATTATTTTACTGGGTTATATCATCCATAAATTTCCTGTTTATCTTTCCTCTGAAAACTGTACAAGGAAGAAGTGAAACAGAGTTCTCCAAAGTAAACTCTGGTCTTCTACACAGTCCGAAGCATCACAGTTCCAAATTATCAAAATGGATTGCCCTTTTTGTGTCTTGAGCTTAAAGAGCATATACCTGCCCAGTTTACTTCTAAAAATGCAGGCTAGACTGCAAATGAGTTATTTGAAAGAAACATTAATGTTCTGAAAACACAGAGGGTGTCCTTCCTAGAAGGTGTCATCCTAAAGCATCAGACTTGGCATTTTAAAATGCCATGTGGGAATTTGATAGGTGTGTTTGTTTAATTAAAGGAAATTATTTACATAAATTGCAACTCTCTGGTGGATAGAGCTGCAGGTATCATACAGGATTTTCTGCCTAATGGCTGTTTTCAGTCAGTGTTGAACTATATTGTGTTCTCATTTCTGTGTAGGAGTTTTCTACGTTAGAAAAACAAAACAAAACAAAAACTATTAGAGGTTATATTCTGTACTGCTATATTTATTTCCATTTTAAAACTTTATCGAATTTTCATAGCCTCATAGGAATTTTCATGGTGATTTACTCTGCCTTATATTCTCTAAACAGTAGCTGGCACTGGTCCCCATCTTCATTTTTTGCTCTGAGCACCTGATATATGATGCTTTTTTAGCTGGCTTGGTTTTGTACTGTCCTGAGCAAATACTTTCTCAAAGCAAGGATTTTCTGTCACTAGATTTAACACCGTCAGTGTAGCACCTGGCACTGTCCTGACTAGTGAGGATCACTTTTGGGACTTAGAATACCTGCCAATTTTGCTATCATTGTTTACTGGACCACTTTTGTAACATTTGTCTTAGAAATTTTTCTGTAACTATCCTTCTCAGACACTTTTGAGTGTTCCCAGTGATGAGCTGGCACAAACAGTCATGCTCTGTGATGGAAAATCAGTCCAGAAGGTTCATTTGATAAGCTGGTATTTAAACAAATTTCTCCTTTTCCCCTGTCCAACTGCCTGGTCACATCTGTTTGCCTATATCCTTGTAATCTGATGAAACTGATAGAGTAAATTTTTGCAATGAATAATTCAAACCCCTCTGAATTCTCCAGCTCTTTACTTTCCCCATATGTGATTTAAAGAAATGGATTTACCCCATGGTATTTTTTAGCAATCCAGACACACCAATCCTGAGCTGAAAAGGTTATGTCTTAGGAGGAATGTAGTTGTTGAAAGTACATAATTAATCTTTTCAGTGAGCATCCTTATTTCCCTTGGGATGAAGACATTAAATTTGGGGTTGTATTTTGAGTTACGTAGGAGGCTTAAAAATTAACAGGGAGAGTTTTGAGTCAGTCAGTATCAGGATCTTTTTGAACAAGTCCCGGGTAAAATGTTATCATGTTCATTGCTCTTCTGCTATAACTTTCTATTGAATGTAATAAGAATACTTTCTTTGAATGTAATAAATATAGGTTTATAGTGGCATTTCATTTTGCACTGCATTTCCATGTCTCAAAAATCTGTCATTAGCTGCTTCCCCTAAAAGATATGCAGAAGAACTCCCTGTCTCCTTTTTGGTCTGTTTACACACTCCTAGATATGCTTTATCACCAAAACCTTTCTGTTTATGGATTGAAGACATACAAAGTGCACAAATTGCTAGCCACAAATTGGTAGAAAAAATTCAGGTATGAACATTGTATAGTTAACTCCAAGACTTCCAAATTACATATTGTACTAATTGCATATAAAGAGGCAAATTACATGGCCAGAGTTGCCTGTTGCTGCTTGTGCAAGATTGCAAAGCACAGAACCTCCTTTATCTATACCACGATTCTCCAGCTATCAGCCTACTGAGGTGTGGTGATTCAGAAGCAACTTTTCCAAAGGTCAATACAGGTCACTGAAGTATCCTTGGAGATATAAGTTGCAGCTTACTTAAATCCTGGCTCGGCCAGGTTTCTGATTCTTGGTTCAGACTTATGACCTTCCTTTGTTCTCCTGATTAGACCATGGAAGTTGCAAAATACTATTGGGAAGTATGTGTCAGTGAAGCATGTTTTCCACACAATTTTATTGCAGTCAGTGAGATTCTCAGTGCTAGGATACTTCATTAGTAGTTGGATAACAGCTCTTAAACACTCACTCGTGGAACTATTACAGAAGTAATGTAGTGATATTGAGGGAAAAAAGATGAAAGTATTTTCAAGAGGATATCTTGATGAAGCTGAAAAGATATTATAGCCAACATTACAGGTGATAGTTGTTGCTTTTATTTTCTAACTAGAATTTAGGCAGGTTGCTGTCTGGAATCTCAGAATCCCAACACTTTGAGTGATACAACAAACAGCTGCAGGAATGTCCAGATCAAAGTGCAAAAGTGAAACTACATCTTTTTGCATATCTCCTTGACCTTAATGCCACTGAATCAAAACGTCTTGATATTATCTAAAACCACTGTGCCTTTCCAAAATTAACCCCAAAGTTGGAAAGACTGCAGAGATGAATTGCAGAAAGCTCTTGCATTGTACTGTCATTCCAATCCTATATTTTACAGACTTTGAGGGTCTCATCTGTGTTGTACCTCATGGGGATATTGTGCTAGAGATGGGAGATTTAAAGCAAGGATAATTACAGGGACTAATGTATATTTTCTCCAAAAGAATAGTGGCACTCTTGGAAGAAACTAAGCAGCATGCAAAGAGGTGATAATTTGGAGAGTCACACATAAAGGAGGCAGGAGCATTGTATTCAGCTTTGTGTTTGAGTTGATCTCCCTAGGCAATGAAATGCATGTATGTAACACGGTGTGATTCCGTGCAGGGCTGACAGCTGGACTTCAATGATCCTTTTGGGTCTCTTCCAGCTCAGGACATTCTATGATCCTATCAATGTTTCTGTGAATATGGACTCAGAATATAGCATGTCAAGCACCCTTAGCTTGAGTCATCCCTGTTTTCTGGCAGCAAGTTACTGGGGACCCCTTTAGAAACAAAGGATCTGGGCCCTCAACACTATGACCACTCAGGTGAAGGCAGGATTACCTAAATTAAGTTTGAGTAAATAGCAAGTAAGTGTGCTAGACCAGGGGCCTGCAATGATCCCACTCCTTTCTGGTAAGAAAAGCCAGCCTCGTTGTGTTAGCAGTATAACATCCTTCTGTGATTGAAAACACTTGTAAGGCGATGCCAGCGTGTTTCTGTTTGCATCCAAACAATAATCAAGATCTCACACAGTGATGATTTGTTGTCAGCTGTTTTTCCTGCACTAAACAAGTCTGACACCAGCAGCCCACGAGCTAATTAATTCAAGTATCTGGCATGGGAATCTACATTATAGCTATCAGCAGAATATCTGCAGAACTGAAATAACCAGCTAAGTGGACTGGTGTTTGAGGGAGATGAAGAGTGTCTCCTTGAGGTAGAAGAAAAGAAAGATAAATGCTGATTTACAGGATTTCCACTCTCCCATCCCATACATTTATCTCCTAGGGTTCTTTTGTTGCTTTTTTTTTTTTTAACAAAACATCGAAAGAAAACACTGAGCTGAATACTTTGGACTGAATATTGGCAACTTGAACTTTTATTTCCTTATTAATTTCCATCTCCCTTTTCAACCTTTCTGGTTTATCTTTACCCTCTTCTTAACATGCAAAAATAGGTTCTGCCATCAGTTTGCTTTTAATATCTGCCCAGGTTCCTTGATGAGACAAGATTGTGGTATGCCTTGCTGTTCAACAACCTTTATTTCTCCCTTGGGGGGACTGTTGGCATCAGACACTCCTAAGGCAATCAGAATAGAGAAACAGCAAAACCTTTAAGAATTCAACACTGTGGGTACAGTGTTCCAGTGTGGGCTGGAAGAGTTGTGTTGTCCAATATTAAAAAGTAACAGGAAGAAAATTAATATACAGAACATTAGTATTTTGACACCTTGTCAAGTTCCTCATATTTCAGGGGATTTTTCTGTGTCTTAGAGAGTTAAAAGAGCACTCATGGTTTTGCTGTCACTCCCACTGTATTCAAATAGAGCCATGGATCCACTGTCCCATTAGGAGTGGGGCCTGAGTTGTTTTCTAATTAATGAAAAAGTATTCCATTAGTATCCTCTCATCACTGTAACATTGAAAGTGAACTTCCCTTTTAAAAAAAAGAAAAAGAGATATGATTTTATGCCTCATGAGCAAAGAATAAATGTATGTAACTAGGTCTATAGAGAAAGTCTAGTTTAGTAGCTAAAGGCAAGTCCCAGGAGATCTAATAGACACATAGGTTTCTTTGGTGTTTGGTTTTTTTTTTGTGTTTTTTTTTTGTTTGTTTGTTTTTGTGTGTGTGCGTGTTTTTAATTTAAAGCAAATTAGATCCCTTTTGAGCAGCCAGACAAGAGCTGTATGGTCCATATACTTTAAGGAATTTAAGCATTTGTCTCACAGGGTCATATTTGCACACTAAAATAAAGTATTTGTGAGCACTATTTAGTAGTGAGTGACCTTCTTCAGTAAGAGACTCTTGGGTACCACAAGCCAATAAGAAAATATGCAAAAGAGAGGGCTGTTTCTCAAAACTTGTCTCCTTGCTGAGTATCCCTGCAAAGACAGGGGTTTCTCTCCAAAGTTGCAGTGCAGTGATCTGTTCCCACCTGTCTTTTGTATGGCAGATATTGGTACAGATTTAGAGTTCTAAAAGATATTTCTGACCTCCAAAGACAGGGGAGTTATAAGTGAATCATTCTGTTTAAACTGAAATTATTGCATAGAAAGGGAATGCAAGATTCATTAACTCCCAAGATAATATAAGGAGAGAGATAAATGACTCCTCAGGACTGCAGGGAACAGGCAAACACCTTTGGAGCACTGGAAGTCCAAATAGCTGTGTTTAAATCAGTAACAAGCACATCCCCAATTATAACTGTCTAGATCAAGAAGTCAGATTTGGAGCTGGGAGCACTCCTCAGTTTTTAAGGAGGGAGTCTACACAGCCATTCAAAAGCCCCATTACATCAAGCATGTCCACTTGCTGCCAGCTGATCGAACTTCAGTAACAATAATGTCACTGCAGCAGCATTGATTTCAAGATCTGAGCAATTGTGCTGAAATGAGTGCTGTGCTGAGCCAGGAAGGAAGGGAGTTAGCCACCCTTTTGCCTATTCTTGAACTCTTAAACTGCCCTGAGTTTGCTGGTGTTGGTAGCCCACAGAAATCTGGTTCTAAATCACAAGTTTTGGGTCTGATCCATTATGGTCAGTGCAGTTAACCTTCAGTGTAAGCTGAAGGTAAATGGCTGTGTGAAGTTGCACCTTTTGAAAAGTAGACATGAAGCTGGCTTTACCACTTACCCTCTCCAGTTTTGAAACGATTTCAACTTCTTGGCCAATTTCAAACAATGACTAAACAAAGGGGGGAAAAAAAACCTTAAACCCTCTTTATCTTGCCACTGTTTAATTGGGGGTTGGCATGACAATTTAGTTGTACATCTATGACAGTGTTAAATTACATTTATTGAGAAACAATTTTTGCAGCAATGCATACAGTTTCTCTTGCTCACTTTTGTATTGGCCTATAAGATTGTACTGCAGCATTCCTTTCCAGGTTGCTGCTGTGCAATCTGAGTGTTAATCATCAAATTAATTTCTGCTTCTGCTGGGCCTTCCACAGCACTTTCTTTTCTTTTTGCTTTTATTTCCCACATGTTGCTTTCATCCTGCCTTCGGTCATTTGCTATTATTCAGTTAATCCACTCTAGTGGAGTGGCAAATGAGACTGGCACTGAAGGTATGCTTGCTGCTGGTTCCCAGCAGCTTTTAATGTCATAATTGCAGCTGAGGACATTGTGAAAATGAATTTAATCCTTGTAACATAGTATGTCTGTTTGCTGTGTGAAAAGTGATCATGAGTAAGTCTGTATCAGGTATAGGTTAATTTAAACTCACTTCCTTTAATTTAATCCTTTCTACGGAGTCTGCCAGTTGCATGAATCAAACCTGAATTTAGTATGTTCAGTAAAATCAGGCACAGTGTTGTATTTTAAATATACTTCTCTTTAGAGGAAGACTTCTGAAAGCAACAACAAAAGTAAGTGTTGCATGCATCAGTGATTTTAGAAGGTTCCATTGCTCCTATTAGCCCTTGCTTGCTCTCTATCTCGTACATGTTGTAGCTACATATTAAAAAAGTTCCTAGCTAGGTTCTGCAAATCCCTGCATAGAAGAGACAAAGGCCTCTCCTATAGGCTGAAGTTTCCTAAAACTCAGGGGCACAAACTCATCTGAAAGAGATACCACACGTTTTCAGAGTAGGTTAAGTCTACTGAAACCTCCAAAGAGAAGTTCTTAGGAGCTGCACATCCTAATTGCTGTGTGGACATGATGTGAGTCAGCCCTGAGACATGCTGTGTGTGTTATGAAACTGCATGAGGACTCGGATCAGTGTGCACAACAGGTTGGTGAGTGCTGTCATGCCTTGGTGCACGTCTGTGCCTGGAGACGTGTTGGGAAATGCCTTCAAAAAGAAGATATCACCAATATTTTTGCAGCTTCTCTAACAGGCTGATGAATGATTTAATAAAGTTTTTATAAGATGACATTCTGCACACAAAGTGCCACGTTCTTAAAAGTTTGGTACAAAGGAAGGCAAGGTAAGGACATGTCAGTAAAGAAGATCTCATTTTGTTATGAATTAAAGTTGGTTCTTGTCACAGAATGTGTTTTGGTAGTTTGATGAAAGCATAATTTAATCAGATTCCACTCAGTTTCCTGGGAAAGGTACCCTAAGATATGCTGTTAACTTAACCCAGAGAGGGAGAAATAAAAGCAGTTAGAGCAAGGGTGAAGCAGCACAACTGTCCTCTGAAGTAAGGTTATCATTGTATTTGTTGTGTGCCATTGAACATATGTGAATACTGCATTATTCAGTATTCATATACAGAGTTAAGAGGTCAGGATCCGACAAAAGCTGACATCTTTTATATCTCTACCCTCAGTTTTCTGCAAATGCAGAGCTCCAGACAGATGATCTGGAACCATCAATTAATTCATTAAAAAAACCCAACAATGTAAATGCTAATTCAAGGGTTCTTACTCTCTGTGCTTACAGCACATGGACAAATGGAAATGCCCTGTCTGGATGGTGTGATTGTTTTTAATGCTTAAAAGTTTATTTTTTAGTGGCTCCTGAAAAGAACACACAGTTCTCCATGTTGTCTGCTCCTCAGGGAAAATGACTGTGCTGAGCAGAAGTAGCACTGGTATGAACCAAAGGATGAGAGGTGTTGCAGTCTCAGCACTAGTTTTGCACACAGGCAAGTCAGTGGGTCAGTGGGAATGCAAGCTGTTTAAATATTAGAAAATATAATTGCTGGAAATCACACAATTATTTATAATTACTTAGAAAAGCTCTGAAATTAAAAATTAAAAATATATTGTGTTAAGGCACTGATACATAACCTCTACACAAGGATGTACCTTTGGCAGAAGTATGCTGTAAACAAGAAGTAAATGGAAAGCCACTGCTTTAATGAGCTATCAGTCTTGAGCTTATGACAAGATGCAATCAGAGGAGGAAACAAATGGATAGGAGCTGAAACAGAGAAGCATGTGGGAAGCACAGTGCAAGCACGCTTTTTCATGGACATGCTGTGTGCATAATATCACAGTGAGCAAGGGGTCCCTGGGAGTCTCCTGCTTCGTGTTGTGGCTTATTTAGGCACAGCTCCCACAGACTTCTGAAAGGCTTTTGTCTTAAACTGAACCACGGAGGGGAAATTGGGGCTCGTCACAAAATGACGCTCAGGTATGTACAAATGAATCAATGTGCTTCCCACTATGCTGGCTTAGTGTTGGGAAAAAAAAAAAAAAAGAAGACAAGCAAGCTTGGAAGAAACAAAAGCACAGCTTTTTGTAATTATGGATCTTTTTGAGTTAGCCTGAGCCCTCCCCTTTCCTTCCTTTACCTTCCGCTTCTCCTCCCAAAATAATAACACGTTTTGCCAATAATTTTGAGGAAGTCTCAGTGGGCCAGATGGAATTCAAAGAGAGGGACCTAATAGAGTTTTGTTTCATTCTTTTTTTTCTCCTGTTTTTTTCCCCCATGTCCTGATTTCTTACTTGCAATTTCTTTCTTTGGCTTATTGCATGACATGGAGGTGGTGATGCAAAAATAGAAGTTAATGGTACTACCACTGTTTGTTTCTATTAACGTTTACATGCAAACTGAAGGCATTTTGGAAGAGAACCAGACTGGCCAGTAAAACCTTTCACCCTCATAAACTGTACATTTGGTTTGATTTTTGGCTTAGATCCCAGAACTTGTCACAAGCTTTATTATAAAGCTGTAGTTCAGCTAAAGTTTTGTTAGCTTTATTGCAACAGCTCCCCTCCTCCTCCAAAAAGAAAAAAAAAAATAAAGAAAAAAAAAAAAAAAAGAAAAGCTTTTGTCCTTTCTGAATCCTTTTCAAATTCTGTGGAGAAAATATACTAGAAAATGCAATTAACAAGATAACTGTTCAGCATCAATCATCAGAATATAAATGAAGTTTATCTAAAATTTATAAAAATATACATCACCTCCTTAAAATAGTCCAAGGGTGACTAATCACATAAACAATAAGGCAGTCACCAACACTCAAGCATGTTACAACTTCTGAGAAAGCACAGGCCTAGAAATGCCAAAGAGGAGTCTACAGATTGACTGGAAATTATTTGGACATCTGGAGAGAAGATTTTTTTTTTTTTATGTATGTACTTTCCCAAAGGGGTAATTTAGCTCTGCATGAGTTCACTCAGGGAATATATGAAAAAAAAAATAAAGGAAAGGAATAAAAAGGAATGTGTTATGATGTGCAATTATAAAACTATTGGTCTCGTCCTGCTTTCATGCATCCTGTGTCTCTCATGCAATGAATGTCCTTGGTTCAGGACCAAGTACAAGTGAGAGCAGTATGGAGTTACTGATAATGGAGTTACTGATAATGGGATTTAAAGGAACTGCTTATAACATAACCATTTTTTTTTTTTTAATCTATTGCTGCAGACTGAATGGTTATAGTGAGGATATATAGATCTACTCAGAGAGATCAATTTGTTTGTAGCCCTTGGTTGGAATTTGAAACATGGTCTTGTAGCTGTGGGTCTAATTTGAGATGCAGAAGATCAAAGTTTGGCTGTTTCTCCTGTCAGTCAATTCCCATGTGGTCCTTGAGTAAGTAGCTTATACTGCCTATATTTCAATTTTCTGTTGAAGAAATGGTAACCAGAAGACTTTATTTGAGGCTTGTTTAGACTAGTCTAAAAGGCTTAGATTGGTTCTTACAGTGTAGAAATTTTTAATCTTTTAAAACTTCTTCAGTCAGGAAATTATCATTGTCTGTGAGGTCTTAATTTTGTTTGGAATTTATAGAAACTAGGTTCTTAAAGTATTTGATTCCCTTAAAATGCAAACAGTCACAACAACTCAATTTATTTCACAACATTTTGGTGCCTAATTTCAGCAGGAATAATTATAACCCAGTGAAGAAACACCAATTCACAAAATTCTGAAGTTCCTGGGGTACCTGTAGAACTGAGTCCCATATCTCCTTCAGTAGTTGTTGTAGGGCTGTCTAGAAACAAAGCATCCAGGGAGCAGGATTTCTTGAAAATCTCTCTTCTTATGCCAAATGTTTCATGTTGGGATGTGAGTAGCATTTGTTGTGGGCAGAAGGACACACGTTTTCTTATTGCCACTCTTGAGAAGCAAGCAGTTTGGCTCAGCATCACTGAAATCTGGTTCCTGTGCCCAGGCTGTGGCTGGTGACAGCCATGGGCTGCCTCAGCAATGTCCAAATCCTCCCGCGGAGCTGTGCTGGAAGCTTCACCTGGTTGGGACCAAGTCTGGGCCTGGTAGAATCTCTGTCATTACTGGTGAGTGAATCTCTCCCAGAACTTGTCCTCCACTCCTCCCCAGAGAACAAGGTCATCTTGTCATGCTCTGCTGTGGGTTGCACAATGGAAAGTCAGTAGTGCGTCAGGATGTCCATCAGGAACCCATGGACTTGAGAATTTGTCAGGCAGGTGAAGACTGTACGTGCATGACCATAAGCCTTTCACAAGGAGGAGACTCATGTATGAAGCACAGTGTAGTATGTGGCTACTGAATTTAAGTTTGCAAGCAAAACATGTGACTCTCAAGGAGTCCTTAGTAAACACTGATTTGCAAACTTTAATCTGATAATCGCAAACTTTCAAACTGTACTTGAAAGCTTGCTTGCATTACAAGAAGAGAATGCAAAAGTAAAATGATGAAGGACTTGCATCCATCAATAAGGGGAAATCAAAGTGCATGAGGAAACTGAGAGTCCCGTGATGCATGGCATAGCACATACTCTGTGCTGTGTTGAGAATGTTTTAAGTCAGCAGGAGCCAGAGCCTCAATACCTCTAAAAGTCTGTCTCTCTGCTTTACATTCTTATTGCTTTCATTCAGGGGGAGGAAGGTTTGAAGGTCACAGAATTGGGCCATTTGTGTAACCAGAACCAGATGATTAATTATTTTTTTAAGGATTTTTTTTTTGTCTGAAAATTTTATCTCAGAAAAGCATGAGGACACACAAAGTCTGTGGTTGAAATTAAATTACATTAAGATTACAGAAATATTGCACATCACAATTCTATGGGAAGTGGATTTTCATTGTTTAGTATAAGAAAAAGAAAGACTAACAAGTTAGGCTACACAGCTGGGGTTTGTGCTGTGTAAATTGCAACAAATCTTTAAATATTGTATACAAGCTGAAAGAACATGTATTAGAAATACTCAGACTGAAAATTAATCAGTTAGCACAATTAACATTCAAACTAGATTAACTGTCAGTTTAATAAGCCCTCATGCTCCATTCTTTCATGCTGCCCTCTACAAAAAACTTGGAATTCATCAGTGGAAATATCACCTCAAAAATCCTTTTCAGCTTTCTGTTATTATAACCAGAGATGTATGTACTCATTGGAGCAAAATAAAAATGAATTTAATTTTTTTTTCAAAATCAGAAACAGATCCAGATGAGGATTTCAAAATTACAAGAACACTTTTTTTAATTTAAATTTCTGGTATGTTCTAGGAGAAATGCTGATTATTATCAAATGTGGAAGACTAGGTTGCAAAGCCCATTAAAACCTCAGGGGAAACTGCAAACAATTTTGGTGTGTTTTGAATTAGGCTTTTTCTAGAACAGTCTCTGGACATAGAACGGACTGAGAAGTATCTCATTATGCTGCTCCAAAGGCTCAGTTTATCATGGCAAACTGGTTGTTATGAGCACTGTCAAACAATCTCTTTCCTTCTCTGCACTTTTCTGGCCCAGTTTAGGCTTGTTTTATCCAGCCTCTCCCAGTTAGTGACCAAACATTTTTTGGGTGACTGTTGTGGAACTAAGGCTCTTCCCAAGAGGTATCACTGATGTTGGCAACTGGCTTTAAGTACAAAGAGGAGGGCTGGTTATGTGAGTCCAGAACATTCTAATGCTATTCATCCGCAGAGCTGGACAATGATTCTGGACACATTAACAGGCCAAAGTTTTAGCAGAAGAGAGGCTTATCCAAAAATCACTTTTTTTTTTCAATGAAGTCTCTGTTTCCAATTGGGTTTACTCTGGAGCTCTATCGTAGTTTCCCATTTCCCCTTTCAATTTTCCTTAGCCTTGTTCAGCTTGGGAGTTGATCCCAGCAGCAAATGGCAATGGACAGAGCTAAACAATACTGCAATGAACAGAATTCGAGTTCCTCCTGGCTTCTGCAGGTCCTCTGCTCTGTGTCTAAAATCCCACACCATGACTGTGTTTCCAGGAGCTGGCCACACTAATCCAGGATGAGGAAACATAAAGTGGCAGCTGCCATTCCAGGTATTTGCTTTTCCACACCTTGGTTGGATCCTGCTGGGCAGCACATCATCCTGGCTGGGCCAGGAGGAGAGCAGCAGTGCCATGTCCTCCAGGTGAGCTGCTCCACAGCTCCCTTAGAAGAAAGCGAAACCTCAGCTACTTTTCTTCTGGACTGCTTTCTGGTGGTTTTGTCTTACCCTCCCTCAGCACCAGGAACAGAGTGAGTCCAGTATTTTCAAAAGCCCTACTCTTTATGAATGCCACTGAATGGGCTTTTTAAAAGTTGAAGTTTGACCTAAGACTTTTGCTATTCTGAAAGGAATCCCTTTTACAATGAGCAGCATTGCATGAAAAGACAATTTTGTTCTCTTACTGGAGTGAGAGCAGAACTGGTGTTTCTGCAATTTTTCTATACCCTGTAGCTTTGCTATAAGACAATCCCCCTGATGCTTCTGGTGATGATAAATAAATGTATTTATATGTTGTCCTCTTACATTCTCGGTACTGAGGAAACAGAACAATAACACACTCTTGTCAATACAAGCACTGCCCTGGGAATTGACTAATTAACATAAAGCTCAGCCCTGCAGGGACATTTCCAGGTTCGTTTCTTGCTGCCTCAGCAATCTACAGGGTTTGGGTTGTTAACTGCTTTCAGATGCTCTTTGTCTTTCAAGAAAGAAATAAAGTACATCCACATTGCTTTAGGCAAGTTAATGTTTCTAAAGAACACTTACCTTTTTACCATATGCTTCATGGCAGATTAAAATCCTGAAGGAGCTAAGGATTATGTACCATGTACAGTCCTTTGGCAGAAAAACATGCATTCTGAACTAAAAGTGTATGGCTGAATGTGACATTTACATTAATTGTTTTTCTAGACCTGCATACTTAGAATATTTGATTTTACTCAAAATGATACCAAAGCAGTAGTTTTGCAGGTCCTTTGATTTCTCAGAATCTCTTGAGGGTATGACAAGCAGTTTACAGTGGCTACTGAGAAAATTGGAGAAACGTGTGTAACCACTTCTTTAAAATTCAAAGGAAATCTGGCCTAATTTGCAAAGAGGAGATGTGCTTAAAATTTTGAGAAGCTCAAACTACTTGTCTCTTGTGTGTGATCATATTTGTTCATGTGAGGTATGTATTTTTCATTTACATTCTTTTCTTTGGATGACAAAGCAAAGGTTTCCTGTATATAGGAAAAATATTTGAGAAAAGGGAAAAAAAAAAAAAAAGAAAATTAAATGAAACTTGAATTCTACTGGTAAAGAAAACCTCATTGTTTTTATTCATTTTCCCAAGATGGCTAGATTTGCTTTGCTCGGTGTACTGTTTGTTATTATTATTAATCTATTATTAATGGATGTCTGCCTATTGCTGCTATTTATGAATGAACAAAATCCTATTCTGCAGCTCATAGAAATCAACTGTAGAAAGTAACAGTAGAAAAATTTTCTGACAGAGGATTGAAAACTATTTGATAGGTCTTCAAGGGCTACGGCTAAAAGGACTCAGAAGTTACACGTGAGTGAGCGCAGATACTTTCAAAGTGTTTTGTAAGAGCAGAAAAATAAGTGTATGTGAAAAGTGCACATTGGAGAAAGCCAGCACCAGAGTGCATGCAGATACAGGCAACACCCAGAGTTCTGTTTTGTACACACATTTGCTTGTTGGTGCATGAACTGGCTGATTTTGTGCGGGTACTTCAGGCATGACTATCAGAAGACTGGGTGTGTATATTACTGTGTGTGCCTATCAGAACAAGTCATTAAGGTTACCCAAGCACATCTGATTCTGGTGTATAGGTTTCACAAAGTTTTGGTATGTGTGCCAGCCCATTCATTTTTGCCACAATTTCTAACAAAACAGTACAGTGTTTGCTGAAGATAGACAAACCCCCGAAAAAATATGCAGTGTTTCACTCTTAATCAATTATCTTGGAAAGGTTTAACTTGGGTCACTGTGGCTTTTAAGTTTCAAAGTAGCAAAGTGGATTGAAGGGAACTTTAAATCAAACTAGGAGAACATACAGAAACCAGGAAGATAGGGGAAAGTGAAATCTGATATGGAGCCAGCAGATAGCTGGGGCTATCTGGGCAGGGTGGCACTTTAGAAAAGAAGAGAGACTCACTGAGAGTGACTGAAGGATGAGGATTCAGAGGCAGAGAGAAGGAAAGATTGCTATAGCAGTGTTTTGAAGAGGATGAGGCACCAAGTGTCAGTCTTGGGGTGATCACAAAAACACCAGCCTTGTGCCCCTCTAGCACCTGGAACTTCACCATGTGTCTGTGAAAGTCACTGAGGATCTTTATTTCCTCTTATGCCCATCCACACGAGCACTGGCAATTTACTACGGTCACCATCTACTATTACAACTGCTGTGCTTGTTGCAGAGATCCGTGCCATGGATTTTAGTATTTCCAGCACTGCTGATTCTGGGAGCCAGCAAATGCAAAGACGCCAAAAACATGCTGATGAAATCTTAGTATCTTTCTTTAGTTGCATGTAATTAGATACCATTCTCTTTATCAGTATAATAACTTTTGATTAGTTTAGTCTGCCTTTAGTACACTGAAAAGTTTAAGGAAAGCTAGGCATAGCCAACTAGGTTTTATTTAACTTTTCCCTGGAGATTCTTCCGTACACGGAGTGACTGTAGCTGTCTGTCATACAACAGCAGCATGCTAAAACAGAGGGAACAGTGCATTTTGCCTTTATTGTCAGGAAGTGTCAGAAGTATTAATAGCCTGAATTTTGCTAGCTGGCTAAAATTCTCACACTGCAGTCTTGTGCATCAGCATTTTTTTTTTTTTACCACAGATGGTCATTTATGTAACATGGTTGGAAATTGTGGCTGTGTTCCACAGCAACAGGAAAATGGGATACATCTGCACTGTGTGGGGAAAAAAAATACAAATGGAGTAGAAGTATGCAAGCATTTAAATTACAGGGAAACAGGACTGTGATAAGCCCTGGACTGCACAAGCAGGAAGAGTGTCAGCCTCACCCATGCCCTGAAAAAATGGTCACATTCGTGGGCTACTCTATTGTACTGAGTGGAAGTTTGTTTATGTGGGACCTTCCTTCCCTCAGGACTTCCTCTGAGAGGAAATGTCGTCACTGTTCGGCAGGGGTCAATTGTTATGCATTCAGAACCCAGACATAAAATAGTATCACTGAATTCAACAAAGTGGAAAGGAATAAATAAGATTTGTCCATTTGCATATTTAGAAACGTGCCACAGTTATTCTTGCCCACTAATGCTTTCAGAGAGCTGAGAAACATCATACAAGTTGAGTAGCTGGGATAATACTGTTTTACATTTATCCCAAACACACTACTCAGTATTTGACAAATCTCAATTTTTTCATCCCTGCTATATGTCTGTGGCTGATGTGGGAGTATGATTTAAATGGAAGAAGGCTAGAAGGACTACAGCTTTAAAACCAGAGTTGTGCTCTTTTGGGAATACTCAACCAAGTTGGTTCTATGTCTTGGACCAAACTGCTCTGAATCTTAGTTGCGCTGGATGAGCACTTTTCTCTATGAAGACATATTTTCAGCTGAGGTGTCCCTAGAGTTTTAGTTTTTTATTGTGATAAAGCAGGAATACTGTTTGAGATAAAAGAAGCTAATATTGGTGTTGTTTTACCTTTGACATTGTGTTGTCAGTCAAACAAAATAACTCTTTAAGGGACTTATGGATGGGGAATAGGCTGAGCCCTTGGAATGACAGAATAGCAGAGATTGGAAGAGTTCTCTGCAGATCACCTCATCCAACCTGGTTTAGGCAAGGTCAACTAGAGCAACTTGACCAAGACATTGTCTGCTTAGGTTTATCTCCAAGCAGGACTCTTCAACCTGTTCCAGACACCTTGGTCACCCTCATGGTAAAAAAAAACAAAACTAAAAAACAAACAAACAAAAAACCCCCAAAGTTTTGCTCATTAGTTTAAATGGAATTTTCTGTATTTCGGTTTGTGCTGTTTCATTGTCCAGGTGCTTTTGTCAAGCTCATGGTAACTGCTGTTTTGACACCAGCCATAGCAGGAAGCAGACAAAGGCACACTCACCAGTGTGGCTGGTAAACCCTGGTCTGTTCCCCACTCACAAGGCATTGATAGCAATCTTACCCTCTTAGGTGAGTAGACTTTTTCACCAGTTGGTTCACACTCTTGTATCCATTTTGCATTCGGGATACCTGAAAACAAAGCAGCTGACCAGGGTGCAGAGCAGGCTGCAGGGCACTTATCTATTTGTCCAGAGAGGCACCACAGCCATGACCAGCGTTGGGGTTTCTTGACAGCCGGTCTCCTGAGGTGTCAGCGTCCATGAAGTCCTCTTCCCCATTGCATGCTCTAAACTAAAAGTAAATTGCTAATCCTCTACCACGCAGATTTTCCTGAGAGTGCAGTAAAACAATCAGGGGGACAAGAAAATGTCGTTTTTTCTTTCCAGTGGAAAACTTAAGAATTCGCCTCTAAAGGAAATCTGTAAAATAGAGCATACCACAACATTGCAAAACTGGTGTCAACCTCTCCTTTAGATAAAGCACCATAATCTAAGAGTTGTTTTTACACCAGCTAGGGACCTGATCCAACATGTTTGAACCACTTCCTCCCTCCTTCCCACCTTTCTGTGCCTCCTCCTCTCCCGGCCCAAGACGCATGATGGAAATACGCAGAGGAATAAGCGGAGGGGCTTTCCTTTCACAGCCATCCTCGCAACCTTTCCTGCCAGCCTTGCTCCGGGCCGTCCCGGGCCACCAGCCCCTGCATCCCATCGGAAAGAATGTCGCCTGTGAGGCAGAAATTCCCACCATGGGAATCGCGCCTCTGTGTCGCACAACAAAGGCCACCGCATTGTGTCCCCGTTAAGCGGGTGTTAAAATGCGCATATGTTGCCAGGGCTATTGCAGGCGAGGGCCCATTTAGGAAGCGGAGTTTTTTCCCGACCGCTGGCTGCTCTGAATCTCCCATATTAGCACATTAGCGCACATGCGGCCGCCTTATCAGATTAGCTACACTTGTCACAGATTAGTTCACCCTGGGAAGGACCCCCAAAGGTACCTTTGACCATTCATTCAAAAGAGCCAGAAAAGTTTTTTTTTTTCTTCTTCTTCTTCTTTTTTTTTCCTCTTTTCTTCAACCACCGGAGTGCAAAGCGAACTAAAAAGAAAATCTCTCTCTTTCTTATCTCCCCGCCTCATTTTGGTAACAGGATAACCAAAGGATAGGTACTACGGTGGACTACACAGAGAGAGATATATTAATGGACACCTAATATCCATCTAGAAAATATTTATTTAACCCCCTAAAAACATTAATGTGTTTTCTTTCCTCACCAATGTCAATAGTCCTTTGAGAAATTACCTTTCTTAAGCTCAGAGTGGATTTTTTTAATGTTTTGCTTCTCTGTCTTCCCCTTCCCCTCCTTTTTCATTACAGTTTAATTTGCAGCGTGGTTCAGTGGTCTCTATTCTGCAGATTAGGGGTGGGGGAAAGGAAAAGACTTGCTAATGACTCGTTACATTATTTTTTTAACCCATCTTGCTCTTTAAAAGGTTTTGATAGCTGGTAAAACAAACAGTGACTCGAAATACCTTTGGTATGACTTGCAGTCTACCCAGGCATTAAGACTGAGCCTAGAGAAGACAATAACGCCTTGGAAGTGCAGTGACAGCAGTGACACTCATCCCTGAATGAACTTGTGGTGAAGGAAAGTTACAAAAACATTCAGCTGAAATTGCTGGTTAGCACTCACACCTTTGGCACAAGAAAAACCCCAAAAAAACAACAAACGTGGAAGGAAATTGTGGTGAGGAAGGAATGCAGCAATTCCTCACACCTCGGTGCTTTCTAGGGGGGGCGTTCCACATCCTTGTGCCAGGTGTGGCATTACTGAGCACAACTGGAGCGTGTCCAGGGCTGCAGACGAGCTGTGCTGCCTGCATGTGGCAGAGGGGACAAACCCAAGACAAACGTGCTTTTCGAGGACTGGCGTTCCCTTTGTCATACATGTAGGCTCACCTGTGCAACCACCACTCAAGGGTCTAGTGCAGAATAATTTATCTAGGAAATTTAGAAGAAATCACAGTCTGAACTGTGGTTTGTTGGTTTTTGTTTGTCTTTTTTTTTTTTTGGTAACTTTGATTGCAGGTAACCAAACTGCATTATCATTACTAGAACTTGAACTGCTAATTCTTTTTTTCAACTTCTTCCACAAATACTGGAGCACAATCAACGATATTGTTTACTAGTCTGTTTCTCCACACAGGCTGAAACCTGGCTGGTTGCATGTGCTGTTTGTAAACAGCAAAAAGTACAATAGATGGTTTGTAAGGGTACTAGCATATTACCAGAGGCCGGAGTTTCAGTGCTTCTGAGCAAACAGCCTGGCAGCGTGCCCTGAAGTGTATGCTGTACTGTATACTGTACTATGACCACAACTTTAGGGTCAGAGCTCTTCTTTTTGGTTCTGGGATCATTTTTTGACAGCTAAATCCTAGTGGTGACTCAATTTGTAGATCCTGTTGAAATGCAGCAATATTTCTTTTCTGGTAATTTTTTACTTTATTGTTTTTAAGTCATAGTGCCACACCAGTAAGAGAGGGCTGTGAAGGCTATGGAAAAACCATCCCTTGGAACCCTATGTCAAGAAAACTTACAGCACACTGATGAGCTCTAGGCTATAAACAACTCCAATTTATGATCTAGAGAGTGAGGCAGCAGCAGTAACAGCAAAGCAGGGAAAAATATGTGGGAGAAATCAAACAGCTGGACCCTGCTTTTGCTTCTTCTTAGTTGTTGAAAAAAGTCTCCATGTTAGAAAGTTACCAGAAGGGTTCATTGGGGCATCTGTTTCTTCTATTGTCAGGAAGGATGATAAAACCTTACATTATTAATTTCCTGTGTTGTTTTCTGATAAAAAAGCATCAGTACTTTTATTTTTATATTTCCACATGCACCTAGTTTGGTACAGTAATTTCAAAATTCTGTTGTGTTGCATAAAAATATATATATACATGGTGTTAACTGATTTCTTCCAGTTTTTAATTTTTGTTTTGAAACAGTGTGATATAAAAAGGAACATTGAAAGTAGAATTCTAGTAAAAAACTGATTATTTTCCTGTCAGTCTAGGAATTAATTCTACTTTTCTGTGCAAGCAGTTTTTCAGTTTTCCGCTGACACCTTTCAAATGCACCTACTCTGAGTCTATCTAGTTTATGGACTGGCTTGAGTCATTAATCTGAATTTAGCAAAGCCATTTTGTGGATGACCTTTCTGCTTTTATCCCAGAGCTAGAAAAACTGCAGAGCTAAAGGCCTAAATTAATCTCTTCCTCAAATAAGCACATAGGAGTCTGGGCCAGAGTATGAATCTTCTGTTTCCATTAGTTATTGTCACTGTGCCCTCCCAAGTGCCACCTGTTTTTCCAGTGTGAGTAAAGGGTCCCAGTTTAAGAGATTCTGTTGAATGTGAAAGTGCTGACTTTCACCCACCCTTTGAGTGTTGTCTGCAACAATGTGTTTTGGTGCTGATTATGTAAATTTGAGTGTTTTCCAGAACCTTGATTCAAATCCAAGCAATAATCTCCCATGCCCCCAGCCCAAAATTTAACCTCAGTCTATTAAATGTTTGATTTTTAATCTAAATGATAAAACAGCCTGTCTTGCTTGCTTTGAGCAACAGAGTCTAAGATTATGACCTGAGGAATTTTATGTTTTGATTCATGTAGCTGGGTCCATGGCACTTAATTTTCTAATTACTTTGTGTTTCTCCACTTTCACAATGTCAGGCAGTGTAGCAGCCTGGTCTGCGAGTTACCAATGCAGCCATGACATACAGCATGTGGGGTCAGAAAGCAGTAGGGAGGCAGTGCTATTGGGGATAGAGGTGCAGACCGTCTGCTGGCTGTTACCCATATGTGGTGGAAAAAGAGGAAAGCTTGGACAGCATGTTTCTTGGCAGGAGCTGAGCATCACAGCTTCCCTCCCCAGCACTGTCACTTACTCACTTGCTTTTGTCACCTCAAGTGGTCTGGCTCATGTGCAGAGAAAAAAAAAACTTAACATGGCACACAGCTTTGAGCCTTCAGTTCCTTGATGCAGCTCTTTGAAGAAATTCTTGGCTTTGGTCATTTTATGACCTAGTCAAAAGCAACACACAATTTCACTTGAACTATCCATGGAATTTGAAAAACCTAATGTCTATCAAAATATCAACAACAAATTATTGAATTTCATGAGTAGCCTTTACTTGCTTCAACAAGCATCTCCTTATTTTAGCACACTGGATTAAACTCAGGCTTCATCAGACATGAATAGTAAATCAATTATTTTAAAGACACGAGAGCTGCTTCACTTACAAGTCTTTCCCATGCTGATGAGCTGCAAGCTCCATGGCTGCTGACCTGGTCTGGGATCCTTGTTCTAATAGATAATGTTGCTCATTGTGAGAACACCAGCTACGCAAATCCCGATGCTTGGTGCGAGCATTTGCATTCCAATACTCTCTGTGCTCAGTAAGGGTGTGCAGGGCTGGTGTGCTGACTCTCGAAGCACAATGGGAATTATGGATATGTGTCTCTGGGCCAACAATTATTTCCATGTGCTTGCTAAATGAGTGCAGGGAGAGAAGACTTTCCTCTTGTTTAGTCTCTATCGCTGTCTTTGGTGCTGTATTGCATTTTAATATAAACCTCCCCCCACAACTGCCTCACCCCAGCGCTGTTAGATATTTGGCCTGGCTTTCATTAAAACACTAGTGTATGAATAGCTGTAAGTTCAGGGCTGGAGGGCATCTTTGCTGAAGCTTGAATCTTTGGTAAACAACTTTCTGCACTTTTGGAAGTGTTAAAAGTAACTAAGCACCTAATGAAAGAGTAGCTGAATAATAGAGCTAGTCAAACTACTCCCACTAGTCTTTTCTGCTAGTAGGGGTAAATCAGTAAATGTTTTTTCAGCCATTATATATTGTTGGCAGCTCAGATTTCCTATTGTTGTGTGTAGGTTCACAGGGCTAAAGAATACCATGCTAGTATATATTGTACTGTCTAGCTATCAAAAGCAACAGGTTTGGTAGGACGAATTAGGCTTTACCTGCAGTCCGAACATGCTGGGCTACAAAAATGACAATATCAGAGCAACAGCTGGCTTAGTCACATAATGCACGGCTATATAGTCGGCATTTCTTGTTTTCATTTCACTTTCCTTTGTTTTAGAGAAAAAAAGGTAACCCTTGGGGGAAAAGACTTCCAAGTTTAGTGCTTGACCAAAGCTGCCTGACTCTGGCCCCAGCAGCCTGTAACTAACCCTCAACACAGCCTTTATTGACTGAACTTTAACATTTCTTTCTCTACATATAACATTGACACTGGCACCTCTGTCCAGCCACAAAATCAGTACCAAACAGGCCCTACTGCAGGGCAACAAGCTTTCTCACACTGCCCTTCCAGCTGTTGAAGAGTCATCTGCCATGGACTATCCCCAGGGTTAATAGATAAATCTCTCTGTACAGTAATGTACAGATAAATGTACAGAGTCTGCCCTTAGACTGTCCAGTTAGGTGTTACTCTGTGCTGTGTGGGTTCTATTTTAGGAAATGGTTTGAGGTCACCCAACTGTTCTTCACGTGGAAGCAAAAGCATTTGCCAGCGCCAGCTCTACTGTAATTTTAAATCTGTGCCTGTGCCAGGGACTGATGGAGGTACGCTATGGATGGCAGTGGGGAAGGGTTGGACTCAGGCAATGGAAGCTCCTCTGTCAGGTTCCAAGTGTTCCTGCTTCCCTGCACTCCTGCTCCACTGGGCTGTGCTGGCTGAGGGCAGCCCAGCTCCTGAGCCAGCCGTACCAGCCACCTCATTCCAGTACCCTGTTCTTATGGAGAAGGAACTGTGATATCCTGATCAGCCATAATAATATGTGAAGCAAGAAGAACCTGTTGGGAAGAAAATACTCCCTGCATTTACAGAGCAACTTAAAAATTACTGCTGCAAGGGACACTTTTCAGTCTAATATTACTGGTCCCAAATTAGACTGTATTGCTCTTGCTAAAAGGACCATCTCTCTTTGCTTCAATAATTTCGTGGAGGATCATATAAAGAGATTAGAAAAAAAAAAAGAATGAAATTAAGAATACACTAGATATTTTATCCAACATGCCTTGGTACTGCATATTGGTGATGTATGGCTAAATATTTTTAAGTCTTCATAGCACTGTGCAGTTCTGCGGTCCTGCAGAGTATGATACACTGCCTTCTTTCTTTTGCTTTTTATACTGAGCTATAAGAACAGCTGTATGGGTTCCTGAAGCAGCAAGTCAAACATTTTGCCTTTAAGTTCACTTTTGTTATCACATATGGTGTTGTAAGGAAATTTCCAACTTATTCAAAAAACTTTGGCAGTACATACAATTCAAGCCAAGAAAACCTCCTCCTCCTTTTCCCAGCTTCTGTCAACACCAAGTCAAGGGTCGGCAACTTAAATCCAGCTCATATGTAGTTGGCTAGCTCATTTTTTCATTTCTCCAGCAACAAAAACAGACTGCACCACTAAGATAATGGCCCTCCCTTCCTGCAGTGACTGAGGTCTAGGATCCCTCTTCTCAGGTGCATTGCATAACCTAGACCTTTGCTTTTTTATGCTTGGGTCAGATGCCCATCATATGTTTCACTTAAAACAAACAATGCTCCCAATATTCTGGCTTGTTCTTTTGATACAGTCTCTTAACAGGATTTCATTTGACAGCTAGAAATGTCAGAGAAAAGATAAATCTTTATTGGGATAAACTGCACTGTGTTAATTACTTACAGTGTATTTCACCTTTTGTAATAACCAGTCTATGTTTTTGCCGGGCTATATCTAATGTGCTTTGCTATAAATATGTCCTTATAGGCTTTTTGTGTGTCTATGCCAAAAATAGAATCAGGGATATAAGTTGTATTCTCTGTCCCATTTCCTGCCTTTGACAAATCTCTGTGTGCTGAAGGATGACTAATATTCAGGAACAGTTATATTCAGGACAGGTACCCATCATTGTCCCTATGGATCTGACTTAACTGCAAGTAAGTCTTCATGCAGGATGAGGGCTCTTTTCCCCCCATTCATCAGGCAGTTGAATTTGGATATGAGCACTGGATCCATGAGCTAAGAAGTTTTCATGCTCAAACAGCTTTCTCTGGACTTTCAAACACTGCTCGAATATCTACCATTTTTTTCCTACCCTAGATTTCAGTAATGCTACTGTTTCAGATGCTCTTACTTGGAGAGACAAGCTCTTCATTGATATGTAGGTTTTCTCTTTTCTTGTACCAACCAGCTGATTAATTTTACCCTGGCTGCTTCATTAGTGCAGCAGTTTTGTCAGATACATGAGACTAAAACCATTCATACAGCATCTACTTTCCATTCACAACTGCTCAACTAGAAGGTCATAGAGACAAAGCCTAGTTCTCAGAGAAAATGAGAATCAAAGTGATCAAGAGGTGCTCTGAATTTTTTAATTTGACAAATTACTGATATTGCAGGACAAAGAACACCACCATGTTCTGTAAAAAATCAGCACTATAAAAACTGAAGTGCAGCAGCTAAACACTGAAAAAACCATCTGGAACTGGATGCAAAAGGAAGGAGGTTTAGGAAGAGAAAGGATAGAAGATGTTGAGGAAGATAATAGGTAGTGGCAGAGTTAATTTATAAAATGCCGTCTTTTTAAAAGGAAAAAACCAAAATCAAGGGGGGAAAAAAGGATTGTGGTGGAGGGGTTGCTATAGTGAGAGTAATCTTACAACCTAATGTGTGAGTGTTCTCAAAAGACTGGATGTTCCAGTTCAGTGAAGCAAGATGGCCCCCTGCAGTATTGTTAGCCCCCTCACAAAGAAATTTTGCTTCATCTAGGAGCATCACTGTACCAAACACTAACAGAACTGCTGTGGTTTACCATTAGTTTCATTCAGAACACGAGGTAAACATTCTTTGCATATAAACATCAGTCAAAAATAGAAGTCCTCAGTTACCAACTTTGCTCTTGCTGCTTCCGAATGCCTCCTGTGTGGTTCTGGTGTGAGATTAAAAAAAAAAAAAATTGGGTTTAGAGTAATATCTCTGAACCCCCAGGAAATAAAACTTCACTCTAACTCATGTGGTAAAGATTGTGATAGGGTAATAGTAAAGACTGAAAAGAAGGTCTTGCTGGAGCTGTGAAGCCAGGCAAGAGGTAAAGGTTCATGAATGGAGGCAAACTTCAGAAAAATAGCAGTGTTCTACATGCATTTGGAGTAGTAACACTGATGTGTATTTTGTGCATGAAAAGCTTTTTATTTCTCCCGTCCTATTACCTTTCTCTGACAGTGAGAACAAGACAGCCTGCTTTTTTGAAAATAAGATAATGGTATATTGGCAACACTTGGGCTCTCAGGTTTTCACATTCTTTTCACTGACACAACAAAACACCATAAATTCTGTGCTTTGTGACAGCACAACAGTTCCATGCTTTAGCACTTGTACATATTGTGGAGTTGTATTACTCAATATTAATTGTGGCTGATAAAATACAGCACAATGCAGAGCTTGGTTTATTTAGCAGTTATGCAGGGATGTTCAGTTAGCTTCCCTCTGAAGTATGTGGTACTTTTTGGACTGCCATCTGCAACTTAAAGCATCTATTCAGGTCATACATTGCAAAAGCTAGGGAAAGGAGTGGAGAACCCGATAAAAAGAGACTCAAATATTTTCTTAGCAGTTAAATACAGCTGTTCATAAGGTTCATGAAGTCAAATAAATTCCTTTCCTGGTCCTGTTTTCTCTCCCCTCCTCCCCTACTTTGTATACCTCCATGATTTCTATCACTATTATTTGTAAGGCAATAACACTATGCCCAGTGCTTGACAGAGAATGTGCCAGAAGTTAAAGTGTTAGAAGAGAAATCTGTCTTATAATAATTTTAATTCACACTTTAGCTGGTTCTAACCTAACTAAGAAAATCAAAAATGGACTTGGGAAGTCTGAATGATGGTAAAAATTTAGTAAAAATTAATTTCTTTACCTTTCAATGCTGAACTTAACACATCACCTACAAAAACCCACCCAAGCTCTAAAAAATCACTGTGAGGTCTGTGTGGCCTTCTACAGACTGCTTTGGTGTGAGAGCTTGGATTGTTTTTGACCCTGTGACACTGAATGGCCAAGAGCTTCCACGCAAGGACAATGGTGCTGTTAGTGCCCATTACTAAAAGCCTTCTTGTTTCTTTCAACTGCTCACAGGCCTCCTAAACAATGACAGAAATCCATACATCATTAATAAGGAGATTTAATTTAAATTCTGCTCTAAGAGAATTCCTGGATATTCCCCTAATTTTTTAAGTGAAAATTGCCAGGGTCTGATGTAAGGCAGAACCTTAATGTAGAGAAGTGCTGGGCCTCATTTAGAAATGCTTGGAAATTGTAGTGGGAATTGTAGTCAAAGAGCAAACTAGAAAGCAGTACTGGCACACCAGTGAGCAGCTCCCATGGAATGAAATCTTGCTGAGCAGGGAGATGTCAGCTAGTAAAAATCAGTCTTCCCCTTAAGTAATCTCTTTTGAGCCAGAACATTTTATTAGTTTCACATTTCTAATGACGGTAACTTTATTTTTATTGTGACTCCATGTATTCAGTATTTCTAACAGCCATTTGTCACTCAGAATGGCCTAATTTTCATTAGAAAAGGGAATTGCTAAATTCCAACAGAAGTTGATATGAAACAAAATGGAACAGGATAGCCCAATACACTTTTGTAGTGAAAGGTCATTAATATACACATAAATAATTTTTCTTTTAATCATGAACACACAACACAACTCAAAATTAGTCAGTACAAAATGAACAGGGCTGTTTGTCACCTGAAAATAATGTAAGTTGACTTTGCCTCAGCTCTATCTCTACTGTCAGTGGAACCTATCACATGAGGAATGAATCCTGATTAGGGATTTCAGAAGGTTTTATTCTGCTGTCACTTTGGATCTGAAAGCATTCTTCATTTTGGTACTTTTGGGAACGTAAATAACAACACAGGATTTCACAGAAACTTTTAAGTTGGAATGTTGTTGATGTTTAAGTTGCATGAGAGATTGGTTTATACTGCTAAATCAATCCATCTGCCAGAGCAAGGCCAGAAATTACTAACGATGCCTTCATTGTATATACATAATATCTTTAAATGTTTAAAACAGATTTGAGTGTGTATGCAATCAGAATGAGCCAGCATACTAATGATTAGGTGGAGAACAACACTTGTATCATGTTCATTCTTCATAGCTTTCAATAATTGGGGTCAGTTTCTCTTTGGGTATATTTTGGTTACCTGTCAGATTATTTCTCTCTCTATCTGTCCACATATATATCTATTTATGCACACACACAAAAATATATCTGAATATATAGAGAGTGTATATACATATATATATATATATATATGAATATTTAGAGAGAGAAAACTTGGAAGAGAAGTTCTTCTGCTTATGCCATTAAATTTAATTCAGTGTTTTGGAATTAACTATTTTGTAGTTACACTATGCTACTCAGAGTAGAATCTGTATTTTGGCAGATAGAAATTTTGTTATGTAAACCAGACTCTCAGTCTAAATGCATTCCTTGTACAGGCCATGCAATGCTCTTTTTAAGTTGGGCAAATCAAGCTAACTCAAAAAGGTTATAAATATAGATATAGTTATAAATAAATAAATTGATGAAGAATATAAGAAAAACAATTAAATATATTACAAATATCTCCTCAGGTCTGCTCTCTCTGTGTTATGGCTGCTAAAGAAGGTAGCTGAAAAAAAAAAAATTCAGAGACTACTTTAAGGCATATTCCATGATTCTTTTATCCCAGGCCCCTTGATCTCTAAAAAATTGAGCAGGGTCTTATCAAAGATGTTATATTTACTTTAAAGATTGTTACATTCTTTTGCAGGTCCTCCTGACATGACACAACCTCGGGCACTTGTGGAAACTTCTGTTTTGAGGGGACTCTGGAATTCATCTCTATGTCAAGTTTTCAGACTGTACCTAGTAAGTACATGATTGCTTTACAGAGCAGTGAAATGTGATTTCTTCCCCATAAATGTTTAGGCAGCATTACGGAACATCAGTTTAATGCAGGAAATTAATGATTGTTTTCTTGGGGTTTAATTTGTTTTGAAAATTTAGGATAGGAAAAAATATATATGCTTTTTGGGATGAGATAATTTCTTGAAATTTGGGCAGGTTGATATTAGCATTTCTGTGTGGGTCAGTACTGTGCTTTTAAGGACTCCCTTGCTTGTTGCCAACCACCATGTGCTGATTCACATCAGAGGCACCACAAACTGGATTCTTTTAGGATGTCATTAAGCCAGGAGATGCAAATATAATATATTCCAAGCCACCAACTGGCAAATCAATTCACACTCGAATATTCCTTTGAATGCGTAAATAAGTTCATGTTGAGCATGTACAAGTCCTTTCTATGTTTGTTTTTACAAATATTTGAACAACTGTGCCTCATTAGCTAGAACAGTACCAGAGCCTCCATCATAACCTCACTTGAATGAATATGCATGAAATCACCATTAGTTTTGCGTTTAGAGTAATTATTCTGCACACATATTTAACCAGAAAATGGACAGCAAAGAAACCACTCATCTAATTTCCTTGAGCTCAAGTAAGAAAGGTATTTCAGGCCTGATTTTCTGCTGCTTTGCATCTTCTATGTTTCTGCAATATGAGTGTGAAACATTATCCATTCTGTTTTGGAAACATTTCACAACAATGAACAATACTGTTTCAGTAAGTAGTTATGTTATTCATCTGTCTGTATCTAATTCTTGCTTATGCTTAGAATGTAAACTTTTGAGAACAGGGACATACCATACTTTTAGTATGGCGTGCAGAGTGGGATCTTGTTCAGCGTCTGGAGCTCCTGTGACCCTTGCACTATTGCAGTGTAGTTTTGTAATGCTCAGGATGTGAGAGATTCCATTATCTCACATTTAGAATGTTGTACATTATAGAGGATATATGTAATCAAACTATACGTTCATGTAAGAGCCAAGAGAATTCTGTCAGTTGAGCAAAGGTCAATCAGGGATCTTAATTCCATGAGAAGAAAGAAAGGCAAAATATACTGAATAAGACAGGAGTTGGGAATTTTTACCTATGTTCTTGTAAATACATATAAGGCGACATTATGATCGTGTCATACCATGACCAAAAATGGTGATTTTAGTATGAGAAACATCATTTTCTGTCTATCCCTTCCGCCTCTCCTTCTCCAGCCCCACTCCTTTGTTCTTTGCCATTGAGTGTTTTGGTTCAAGTTAATTAAAGATTCCTGTTGCAGCCTCCTGGAGTGAAATTCTGGCAGCATGCCCAGCACTGCCATAGTCCTATGTAAGCAGCCCCTCCAGTGAGCTCCATAATGTCTCTAGGAAACTATACAAAGAGGAAGAAAGAAACTGAATCCAGATGGAATGGGAAATCAGATATATCTTCCATTTGTGTTGAAATCTGTGAAGACTGCCCCATAGGTTGAAAGAGAAGACAATTCACATACTCTGCAGTCTCAGGGAAAAGCATGTTTTCCCCTCACCCCTCCACCCTCCATTGAAGAGGAATCTGTGAGAAAGCGTTCAGTGAGGCTGCAAACTCAGTAATGCAAAACATGTTTTCCCAACTCTGCTTTACCCTGCTAGCTATAGAAGGGTGGATAGGATATATAGGATAGACCTGTCAGGGGAACACAACAAACAAAACAAACGAATCAAAAGAGTGACTCAGGCAGACAAAGACTCTTCCTAATGACAGGGTTATGAGAGAATTTAATATCCAAACCAACATTTTGACACACAATTCATAGTGAAAAGAGGACTTGAGGCATTTTAAATGCCCAACAGGAGAATAAACATGTCTAACACACTGAGCAATAACCACATCCTGAACTGCTTGTTGTTAAAAAGCACATTAAAAAGATTACAAAAATGTATGGTGCATAGTAATTTCTCAGATCTCACATGCATAACAAAAATCAGAAATATCCCCGGAGGAGCACAGGCATGGCATATTTTGTGTTTGTGAATCTTTGTCAACTTTAGTGCTTGGTTCTTAAAACGTAGCACAGTACTAGGTTGATGGTAACTAAATTACTGGATTAACAGCAGTGTCATTCAAAATCAAAAGTGTGGATATTTGCAAGTGTGCTTCATACATAAATCACAGTTTGCTTTGTGGCATATTTATGTTCACCAGGGAAATTCTGGAATTTGGTGGGGGAAAGGAAAGTTGGATCTACCTGCAGTATTGCTTGGTTTCTCTATGCATTTTATTTTACTATCAACACATTTGCTCTCTGATGGCCTGTTTAATTTTACAGGGGTTTTGTTGCTTATGGATGGGAGATACATGAAGATTAAACTTTGCCCAGGGCCACTATTGGAAAGAAGTGTTAACAGTTGATTTCTGTGTCAAAGGACTTAATTTTAAAATATCTGAGCAGAGTGATTGCTTGGCAGAGAGAACAACCTGTTGCAACTCAAGAGATACCCATTTGAGGGACAGACTTTGGAAGAGGTTATGATTCAAGGTTTTAGCCGACAGTTTAGTGCAATACTTCAGGTGAGATGAACCTGATAATTGCAGTGCAGATTTCCCCAAATAGCAGGTTGACTGAAATAGCTCTGGTACCCTGTGACTAATTGGATGTTTTGTTACCACAATTTTTTTTCCTTAAGAAACAAAAATGGTCCAAAACACTGTCCAGGTGAAAGGGTAATAGATGTATGCTGATATGTGTGTTTCTTGCCCTTTAAAACCTTTGAAGCCAGGCTGAGGTCAAATTACTGAAGCAGAACAGCTCTGTTGACAAACATGTGGTCTTCAAACAACAATCCCAGTATGAGAGGTGCTGCTAATTTAAAATAACTGAGGGGAAGGGAGAAATAAAAAAGTAAAAGGAAAAAAAAAAAAAACCAGAGGGAAAAGCAGCACGAAAAGTCTGCACAAAATCCAACCCAACTGCCACCTTCCCTGCTAGCCTCCCTTTGTGAGCCTGCCTTCCCCACCGCGTGAATCAGCCATGGTTGGGGTTAAATGGGTAGCTTTTGTCTGCTCACAATGGCCGAGAGTGACAGGTTGAGCTAAATGATTTACTGGTGGAGATGATTTGAAGGACAGAGCCAGGCAGCCTTGGGAACACACGCACAAGAAAAGGACAGTAGCGAATCAGCCTCTCCTCCCCCTCCCGCTTTCATGGTTTTGACTGAAAGATCACAGAGTGAGACTCTGACAGACACAAGGACCATTGAGAAGCTATTTTTATTACTTATCCGTGGCAGCCTTCCTTTGCTGAGGACAGACCTGAGGTTAATTAACCTCACTTTTTTTCCCTCCTTTTTTAATTTTTTTTTTTTAAGTTGTTTTTCGCATTGGGGAAGTGAGCCTGTAAGTTGGCAGGGTCACATACCATGGGCAAAGGGAAAGCCTCTGTGTGAGACTTGAGCACAAGAAAGCTCAACAAACTCATCTCTAGCCAAAACAAAGCTTTGCACAGAGCAAGGCGATGCAGCGGGGCCGTGGCGGAGGCAGCTGCTCGGAGCGGAGCCGTACCAGCTGTTGTCAATTGGAATGTGCTAGAAGGAGAGCTCCCCCCGCCCCGCCACGCTGCTCTGGCGGCAGTACCCAGGGCTAATATGGATCCCAGATTGTTTCCTGAGCACTGTTTGATCTGGCTGTGTGGGCAGGAATGAGCTTGTTTGCCGGGATGCGGGATGCAGCGGAGCACCCAAGCGCAGGCCGGGCAGGCAGGGACACGACGGCGAGCTGGCCATGGGCCCTCAGCTCTGGGCCAGGCCAGGACTCCTCTCTGCCTGAGGTGTGTGGGGTGTCCGAGAAACACGGCTGTGGCAGGGAAGGGGCGTGGCAGCTGGGGAGCCCCGTGGGCCCCCAAGTTCCCCAGCACCCATCGAGGACACCCGTGGATCCTGCGTGGGCTGAGTGGCCCAGGAAGCCCAAGCATCATCACCAGGGAGCTCATCCTGCTCCGGGCACCAGGGCTTTGTTGGACTCCAAGGCAGCGGGCGGAGCAGGAGCCGGCCTGGGTCAAGGACAGCAGAGGTGGCAACGCTCCAGCCTCCAGTCAGGATCCCACATCCAGTGGGATGCTTCCTTCAGTAGTTAACGCTCTGAGAATTTCAGAGGAAAAGTGTAAATTTCTCTTAGTGAGAAAAGGAACTTTCCAGACGGTTGCTGTGAATTAGTCTGAGAAGACCCAGAAGGTAGTCCATAGAAGATGTGAAGGTTGGGTTTATGGATAAATCAGAACCCATGAGACGTGTATTCCTCGAAAGAGGCAACACTCTCTTTCTGTTCCATATTTCGTTTGGTGTATGTATATTGGTGAGCTATTCCTCAAGTGCAGTGGAATAATACATCCTGTTGCAGGTTACAACCTGCAATTAAGTCAATATTCGCTTCTGAGAGATAAATAGAAATGGCAAAAATTCTACAAGTACTACCCCCTCAAAAAAAAAAGAAGTAATTTTACTAGTGCCTACCACCTCATGACATCCCAGATCCTGTGAATAAAATCTTGTGAATGTGCATCAAAGCTTTATTACAACATATTTAGCTACCTTAAAAAAGAAAAACTCACTCAGCAAATATCTAATATCTCAACCGTCTCAACCAGTTAAGGAAGAGGCTTGAACAGTAAGACCCACTGTGCGCAAGAAGACATAGCTTTTTTGATGGCTATCTTCAAACTGTACTCTCATTTTTGTAATAATTTTAATGAAAATTTGTAGTTATTCAAAAGAAACAATATGAATATGTAAGCATTATGGCAAAGCTGCATTTCCTATCAGCAAGCTTGTAAGATATGACTTAGGAGAAAAATGAAAGGATCTATAAAATGGAAAATTTGGAGAGCAGAAGTGTTTGTTATTAGTTAGTCTCTTTTACTGTAGAGTTGCAGTACTGTGGAGTCACAGTGTTTTGTCACATCATGTATTTCTAATGGGCACTTGAATGCTCAATTGCAAAGAAACATTTCTGTTTTAAAATACAAAGAGCAAAGCAAACTAAATCTAAGAATATAACATGGAACTATGGTATTTTCTTTCTTTTATTCTGTGAAAGAAAGTAGCATTTGCTGAAGATAAAGCAACTCTTAAACAAGCTTACCCAACAGTCTTCCAAATATGAATTTGCCACTCTAGGTATTATGGAAGGTGCAAATAGAAGAAGGAAACTTTCTCTTTCCTTTGCTCCCAGCCATAATCACTGTCACTATCCTAGCGTGCATGAGGAGTGCTGGGATTGCTTCCTTCCTGAAATCCCAGAAGAGTAAGTGTACTTTAGTACATGTTGAGTACTACAAGGAATAGGTTTAATGAGTGTTGTTCTTGACTGGCTCTGTACTAACAGATCTTTCCATTATAATTTGCATCTGTTTCTGTCATGGCTGATTTTCTGATTCTTTTCCAAGCCCTTCTCTTTCAATTTCTGCATCCATATCTAAAGTCCTGGTTATGCTGCTATAAACATCACCTTCTACGGAACTGTGTACACAGTACTCTTGTAGGACATACAAAGGACATACCATCCTTTGTATGTTGAGCCCTGCTTTAAAAAGTGAAGTGCTTAAAAAAAAAAGGAAAAAATCTTATATATTACATAGGTAGAAAGAGTTGATTTGAAGCTCAAGAGTGACCCTTCAAGAACCAGGGCTGCGCAATAACAGTGATGTTTGCTCAAAGTTACAAGTGTCATTTACCTTTGGTTCTCACCTTGCCATTTACTGTGCATGAAATTAGCATAAAATTCCAACTTTTTAACCCTTTACAAGGGTCGATAAGTCCTGTCCCTTCTTGTTCTGTGATTTTTCTTCTTACCTTCACTTTTGTTTCCTGCCGTTCTTTACCTGCCTTTTCTCTCACTGCTTTAGGCTTCCTTGTCTCATACTCCTTGTGAGTCACTCCAGCTGTAATAGTGTTTAGAATTTACAGGGTTTAAGATATATGGCTTTGAAGGTAAAGAGGGAAAGACTATGTAAGGGTGGGAAAGGATGCAAGGGCTCCATTTCATTCCTTATTATCATGCTCAACTGGTAGTATCACAGTTTCGCTGCCTCTTTCCTGTTTTTCTGTGTCTGAGCATTCATGCTTTGGCTAACCCAGCCTGAGTGACTAGATATCATCTACTGGCTAAAAAAAACATGGAACAGGACAGTGTTGAGACACTTAAAGGGGGGAGCAAAATGGAATACCCACAGTCAGGGAGCAGAGGACAGTGTGGGATGCATGGTCTCTGTACTGCAGCTAGCCCCAAACAGCTGGGCAAGAGAGTCCCCTCCAGCCACTTGGCACTGTGCAGTGGCATTGGGTGGCCTCTGATGCTGACATGGGATACGTGGGTTGGTCTGTTCATTCCAGCAGGGCACAGCCCTGGAGCACGGCTTGCAGCCAGCACTTAGTTCTTGGGGAACACCAGCCACTTAGTTTCTTCCCATGCTCAACAATTAATTCCTTCTTGCAGACCTTTCAAAAGCCTTTCTTTACATTACAATTCTTTCATTGCTTTGTAAGAGCTTACGTCACATCACAAGACCAAAAAGCACAGTGCAGCTTAGTGTAACTTGACCCTGATCCAGCATTTCTTTGTGATGTGTCATGTCAGAAATGTAAAGAAAACAACATTGTCCCTTTCCTATTAGTTTGGGCAGCAGTGGCCACTACAGGTCGCATTTAACTTCTGCCTGGAAGATGCATGTAGTTTATAAAACTAACAAGGATTCTGTACTGGAATTAGGAGAATCCATGTTTATGAAGCTTTACATACATTTTGGAGAGCTGAATGTCAGCTTAACAGCAAGTGGGCTCTGAGTTAGTGCTGCTGGGGTGGTTGCAGAAAAGCTGGCTCTTGTAATTCCTGTGACTTGAGAGGAAAAAGTCATGAAGGATACTGTGATAAAGTACTGTTTTGTAATGTCTGTAGATTTTGTTTCTTGGCCTATTCAATTTCAAGTCCTTTTAAATAAGCATTTTCCAAAATGGATTTGAGACATCTTGAAAAGGCTGAAATTACCCTTAAAAATGGCATGAGTAAGAAATTCTAGAGCGTCCTAGGCCTTGTTATAAATTTCCTCCTTTTACTGAGCCTAAGCAGGAGTGGCAAACAGGACCTGTTACAGCTTAGACTGATGCCTGATCACATGAAAAGGAATAATATCTGTATTAGGTTTTTCATGTCTATGCAGGAAATGATAATCCTGACTCCAACTGCAGAGTGTGTTGACCTGTGGTTGTTTACTGTGAGTAACCTGTCTTTTATGTCCTCAGAGCTACAGCCTGTTTGCATTGAAACATCACACTCTCAAAAGCCTTGCTGCTCCCCTGCAAGGATGACAAGTGCTTCTTGTTTTAAAAAAAATAAAAATTATAACTTTATTACCTTGAGGATGGTGAGCATGCAGCACTGATTTAAAAGGCTGATGTGATAGTAGGAATTGAGGATAGTCTGTATATAGAGGATCCTAGGGCAGACTCAAGTGCTCAACTTCCAGTCCTGCTACGAACCTGCTGAGTGAGCATGAACAACTCCCCATTGCTGCAGTTCCATTTTCCCTTTGATTTTTTAATCTCTTTAAGCCTTTTGACAGCACCTTGTGGTGTAAGTCCTGATCTCACCTTGCTTGTTAGATACTGGTATACTTTGAAAGATGTACAAAAGTTGAGATTTTGAGTTTCCAAACTTCTTTGCAGGGATGCAATATTGTAATACTCGATAGGATTCGAAGTTCTCTTCACCAGACAAAGTACTTTTGCAGCAGAGATTATGCTTTCTATCACAGTCTTGTTTTCTCATCCATACTTTCTCATCTGAATCAAAGTACCCAAGTTAGATACCAGGTTACAATTGAATTATTAATTTAAATATCTACCACTGATGATTAGTTTTTCTCTATGGTGAAAAAGGTGAGACCTTTGTGAGTGTGATATATTGCAGAAGACATTTGAATGAATGGGCTGTTGTAATTTTGAATCTAATGTCTAATTAAAACTAGGTGCTTTATTTTGTGGATCTTTTTTTCTATAAAAGGGAAAAAAAACCCCAAAACACAGCAGAGCTCCCTGCCTCCCTCTCCCACAATCCTCTATAAATACATATATATAAGATGATAGAAAATAAAAAAACATTACAAAGACATCTGCAAGATTTCTTGTGAGAACAGTGTACATAAATAAGAGGTACTTTTAATTTAATTTGCAGGATTTCAATTTTACTTCATTCACTTGAAAATATTTTCTTCAAAATTTTACTTAAATTAATTGTGTCATTAAGTGTAAGAGCAATCTCAAACATTTGAAATGTTTTTCTCTGCAGGCAAGGTTACATTGGTCTGGCTTTTGACCTTGGAGAAAACAGGCACCTTGTGGCTAAACTTATTTAATAGGATATTCACTGAACTTATTAGAGATCTACTTTAACAAGAGGTGAGTGGTACCCCAGAAGTGTTATTTCTGTCAATGCACTGTAAAGACAGAACACATGGTTAATCCAGATTTAGACAGCACATTGCGGATGGCTGCGTTTGATCAGCTGTACTGTACAGGAGCTTCAAAAAATAAATGCAAGAGATGTGCGCAAAGTTAAATGGAGGTTTGGTTCAAAAGCCCATTATCTCTGAAATTTATTTCTGAGATATTATCTCTGAAAATGTCTATCCTCCTTAAGTCTGTCGAAGTAGATGTAGCTTTTTAATGTTATTTTCTACCTGATTTCTTCTTTTGGGCCTTTGCCTCCCTTATGCATAGAGCCCTGTTCCTGCTTAACTCCCTGGTGGGACGTCCATGTGTATGTGTGTGCAGGGGCAGTACTGCCTCAAAACCTCCTCAGGACTGAGGACAGAATCAATTTCTTATGCTCCATGGATGGGGCAGCAAGAAGGGTTAGAGGTCAGGCCAGAACAGGATCTGGTGACAAGTAGGAAGGGGAAGGGACTCCCTTTCTGATCTCAAGTGTAAGTGAAGGTGCAGCCTCATGGCCTCAGTGCCAGCGACCACCCTCCGACCTCTCTCTGGGTCTGGAGGCAGACTGCTGGATGTGCACATCCATGGGCTCTGTGAGTGTGGCCATACAGGTATTTATGGCCTCTCTGTTGCCCTTGGGATTAGTAAGGCTATTATACTTTTTATATTGAATGATTTTGGCATTCAGTTTTTTTCTGTATCAGAAGATGTAATATTAAAAATCAGGCTGTCCACTGAGATGCCTGTGATGATGACCATAAACACACATGTCTAAATTCTGACAAGGGTAATGAGGCTATGCAATTCTGCACTGGCTGGATATTACTCAGGGTTACGTGATCATTAGGGACTCCTAAGTTGCCCTTTTTGACTGCAGAATTCCCAGGATCTCCCAGACTGCCTGCAGTGGAATCTACTGAAAAGTAACAACCATTTACATTATTCTGGCTTCCAATTTCAAGTTGTAATGAAATCTTTTCAGAGTGACTGTGCTATAAAGCCCCATGACCTATTTTAGCCATACTACCAGAGGCAATTTTGTAAAAACTGCACTGTCAACCATGAAAGTCCATCTCGAGTTACATCAAGAGTATCAACAGCATATGAATGTGCACCTTTCAGTTAACATTACTAGAACTTACATGCAAACATAATATGTAGGTTGCATTATTCTCAATGGGCTTAGAATATCTTTGCATTACTAAATGTAGGGCAGAAGGCTTTTTATAATTATTCAACAGTACCTTTTTAGGAAACCTGCCCCCCAGTTAGAAGTAAAATGCTTTTTCTGTATTTTTTAAATGTTAAAGAATGAGGGTGGCAAGAGCAGGCTGAAGAACTCCAGGCTGTGCCCTTCCCTGCACAGCTTGAACTCTCCCTGTATTTATCTGAAGCAGATGTTCCAGGCAGGATGCACGTTGCAGCCAGAGGTGAGGAGGGAGGTGTACAGGGCTTGAATGCATTTCACTACAGCTCCCACATCCTGTTTACACATAGCTGCTGGCCTAAGAACAACGTAGGGAATAAAAAAAGGAAGGTGGAGGGGGCTGTGATGGGAAGGAATGGTTGGTGGGAGTGGTGATACCAGCACCACTGCTGGGTGTGCATATCGAGAGTGCCGGAGATCTGTGTTTCTCCTTGCATCACCCTTTGCCAGCAACATTTTCTCCATGACTTTTGGCAGGCATTGATAGACATGCTGTCTTCAGTCATAGGGGAGAGAAAAGGAAGAGGGGGAGCAATTAGTTGGAAAAAAAAAAGAAAAAGGGCAGCTCACCTGCAGAGAAACTGTACTTTCTCTCATATTCAGCAATGCTGCCCAGACTCCAGAAAAAACACAGCTGGAATTCACTGAACCAACTTTTCTGTCTCATTAAAATCTTGGACTGATTTTTAATATTAGAAAGGCATTTATTGAATCACTGGTGGGCAGTGAGAAATACTAAGAAAGCTAAGGCCCATTTAAGCAGTCAGCCTGTTGAAGGATGGATTTTTTCAAGCTGGATACTTACCGGCAATTTGATTTCTACACACACAGAGCAGAGAAGAGCCCACTTTTCTGTGCACTGGAAATGCACTTTCATTTTATGTTTCCCTTCCAACTCATTGCACCTATTCCAAAATCATCTGCACAAATTCCTGTCTAATGCTAAGGAGATAAGAAGAAGTGTACATATATACTCTGTTTTTTGTTTTTTGGGTTTTTTTTTTTTTTTGGTTGATTGGTTGGTTTTTTTTTTTGTTGTTGTTTTGGTTTAGGTTTTATTTCTTGGGTGTTTTTTTTTCTTGTTTTTTTTCAAGTATTACTTAAACTAGATTGCTAAGTCACCAGCTTTTTATAGCCAAAGATTCATACAGCTGCTAGTGACAAAATACACAGGAGGCAAAAATGGAAGAAGCAATTTTTCTAGGTTGTTTTCCAGGAGGTTCATAATACAATCTGGGAACACAATGCATCTGTTAGGTGTCCCTGTAATGTCATATTCTGCAGAGACTGGCTACTGACTTTACATCTACATGGTCATACACACATACAGATAGGGGGTTTTGAAGGACATGTACTTTCCTATGCTTGAATGATATTAATTTAAACATTAAACATCACAGATCAAATAATGTCTCATCAGTCAATACAAATCAACATATATTGCAAGGCAATATAAAAAAAGCTTAACACAAAAATATGAAAATCTGTATTTTAATAGGTTATTATAGTCTATTTATTTTATCTCATACCCATTAGAATGTTTTATACTAAAATCACAGCATAAAATTTTCTGTTCTCTCAGTCCAGAACATATTAACTTCTTTACCACTATCTTTTTCTTTTTTTTTTTGAAAAAAAAGGATCCATCTTAGTGCTCAGGACTCCTCATTTTTATACATCATGTTCCAGCAAGAGACAGAAACTCCTAAAATTTGTGCTAAAATAAGCTACATTTCCCCAGATGCCTTGCTTTTCTTTACCCTATTATATTTGGATTATTTAGTTATCCAAGACACTACCATGGTGTTAGGTTTTGATTTTCTTATTTCAAATCATCTAAAAGACCAGAAATTTGGGGTCAAACTACAAGATAGAAAGAAAATTTAAATTCTGATTATTCTCAAGTCCTTTCTCTAAGCTTCAATCTATTTAGCACTTGAAACTCAATCTTTGGATAAAGAACACCAGTCAATCTCTTTGTTGCTTCCCATTTGTTTTTGTATAAGACAGCCTATCGGGTTCCTTTTTCCATGAAATAGCTATAACAAAATAAGATCTTACTGTACTATTACTTGTAATCCCAGCTCACATTTACAAAGCTTTGTAATTGCAATGTTTTTTGAAAGCTTTTCAAGCTTTTATTTGAAAAAGGTATTATATCCATGCTAAAAAAGCAACCATCTTAAGGTCAGGCAGAGGCTGCATGAAAAGTGTTTAATTTTGTGTTGCAAAAAAGGTTAGAACAGGGTGAAGCACTGTAATTGGAAATACAGACAGACACTGTTTGAGGAAGAAGGCTATTTTATCTATCTCAGTATTTTCCATTTCCCTATCTTTGTTAGTATTTCATTAGAGAATCTGGTCTTTTGCACCAGTTTTGTGGTAGTGTGTTCTACCTTCCAGCATAAAACTTATTGTTAAAGCAAACAAAAATTACAAACCCATCAAGGAAAACATTTTACTGGAGTTACTGGTAGGCAAACAGCAATATGCCATTTTCTGGCTTAAGCCTTTGGGCTCCAGTTCGAGCATGTTTGCAGCTTTGAGGGTTTCTATTGCCACTTGGAAATATTCTCAGAATTGTGCCTTCAACAAAGACCTTGTGAAGGACAGCATAATATCAAAGATGTGTAGCAAATGGAGGATGAATATTGTATTAATGGTATAATGCTAAGAAACCATGAATAACAAAAGTCTGAGTTTTAAACCAGACTCCACTTCTATTCATCTTTTACTGTATTTCCAAACAGGGTAGAAGTTAAGGCAACATAGTCAAAGACATGACAGACAGCACTCTACTAATAGGAGAAGAAACTCAGCTACTCAGCACGAATATGGGATATGGGCATTTTCTAATTGTTTCCAGCAACTGAATAGCCAAAGCAATACACCTAATTTGGTATAAAATAACAAATCATAGCAAGATCAGAATATAGCCTGTGTGATCTGCATACAGAAATTATTTCTGTATAACTTGATTATGATAAATAGAAAAGATAATGATGGCAAGATACCAATATTTCTTGCTTTTTCCTGCTTCTGCAATGCATGCCCAGTGGTCCTAATTTACAAAGTAGAAGTGGAAAGAATTTCAGAATTGGCTTCTAACAATTGCTGTTACCATTTTTATCCTTATCTATTTATACTTTAATCATGCACAGTGGTCAGGAGTGGTACCTGACTGTGCTGACAGTTTTATGATATATGAGATGACACACTTTTTGTTCCAAGAACCCTGTTGTCCTGTGGTTAGAATAGGCACTGAAAAGTTTCAATAATCACTCTATCTTTTTAATTTTGTGGAAGATTTTTGATCCTCAGTGAATTCTGTTGTGTTTTGAATGATAGTAAAGAACCTTAAATTCACACACACACACATACACACACACAGAGAGAGACATACACACACACACATATATATATATATATATATTTAATTTATGTATTAATTATCTTTCTTCACCTGAGCAATGTGTAAATAGTTTCCTGACCTGTTGGACTGAGTCTAGAAGAGGGCAAAGAAGATGGCCAGAGGGCTGGAGCACCTCTCCTATGAAGTCAGGCTGAGAGGGTTGGTGCTGTTCAGCTGGAGAAGTGAAGGCATTGGGGAGCCCTTGGAACATCTTCCAGTACCTAAAGGGGCCCAACTCATTGAAGGGAGAGAGGCTTTTCACAGGGGCATCAAGTGCTAGGACAAGAGTTAATGGTTTCAAAATGAAAGATTGACACTAGGCTGTGAGGGTGGTGAGTCCCTGGCACAAGTTGCCCAGAGAAGTTGTGCATGTCCCATCCCTGGAAATGTTCAAGGCCAGGTTGGATGAGACCTTGTGCACCCTGCTTTTGTGGAAGGTGTCCCTGCCCATGGAAGGGGGGTTTGAATGAGGCGATCTGCAAGGTCCCTTCCAACCCAAACCATTCTGAGATTCTCATTCCTTGCCATTGGCACTTTTTTGTAGGTAGGCTGAAGAATTATTTTGTTCCTTCTTCATTCGCAGAGGTGATGAGGCTGAACAGAGAAAGTCATCACTTTGGTGAAGATTTAGTTGCAAATCATGTAGAAAGTTTAAAAGCATTTGGCATTCATACCAGTCTGCTATAATACTGAATAATAATACTATTCATTCTCATGAAGAGGATAAATGCTTCAATAAGGCTTAATGTTCAGTTTACAGTCATTATTCTGGAATGGGAATAACTCAGAAATACAATTACGAATCTACTGTGTCTGATGACAGTTTTAATTCCGTTAATAGTGAACTTGCCACTGCTAGAATTTCTTATTCTTTTTCTGCAGTCATATCTATAGACAGTGCACTTGACTCAATTTAAGTTATAAGCAATATATTGTTCATATTGCTAACACTCTCTGCTCTGGAACTTTACTTGCAGGCTTAATTTCATGGTTAGTGATTTTATTGTGAGAACAGTAAGGACAGATGGATAAAAGACAGAATGCTTTCAGTTTGTTTGGATTTGAAGAGCATTGTAAATAAAAAGCAATGAAACTTAGCAAATCCAGAGCAGCAAGTGGAAGATTACAAGCTCTATCACTGCCTGCAAAGTTTTCTTGTTTGATCACCTTGTGATTTTAGTGCAGAAAAGACAGGTTATGCTCTCAAGCTAATGAGATAACACTAAATTATTAATTTTAATGAGTGCTCAGTATTTGCACTTCATAAAACCCACAAACTTCATAAAATACAGGGTATGATCTCAAAAGGTCATAATAATATAACCAAATAATTAATACCCCATCTTCTGTCATTCAATCCCAAACCTATGTCCCAAGTGCGAAATAACTAAATTTAGCTGACCACTAACTTTTGATAATGACACTTTTGATCTAACGAGCTGTCTTCTCTTCTCGCCTGATAAGATAAGCACAGCCTTTGAAATATTTTAAGGTAAAACTGTTAATAGAGCAAACTGTATTCACTATGCCAAGTCTTGCACACAAACCTACCATTAGGCAACCAAAACCAACTACAGGACAAAGAAGTAAATGTATAAATGTCAAATGCACAGTTAAATGCAAAGCTGAGGATATAGACCAATTGAATACAGTTATGGCATGATGATGACATTTTATAAACCTATTTTACTAGATTTTTTTTTAGAAAGCTGCAATAATTACAATGCATCAATACATTTTTAACAATACCGGTCTTAGTAATAGTTTAAAACATGAAAAAATTGTCATAACTAAAGACACTGGATTATGTAGCTATTTAATTAAGAAAGAAAAAGCTGTCAATGGCCTTTGTGGAGTTTGTATGATAGGGAAGAGAAAATAATGAAAAAGCATCTGCAGTAGAAAACTGATGTATCATGAAAAGGTCTGGTTTACATTTATGGTTTAAAAGAGGTTTTTCTGTGTCATATCAAACTATCTCGTGGGAATTTATTTTAGGCAATATAGAGATTAAGTTTATTCAAAAACCAGCTGCTAATTTTGGAATTGTATAGGAAGGTATTAGCCTCATCTTGCATGATTTGCATTGCAGTTTTCCAGTTACTTTCCTCAGCACATTTCAGATTATCTGCACATTCAGAGGGTTCTTAGCTGCATTAACCTTTGACACGTCTTCAGAATGTGTTCATTCACTATTCTAAAGTCTAACATCCACATTTTCCTATCTGTACATGTATCTGTATCTAATCTATTTTTCTTGGCTTTCCTTCTCCGCCATACTCAGTTTTACAGATAAGATGGCACAACAGGGTGATATATCAGGGCGATGTGTACAAGGCAGACCTTAGGAATGAGGACAAAAGGGGAAAGAAGGCCCATCTCCATGCTCTGTACACAAATATCCACTGTCTAAGAAAAAGGCAGGAGGAACTAGAGCTCTGCTCATGGTCACCAAACTGCATCACCCCTTAGGGTTATTGTGTGGGACAGCTCACATGGCTGAAAGGTTGTGTGGAGGGACACACAATAAGAAAATATTCTCTTCCCTTTGTTCTCTCAGAACAAAGAGAATTGTGTTACACACTGTCTCCTTCAGATAAGGGAGTAGATGAAGCCTTGTTTAAACAACTCAGGAAGTCTCTGTACTTAGACCCTAGTTCTTTTGGAAAACTTTCTTTTCTCTGATATCTGCTGGAAGGGCAACAACATGCATGGTCAGCAAAGAGGGATTACACATAGCTGCATCTGCTATTCACTTAACAAGACAGGACTAGCTGGTTTGTAACAATCATTGATACTCTTGGTTATAGGCACCATGAAATAGGATTTCAACCTCCTGAGAAAGGGGAGCAGATTTAAGGTTATTCTGGAAAATGGTAGATGGGCCACCACAAGAGAGAACTTCAAAGAGGAAAGGAGCTCACAATAGGTTTGCAGATCCTTAATGACAGTATCTTCCAAGTACGTGAATGATCCAGCCCCATACACAGAAAAACTAGGACATGTAGCAGAACATCAGCTTGTCCAAGCAGAAAACTCATGAAGGAGCTACACTGCAAGGAGACAAAACTCAAATGGAAACAAGAGTAGTCTTTACCATTGCATTCAGAATAAAAGGCTGAACAAGGAAAATGTTCATAGATGGGTTTAAAAAGGGTTAATTAATCAGGTTGTGATGGAAGTGGACCAAGCTGCCTGTGAGATGATGATGAGTGTATCAGTCTGCCCTGACCTGACCTGACCTGACCTGTTTAGCATCTTTAGCAAGGCCTTCCCAGAGGGGATGGAGTCTGTGGTCACTGAGTTTGCAAACAACACCAGTCTGAGTGGAGCAGCCACTCAGAGACTTAGGGCAGAGCTGCTATGCAGGAAGACCGAGACAAATGAAGGAATGAGCCAGCAGGAACCTTCTGAAACTCAGAAAGGAAAAATGCCAGTCCTTCATGTGGAAACAAATGAACTCCTGCAGTAGTACAGGCCATTGTCTCACTCCCTAAGGAGCATCTCTGTAGGAGAAGACTTGAGGAGCTGGCTGGACATGAGCTAGTAGTGGGCTCTGGCAGAAAAGGAGCTGGAGTGTATTCTAGGCTGCATCACCAGGAACATGGACAGTAGATCAAAGAAAGGGAAAGAAGTCCTTTACTTGGCATTGTGAACCTTCACCTAAATACTAAGACGGAAAGATGAAAAGATGAAATGGAGAAGATGGAATCTCTGTCCTTGGAGGTTTTGAATTCCTGTCTGAGCAAAGCACCAAATAACCTGATCTTGAAGCATGAGTAGAAGCTTGGACTAGAGACCTCCTGGGATCCCTTGCAGCTTAATGATCCTCTAGTTCTATGATTAAGAGGAACAGAAAAACAAGCCTTGGAAAGACAAAGGAGTGGGTTCAGATCAGAAGAAATATGCCCTCGTTTCATGATTCTATTTCTTAACGTCTGCATCCTAAAAGAAAAAGTGTAGAAGGTTTTCCCCAGCTAGGTGAGTACACAAGACAATCTTCTTGCAAAACAGCTGCCAACCTGAAACACCTCAGTACTGGTGAGGTCCCAGGAGCACAGGGAAGTTCTGCCACAGTCCCCACACTAACAGAAGGGAAAGGGGTAGGAGAGTTCCACCAAATGAAAGTGTGAACTGTCATTTGGAAAGTATTTTTCCTCAGAAATTTGCATATTAACACCTTGATGACAATAAATCTGTCCTTCCTATAGAGGGAACTTGAAAGATTCCAGAATGCAATTTATTTTAATGTACTATTTTATTTTGATTTTAAGGCTATCCCTGAGATTATACTGTCTAGCAGTTTTCTCTTGTCTCTTTCAATTTTGCTGAATAACTAACATGAACCCAGAGGCATCTGGCATAATTCTACCAAATATAGCCTACTGACGGGATGAGAGAAAGAGGTGCAGCCTGTTACTGTATCTCAGACAATCAGGAGACAAATTTTCATGTTTATTTAGCCCTTGAAAGTAAACAGTGAGAGGAAAGAATAAGTGATATCTCAAATTTTTACAGAGGTAAATTTTACCAAGATTAATAGCTCTGCTGTTACCTCAGCCATATATCAGAGGATGAACTACTCCTTGTTTAAAAATGTATTTTCTAGAGCCTAGGTTCAAGGGCGTAAAATGAAATAGAAAAAGAATATCAGAAGGTAATGCTTGGCCAGCCATTTGATGTTCTGAACAATATAGCTGCTTGTAAGTCAGCTGGGTATTTATAGCAATTTCCCCAGTATGAAGGGCTATTGATAAATGCTACCATTAAAACCTTACAATAACTGTAATAATATCTTTCATTTTTAATAGAGTCTTTGATCCTAAAGGGGCAGCTCGTTTACTGCCTGTTTTCCAATTAAGAAGGGCATTCATGTTTTATGGCCTTCATCCTATTCATCCTGGTTACTGGAGAAGGAATTAACCTGTAGCTCTGGAAAACCTAAACCAGTTTTCCATTTCTATATTCCCTCTTCATTGCAGGGTCTCTGCAGTTTCTCCACACAGAGTGCTGTAGGCTGGCTCTGTTTATCTCCTGTCATTGATATGATATGACATGGTATTATGTGTCCTGATGTTTGCATTATATTAGATCCTTTTATATCAAGATCTCCAGACAAGTAATCATATTCCATTGTACTCTGTGCTGTGTGGAGATTTATCAGAAAAGGCAGCCGACAGCCCAGAGAGTCTGCAGCCTAAACCAGACAGGGCAAAGAGAAACAGGCGTTTGATCCAGTGAGGGCCTCAGACATGGGAGTAGACTGTAAGCAATTTACCAAATTTATTTGGGAAGACTGTGGAAGAATAGGGAACAAACAATTTCTGGGTTTATTTCTGTTTTCACACGGAATTAATTTGGAAAACTTCAGTCCTGTACTTGGGTCATAAACAACAGAAAGTAAAGCACTGGGCTAGACTCCTCAAATGTCAGGATCATCTGAAGTTTATAAATATTTAGCTTTAGGGAAGCTTATTCTAGATTATAGCAATCAATTTAGTAAAATAATTTTGGAAATCCAAAGATTTTTGCTCTGAGATGAATCTTCTCTTTAGATAGTATTTTCTTTCCAGGCTGAAGTCTATTTAGAAAATAGAATTTGGTTTGGTTTTTTTGAGAACAGCTCTTCAAATTAAGTGGTATTTTTTTTAGCTTCTTTAGATTGTTCAGTAAGATTTTTGATAAGTATTAACAAGGAATTGCACAAATCTTCTGCAGAGCATGTTGCAAGTCTTTATTGCATCCCTCACAGAGAGGAGAAGCTCCTTTTGGAAATGTCTCATCTTCCTCTCCTGCAGCACCAGGGAGATCTGGTAGGTTACAGAGGGACAGAAACAGGGACACCCCTTTAGACTTCACTGCACCCCAAGTAAATGCCCAAAGGTTTTCTTGAAATCAGCTTTATGCCCCTCAAAACCTGAGAAAGGGCAAAATATTTCTACCATAGGCTAGGAACAGATCCCTATATAGATTAAATGTCCAGCAGCTTGACTGCTTACCTAGAGATAGCCCACAGTACATCAGCTTCTCCTTAGAAATCATTTAGACACACCTGGACTTTCTGCAGCCTTCTGGTGTTGGACTGGAAGAAGAAGGTGAAAAAGGGAGAGACTTAAGCTGAAACGAACAGCTTTTTAAATCAATTTCAAATTTCAATGAGTTTCTGATACTGAATTTCAACACAGCTATCACTATTAATTCAAAACTCTTCTCAGTGGTGCATGTCAAGGTGAGACACCTGTCGTGTTCAGAAAATAAAAAAAGTTTATGTTGACCATGTTTTTTTCCTATTATCTTGGCCTTTCAGATGCCAAGTTATACCTTCTCAAATATTCTTGAGGAATGTGTGTGTGTCTATATGCATGTACTGTCACTGTAGTGGACTTTCTTTTAATACTTGCCCCATCCAAATGAAAACAAACTTAAGCTTTAAAAATTCTTTAATTCGTTGAAAGTGTAGAGATTTATAAATCCACAGTCGGAACATGAATTGCAGACCTTAAAAGACAGATTATGTTTCCAAATCACAAGGACAAGTATGACCTTCATGTAAAGCTATGTGTTTTAGCCTATGGGTAAAAGTGGTACATGAGGAGATTATTTATGTTTAGGTGTGTAAATAAGTAGTAAGTCTTTGGACACCCTACTTATATTTCCAGCAGAGACTGCCAGCAGTCTTTTATTTCTGTTATTGTTTCAGGATGCTAAGACCACAGGAACACAGCTAAATGAGATGTTGCAAGTGCAGAAGTGTCTGCAGCACCTCTCACCTTCACATCAAAGAGGTCTGATTTGAAAATGTGCTTGACTTAAATACAATTATAGTTCCATGACACTCTGGTTTGCTCCTCCAGACCAAACCACTGCTCTGTGCAAAGGTAGCATAACTGGGTCCTTGGTATTTTATCTATCTGATCATAAGACAACTTTAATCCTGCACTGATCATGACAAAAGATTGGAAATAATTCTAGGGAAATTGACTGCATTTGTACAAATATTTTGCTTTGTTTTATTTGGCTGCAGGAGTAGAACTGTGTCAATTGTACAATGACACACTTGTATGATTTTGTAGAGGTAAAATATTTCTGAAATAATTGAAGGTGAGATGTAAAGAAAATAAATAATCAGAAAGCCATGTTCTTTAAACATTTTATTTGTCTAAAGCCTTTCACTTTCTGAAGTATTTTTCTATTACTTCAAAAATGTAATAACAAAAAAAAGTCTCAGGTTATTAAGTCCTCTGAAATAACCATAACCAATCATAGGCCATCATTATTTTAGTATCTTCAGTGATTAATATTCTTTTATACATGCAGATATATATATATATATATATATATATAATCTTTGTGCTTTGTCTGGAAGCTGCCTGCATGGTTGAAAGAGCTGTTCTATTGGCAGGAGTTCAATTCTGTACTATATCTTGCACAGTACTCTCTTGTAGTTCAAGTTTAGGCAGAGTGCCATAAAAATTCCACCTTTATCTTCTCTGTAGTTATATGTGGTAATACACAAGCACTTGATGCTTCAGTATCCATCCTTTTGCATAATGCTCCACTAATTCATCCAGTAATTAGGAGTTTTGTGCTTTCTTCAAACAAGGAATGCTTGAACCCATATCTGTCACATTAGTGAAGTGCTCAGGCCATGAGGTATTCTGGTTAACTTGTTCTCCACCCTTTCTCTTGAAGTGCATCCAAAAACTCTACCTTCATGGGCCAGAAGGAGTATTGCCAAGAAGAAACCTGGCTCTAGCTTCATGTTCAGACATTTGATTAGAAAAGGAAGAAAACCAGGGATGGCAGACACTCCTCCCTAATATGTATGCATGTTACATAACTGTTAAAAGAGCCTTGGGAGAAGAGTAAAGAAACATAATGCATCTTATTATTAAACAACCTCCTGAGAAGATGGCTAAATATGAACTGTCTTTTCTGCTTGTAGTAGCCATGAGAAAGGTAGATTCAACGAATCTCCATCTGTGTTTTCTCAAGTCTATGGGTAAAATCATTGTAGCATTCATTGCTCTCCTCTTTCTTTTTAAATTAGCACTTGGTTCCTTTTTAAGGACTTTTGAACATGTTCCCATGCACTTCATTGCAAGGCAGATAATCACCTTGCAGCTATTGCACATTTCTACAGCAGTTCTCTTGGGCTTTTTATTAAGGAAATACAAGAACACTCATGTTTTATTCTGCCAATACCAAATATGATGGAATGCCAAAAGCTAATATGAGAGGTAGGAGAAACAATTGTGTAAGAATTTTGCAGTTATCAGAGTGCTCTCAGGTATTCACTGGAATAAAAGTGCTGCATACTGTTCAAACAAGAAATTTAATATAATCTTTATGCTGAAAGAAATACATCCTTAATAAACAAGAAAGATTAAAAAATAATTATGAAATCAAGGTTCAGAAGTTGACTGCCTCAGCTAAAAAAATCCCCAAAACAACAGAAAAAGAGTCAGCAAGATGCTCCAATACTTCTGGCACCCAGATCATTGATCAGCATGACATGCATATCATATTTTTGCACCTGGTTATATCTCTTGTATGAGATACTAAAATTCCTGAAAGCTCTGCTTAGACAAAGTCTATCCTTTCATGCAGTTAGGCAGGCTATTAATGTTGTGCCTTGAGAACAGTGGCTCATAGCCCACCTGGTCCTACTGATATGCCTTTTCCAGTGAGAAACATAAGCACTATTTAACCTAAAAAGAAGTTTGAGAGTTTAAACATAAAAACTAATGAAAATTTCTGTTCATGGGAGAATTTTTAGTGATGGTGATAAAAATATAACTTATGGTTTCAATTTCTGACATATTTAGATCTTTAGAATGGACTTTCATAGGGATCGCATACATTTATACAGAATATAGACTATATAGATATACATACATACATATGTAGATGTGTGTATATATTTTATGGATGTGTATTTACACATTGGCACATTCTGTTCTTCATAACTGAACAATATTCCCACTGAAGAGCTTAGAATTTGGCTTTGTTTGAGAAATAACATTCTGTATGAAAGAAGTTAAATCCTGAAGTACATAAGAATATCTTGGACCTCCTTCAGCTTTACTGTATAAGCAATTAATAATTCAAGATTCAGAAAATAGAAACAAAGAAGAGGAAGCTCACCAAACATGGTTTTTCTTGAGAGGAACAGAGGAAAAATCTCCCTAATGCATTCCTAACATTGAAAGATGATGGAAATTATTGACCTTTCAGCGGTCAGGATTGTGGTTAAACTATATTGTATATGATATGATCTCTTAGTGAGACATCTTTTTGAGGGTCAGCTGCTCAAAGGAAAGGTTAATGTTTGCTGTCATGTACAAAATAGCTCTGCAATGCTTCAGCCAACTGGAAACCCTTGTCAGCTGGAAGTTTAATTAGATTAATTTGGCTTAATTATGTATAGTTCTTAATAACAGTTAAGCAGGGGCTAACTAATATACTTTAAATCCATATTCTCAAATTTTTTCTCAGCCTAAAGTGTTCTATGCTATATGTATATTGGAGTATTCTCAGTTTCCATATAACTACATATTACTACAGTTTCTGTAGAATATATTAATATTACTACATTATGCCAAAACTATCTCCTCTAGCACGTGAAGTATGATGTGTCAACAGTTTATTTCAGGTTTTGAACCAAAATGAATAGTTGCTATAGCAGTTGTTACATCACAACTCATTTGACATACTCTGATTCAGAACAATTATGGATGAGGTTTTAAACAATTTTGTCACCTGTGTAGTGAGAGCAGGGAAGGAAATAGTCCTGAAAACTTGAAAACTAGAGCCTTCCTACTGACACATGGTTTGGAAGGGAATTCTGGAAGGACAATTCTGTACCAGTCTCAAACTGTGCTGAGAAAAAAAATCAGATATAAAGAAAAATTCAAAGGCATTTAAGGCATATAATTAACTTTTCTAAGCTGTTCATTACAGCTATGTGAAAATACAATTCTTCTCAATTGCACAGTACATGTATGAACTTAGAAGAGTGCTACATATAGATGCTTGACTTTGAAGCAACTGAGTGCAAACAAATGTACTGCAAACTTTTGACATGCTCTTTATTTTGCTCTGCATCTTTGACTGGTATCAGCTTTCTCTCTAGATGAGGTTTAGGTAGAACTTACTGGAAAAACTTCTGCATTTTGCCAAAAGGTAGTTTAGGACCAGAATCTTTGCTAGCACATGAATAAACTCGCTGCTTTATCAAACTAGCGAGGGGATCTGGATCATAACATAAAATACAGTGCTCTACTCCTGTCAAAAGCTTTTGCTCTTTTTGTCTCCACTTCTACCATGGTTCTTAACTCCAAGTTTTATTGGTAGAAACCTGGCATTAACAACTTTAAATTTACACAGGCAACAATTCACAAAAGAAGCTCTGCGACATGTGTGGGGACTGACAACCCTTCACAGAGCTTTCTGTCAAGAGTTTCCAAGGATTTTGGCACAAGTGGAGCTAGTGAGGGAGATGAGGCTCTAATTTGTACTTCTGAGATGTATACTTAAGGCCATCAAAAAGTTGAGGGACACTGTAGGATGAAACAAGACTTTCCAGTATTCACACAGTTGAGGGGTATCCATTCAATTCAAGCACTGTCAAAAACTCACATCTTCAACTCTTTTTATTTCTGTAATATATTCAATTGACTAAATTAAAGTGAGAAGGCTTTCCCCATTTTATTTTATTTCCATTTAAAATTAAATTAAAATTTACTTGTTCTCTGGAAAAATACATTATAATATAAATAAAAATGCAGCAGAATAGAATGCAAGAAGTGAAACTATCAAGCTCTCACAAGTAGATGGATATCCTTGTTTTCTACCTTTTCAAGTTCTTGTTTGGTTGACTGATTCCTGTTCCTTGAAAAAATTTCTTACAACATGACTCTGAAACAGATCATTGTATTCAGGTCACAGGAAATAAGAGAAAGAAAAAGATTGAATGTGATTTCCTGACTGAAAGAGCTATTTCCCTACCACCCCTCCCTAGATATCTTGCCTTCAGCCCATCCTAATTCCATTAGGAATAGTACTAGAAATGTCTCGTTACTACAATTGCTGCAGCAAAAGGGGAGGAAGATAATAAAAAAGTACATACCCCTGACCTGTGTGGGACTGCTCCAGAATAACTCAATTACATGTTATAAAAATAACTGTTGCCTATACTACTCTGTCGTGGTGATAGCTACATTGGAATAGATGCCATCATTTATAAAGTGCCTTTGACCTATTCACCTGGACTCAGATCAGTAATCCATCAGGCCTGGACAATTTCTAGCACTCCCAATCTGTCAACAGTTCCAAACAGCTGCCATTTCCAAAATAAAGCCAGCCTTTCAGACAAATGTCATCTCCTTTCCCTCAAGATGTGGCATTACTCTTCTCTTTGCTCCTTCTCTCATGAATTTCACTGATGTGATGGGGGATCAGTAACTGCTTCTTGAAAAGGTGACTGAAGAAGTGGCAGATCCAGTAGCTGATAAACCATCTTAACCTGAAATGATAAAAGATTATTCACACTCATGCTCTGGAACTTATGATTCTAAAGAAATATGTGCTTCATTTCTGCCTGAAAAAAATAGAGTGAAACATTATACTAAAAAGAGCAAAAAGAATCTACATACAATCTACTTTTGTCTTTTTTTTTTTTACTGGATATTTTTGTTTTCATATTTATGAAAATTCTGTGGGATGACATTCTATCTTTATTATAACACTGCAGTCATTGGAAATTAAATTAAATTTACATATGAGAAGTGATGACAGGGGACTGTTTGAATGAGGAAGGGACAAGACATTCCATTGGTCCCATTTGCTCTGAATTCCCATCCACAAAATTTCCATAATTTTAAACATAGCCAGCAGTCTTTCAGAGTCACCTGTTTGTAAACCAAGATCATCCATAGGTGTGGTGTTAAAAGGAGGCTGTGTGAAGCTGGACTTCCTTCACAGAGCAGATTTTTATGTATGAAACTCTGATTCCATCTGGTTGAGTTCCTCCAGTACATTTGTCTTGAAGTGGGAGAGAGCTCTTGCAGTTTTTAAAATGTTATAATTAGCTTTAGTACAGCTCTCTGCTGTCACTGCCAGACTGTTCCATGTGGAACTAGCAAATCCTTCTGTGTCATGTTGCCCTGTGCAGCTCAGATGTGTGTCACAATGTCCACACCAATGGTGGACATCTTATGTTTTTGTATCTGCCTATAACCTGCAGTTACAGAGGATACATATATGTACATTTAGTAGAGGACCTTAAACTCCTTTAAAGACTCAATTATAAAAAATAAAAATCAGATTTTTTTTCACTAAGCAGATTGTCTGGCATTTTCAACTTGAGGTAAAGCTGGTACCCAGTTGCAGAGAGACAAAGTAGCACTGCTGAGAAAAGTGCTTAAGAGATGATAAAAAGTAATAAAATTATTTTCTCTGCATTCCTGAGAAACATTGTGCTAACAACTAAGTGATGGTTGGAAGTGTGGTTTTACTTGTATTTATTTTTCTGTTACTTGAATCGTAATGAGTTCCCAATGAGTGCCAGTGATAATTTTATGTAACATAAGAAACACAGCAGATGCAGCAATAGCATATTAACTGCCCTGAACTTAATCAGGTGTGTTTAAATGGTGGCTTTTGCATCTGTGCCTCATAAGGCTTCCTACATGGAACTCTTGTTGGAGCCAATTCTACCTACTTCTCCAATTAATTCAGAAGAATCTGAAAGTACTTCGCACTACTGGGCCTGTTTAATAAGACCATACAGCCCTTGGAAGTGAAAAAAAATTCTTTAAAAAGGGAATCATACAGAACTGGCCATTTATGATGAAAATCAAAAACATTGATGATAAAGACCCTGCAGTACTCAATGGAAAATACAGATGTTTTGAACAATCCTACAGGATTTAGCAGGTAAGGCTGTTAGTGGATGGCATGCAGGAACCTTTGAAAAGAAACTATGTAAACATATTTTATATCAAGTCCCCAAATATTTTATACCACTTTGACAGGGACTGTATTCGGTTTTAGTATAAATAGGACGGTTTAATTAAGTTTAATTTTATCAGGTGTTTTCATGCCCAGGAGATACTATCTAGTGTCTTTTTAAAATAAACTTTTGACTGAAGCAAACAAGAAGACTTTGACTTCCTGGGAAACCATCTTTCTTAAAGAGAAATTGCTGATATCATTTATTCCCCCATCAACTCCTTTTCTAACTTGTGAAGTTTTTAAATAGAGCTGTTTAGAAAACTCACTGGATACAATGCAGTTATTTTATAAGTATGCACTTTATCTCATCTTTATCGTATTGTATTCATCTAACTAGCTGTGCATAAGAAAACATGGGGGTGTTTTATCATTTCTCTGAGCACTAGTGAATGGAGTTTTCCATTACAAATCCTATTTTACTGTGTTAAAAAGAAGAATTCATTATCAGTCAGTTACTTTAGACCTGAGATGTCCCAGTTTCAGAAAGGTTTTATTTATGCCTAAAGTTTTCACAATCTGCCACTAAGTGGGAAATACATTAATTTATATGAAAGAGTGAAACCAGAAATAATGAATTTTTTTTACTGATTCTTTATACAATTGTTATGACAAAATAAAACCTTTTGATAGAATCCTCTGATGTTAAATTTGGTACTGTATCAGCCACGGAAGAAATAGGCAAATTTCTTTTGGCTAAAGTATCCCAGGGCTTCAAAAATAGGGAAGCTAATACTGTTCTTGTATGATATGATAAAGTGTGTAGGAGTTGCTTCTTTCAAGCAACTGCACTGAAATTTCACAAGCAGTGATTGTTGTTCAAAATTTGAAGAGATTTATGTCCAAGTGTTCAATGAAACATACCAATATGTGACTGAATTTTGAGACTTCAACAGCACCCAAGAATACTCCTGATACTTTTTTTTACTTTTAATTGCAGAGCTGAGACTATGGGGGCTCCGAAGGAAATGGCCACTGGAATTTCTAATGCATAATAATCCTACATTCCCCCCAAAAAAGGAAGGGCATAAAATGAGTAAACAGTAGGTATGGCAGCAGTAGCCAAAATGGTCTGCAAGAAGGATTAGGGTCAATATGGAAATGACTTTACCTTGGAAGCTTCTTAGCTGACAAGAATAAAGAGCTGAAAAAAACAGTAATCTGACACAATTTTTATGCCTCTCTAAAAATATAAGCATAGTCACTGTGGATTCATGGTGAAGACCTCATAATACCACAAAACCAAGACCGCCTACCCGGCCACCCATTTTAACCTCTGGATAGACCTGATGTATGATTGATAGACACTAACTATGGAAATATTTCACAGGGGACAGAAAAGTAAGGTTTTCCATGGGGCTTATTGTTTTCACAAAGTATGTAGACTCCATAAATAGTTCTGGATAAAGTAAGTGCAGAGAACGCTCTGCAGCTATTTATCCCTGTGCTCTAACCTGGGAGGCTGCTGGCTGGACTCACAGTGCTCCCACATATGCCACACACAGAAAATCTCCAGGTGCACAGCACCTCAGATACACAGCCCCCATGTAGAAATGCCTTTTCCAGGGGGAAAGGCAGCTCACTGAGCTCCCCACTCACACTTCAGCCTCTGGAGCTGAGATTGTACCTTGGAACACAGTATGGACAAAGGCAGTTTGGGTTTTGGTGATGCTGTCCATTGGGAGGTTTAGAGGATGCCAGGACCTTGAAAACGAGCAAACCCAAATCTGCAGTCAGCTGGAGCCATTATCTGGAAGATTTTGACATGGGGCCCCATTTACTTGAAGCGTGTATAGGATTACGAAGAGGACATGTTAATGTTTGCTAAACACAAGAGAACTGCCCTTTTTGGCACCACACAAAGTGATGATACTGAAAAAAATTTCTTTGGGATTTTATGGAAAACTGGTCCTTGTTTTAAATCTGTTCTAGGATTAGTTATTACTTCAGATTTTTTTTTTTTAATACATCCTCAGGGGACAGCCACTCGCAGTTCTGTGCAGTTCATAAATCAGAGTTTATTTTCTGTTAGAACAGCAGTACCTCAATGCTGTGTGAGAACTCAAGGCTTTATGCATTAGTGGTACAAACAGAAAGCCTATTTAGAATTTACCATGGTTCACATTGTCTAATCTTTTTTCCCCTAGCATTAGATCTACTGAAACATCTGTAAGTCTGCCCTGCTAAATAAAAGCGCCTGACTTTTAGAATGAAAGCAGCTCTTGTCAATTCTGTGTTTGCAACATGTCATATGGTACAGCTTGGTCAGGATATTTTTGAAGTTAAATAGTGTTTAGAGAAGTTCCAAAACAAAAATCAATCCAAGGAAAAAATTCCAAATAGAAGATTTCTGGTTTGCAAAATGTTGAAATGTTGTCAGCCCTGCTTCTTTTTGAGTAAGGCTGATCTATAAAAAATGACTTTTTCTGTACAGCTCTAATGAAGTGGATTGATTTAATTTTCTTTTTCAGAAGAAAAAAATCACTTAAGTACAGACATAGAAGTGTGGTGTTGCCTTATTTAAAGAACAATCAGTCCATTTTGGGAAGGATAAATATTTGTGTGGTAACTTGTAGGTGCACAAGGGCTCATGTCCCAATCCCCTTGTCCATGGAGGAAAATTCCCTGAGCACTGGATTACACACTGAAATACCTCTAGTTCCAAGCAGGCTACTTGAACATGTAACTACAATCTTGTTCCAGGTGTGCCACATGTCAGCAAAGGTTTTAGAAAGCCAAAAATCTTCAGTGAGAGTACTTTGATCTTTCTACTCCTCAAGTACGACACCAAGCTAAACTAAAAGCAAACATCCTAGTTTAGCATGTTTAATCTGCTCGGGAATGTGGTATTCCCTGAGAGCAGATGTACAGTTTTCATCTTCTGTCCTTCTCTCATAATTTTACTCTTTCTTTTTAACCTGAGTGTTATATGATTTAGTTTAAGCTAAAGGCTCCCAAACAGGCTTCTGATTAACCTCTTGTATAAGCATAGGACAAAATATTCATGTCCGAATTCCCCAGTCAGACCACAACTCACACAGACTTCTCATGTCTCCTCTAGTGGGGATCTTGGGAGTTTCCATTTGTCTGAGGAAGAGTTTTTTATCATGCATGTGACCCTGGTTCTGCTTCACCTGAGTGTCATGACTGCTTTTAGGCTGTAATGATTGAGATCTCATTTTTCATTTTAAAATCGGAAAGAAAATTTCTAAATTCTGTGATTGCAGAAAAAATTGAAAGTATGGAATAACTTTAAAATGCAGAATCTAGAAGTCAAAGAAAATATTTTCCTTTTTTTTTTTTTTTTTTTTTTTTGTTTCAGGTTCGGACCTTTTTTAGTCAGTTTCTTCCTTTGTTTTTTTTTTTTTTTTTCCCGAAGAGAAGGTGGAGGCATGGGAATTAACTCAAACTTTTAGTAATTTATTTTTTTGCTCTTTGATGCTGACATTGAGCTTTTGCTGGCTTTCTGACTATAAGGATTATGCTGATCTCCTTAAAATTGAATTGGCAACTAGTCTCCAAACAGCACCAGCTACCAACTCCTTCTCAAAAGCAACTTAAGATCCATATTCCATGATCCATCTGAACCAAAGACAGACCCAAAAGAGATCTTTCTTTGTAGTGCTTATGGCAGTCCTAAAAAATAAGACCCTAAGAGGAGACACAGCCTGACTGATAGTCTGGGTAGCGTTCAGGGGATCAGAGGAATTTACAGTACATGTGTCAAACCAACTCTTTGCCACTCAGTATTCTGACAGGGGTGCAGAAGGCTTCTTTTTCCCCCTTGTAAGTGTCCTGCAGCCTGAAGGTAAGGGCTCGATGCTGGAAAACCAAGACATTTCTTGCTTAATTGTTAGTTTCCTGCTGGTATAATTTTAGATGTGAGTAATTGTTTTCCCCCCCTCTTTTATTTTTCTTTTCTTTCTTGCATCAGTGGAAACAAAATATCAGAAGTATGGGAATTTTGGAGCAAGTGGAAAGAGTGAAAACAACTGTTTTCCTGGAATATGCCATGGGGGTCAGAAACAGATGAAGCTAAACAATGACGGAAGAGAGTGCCTTTACAAGTTTTTTCTTGTTCCATTTTGAGCCATAAAATATTCAAAGATGCTAATATTATCATAAAAATAATCATTTTTCTTCTGGATAACTAGATTAAGATTGAAGCTACTGTTGAATGACTGTTTTCTTTTTATTCTTGCTATTTCTTCTTTTAATTTTTGTGCTGTCAGTATATTCAGTGCCCATTTTAGTATGGCTCATGTTGCTCAAGAGTGGTTGCAACAGACTTTGTGTTTTGTCCACCCAAGAAACGACTGCTTGTAGCTATCAGGAACAATGTGAAGGACTGAGAAAGGAACTTACTGGTCTGTATTTAACCATACTATTTTGAAAAACACATTTCAAGAAAGAGTCATTTAGACAGTTTACTAAGAACAAGGAATTCTACAATTAAAAAGCCTTCAAATAAAAGAAGTCCTTCTCAGAGAACCCACTGGAAATTTTCATTTGAGTTTACCCAAGAAAAATCACTTTAAAGTTATTGAAAGTGACAGATTCTTGAAGTTCAAGATATTTCTTTAGCAAAAGGCTTTTGTATGGTTTTTTTAACAAGGTTCCATTTTTTAAGACACAGATTTGTTTACTGAAGAGAAGAATTCCTTGTAAGTATCACAAAGAAGTTATATTTTTGAATGGAGGAAAAAGGCATGAATATGTCTGAAATGCAGATCCACTAGTTTAGTTTTGTATGAAGTGTTAGTTTCAAGAATTACTTCTGATTAATTGCAAGTACTAATAAAATAAGTGACCTCATCACATGTTTCAAGTTAAATGTATGATCAAGTGGTGTTCGGCTGGATTTGACAGGCTGTACTATTCAGTAGATACAGAAAAGCATTTTTAACTTTTTACTTTTCCCTGAGAATAAATATAAAACACAGTGAACTGAAGCATTTCACAAATCTGTTTATGTTTTATCTTTTTGAAAATGCAAAACTCCTGAATATTGACCAGATAAAAGGCTTGGGGTGGTTTTTGGGGTTGGTTTTTAAAATTTTTTTTCTTTTTTTTTTTGAGTGAGGAGGATGGTGGAAACAGTTTTTCATTTAGGAATCTTCATTTGTAATTCTAGCATACAAAAATGCAGTACTTGAAGACTTAGCACTTTGGATGACAGGAACTTTTTGTCTAACTTTGTCAGACATGAAATGAAATTTTCCAGACTATTTGATTCCAACAATTGTTTAGGCAACCCAAAATGGCTTTCATGCTTCAATTTTACAGAGCAGTCAGGAAATTTGTTGTTTTCCTTTGTCCAACCTTCCCCTATATCTGGAAAGTCTGCCTTTCGATAATAAGAACTTAATGCTATTTAATGTTGTTAATAATTTAACATTCTTGGATCTCTTTTCAGGTAGTTCAAACTTTAAGAACACATCGTTTTTCACTCTTGCAAATAAACTTCAATTGACTCACGTTCTCCAACTTCAGTATGTCACTGAAATAAACATTACACAAAAGCATTACATTTTGTGTGTGCTACCCCTCTACCAATACAGTGAAGGAAGCAACTGGTGCTGTTCCGAACTGCAGAGTAGCAACCACATTTAACATTAACAATTTTTCCCTCAAAACATGAGCCCATGAGCAACAACAATGAATTTACATTATGCTTTTTACAGTATTTTTTCCTTTCAGGCCGTTTGCACATGGCAAGTTACCTCATTTGCCAGGCTATAAAAGTCACAGTCATGCTATGACAGAGCAGGTGTTTTAGACTGGCTGAGAAGAGCAAATTTCCAGCTGGACAACAGCCTATAGCCCTTTATATATAGTGGAAGTTGTCACTTAACAATGTAAAGGAAAAAAAAGAGAAGATGTTACTAAAACTTTGTTTTGGTACCCACCAATTACAGAAGCCCCTTTTGTTGGCTGTAGTTCTCTATGGACTGAGACAAGAATGCATAACTCCCCTCATATTTTTGAGATCTGAGTAAGAAATTACTTGGGATCAAAATGGTTCATGCAAAAATACTGTCACATGTGGTGTCACACAGCAGCATCCTCACTGATCATCATGTGTGTAATAATGAAGACACCACCAGACCACCTAAACTGAAATCCAGTGATCCTTATGTTCTCCATTATACAAATCAGCCACTCTAGAAATGCCTTTCCTTTCAACTTCTGCATTAGATTTGTGTCTTTTATTTTATACAGGGCTTAGAGCAACATTCTGAAACTTACAATACTGCTTTATCTATTTTCAGTCTTCTATGGTTTGTGAGACCTCTTAAGCTCTTTCCATCTTTTCCAGACAACTTCTTTGTGCCATTTACTTTGTGTGAGCTACTAATGTTTTATTTTTTACATTTACAAAGCTGCCAATTCTCAGTGTCATTCCTCTTTCCATAAACCCGTGGCTGCTGTTCCTTACTGGTCTCAGGAGAGCATCCTGCTCCCTGAAGTTCTTTTTTTTCCCTAAATAAAGGACCTAAAACCAGCACTGGTTCTTTGAGAACTTCCCTTTCCTCTGTAGCCATGGTGGTGAGGCTGGGGCATACTTCCCCTCTGCACTAAGGGGAACTGACTATGGACTTCTCTTTCCAGCCTTCCCCTCTTCCTGGTGCATTGGGTGCCTGCTCTAATGCCAGAAGGTAAGTGGTAGTAAGGTTAAACAGTGGTTAGCAATGTGACACAATTATTGTGATGTTATAGGCTGTATGGAGATTATAGCTAAGGTCCATTTATCTTCACTATGCTTCCTCTGTCCAGGGGAAAACAAAAATGCCCTATCTCCTACTGTCACACAGATGCCATGACTTTCATCCATTATCATTTTGCTGAGAATACTTCTATGGCCTCTTCCTCAAAATACACTCTTTTTTTTTTTTTTTTTTTTTTTTTTTTGCTGACATTCCCATCAAACCACAAGAGAACCACTGAAAAGTGCCAGAAAGAAGGAACTTTTCCCAGCCCCACCATAAGGCCCTGAAAAAAGCCAGAAACTGAAGAGAGAAATCAGAGGAATGAACCCACTGACTGCCAACTCCAAACCCTCAGTTCACCTGCTTGCCATGTCTTGCTTGTATATGTGGTTTTCCATCTGTAGCCTATAGGCAATCTAACTCAATAGCAGGCCCTTTGGTGCAGGAACCTCATTTACAGATGGGACTTGAAAACTAGTAATTCTGTAAAACCACTTTCTTGCTGAGGGGGACCAAAAACAAAAGTTTTTTTAAGTTATTCTTTGTTTTAATTGAAGCCTGAATATGTACCTTCTGGAAATCAGACTCTAAGAATCCATATTTTTTAGTCTCCCTGTCACTCAGGTAAGCTTCTGGACAGGTTGTGGACTGTCTCTCAAGAGAAATTTTTAAAACACAGTTGAAGCGAAGACTTGCTAGAAATGGCCTGGATATAAACAATTCCAGTGGTAGTTATCACAGCAAGGCTTCTTTTTCTGTAAGAGTATTGCAAGAACTCCCTCACAAATCCTTTCCTCAATTTCTTCACTATTTTTCACATTTTACAGAATGTCTCCAGACCATAAAAATTTTGTAAATAACAATTAAAAAACTAGACAACATCATTACAGGAGGTGAAAAGGAATTTTGGAAATTATGACGTTCACTTGCAAATGTGATGATAATCATGTGCAGTAACAAATGAAGATCTGAGAAGAAAACAAAGTGATGGATGAGAGTCTAATAACAGAAGCAAACAAAAATGGTTTAACAGTAACAACAAAACAAAAAAAAAAAAACCCAACCCCTCCTGCCCTCCTCAAAAAAGAGGAAGCAGAGCTAAAACAATCTCTATTCAAAATTCTGTTCCAAAACAAGTCTCAGTGGAGCCTTTGGGACTGTGGTCTCCATATTTCAGTCAGCTATGTGTTTCATGAAAAATTTAGATCTGAAGATTCATGGAGTTCTTGAGTGTTTTTACCACACTGGCTTTTGTTCTTGTGTTTGTGCTTTTGCCCAGCACCTCAGCAGTTGGATCCTCCTCTGGGACTTGAAAAACCTGGGATTTTTTCCTCCCTTTGTCCAACAGAATTCTGGTTTAAAAATCTATCTCCAAAAGTTTCTGGATGGTGCCTTGGGGAAATCAGGGAACTGAGGAGCCTCTGAATATTTCTGTGGAAACTGTTCCATTTTGAATGAAATAATTAAATACTTGCTAAGCTGTTGGCCTTGAGGTTAGAGAACTTGCCTGGAAGGGGAGAAATGAATATTTCAGACTGCTCTGATTCATAGTTCAGTATTTTATGTTAAACCAAGCAGGAAAAAGACCTCTAGCATTTTCCTTCCAAGTAAGCCTTACTTTAAAGTCCTATTCACACATTCCTTTGCTTGTTTTTTTATGTGCCACCCAAACTTAGGTGAGGGGTATGAATGCAATATAACTCTAAGGAGACCTGGAATTTTATGCTCAGCATTTCCTGCTGCCAGACTTTGGTGCCTCTCTAGGCACTATGTCCGACTTTGCAAAGCTTTTTCTTATGTGTCCACACAGACTTGGCACCTAATTAGGGTCTACTGAATTGGGATATTTGGAGGTTCCTTTTGTGTGTTTTATTTCTAATAATGTTCTTATTATTTATCAAACTCCTATTCAATTAAAAATAAATCCTTCTACTTATTGTAGCAAGATATGGAAAGCATTTTGCTGTAACACTGTATATCTATGGATTGGAATCAGTGTTTTACCTTCTGCTGCATATAAATCTTTCCCCTGTCAATGTTTGTCAGTCACACTGTTTGAGGTAATTCAAATTCAGGATGTAGAAAATCAATTTATATTTTTTCCTGGGGGTTCCTGATTACTGAAATAACCTCCATGCTATCATCTTCTACAAGAATTTTTCCAGAGGCAAAGAATTTGGGTGGACTTCTTCTAGTAAAACTACAATTGAATTTTTCTTCTTTTTTTTCCCCCCAAAGGCAGGGAAACATTTATACTCTCAATGGGTTCACAATAAAAAGCCACTGAAAATTGTTTTCATGCTTTTTTATCCCCAAAGGTCTATAAGATGATGGGTTAACCTTTGATATCAAAAAGATACATTATATTGTAATGGATGGCACTACTAATATTGACACTGTTGTTTTAGATGCAGGTGTCATAATGTACCAAATCATTCAGCACTTGATATTCTAAGTTTCCAAAAGATATATTGGTTTCAAGAAGCCTCTACAAGTCTCTTATTTTAAAAAATATTACTGTGGACAGGAAAAAGGGCCATAGATGCTTGCAAAATGTTAAATTTGTACCCATCTGAAATGTCTCTGTAGAGTTATTTTAAAATTACTGCAAAAAACAAAGAGGATATGAGTATGAATTTACTCGATACTTCATTTAGCACCTCATGGGAATCTGATACTGAAGAACATTAGTTATCTAGACTGAAAATAATAATTTAATCTTTTTTTTTCATCTTGTACTCCCTAGTTTATAGAGCTGTTTCCATGTTGAGGCGTTGCATTTAATTACAATGCCATAAGAATTTACCTGTAGTACAGTAATTTTGATTGTCTTACCCTGACAATTTTCCCTGATCTTCCTTGCAGCTGTGTAGAGCCAAACAGTTTGGGCAATTTGACTCTTGCCCTTGGATATCTGGAAAGTTTCTGCTTACCAAGAGTTTTGGTTCCCCCTCAAAGAGGGGTGATAAATTTTGTGGGTGAAAACAACAATCATTATATCATTGGTGTGGTTCCCATGGTAAGTACATCTAGAATGCTACGAAGCTGAAAAATAAAGAACTTTGACTGAGAATGAAAGTGATGACTCACAACATATTCTGTCTGGTTGCCTGTGTTACCCTGCTTACAAAACATTGTTCAAAATTTCCAAAAGTAAACTAAATGTTTAAGTGGTGTTCATACTGTGAAAACCAGTGAACCCCGGGGAAACAAAGAAAAATCCAAAGGAGCAGGTCTAATATTCGAACCCTCTTTTTACTTCTTTCCTGTTTCTCCAGTGATTCTTCCAGCCACCACTAACTTGTGCTTTGCAGAGCTGTGGTCTTGGAACTGTGCATTGCTGGCTGATTTCCAGAGAAAGGGCTGGTCTTCATTTCACCTGGGAAAGAATGAAATAACAGCTAAGATTTTAAAAACTCTTCTGGCGCAATAATAACTGTGACTCTGCTATGAGCTGCTAATTACATGGGAAATTTACAACAAAAAAGAAAGAGATGGTAGATGAGGAAGATGGGTGCAAGACCCAAAAGAGGGGTTGTTCTCTATGTAGTTTCTAGCAAGCTAAAGCCAGCTATATCTTAACCTATGTTCAGTGGTGTTATAAAATTATCCTTTCTTAATGGGAAAAGTTCACTATGGGCAAAAACCAAGGAAACACAGTCTCTTATTAGGTTAAAGTATCTTTAAATTTCTAGTTGCTGCAGAAGAAGTGGCATGGCAGGTTTGGAAGTGCAAGTTCAATGCATTGAACTAAACAGTCACAGAGCAAAGCACTGTCCAGAACCAGAAAAAAAGCTGAAGCATGTGACAAGAATATTCAATCACATCACTTTTTTTCATATAGCGTAAGAGAATCTGAATCTTGGCACAAACCCAGCCAGCTGAGGGGAAAGGTTTTTACAGCTCTGTTCTAACCACCAATCCCTTAATTTCTTCCTTTTTTAATTTTTTTTTTTTTTGAAGTTTGGGACATTTCTGTCTGCAAGCTGACCCATTCCTTAAACATACATACATGTCACTTGAGGATTTAAGAGTCAGAGACATTGAGAGACTGTCCAGATCCCTCTTTTACAGTCCAAGAGACAGCTCCAAGAGGCTGAAATACTACTGGGATTTGAAACTGTGTGTACAAAAAGTTTCAATTTATTCAGCTAGTTAAAGTGCTTTGTTTCTATAATTTCATATGCATTAAAAATAAATGTGTGGCAAGTAATATTTTAAACTAACTTTCTGTTATACTCTTGGCATCATCTCCAAAACAGTCATATGTCTTAATGACATTCCATTTATTTAACTGCTTTTCTCATTAAAAACTCTGCCCTGGTGGTACTGATTGCTCAAAGTTTGACTCTAGACTATACAGATCTGCACGAAGAGATGAAAACCCGGGGCAGAGAAGCAACCCTAGAGAGGGGAACTGCCCTGTTATGAGTTTAACGGGTTGAGGAAAAACATGCACTGTCTGATGCACTTATTATCCAGGAAATTACTCATCACTGTTAATGATTCTCCCCGAAAATAACAAAATAATTCAAGAAACTGAGTCTTTCAACTAACAGTCAATCCTGTGCTATTAAAATGGTCATGCATGATTATGCAAATTGAAGCATTTTTAAGATTAAATTAAAATAAGACAAAGCTGATAAAGTATTTTTCATTTCATCTTGATTAATTCATCAGGAAAGTAGATTTTATCAGTGCCCTGAATGGGTTTGCTAAAACACATTACAGATCTGTAAACTTTGAGACCCTAAGTCCCTGGGTTTTTTTCCTCTTCACAAAGCTGGCTTGACCAAGGCTTTGTACAGTGAGGGCATGCCCTTGAGCTAAGAAAGGGTGGAAAAAAAGGTGTTATAGCCTTAGTGTATGAGACTATAAAAGTCTGATGAGAAAGTCATTCTTTTTCATGTTTTAAGTTCTCCTCTGGTTAAAACTCGGGTTTTTCCCATGCAATCAAGATCTTGGGAACCAACAGTCAGTACTCTGGACTGCAAAAAGCCTTTCAAGGGATCCTTCCCCACTTGTGCCAAAGGATGGTGAGAATCTGAAAATACTCAGGTACTCAGGAGCTCTCTAAAAGCCTGCAGTGATAGCACTGATGAGGAGCTCCAAACTGCACTGCTCTCAGAGGGAGAGCCCCTAGGAGTGATTTGGGAGCACAATATCAGCCCAGGCAAAATTATCTGAGGATGGCTGCCAGTTGGAAGGGCCTCTCCAGGGTGTGCATGCAAGGTTTATATCTGTGAAAAGCCCCATGAAATCTTAATTTCAAATCAGTGCATGGTGGCACTGAGGCTCAGTGGGAGAAGAAGTGCTGCCAGGCTCCCAGAGCACTCTGAGAATGCCAAAAAAGCACCTCCACTCTGTGACTCTGCTGCATTTTGCAGGACACACATCCCAAGGATGATATGGTGCTCTCAGCAGAGTGTTCCTATCACACAAACTGTGTGTCCTGTTTCTTGTATTTGTGCCTCAGGAGGCTCTGCTGTGTTGCACAAGATGAACTGTTAGGTGAGACAAAGTCACGGCTTCATGTATGCTCTGTGAAATCAATTGATACTAATACAAGGAAATGCAAGAAGTTGCTCAAGAAATGGAGATTACAGGTTATTGCCTCATTTTCTGACTATTCTGTTGATGGACCACTCTTTGCAAAGATCAGAGTTAAAATATGGTTCAACAGCTTGTCATTTGGTCTCAGTGACCTGCAGACCAGGAAGACATGAGTAACACCCTGAGATTGGAGCTGTTTAATAATGCAAACACTCCAGTGATGTACCAGGTGCTGCCTGAAGGCATCAGCTTTCGGATGAGACCCTCAGCTCTTCATCTGAGCTCTAGCATTTTGTAGATAAATTATCACACTGCACTTTTGGGAAGAGCACAGGGACAGCCCCAGGTTTCTAGCTAACATTCACTTTCTTTACACATCATATAGCATGCAGGGCTGTTACTGACTGAAGCTTGGCTGTTAATGTTTGCCTACACAGTCACTCTGCTCACCAGCACCTAATTCATCTGAAAGTGGTCTTTAGGAATTTGAGAGAGATATTAAATAAAACTAAATTAGTTTTTCCATTTTGTCTCACCTATAAATCTCTATAAACATAAACCAATCCTGTGCATGCAGTTTGAGCACAAGCTTTGCTTCTCATTTGCTTTAAATGAGAGTTTTTCACATCCCTAGAAGCAGTATCATTTCTGCTTTTAACTGGTAATAACTATTCAAGGGGAAGTTTTGCAAAAAATCAGCAGCTCAAGTCATAGGTGCACTTCTTTTGTAGCACTTTCCTGAAGGAGTGTGTCTGTGTGTAAAACAAAGGCCATGTTAGCAGCAGAACTTCCCAAGCCAGCATTTCCATTTCTATTTGTTATCACCAGACACAGAAGTTATTTGTGCAAGCAGCAGTTCAAGCAGTGGTTTGATTTTTCTGAGGCCTGTACGCTGTTCTCTGCAGAATGCAATTTCACATTAGAACTAAATTATTGGAGAAATAAAAGACCTTGACAGCAAGTTAAGTATGAGCTCAGGGAACCAGGGGTTCCTGTCCAAGTCACTTTCCTCTGCTGATTGATTATGGATTTGTCAAAAATCAGATTTAGCTTTTATATATTATGTTATTATGTGCATTATCCTTGTAATAGAGGACAGAATCTTTGAATGCAAAGACAAATGAAGAAGTTCCTGTACTAAGTTCATAATTTGCTGGGAAAATGAATGTATATTATTAAGGCCACCAAACATTTGTGCAAAACTGCAGTGATGTACAGCAAGGAATAACAGATTTGAGAATTTAAGAAAAGAAGATGTGGTCTCTATTTACCTAATTATTTGTCACAGGGAGGAATTAATTTTGTTATTCCGTGTTCCTTAACCCAGCCTTTCATTCTCCTGAATAAAAGTGCAAGTCAGTCATGTAAATCACACATATAATGTACAGAACAGATATTAGCTGCAAATCTAACTTGTACAAAACTTCATGTAAAGATGGAATTTAACTTTTATTTTAAATTTGTATACACTTTTCTCCTAATAGACATAACACCCCCCCAAAACCCCAATGAAGTTAGGTACACTCAGTATTCAGATAGAACATCAGACCAGCTCAGTTTTCAGTGTGAAAATATATTGGTAGGAGAGTGTCAATACTCGCTCATTACTCGCTTAACAAATTTGCAAGTGGGAAAGCTAATCAGAAAATAATGACAACTATCCCTGTAGTCTGTCTCAGGTTATTTCTGGAAGTCACATCAAATTTTGGAATCTAAAAGGAATATGAACAAGAACAAAAAACTTGTGGCAAATTTATTGATATTCCGGGAAAACAGGATATATATGTGTGTTATAAAATAATTTTTAAAAAATCAATATGTTATTGGATATAATGTTGTAATTCTGCATACAAATAGGTAGGAAACCTGAGAAGCTACTTATAAATGTTGCACACTTTTCAGCATAAGGACTTGTTTTGTGAGAAATGTTCAAAGTAACAAAATTCTTTAAGAGATCAGAAAAGAACAAAGAGATTCTGTAGAAATAATGGACCAAATATATCTCAAAGATAACCCCACTGAGATCAGTGGAATTGCACTAGGGATATACTTGGCCCAGTGACTTCAGAAATGATGTTAATGAGAAACCTTAACACTACTGCTAGAGAAATCTCTATTTAAACCATGCTGTGGCAGTTCATGTGAAAAAGTAAATGGAGCCTTCACACGAACTGCACAGCATGCGAGTGCGAATCAACAGGCTATAATAAATTGGTTTGGTTTCCTTCTCCCAGACTTAACCAAATTTATTATATTGTAGAATTTGAGGAGTTATAGTGAAGGTTATGTATTATTCTATTACATTCCAAAAAGCCTGATTGGATCCTCAAAGGGCCTCATGTTGAAAAATATATCATAATTCCTGCAAGAAAGAGAAACTGTATCTCAGATTTAATGAGTGCTAAATCCCTATTAGAAATTCCCTTTTTGTCTACAACTTGATCTGGTAGATATCAGTAAGCTGTGGATGAAGAAATGTTTTCTAAGATAAAAGCCTCATATTTTTCAAAGGAAAGCAAACCTGAATGAGTTTCTAAGAAAGTTTTACTTTCTCATAGAAAGAAGCAATGATTTAAAAAGTGCAGAGGAATGTAACATCTGACATTCTATGACATGATAAATCCTGAAAATACTTAAACCCACAGAACTTGACCTAGCAGAGAAAGGAGTGACCCTTTCAACTTAAACTCCTGATCATAAAAAAAATAAAAAGTAAGACAAGATCAAGATTATTTTTAAATTTAGGGTAAAGTACTCACCAGTAACAGAAGCTGGAAATGTCTGGATTGCTCTGGCTTGCCTCAGACTGAATGCAGCTCTTACATAAAGCTGTTCACCAGCAGATTTGTAGGCATTCCACATTTGTTGTTCCTACGGATAAGTGGGGAAAAGAAAATATAGAAAGATAAGTTGGTCAGCATTCGTGAGATGAGGAATAATAACGGAGTCAGGACCTCATCACACCCACTGATGTGAGAGGCAGAATCCAGCAACAATATCCTCACACCAGATCACCTACATAAAATATGACTGATCCCTCCAGATCTTTTCTGTTTGAGGGTGCCAGCTTCAGTCTCCACCAAAGAACAATAATTTGTTTCCTAATCTAGTGTCTGCTTGAAGTGCTCAAACTTTTCAAAAATAAAACAAAGCAAACCAACCCAAAAGACCCTCAGAAGTCTGTGGGTATGTGAGAGAGATCATAAATGTGATGCCTGTGTGCTGGGTTGAACTCTCTGCACTGGGTTTGGTGACCCCAGATGTCACTTCCAGTCCTCTAGCCCTACAAACTGTGATTCCATTCCAGAGATCACCAGAAAAGAAATGCAGCATTTCACAGATTTTATCTAGCACATGCAAAATGATTGTGTCCTAACATCTCACCTGTTGAAAAGAGCCAGTATTTACTACTTCACATGAAAAAGAGCAGAAGGCTAAAATGTGTAACAAAGTAAAGCCATTATATGAGACAGATGAACTCATTTAGATAAAATAAGGCAAAGACTCAACCTTCATCTGAACTTCAAACTGAAGCAGTTAAAGATGCCATGGAAGGAAGATTAAAAGTTAGTCAATTTATTTCTCTTTCAGTTCTCCTTTCCACTTGAGACTGCTATTGAAGAGCTGGCTAAGATTTAGGGGAGAGCAGCTTCTGCTGCTGCTACAGCTTTCTGAGGCACTGAGCCAGATACTCAGCCTCTCATGCCTCACTTTCCAGTCACATCCTGGTGCTCCCGCTCCCTTTCCTTGCTGTCTGACAATACTTTAAATACAAACTTTAGAAGAAACACTACCTTTTATTATGTGATTACACAGTGCTCGAGGTCCCTCTTCCAGACATTGTGTCCAGTGTGCTTGCAGTACAAATGATGATGCTGACGAAAATATTATCTCTGTGTCCCCCAATATCACCAAGAAGAAGAAGAAATATTTTTGACAGAGATATATTCTTCATATTCTATCTCTCAGATTTAGCATTCTGGCTATAACTCATTGGAATTTAAAAACAGTGGGAAAAGAGACAGAAATATTGGATACACTTTTGCTTGCACTATATAAACTCCATAGTATTACATGCCTTACCTCAAAAGTTAGAGGCAAGCAAAGGCATTAACTAAATTTTAATCCATACTTTATGGCATACAATTATCATTCTGCTATGTGCTGTTTCCCTCTACATTGTTGCAAAAATGCTCTGGATTTTTTTTGCATGAATCTTTTGGGTTGGAAATGTCCCACAAAATATAATGGAAAATATTTTTATAGAAGAAAATGGTATACAACTCGGCAGGGTCCCATTCATAATTTGTTCTAAAATTATACAGAAATGTTAATTTCTCTACCTGGACTTCATAAATAGTTCAAACACCCCCAGCTGAGCACAAAAATAACTAAGGTTTAATGGAAACTCTCTTTTGAGTCCTTTAAATGCTGTTTCTAAACTGGCCATTTTCATCCTGTTTTGGGTTCCCGAGCGTGGAACAGAAAGGAATCAGCAAAACACCTCATCAACTCCTACAAGTCTTTGTTTGTGAAACAGTCTTTAACCAAAACCAGTAATCCTTGCTATGGCTCAGAAAATTTGGAAAAGCAAGGTTTAGAACACTTATTAATGGACTTCTTCAAAGGAAGAAAATACTGGTTCAAGCTTCTCAGTCTTTCTGTTGGACCCTAAGGGATGTCTTCATCCTTCCCTTCCACTGCCACTGCCCCATTTTGTCTTTCACCTTCAAAGCACTTAAAGAAATCCTTGCTTTTATTAATTCTAATCTTATTCAACAGATAATAATCTGGTCAACAGGCATAATAATGTGAGGGATTGCAGTCAGCATAGAGCCATGGAATCGTTATGATTGGAAGAGGCCTCTAATATTGAGTCCAACGCTTAACTATACATACCTTGGTCTGTCTGGAAATCAGCCTGGATACCACTATTAAAAATTCAGTGCTTGGGGCACTGTTGAAACTGGGCAGATAAGGCACAGAAGAGCCTTTAGAATTTTGGACGAGCAAAAAGATTATCTAATAACATTCATTACATGCTCACATGATACAAATATATCAGACAGTTGTATTTTTCAGAGCACTACAAGAAAAAACAAAACAAACCAAAACAAACCAGCAAGAAATATCTGTACAGGCCAACTGGAAAAAAATAGTTAAAATCTAATGTTAAAGAGGAGAAAAATGAGAAATTTTGAAAGAAAAAAAAAAAAGTTATCTGATTCAAAGATCTTCCATGACTAACATGTGCAATGTGACACAGTGTTGTCTCTGCTTGCTGTGAAGTATTTACAGATTTTGATAAGGATTTTTTGCAGCTGTGTTGAACAATTTTTGAACGTTACTACAATCCAAATACAAGTAACTATTACAAAAACAAAACATTGTGAATCATTCTCTAATTGTCTTCCAGCCTGTGCAATAGTAACTGTGTTAATCATTTAAATGGTTTGCTGTATTTCCATCCTCTATGCAGCAGTATTTAGAAGTGTTCCCATCACTCTGGCAAGTTACAATGCTGAGTTTATGTCATGCCAGTCATCACATGGTCAAATACTAATTTGAAAACCTAGCAAAAATGAATATTAACTGAATAGGTCAGTCACTGTCATTCATAGAAAGGCAGGAAATGTAAGGCAACAGAATATAGTTTGCCCTAACATTTAAGAAGAGAAGCATATAAATCACTGTCATGGCATCTAAGACATTAAAAAACTGTCTCAGCTAAAACAGCAGGCTGCAGGGCAATATTTACTGATAATTCTAATTATTGTTTTTATGGGTATTCAATTTTGCTATTTCCATTTCCTGAAAACCACTCCCCCAAAAGATTTAAATTACAATTTTCTGTTCTTATGCAATAATTTCACCCTACCACTATTATTAGGATGTCAGTTCTCATTCTCGGTCAGTTCTTCAGTTTATAGATAATTACGGGCAAATTAATCCATACCTATTACAAGCATTTTCTCTATTAATTTGAAAAGTACATTGGAATAAATTCAGTTTTTGTAGTGACATTAGGGAGAATATTGTCATTTCAGTTTCTGCTACAATCCATGCCTATTTTTTATTTGTTTTCAATTTATCAGTGGGGCACTCAGATATGTTCTGAAACTTCATGCACAAAAGAACAAAGGTTTCAATTTCAGCAAACCTGGCAGAAGATCACAATGACTTCTAAAATTAGAGAGTGGCACCCTCAAAATGAAAAAATAAAGCTGATTAAAGGAGAAGAAAAAAAGCAGAAACCCCAACCCAAAACAGAAGGCAACTTAATCTTTTCTATCAGTTCTGCACAGAAAGTGAATAAAGAAGAAATTAAAAAAATATTTCCTCACTTATCACAAGGAGGATGAGTTTGGACAGCACCTCTGGAGATTATCTAGTCCAACCTCCCGCTAAAAGAAGAATCATTGGGAACAGGTTGCTTAAGATTGCGTCCAATGGAATTTTGAATATATCTGGGGATATCTCCACAATCCCACCAGGCAACTTCATCCAGTGTTGGACAACGCTTGTAGTAAAACTGTCTTGTACTTAAATCTTCTCAATAGAATTTCCTTTGCTTCAGTTTGTGCCTTTTGCCTCTTTTCCTTTCAGTGGATAGCACCAAGAGGAGCTGGTCTCCTCTACACCGTTCCTTTGCACACATTGATGAGATTCCCAGCATGAGTCTCCTCTTCTCCAGGCTCAGCAGTCCCAGCCCTTTCAGCCTCCCCTTGCATGCAGATGCATCAGTTCCTTAATCATCTTCCTGCCCCCTTACTGGACTATCCATGAAGATTTTTTTGCTCAAATACACATTGTTTATGCATGCTTATTATACTTATATTGTACATATTTAAAAAAGTACCACACACCTGCTTTAGGGGGAATTCTGCAGGGAATGATAGAATTAGATAGCCCTACACAACATTAATTCAGTTCATGTGGTGTGCCTAATACTATTTTTAATCTATTTTGGGAGAGAGGGGCATGATCCATGCAGTCTACGTATTTGTTTCCTCTGCACTCTTCAGTCTGTGGCTTGAGGCCCTTTTTTAACATTTATAATCATACCCTGATCTGAAAAAAGAAATGCATTTTTTATTGGACATTTCAGTGTAACTTCTCACTAACAAAAGTATCTGTACCACAAATATTCACAGAACCCCTGTGAGGTAAAGTAGCATCTCTACTCCCATTTCACAGACAACCTCTGGCCTGAATTTTTAAAGAACTCTTCATTATTTGCACTTTAAATGTCCCCACGGACTTTGGTTGCAGCTGCCAGTGCTCAGCACATTTGAAAATCCAGGCTTCTAGAGCTACAGATTGGCTTGTCCAACACAATCAACTTAATCATAAAGCACAATGTTTTTATCTAGTGAGATAACAGTTTGGGACTGGGGAAAATCCTATTCAATTGAATCTTTATGGTTACAGTCCCCTGAATAACTGTCCTTTCCACACTCCTTCATTTCTTAACCACTGTAGGAGATATGCAGCATGTGGTAATGAAATATGAAATGCATGCCTTATACTGAGCAAATCTCTCACTTGAAACATGAGGTCTTTGGCTTGAAAATAAACATGATTCAAGGCTCAGTCGGGAAGTGTGTGCTGCTCTGACAGCCAGGTCCCACTCTCTTTGCTCAGTCAGCCTTATGCATAGCACTAGCCTGATCTTACACTTTTCCTGTGACAAGCTTCCAGAAGTAAGTGTGAAAAGGAAGATCACTTTCCACTACCCACAGGAAATGAAATTACCCTTCTGCTGTCAGCTGGATGATACGTGAGCTGGATCTCCTACAGAAGCCAAGGCTAGAATGGACTTGTTCTCATTAAACAAAACTAAATATTGGAAGGACATTTAAACTACTCCATAGGCTCCATCTGAACTTCTAGAGTTACTTCTGTTAGGTTTAAGATATTCAGCCTTAAGACCAAGTTGCTGGATGATGGCACTGCAGGTTTTACCTCTAGCTGATGAAAATGGGGTGAGTGTGTGTACACGTGTGCGTGTGTGAGGCTGTCATGAACTACATTGCTTCCTCATCTTGGGGCATCTCGGGGTTTCAATGGGCCACTATCACAGCTCTGGAGAGGAGTTTGCATTATGGCAGCCTTAGCCCAGCTGTTTGCTACTCAGGGTCCCCATCCAACATACTCCTTCCACTATGCCAGCAAACTGCAGAGCTCTGGCACATTGAGTTGTAGCCTGTTTGTCCAGACCTATCTCCCAGTAAATTTAGGGGGCAGAAATCCAACCCATGAAGCCCAGGAGCTGTTGTTTGAGACTGCCTCTGTTCTCACAGTCACAGCTGAAATCCACACCAAAGTAATGCTTCCAACAAACCATCCTGGGGACAGGGCAAGAGAAAAGGGGTTTTCATATTGCTCCATGGATGATCTGCCTTGGACAGCATTTCTCTTGCTTCCTAGGCACATGGCAAAAACCATCTCTGTACTCATCTGTGCATCCTGTTCTGCTGTGCTCAAGCTATGCCTAGGGATGGCATATTAATAAGTTGTTCTGTGTATGTTTAATTTCTGAGGCTGATGACTTGAACATGATATGATCACTAACAGCCATTTTAATTGCATAAACTTGGGGAGAGGGGGAAATTAAATAATCATAACAAAGCCAATTGTCAAGAATAATAAGATTTTCCTTTTAGTGCAATAATAGCGTCATTAATTATTAAAAGAGAAAAAAATTACAAGGAATCATCAAGGCAAAAAGTAGATGAGCCTGGAAACTGCAATTCCTTCTTATATAGGAGTGCCCTCTGCAGTCTAGTTCCTGGGGAGAGATGCTGTGCCCACTCACATGATGCTGTACCAAAGGAAATCAGAAATAAGTTGGTCAAATCCAGCGCAGAAAGTTGGGATGTGGAGCCATAAGTGAATCCCTGAAGCATGGAGTCCACAGTATTAAAAGACTATTCGCTAGACAAGGTGCTAGGACACATGGACAAGCTGATGGACAAGCTGAAAAACCTGTGTACGCTTAAGGGGTGGGTTTCCAAATGCGAATGTTGCAGCTAAGAAGGCATAACCTAAATCATTGCTGCTTAGACATAAAGCAGTTTACCCTTTGTTTTAAAGCTTAGCAGAAACTGTAGAGCGATCTTCAGGAATGTTCTTCAAAGGGGACATTGTCTCCGTCCTTTCAGGATTTTAAGCTCTAAAGCTGGTCACATGCTGCCATAATATTTTAATGTCATTCCTAGCTGGCAGGTAGCAACTTGCTTTTCATCAGTGCCTTATGGAAGTAACTGAAGCGTTAAGATGTGACCTCATTGCTAAACACACATTTCACTATCAACTGCAAACTTTACAGGAGTATCATTTCTTCTTTTATGATGCTTCACAAAAAAAATTCTATTTTTAATTTTAAAAAAAGTGAGGAAAAGAATATTTAATTTAAGAGGGAAAAAGTCCTAAGCCTCTAAAAGTTTATACTGCCTCCAATTACTTTTCATGCATGACTATGTGGCAAGGAATACTTCATTATACCAGGTCACCAACTTTGACATCTCTAACCTCACAATAATGGTCCTTTTTGTAAAGTACCAAAATTGAAAATCAGTTTAGTTTATGTTCTCACTAGGTTCATGGCTCTGGTGCCTAATATATTGCTGACTTGTAGGTCAGCATTACTCCCTAGTGAGGAATATTAAATAGCCACAGCTTATATTAGAAGGGGTGAAAAGGTCCAGCTCCAGTCTGCTGTGTAGTTCAGATTCATTAGTGCTTTAAAAACACAGTAAGTTGCATAATGTTTTCACTTATCCATGAAATTGAGGCATGATTCATATCACAGGCATCTTTAAATGATTTGTAGTCCACTATTTAAGTATGTATTCCACATAAATAAATACTTCCTGAGTTTGTATACATGATTTGTGCTAGTCAGTATCATAAAAGAGGCACAACAGTGCCTGACCTTTATTACTGTGACAAGAAGTTCCTACATCTAATAGCAAACTCCCAAACAGCCAACAGGAATGGTGTGATACAAAGCACCTCTGTTTGGAAAAGGCATTTTTGGAGCTTATCAAAGTGTGAATGCTATTTCCCTCCATCAAAAACTTCTTTCCACTCCCTGTACTCTTTGTGCCTTCTAAAAATTTCATTTTAGGGCTGTGGTGTTAAAATTAGCATTAGTGTGTGGGATACAATGTTTGACTGCTGGTAGCTGGGGTGCTCCTTGAAGCTGCTTGTTCCTGAGCTCTGCTTGCGGAACAAACTGGACTGGAGCTGTGGGCCTTGCTCTGCCAGTGAGCACACCTGCCTTCAGTAACAAAACTGCTTTTGGGGCTTTCATTTAACAGAGCAAAGTTGGAAAAGAGAAGATATTCACAGCTGTCTGGAAGATGAAGGATGATAGTTGTTCAGAAAAAAAAATGCCACATTCTTTCTGTCACCATGACACGTCTCCAATGTCTGGTAAATTATTTGCAAGAAAACCGAAGACGCTAAGTTCACAACACTCCACATTGCACAGTTCTCTGTGCAGCAGCCTGTGAGCATCCCCTGAGGGTTGCCTACAAGCAGACTGAGGGCTGCAGAAGGGGTTGAAGCAAAGAACCATGCCTTCAACTCCAAGACTCAGCCTCCAGCACAAAAACCTCGTGGATTCCTTACTCAGAATGTGTGACAGCAGTAGGTTCATCGTGCTTTTGGTATCATTACACTTTAAGATTAAGGTGGTATTTTAATCTCTAATGTGGGTGTGATTAGTTCTTTTAAAGTCACTGGAACTCAGCATAAGTGAAAACACTATCAGACCACAACCTTTTAATTAGCAGTATGTTGTTGTAAGTTTGGTGAAGGAATTACTGAGTGAAATGATACAAGCTGATTTATTTGAGTAAGATGAGACAGTGATCACAACAGGCTGCTGGCCCATGTGTATGAGTATGCAGGAGTCCCATCTGAAGGATATAAGGAAAAAGAGATTTTTAATTTCTAATTTCTCTGGTGTCTTTTGAAACAAAAAATACCTACACTTAAAGAAAAGGTACTTTCTGTAGAAAAAAAGCCCCAAACCAACAACCAAATTCTTTGCATACTGTGTGGTTTTCTCTTTGAACAATAAGATTTCTTCATTGTCCCTTAACTGCTTTTCTTGTTTCCACAGGTAAAAACAGAAGGAAAAGACAATGCACACAGATAACTATTTTGTTTTATCATAATGGTGGTGGACATTTTCAGCTTCTCTCAAAACACTGGAGTATTTGTTGGAGTTTAGTATTTAAAAAACCAGTGTTGTTTCACTGAAACAGACAGCTGAATTTGCCATATGGATATTTATATAGATATGTACTACATTATGTTCATGAATTTTGATTCAATAAATATATTTTTTCCTTTACTGTCAATTCCTCTTTCTCCCCCCTTTCTTTTGCCATTTTAAATCTGTTCTCCCTTTCCTCTGTTGCCATGCAAAATTGCCTAAAGGACATCCAAGCCATTAATGTGCACGTGGGTCTCAACTGAGCAAAACAAGCTGCCTGGTATGCAGACAGACTTTTCAGCTCAAACATCTCAACTAAATCTCCTCTGTGACATTGTGTAGGCCAGTCCTGAAGTCCTGGAGCACGTTCCCCATGCAGTGTCCTGCACGATGACCTTGTTCACCACAGCTGGGCCCAACTGCACTTCCCTTACAGCCCAATTGCTTCACAGCTTCTGGGTTGATGACACGCAGCTCTGGACTCACCTCTTTCATGGGAAAGTATTTTAACTTTTCCCATGGAAAAAATTGCCGCTTGGACCAAGTGCTGACTTCCCTACACATCTGTCAGAATAATTTCCTTGAAAACTAAATTTCTTGATCAGCAAGGTAAGAACACAGTGCTTTTTCTCTCTTTTCTTTTCAAAAACTTATATCTAATACATGTGAACAGTCAGAAACCAGACAGAACAATGGACTCTACATGGGCACAGCACTTGCCTATAAATGACATTTATGCTGGTTCAGAATATATGACATGGCAGGCAGAAATGTTCAGATGAAACTATAAACAAACAATCAAAATCATTACTGCAATTTGAGAACCAGCTAGAGACTACTTGAACATAAATCACTTTGAGTAGAAACATAAAGGAAATATTTCTGAAATGTTGGCCTGCAGCCATCTTCAAAAAGGTCCTTATTTTTTTTTTTTTTTTTTTGTGGACCATATGGAAAGGCATGACACTTCTGGCTACATCTTTTTTTCCCCTGAAGACCTGAAGATAACAATATTTTCATTCAATGCTGTGGTTTCCCCTGCACATTAGAATGTGTATTTATGAACAAAATAACAGCTCAAATCCTCATTACTCTTCATGATTTCACAATTACAGCTGCTGTACATGACCTTCCCAGCCACAATGCTGCACTAATCTGCCAGTGCAGGAGTGCCCCACAATGACAGAGCCTGCTGAGTACTCCTGTGAGAGTGTTTTGGGGAGGACATGGGCCTGGACAGGGGGCAGAACCAAATCCCAGAGGCCTTAGGTTTTGGAGACTGTGAGAAGGGGAGTTAAATGAAAGGCTGCCTATTGAATTGGGAGCCAAGTTCCCTATCTGGCTTCATTTTTGAGACCCACCTGTCCTGCACCGTGTGCACCAGGCCACTTACATAGCTGAGCTGAGATTTGTTCTACTCCAAGGACTGAAGAAGCTCTGTCATCCAACAAAATGTTTTATGAAGCTCACGGTGGTGTTTTCTTCTATCAGCCTCAGGCACAACACAGACTTTTGTAAAGGAGAAGCCTGGATCTTCTGCTGTGGTGGTCACTGTGGGTCACTCCAGGAAGCTCCGGGTAAAGAGAAGAGCAAGCAGGGACGGGTGAGGAGCAGAAGAGGGCAGTGTCTGGGTCATTTAATGGCACGAGGGCATTGCATCTGAACTGCTCACATCATAGAACAATTAGAAATGCTATTCAGTAGTTGCAAGGACACTTTTCTGTGACTGCCACACTTTTGTCTGCTCCCTGACACTTCAGAGGCAGAGAGGGCAAACTACCTCCTCTCATCCACCCAACCTTCTCCTGGCACTGGTGTGCAGGCAGGGACCCCCAGATGGGGCCCCGTACCCTTTGTCATGCAGGATGATAAAGTTTCTTCTGCCTTACAGCCGTGCCTAATAGGGACAGCCCTGCTGTGTCACTAGCTTGCAGAAGGTGGAACTTTTGCCTCCACGGGTTCCTGGAATACACTCGGTACCCTGCAGCACAGTGACGCAAAGCCTGAGAAAGGGCAGCCTTCATGCATTTGGTGAAATTAATGCTACACTACAAAAAAGTCCCCATTCTAAGGTTGTGGCTATTCTTGAAATTTCTTTAAAGTAAACTGCAGTGCACACTGAACAATGTTCAGAGTCCTGCTGAGGTTCAGTAACTTAATTATGCTTTATTCTTTCTTACTCACCCACAGACATGCTTTACCAATTTAACTTTTTATAGATCCTCCTAAAGTATTTTCTGCTGTGCTTTGCTCTTAACATCACACTTGTTTTTCTCACTCCAGTCCTTTCTCAAGTATGGAGTGCCTTCTTATGTCTGTGTAATGTTGTGCAAGATGGTTTCCATACCTTATGGTGGAGCAGAGCTAAAAGGAAGAAGGAAGGAGAAATAGAAGAACTTTACCTTGTGCCACACCTCTGTCTGGCTCTTCTGTATAAAATATGCAATACTGATTTAGGAGCATTGCTTCTTGAATGCCAATAAATTACTGGAAGCAGACATAAAAAATGCAATCATAAAAAATGGAATCATACTTTAATGAGAACTGAAGTGCTTATAACTTAAGGAAATTGTTACAAAGAAAAAACAATGCTAATTGTACAATCAGGGCCAGGCATACGCTCCTGCAAGTGTGAAGACAGGGTCTTGCTTACAGATCAAGTTCATATTCTCTGTGTTGAACATAGGGATTAAATACATATATTAATATAATTGAACAATATAAAAGCATATTTCAAATGAAGCATCAAAAAAAGCCATACTAACTTACCTTTCAAATCCGGAATAATTAGAACCATTTTGAGCCCTATTATTTTCAGCTGTTAGACAATAGCTGTTTCCAATGGGATCTGTGTCACTGAAAGCCTGTGCAGTGTTTTGCAAGACAAAATTCAGATCCATACTAAGATAATACACCCATTCATCTTGGACAGTTTCTTCCTTGGTTAAAATTCTCTTTTGTATTTAAGCAGTATCACAAGTGCCCCATCAACTTAACAACATATTCCCTAGCACAGCACTGAATTTCAGAGCTAGCAACAAAATTTGGAGACTTGAAAATAAAATTATTTACTTGTATAGTTGATAATTGCCACCATCCTCCATAAGAATCTTGGGCTGGGTTGAGCTGATTACAAAATAAAAATAATGGATTTCCTAGAAAAATTGAAAAACTGTCTTAAAGAAAGATGCATTTCAGATCTAAATTACAAGACCTGAATTCTATTTTCAAATCGAAATCATAAACTCATCAGATCTACACAACAAAGAGCAACATGCAAAATGCATATAGTTTTTCTATTAAGGAAAATTATTTCTGGCAATTGCACCACTTGAGATAAGGGGTGATGGAGACATGAGCAAATGTCTTGGTGTGAGCTTGGAGCTCTGCCTAGCTACATTTCTAAAAGAATCAGAGCTCAACTGGCACCCTGTTTAATCTTTAGCTAATGCATACATTGGAGCTCAGGCTTCCCCTCTGTATTACGATGTTACCAGCAGTCATTAGTGCTGACTGGAAGGCATAGCAAGATGCTCTTTTAGGCTGGTCATAATCACGCAGTAGGAAATCAGAGTCTGTGAACAGCTTGGGCACAATAAATAAAGCACAATCCACGTTCTCTCCACCTGCAGGCTTAAACCCATTTTCATGGTAGAACACCATTTCCAGCCCTGTACAAACCCATTTTCATCAGAGCTTGCTGTATGCTGAGCTGAAGAACACGACAGTAGATTCTGTTGGAGGTAGGCATTGAATGGAATATGTCAATGTCCATGTCCATTTCTAATTATGTGCAGGTTTATGGAATTCTGAAGTTGAACCAAGGACCACAGTGGGATGTGAGAAGGTCAAGCCTCAGAATTAGCTTGATTAGTATGATACTGGATTATTTCATACAGAATAATATTTTCATACAGAGGGAAGATTGTTTTAGAAATGGCATTAGTTTATTCTCTACAAAACAGGAAAGACATGCCTAAGGCAACTGAATGAAGCTGCAATTGCCATTTTTGTTCTTTCTTTTCCCCAAGGGGATATAAGGCAATGAGTCAACTTTGATTCTTCCCTCAGTCCCACTGTCAGAGAGGCTGCCAAGTATATATTGGGTTCCCAAGGGCAAAAGGCCTTCAAGCAGATATTTGTGATACTTATCCCTGTGGCCAGTGCTGAAAATTAAAGACACATGATGTTCAAACCCAAAACAACAAGCACAGCTTTCCAAAGACAACCAGCTGCTTCAGTGGGAACTGCCAGAGCAAACAATTAGGAATACAGCAAGGATATTCACATGACCTGCTTTCCCCAGGAGAGTCTGGAATTCTCTGCCATGAGTAGAGACCACTTTGATATTTCAGAAAAGTGATAAGAGTGATTATTCATCACCAGCTTTGTCCAGCCTGGGAGGTAAGGCTAAGTATCATTTTAGAAGAAAAAATAGCGAAGCTTCCCCAGTCAGCTGGGCAGTTCATGAAACACACATTGCTTGAGTACCAAACATGAATTATACATTAAATTATCATTAAAGGCAAGTTGTTCAGGAGGTTAACCAGCACTGTCAAAACTGAGGAGACCTGACATGATATGTTTTTATAAATGAAAGTGAGATGAATGGACACAAGTTGCCAAATTCAGCCTCTTTCTGCTAAGCTTCATGTCGGTGCAGGGACTACTTTGTTGCTGTGGTCTAGCATGCAATAACACACCCATCACTGTCCTCAAATGAAGAGAGGCAGACTGGAGTCAGCTGTGTTCAGAGGAATCACTCCTGGGATAAGACTGAGTGCTGAACCTGTTACATAAAGCAAACCACCACCTCCTATGTTATCTTGTGAAATAACTCCAAAATTGACATTACTAAAAAGCCCAAGAATAAAGTATTTCTGTATATCATGTTTTCATCTTCTACTGCATTTGAATATACTGTTCTTCTGCCAGGGAATAACACTTTATCTCAGTACTTGATGGTTATTGACTAAATCTTACAAAATTGAAATAACCATAGATTAAAAAAAAAACAAAATTCCCCACAGTTTTTCACATATGTCAATGCCTTGGCAGAAATTGCAGAAAATGTTACAGAAACAAGAACAAAACTATTTGTTGGTCACAGATCCAAAACCCCATTAAAAGTGCTGCCAGAGAAACACCATTCAGGCTGAAAAATATGAGATTTCTGAAATGCAGTACTTAAAAAAAGCTAACAACAAATGAATTTGGTACCAGCTGCATAATCAGATGCTCAAATTCATATCAAGTTTTTCACTGTGGATGACAAAGCATCAGGCCATGAACTTTGTCTAAACCTCATCTAACTTTTGACCTAGACAGTGATCAAATCTTTTGAGGGCATGACTTTCTACACAATTTCTAAACTCCCTGGTTCTATCTGGGTTGAACACTTTCACGGAAATAATCCTTTCTACAAAGCTGTTAAATGCTGCTTGCTATTTCACTGAGTGCTACCTTATCACCCAAGTTGTACTGAGTGTTCCACTGTCAATTTCAGAAATCTTTCATTAGAAATGAAAATTCTATCTCAGATTTCACCAGAATATTATCACAGGGACCTAAATGCAAATTAGAAGACTGTACATCACCAGAGATTCAGCTAAACCAGGTTTTAATTTATAGTCATTCAAATGTGGTTTGTTTGAAAAATTATTCAAGAAGTGAGTGCAACAATATCTACATTCCTTCAACAGAGCTAAAATACTAATAAAATAAGCTATGGGAGAGAAAGAGAGCAAAAATATGAAGGATGGGGAAGGGGGGATTATTGTATCTGTATTCATCTATTACTAGTTATTAATTTTATAGTTACAGCTAGATTAATAAAGATGAAAAGAAGGTGAGGAGAAAGATATATAATTACACAAGATAAAAGCAGACATCACTGAGGAGCTGACCTTCAGAGCTTTTCCCAGATCATTGTAAATAATCTCACATGAACTGCTCACAAGTGAAACTGCCAACTCCACCTCCATTCAGTCATATTTTAGCCAGGCTTTTACTGAAGCAGTTCTGATTACTGATCAGAATACTTTTTTGCTTGGCCCTTTTGCTAATAACATTTGGCACACTGCTGGGCTGCTCTGTGAAAAACACAGATATTAACTTACTAATGGGAGGGGAATGAATAGTTCAACTGAACAACATAGATGCTTGAAAACCAAAAATTCTCCATTGAGGTTAGTGAGGACATATTATTTCTAAGGTTAGTATGTTCAAGATAGCATTTCTTAAGTTGAACTTTCTTAAATAGATTTTGGCAATTTTTAAAAAATTATTATTTAATAATACCAAACCAGTTATCTTTTGTATTCTAGAGTAGCACCTTCTGAGAAAGGGTGGAAAAGCACGTTAATGTTTTGTAAGGGATCTTTCCTGAGTTGGGCAGGTAGAGCTATAGGTAAGTGCTGTGTTTGTGAGCAGCAAAGAATTATGGTTTCCAGTAAAGATTTCAAAAGCATTGAATCCACTTTAAGAAAACTTCTGAAACTTGGACTTTTCCTGGGAATACATGGTACATGTCTCAAAAACATGAACCCAAAGAACTCAATTAAAAGCACAAAACCAACAATGAAAAGCCATTCAGCAGGAGGAACACAGTTATTGGATCTGTTTCTAGAAAATGAAATCCAGCTTTGCACTCTTTCTCTGCATGCTGAAGCATGCACTTTGGGTGCCTCTGTCTGAATACATTCTGCATTCTGGCAACATGGCAAGAAGCCAATAAGATAAAACATCCTGTGAGATCATATTTTGTAAATCAGAACTTTCCCAAAGAGTACTGGTAATACAATAGATCTAGAAATTAGTAAAAAATATGAGCAGTTTCCATCTTTAAAAGTTCAGCTTATCTTTAAACCTATTTGCCATCATCTAATGTTATATAAAATTCATAAAAGTTCTAAGTGCAACACTTAAGACAGCACTGAAGAACTGGAGTGGCTAATTAACCTGTTTAGGGACCTGGATGACCAATGCATTAGCTCTAAATGTGAATATAAAAGGATAGAATTCTGCTGGTGTTATACAAGCATAAACCTGGAACAATCCTTCCGAGGCCCCTGGAAATTCTGAAATGTTATAGGAGTATAGCAAAGCTCAAAATCTATCCAAAATCACTGCAATGCCATAATTCCTTCCTAAACTACATGAGAATATATGTATTTACAGGCACAGGAATGGCAAGATTACAGAGAGAAATTCACAAAAAAGAATAAATTATTTCAAAGGGAAAAAAACCCCCCACAGATATTCCAGCTTGAACACTTTGGAGTTTTAAATAACAACAACTAACCAATTTTTCATTTTCTTTCAAGTTGACAAGCAGGTTGCCGTCTTAAATTATCTCTGGATGCTACACTCAAAGCCTGTAAACAATGAAACCTAATTAAATTGGTTTGAAAAATGCCTGGTGAAATACTTATGGTTAAATTATTTCATCTGTAGATGGGGACAGCAAATTTCCCAGGGCTGTAAAAGTACCTACATTATAACATGGATCAAAGTATTTGCCATGTAAAATGACAAACAGGCCAGCACAAGACTGACAGAATTAATTCACAGTATATACTTTTCCATCATAATAAATGCTGCTTCTGTGCACTGAGCCATCAGTAATCTCAATTCTTTTTCCTGTAAGTACTACATCACTGGTTAGATCACTTTGTCCTTTCAGGGTTATTGTACTCTAATTTGCCTTGTGCTTTACACTTCCTCTGCAAGCTGCAGTTTGACAGATTTTTATGAAGATGCAACTACATTAAAAGTCTTGTTATGCCTTCATAGTAAAAGCTCTTGAGCCAGAGACCTTTAATCTCCTGTTGGCTATATCATTAAAATTTGCAGTTTCTGTACCGCTTCAGAGCATTGCTATGATATTTCAGTGTCACTATAAATAAATGTTCCTTATTGGAAAATACTTAGTCAAGCTAATGATTTCTTATTTTTTAGTTAATCATCACTGTCACTACAGAGCCTGAAATACATGATAAGGAAGCAGCAAAAATAACAACAGCAGCATCTATCCACACTGCACTGGAAACAGCCCTTCAGCTACTCTGCCAACAACTCGTGGAGTGAAGCAAAAAAAAAAAAAAATACTTTGTGCCCCATCCCTGCAAGGAGCTTTGAGAACCTGGTCTAGTGGAAGGTGTCCCTGCACATGGCAGAGGCATTGGAACAAAATTATCTTTAAGGTCCCTTCCAACAGAAATCATTCTGTGATTCTATGATTTATTGAAATGTACCTTTAACTTGATATACACTACCTGCACAAGCCTGCACACAAACTCACAAACCTCACTTTAAAGATATCAGCAGACTGTGAGATACCACACCTGAATTACCTGTTGCATTCATAGCTTGGCAACCATTTGGTATGACCACTTGTAGAAGCTCCTGCTGATTCTTAGGCTTGCCAACAAGATCCCTTCTTCTGGATGCAAGAGACTGTCCTGTTTAACACACTTTTGAAAAGCTTACACCAGTTCTTGTCATTATACAAGCATTAAATGTGCTAAATTATATATGTGCTTGCACCCAGCCTGGGGACCCAGAGATAGCAGGGTAACATTAATTCACCTGCATGGTTCCTGACTTGGCATATGGAAAGGGCTGTCTGTAAAACAGGGACTACAACTTAGATTTCACCACACCTCTCACTATCAGTCAGGCACCTCTTTCTCTCCCTGTTTGTATGAACTGTACACAGCAAACTAGTTTTCTTCAAAGGAAAATTAAGGACCTCACTTCCCTGTTCATGTTGCAAACTACCCAGCTAGTCTTGAGCCCCCTCCATATTTTTGTTACTGGCTTTGTAGTTTGATTCTTATTGGGGTCTAAATGTTCACTAAAGATGGAAAGATGGAGATGGAAAGATGGAAAACCTTGTCTTGAAACTGGCATAGCTGCTCCAACTTCTCCACTGGTTGGGCAGAAAAAATATTCTGAGCGCTGCACAGAAGCTCAGTTGCTTTTTTAGATGAACTTCCACTCTTTTCTTGGTCGTTTGCTTTAACTACACGGAGCAGCACTCAATGAGTGAATGAAAGAGATGCAGGAAAACAGTTTGAAATTAATGAAGGCTGAAAGCCTAAAGTCACACTAGAGATGATTTTCTGAATTTGGATTCTGTTCTGTGCCTCTCCAGACAGGATCCTTTCTCCTGACAGCAGACCAGCAGCCACTGACATGGACTATCTGCTACAGTGATATTCCCCCAGCTACCACCCCCCCCCCCCCAGGCCAGCTGCAGAACAGAGTTAAACTCTGTGAGAATCTGAGCATTTTTGCAAAGGGTTGGGGATCCTCACAGATTGGGTGAAGCCAGAGTTTCCTCTTCTGCAAGGGCAATGGATTCAGAATTTACTCAAAGGAGAGTAAGTATCAAAAGTATCAATCTAGACTACCCCAGGAAGAAAGAGACTAGACTGTGAAGATGCCAATCCCTCTCAGCTTTTTAGATCAAATCGAATGTCAGCATATTCACAGGACACGGGACACTTTTGCAGACAATATATATTGAAAGTGCTCTCCCTTGGTGAAGACTGAAAACGTGAGGGTAGGTACTTAAAAACGCAACATGCAAATGTCAAAGCAAGTAGATCAAACCTAAAACAAGAAAGAAAAGAAGTGTGAGTTTCTTGGAATCTGATCAAAGCTGTAGGCTGCTTTACTGTTATCTGAATGAGATCAGATATTGTTGGTATAGCAATATGCAAAAATCAGGTTGTTATATACACACACAGTCTCTTTTACCAGTTAATGCTTTGCAATACTACAAATCACCATTTCCCCTCTGTGACCTGTCTTAAACAGTCAGCAATCTAAAAGAGGAACAGAAGGAATTTTAGACTAGATGAAGAAATAAAGAGGATTCATGCAAATGTTCATTTCCGTGTTAAACAGAAGGGCATAACAGAGATGACACAGCTGAAACTCTCCTTTGGTACTATGACCTTTCTGGAGGAATTCAATTATTTATTTTACAAATATAAATCAAACTACAATCCAACTGTCCTGAGATATCCAGAAGTGAAGCAAACTAGACCTTCTGATTTGAAAAGGTTAGAAATGAAAATCTGTCAATCTGGGCTGTTATCTAACAATATTAGAGCTGCTCTCACATTTTTTCTCTGTCTAATAAACTACTGGAGGACTAGGTAAAAGAGCTATGAAGAAGGCACTTGGAAAAGTCACTTATAACCAACAGCAAAACCCAAAGTTAGGCGTAAACCTGTGGACAAGGACTCCCTCTGTGCAAGGACACTCCCTGTCAGAGGAAAGGAACAGTGTGCCATAGTGAAAGGTGCCAGCAGTGGGAGGAAAGACATAAAACAAATTAGCCCTCTCCCCTTTCCACCAGTAAATCCATCTGGTAACAGCTGTTACCTATCCAGTTTATACAATCTCTTCTCCAAAATCTTTGATGTCCAGAAGACTGGAAAATCTAATCGTGTCCTCAGAAAGAGGATTAAAAAAAAATAATGAGAAAGTAATAAAAACACAAACAATTCTCTTATTCTAATACTTGCTGAGAATGAAAGTTCTTCAGATCTGGTTAGTTAGCAAACTCTTTTATAAACCAGTCATGAATGGAGGAAATTTACTATTCATGGCTGCAGAAATAAAATTTAAAAAAAGGACTTGCTTCTTTCAGCAATCTCGAGAACAATGATATATTTTCAGTTGCTTTCCTAGGGACAAATGCAAAATGAGAGCATTGAGGCTTCCTCTGGAAGCCTGCAGTTTACAGCCAAGGCACAGTTCAGCCCGTTAGCCCAAGGACTTGATTCGCCATTACATCAGCCATAGTGGAATGACGCTTGTGCAATGAAGGTGGTAATGAGCTAAAAAAGTAAATGACGATATCTCTGGTTCTACTATATGGCCAAACTGGCCAGGAACACCCCAGTCTGGGAGGTCTGTGGTCAGGCACCAAAAGTGGAGCAGCTTGGCTGCTACCTGCCATGCCAGGACTTCCCAGCGGGAGAGGTGATACCCCAAGGGAGGCACAGCAAGCCCAAACCCCCGGCAATGACATTAACTGCTCTCTTTGGCTGCTGAAAGCAACTCTTTGGGATGTGCTACCCATGACACATGCCCCACAGTAGCTAAACGAGGAATGAAAGTCCTCCTGTGTCCCTTTTGCCCCAGACAAGAAGTTGCAGCCTTGCGCAAACCCGCCCCGCTCGGAGCGTGCCAGCGGGATGTGGAGCACTGCTGCTGTTCCCACTGGGTCCAGTGGGCTGCTCAGGGCAGTGCTCAGCCAGGGCTTGGCCAGTGGAGCAGGAAACAAATGGCAGCACCTTCTGGGAAACAGGGAGGGGGTCAGTCTCCAGACACCTGTTGAAGCAAGATTATAAGATTTAAGTTGGGAATGCCAATGTGCTTTTCCTGCACGAATCCTGCTGGCACAGCTGTGGTACCTAGCAGAGACTGCAAAACTTTGCAAAGCATGGACCACTCTGTCTGCTGTAAAATCAGAATAGTGCTCATACCAGGTCAGATATGCAAAGTGAGAGGATATGAATTTTGAATATGAATTTTAAAGCTCTCTCTGTAGCACGGTCTCATTCACCTACAGCTCCTGTGCACACAGATCTCCCCAAAAGGCACCTTGGTTACACATCAGATAAAATACCCTCAGAGCCTTTTTTTTTCCATTTGGAGATTACTCGGTGCAAATTCTCATTAGTTCATTTTTGTTTCAAAAAACTACAAAATGTCTCTGTTTTTGAGGGGGAAGAAAGTAAAAGGACGTGGGGGGGAGGTCAATATATTTTAGATTTTAAGGGAAAGAGCCCCTCCAAAGTGCAAAATCCTTCACACACTGACACAGTTGGTGAAACTTAGTTGTGACTTCTCTCTATACCTTGTACCATACTCTGCCTCCTTCACCCTCTGACACATAACAAGAAAACTGGATTCAAAATGAGATTGCACCATGGTGAATTCATTCCTTGAATTGCATCGTAAGTTTCAGCAATACACAGCGTGGGAACACGTCGATTAGCTCTCGCTTTGAAGAAATTGGATTTGCAAAGGTCAGCAGTGGCTCGGCCCATTTCTCAGCAGATCTTTGGCTTGCTTTTCATCCCGAGACTAGCAGGGAGGAGGTCAGAGAGGAATGACAAAAAGAACGAGCTTTTTGAAGAGAGCCCAAAGAATCTGACGGTGCTCCCAGCAGCGTGGAGGTTTCTTTTGCTCAAAGCTAATAAAAGGATTTTAAACCAAATTTCAGAGAATAACTTTCTGGTTTTACTTTACATATTGAACAATTAATTGTTTTGGTATAAACTAAGAAATGCTTTCCAATGTAACTTTTGGTCTGGCAAGAGCTGCCTGAAGGTAATCTGCAGAAAAGCCTGCTTGCCCTCCCCCATCCCTCCCACTTTTTCTGCAAAAGTGTTCAGCCAGCCTGCAAAAGAGGTAGAAAGAGGCAAAGCTCAGCCTCCAGTGGAAGTGTGAAATCCAGGGAGTTTGTGCTCTGTATTTCTCCTCCGAAACATGTTTCCCAGTTGTTTAGTTTGCTCCTGTGCCAGTGCACTGAGACAGAGGTAGCTTCATTACCCTTTTGAGTCAGAAAATTCACAAAATATTTTGGCCACTCTCTGCACCTTATTAACATAATCTGGACTTTCCTCCTGCTGCAGCTGGCAGGGTGCTGGAAATGTGTGATCAAGGAGTTTCGTCAGCTGTCACCAATGTCCTCCTTAGGCTGGCGGTGAAGGATTCCTCCTGGATCCTGAACAGGGATTTGCTGTGGCCACTTACATTGGAAAGCCACAAAAAGGGAAAGAGGTGGGGAGAAAAAGAAAGAGAGCAGGTTAGAAAGGAATCCAAAAATACCAGCAAGCCTGAGTTCCTTCACCTCTAAATATTAAACATTTCTTGCAGAAACATGACAGAAGACACAGACTGAAACATACAGAATGCAGAACACACAGACTGAAACACATCTCCTAGAAAACTGGGAATAATGGACTCATCTGCTTTGTTAGTCTATTATTTTTGGCAGCTCACTTTCTCTGGCTTTGAAGCTTTGTGAAGGTTTGCAATGTGGGGAAGGCATAAGCACAATAGCTCCAGCTGCTGTTGCAGCTCTCCTCAAACTGTAAAAATTTGCTTTCCTCTAGCCTTCCAACAAGCAACATGGCAGCATTCTGACATAAAAATATAATTTAGAAAGTATCCAAATCATAGCAGGCTGAATCTTGATGCTCTGCTGGTTCCTGCTAAGTAGCCAGTACTAATCCAAGTGAATTCTTCTTGTCATTAACTGAGCAATACTGGCCTTTGCCCTTACTTCAGAAAATTCCTTTCTGAGTTTGTCCCAGGAATGCCCAGAGGTCTGGCTGCTGCAGAAGGTGCCAGCAGGAATCCAGCAGAAATACTGCTGGAGAAGGGGCATTTACTGCACGTGCAATAGAGATGTAGGACAGAGTGCTGTAGGGAGATGAAGATGAAAAGGGAGTGGTTTTTGTCAAACTGACAGATGAGTGACATTTCTGTGACCTAAGAGGAAGTTATAAATGCTGGGTTTAGGCTTTTAGTGAAGAAATGGCTTATTAACCCACTGCTTCATAGCTGCATCAGACTTCCACCAACACCTGATCACCACCACTACAGAGTGAGTCTATGGAGAGCTGGTTAACAACTCTGCCAAGGAGATTGTGCCAGCTCCTCTCACAAGTCATCCACAGATATGCCAAACCCTGGATTTTCTCATTACCTCACATACCAGCAACTCTTTAAAAGTGCCTTCACTTTCCAGTTCGAGAGATAGAAGCAAGCAGGGGATCTGAGTAAGGTTCTGCAGCTGAGGGGTTCTCTCTTCAGAAATAGCACTTTGTGCTAAATATGAGATTCTGTCTAGAGGTTTTGTTAAAGCATCCTTTCCAGGAATATAATTTTTAATTTGACAGATTTTCACAACAATTGACCTGAAGAAGATTGTGATTTATGGACACATACCTCATTTTCAAATTTGTATCTGAGTAGTGCAGATAAATATACACCAAACCTGGAGATCTTAGGCATTAGGACATGTAGTATTACCTGTAGGACATCTGGATTACCTGTGCACAGCTGTTCAGTGTCAGCTATCAAATCCCAGACCCAGCTTCTTTTCTCTATTTAGCATAGTCTTGTCTCTGTTTTCATTTTAACACTCTTTAATGTGGGATGTTTTTATCAACACTTACTTCAGCATCCTTCAGTGGAGAAAGGCATCCTTGTCACACCTTTCACATATGTATAAAATTTGTAACTGAAAACACTAGTACTAGGTTTAGCTTTCATTTTTTCAGAAACTAACCAAAGGAAGTCAGGAGGTTAAACAGCTACAGTTGAGGGTACCTTGCTGAGCTGCAATAAAAAACATAAAAGATTGGCCTGAAAACGTATTTTTTATTAAAAGAGAATGAACATAAATTACAGCTGTTGACCATGTAGTCATTCTTTTTATGAGGTGTTTCCCTATACCCATATATGATTTCCACATATAAATTCCCTGCTGGACTGAAAACTCCTCACATGAAACTTGTGCTTTTCTTAATAAATTGTCCACAGAATCAGTATTTCATCTTGGATGTAAAAAGTTCATTAGGGAAAAAAAATCCCCGTGTCCTGGAGGAAAGCAATACCAGACATTATTCAAGCTAAAAAAAAAAATCTGCCTGCAGACTGTGTATCATTTTTCCTCTGCTTTTCTACTTAATTATTTTCCATAATTTAATAAAATCAAATATAACATGGCATACTATAACAGTGCCTGCAGTAACAACCACTTAGCCCCAAGCAGAAAAAAAGCAAATATGTTCCATTGAGGATTTCAGCATTTTGAGTTTTGTCTCCTTTAAAACTTTCTTGAAGGGAACTTAGCTCTGAAACAGGGTGAGCACAGAAACCCTGAGGTTCTCTGCTCTGAAAGAGTTTGTTTTATGGAGTGCCCTCAAACCATGCAGCATGGAACCCTGGAAACTGCTCCAGGTCTGCCTACTGAGGTCTTCTCACCAGAGAAAATCACTTCAACCAGAACCAGATGTTCCATATGGGGTGCTCAGTTGTAAATCTGAGAAAGCACTAAAAATATGAAATTGTAAAAAAATGTACCCAGAGCACTCATGGAAACCCACATTGATGGTTCCCTTTGTTACTCCATGCAGGAAAGAGACAGTGCTGAACTAAACAGGATGGCCATGTGTTCAGGGTCATCGGCTGCTGCTCTCACTCTGGAAGTGCAGTTGTCTCCTCATGAAACCAGGGAGTTCAGCAGAGACCGGGTGAAGAATGCGCTCCTAAGAGATTCCCCCTTCCTGAGAAAAATGCTTGGTTTGACAAACTGCTGGATGTGCATCAGAACTTGACAGAGGGAGGACATTTTTTGCTGAACCAGTGTGGCAGAGTGTGGTCCCCAAAAGCACAGTTGCTTTCATTCCCATAATTTACTTTCATCTGTCTTTCTCAAAACCTTCCCTAATTAAGCTTAATTGCCATGCAGTCACACATTAGTGCAACATTCTGTCCACTTATGGACCACCCATAAAATCCTTCATAGCATTAATCCTGGAAAGTGGTAGACTGCTCGTTTTGGTTTTGTTTTCTAATGTGCATAAGTGCCTATAATGCACAGCAATGGCTTTTTGGAACTGCTACTTGACTCTGATTATCATGAAAAGATTCTTAGTTTATGTCAGAAAATCAGAGAGGTCAGAAGGGTGTTTGTGTTTTGGGAAAAACAAGCATTTATGAAGATTTGGAATCTAAGAACTCTGGTGCAGAACTCAGGCATGGAAATTCCCACCTCTTTGTTATACTTAACTCCTTCTCAGGACAGTTATGGGTTAGACCATAACAATTTTGGATACCTTTAGCCTTTGTCAGTTAGTCAGGTTCTCTGCCTCACTTAAGCCTTCAGTGAGTCTTCATGCCAAAAAGCAGCGATCCCATGACCTCATGCAACCCATGCTAAATATCTTGTTTAAAGATGGACAAAGGTCTAGCCTGGAGGATGCTTCTAAATAGCTCGTAGGAGCTGAAACCTAACAGAATATTTAGAAATAGTAAAGCAAAATAACAACACAGAATCACAGGAATCAGCTAAAATAGTCTTGCAAGCAGCTGGTTATTCTTTAGAATTGCAGTTTATCTGAATGCAACAACTCCCATAATGTAGTAGCCAAGAAGATCCTGGAATTTCTAGGATGCTGAAGCAAAAGCAGCAAGTACCAGCTACCTAAGAAGAGTGTTGAGTAGGCTGAAAATTCACAGGACTAGAAAGACAACAAACCTAAAAGACAAGAAGGAAGTAGTGTCAGAGAATAAAATCAAAACTTTTGTAGCAAAGAGACAACAGCATAATTTCTAGCAGGGAGATGTAACATGAGGGAATTTGAGCCTCACTTACTTTGGTGAGTGACTCAGGGAGCTGGAGATCACACCATATGACTAAACTTCATTTACCATTTGCAGTGACATGGTTTCTGGGCACTGGGGAAAAATGGCAATATTTTTGCCACTGCTAGAAATACTTTCCTTCATCCAGAAATGACAAAAAAAAAAAGAGAAAACCAAAATTTAGGTCCAAGTAAACATTTCTAAATTATTGGTAAATGATTAGGTTACATCTAGTCCTTTCCAAAGCTTTCAGACTCTGTAGAATGTATCTATTGGAAAGGGAAAAATGAAGGGAGAAATACCAAGAACTCTTTAACCAGGAAGGATTTGTTGCCCATGTAACTTATCAGCTAAATTTGTCCAACATACACACTACTAGAGATACACATTCTGTGAGAAAAGTAGGGCTCTTACATTATGCCTGTGAGACAAAAGTAAAATAGAGAACAAGAGATACATAAATTATTGTCTGAGTCCAGAAGCAAGTTCTGATGATGCTTTAATATTTAATGTCAGGGAAAATCATACCTTTCTGTTGCACCTTTATGAATTTTCAAAATGAGCAAAATTTCCCCTCTACTTATAGCTTAATTGATTACTATAAAAAAGAGAAAATATATATTTTTTATTGTTTAATAAAAGCTAGACAATTTTAAGTGATGTGAAATTTCTTCAAAGTTTCTTAAAAACCGCACACACAGACCCTTATTGTTATCTAAATTGATATTATCTTTGTCCCTTATTTACTATCCAGCCCTAGCATTCTTTCTGAGTGGCAGCAGCGCAAGGCAAACACTCATGGGCAAACTGAAGTGCCAAGCAAACAAACAAAACAGAGGAAAGAAAATGAAGAGTGTGTACTTGTTCTGACAATTCTGCTGCAGGGTATGGAGGGTATCATAGCTGCATTGAGTTAGTTCTACAATCAATCGGTCATTGCAGGAAAAATCTGACAATTATTAAAGAGAACCGCCCGGCTCAGAAATGCTGGGATAAATTAACATGTTACAATCCTACTGACACCACCAGCATCACTCTCAAGAAGCAATTGGTGTTGTTTTGTTCTGTTGAGTAGAAGTAATTTGTTAAATTTCAAATTTTCTGCCAAACATTAACATGTCTAGATGACCTAAGTGTAGCGATCCTGGAGACTACCAAACAAGGGGGGCAGGCTGGTTCGATATGGGGCTTCTGCCCTTCAGGTCCTCAGTGTCTGGGGTGCACCTTAATCCAAGGGGCATAAGCAGCAGGGTTAGGATATGTGTGTTGTGTAATATGGTAACCTGGAATGTCTTTGTGGGTATTTACTCAGAGAAAGCATGCTGCCACCTCAGTGATGGTTTCTATGCATCTTTCTACTTGCTTTCCAAAATAAGCAAAATATCTAATCTCTGAAAATACTGACTACTAAAAAGTACACAGTTCCTTAGGGAAACAAGGTTTCAACATAATTGTGTCATATGAATGTTTGCCTGTCATCTGTTTGCTCTTTCCCCCCAGTTTTAACAACATTATACAGAAGGGCAGAGGTCTCAGTGAGTCAAGCTCTGACAAGTCCCATGCAAGCTGGGGACAGCTGATGGCTGCACACACAGCAGTGCTACCCTGGCCATGGACACAGTGCTCCCTGCCAGGTGCTGCAGGCACGAAGGACGGGTAGGGCTGATGGTGGATGAGAGCTGGGAAGCAGATGACAACGCAGGAGAGAGAGAAATCCATAGGAAATGAGTCCACTTCAGCTTGGCTGCCTGTGGGCCAACTTATTACTGATTTATACAATGTTTTCCCTCTCAGTTCTTGAGTTCTACTGAAAATTATTTTTCTCGCCAGTGACGCTTTCCAGGAACAGGCTGAAGTGCTTGCTTCAAAACTCTTGATGGTATCATTCATTTGCTGAACAAGGGGCCACAGCAAACAAGCTTTTTCTTGTTTTGCTTTAACCTTGCTGATGCCTTTTCAGTGAACTATGAGCCAAATTCCTCATTTCACTGCTTTAACAAGTGTGTAGATACTGACATCTCCAATCCCACTTTCCCAGGTCAAGGTCATGTTTCATTAGAGACCAACTGAGCCTGCAGAACTCTATTTTCTCATAAATGCTGGTCTCACTGATCTTAGTGGGAGAGCGTGTGTGGGTTGGGGGCTTGGTACCCACCTCTGTGTGTACATACTTATATTTAATTCAGAGATGCAGCTACCCTAATAGTGATAATTCTGGTCCAATAGAATGCACTAGTAAATAGAGAGCCTGTTCCTATAGACCCAGTTTAAATGTGGCTAATCAAATGAAGTCAGTACTCCAGAGAGAAACAGAAATCCAGAGACACCAACAAATCATGATTAACAGTGAATGAAGCCTCATTAGGGAATGGTTACAGCTTTCCTATTTTGTTTTGGCTAATAAATATTTAATTTCTGCTACAGGCAGAAATAAGAATAATTTGAGGCTTAAAGAAAGCATTTGTTCTAATGAAAGTATTTTGCTTGCTAATGGTATTACCCCCCAGTGAATATCAAAAGAACTGTGAACTCCATCAATTTAAAGAAACCCCAGAACTATTCAGAAAACCAAACATATATTTAGGGCCCTAGGCAACAAACATCAGATACACCCTAGGATAGTACCACACATTCAGGATTATATACAGTGATACCATCTCAGGCTTGCCTGGAAACGAATTAAGTTTGTATTACCCACATCCAGTCCCTATGACCTAAATACAGGAAAACCTGAGAAATCAAGTCCAAGCAAAAAGGAGCACATTTTCACCTGGGAGGAAATAATAAATTCTCTTATCACTCAGACAGTGAGTGCATGGGATAGTTTGGATATCCCTGGGGCACACAGCAGGCAGGAGAAGGCTTCTCACTGCCCACCCTTGCAGTGGTGGAAGCTCAGAGCTCACCTCTGCACTCTGCCACTGGTGGCATTTAGGTAAGGGAAAAATTACTGACATGAATTGATTAACAGTCAATGCTTCTCACAACATCTTTAGATTTATGCTGTGCCTGTATGATGCAAATCTTTGATTTAGAGTAATGGTGCCTCACATTCAGTAACTGACATCCTGCATCACCTTTCCAAAAGGAAAGAGGACCTCAAAACTAAACTTTGAGTTAGCTGCAATAGCAGAGTCAGGATTTCTGCCATTGCTTGCTCTCAAGCAGCCAGGAAGACTCTGATGCAGTTTCTGACACAACTGGAAGTCTATTTGCTTTCTCTGTGTTTCCTAAAACCTGAGATCAATATATAATTCCTATCTTCTAACAATAAGCAAAAAAGTTGAAGGTCTGCTTCTAGCTTGGGAAAATATAAACTTTGACGACCTACTTCTGATTCTTTTCAGAATTGCTGTAACGGTTTGCCTGCTGTCCTCATTGTAATGGTTTGTACCGCTTCCCAGGAAAAATCTACTGCAGCAGTGTACTTACTCATGATGAAAATTCCACATGAGTAACACTCGGGAATATTAGAACCAGCCTGTATGCATATGCACTTAGATTACGAATTTTAAAAACAAAAATAATAAAAAAATATCGCAGTAACTCTGTCTTGACCTTAATAAGCAGAGGAGTATCACCAGTCTAGAAGCGTATAACTTATATATATCTCTGTATAAATATTAATCTGAAAAATTTTATCTGTCTCAAGAATGTAAAAATCAAACAAATTCCAACAGCAGTTCTTTGGCACTTAGGTAGACTTCAACAGATGAAAATATCCCAGAATCCAGAACAACACACAGCCCCAAGAAAATCAACAGTTATTCTTTGTGCTGAAGCCATTGCCCAACTTCCCAGCACTGATCCTGAGCTGTGCTCCTTGCTGAGCTGTAAGTATGGTAAAGGGCAGGCAGAGCCCCAGAGTGGCTCTGAGGCTCCTTGGAGCACGGCTGGGGAGCCGAGCTGTGCCAGGCACTGTCCGGCCGGACCTGGCGCTGCTTCCCCAGGCAGCTCCTGGAGAGAGCTCAGCTGGGCTTTCTGTGCCGTGGGCACGGCCAAGGGCACTGCTGGAGCCTGCCAGTCCTGCAGGGCAAACCACAGCAGTAGCTGTGCTGTGTGGTTTCACCTGGGGGAAACCCAGACCTACCGAAACAGCAGGCTCTGTTTCGGGAAGGGACAGACCCTCTGGACCTACAGAGCACTGTGGGAACAGTTCTGTCACTTTTATTCCCACTGAGCAGGCCTGTTCCCCCAAGCACACCCAAACACTTACATGAACTCTGTATAAATAAGGTTATAAAGCCACTAATGTTCTTTAACTATGAAGAGATAATACCAGCCATGAAACCCGAGCGGCTTTTTCTTGTCTCCTGCGCGTATGAAAGATGGCATTAAAAGAGATTAGTTTAAACCACTTGCAATTTCCTTTATGCAATAAAAGATTTTCTTTGCTTGGAATTTTCCTATTTATGGTGTGTATTTGGACTCAGTATAGCATAATACTTTCCTCAGTATCCCTGCTTTTAATGATGCTCACAGCATTTGAGCCATTCATCAAATTTGACAACTGAAACAGCTAGTAGTTAATGGGAGCATGAGCAGTTTGACAAACACAGTCTATTTGACAAGGCTGAGGTCAGGACTAAAAGAACTGCTCTTGGTTAAATAAATAGAAAAGCAACAAAGTAAAGCAAAATCTCTGCAGCCATTTATCAACTTTAAAAGCCTTTTGTTATAAGAAACACTAAGCGAAGCTGCACACAGAGATGGGAATTAAAAGGGGTTGGAAGTATTCAGCTGGCTTCTTTTTTTTAGGTGAAATTAAAAAGCTCAGTTAAAACTGAGGGATTATGTCCATAAAACTGACATGCAGCTACACAGTACCTAAACCTACACTTTAGAGCTGTCTGCTTCTGGTCTGAGTTACTCTTTTAAAAAGAACCCAGGATTTTCCTAGGTAACAGGCAGCTCTGAAAGTAGAGCAGTATCACAAGAGATGACTTTGCTGACATCTGCAAAGCTGGAGAGCTCTGCATAGGCACGTTCAAGAGCACAGCTGAGACTCCATCCACCCATTGCTGATACCAACCTGTGCAAGGGACCTTCCAGAGAGTCTGCAAAGTAACAGAGCTTTGCATTTAGACACAATATCGCCTGTAGGAAATTCCTCGATGTTAAATGACTCCTGGAAGCTAATAATTAGTGCAGCCACTAACTTCCTGGCTTTGCTTGGTTCATGGACATTTTTATTTTTTCTTTTTTTTTTTTTATTTGGCAAGACTGGTTTGGGGTCATCTGGTTTTTCCTCTGTCCAAGACACCGGAGATTCTAGAAAAGACAGAAATACTGCATCTATTCTTGTACTTCCTCTGAGTAAAGAGGCTTTCACATTTAGAAAATAAAGGGTAATTTCTCTAGCTTTTTTTTTTTTTTAAATGAAGTGCACATTGGCAAGCAAAATCAAATCCTTACTGTTCTGGTTTGGTCTTCCATTCTATATACGAAAGATGGTCTCCAGGCATTATAGTGTTGACTTAAATGAGAACAAGACTGACTTTCCTGTGATTCAGCTTTCCTGCTCTTTAAATTTGGGAGTGATATTATTCTCATGACCAGATAAAACAACACAAATGCAAGCACTGAGAAATTCTTGGGTATAGCTGTGCAGAATATTTTCTGATACTTTGCCTGCCATGACTTCATGTAATCATTTCTATCGTTGTCCAGAAATCAACAGTACCATTAGGGAATTTCCATCAGCAGTAAGCAATACAGCAAAATTCAGTATGCTTTTGCAGTCCTAAAAGTTTCAGGAAAGGTCTTTATGGCTTTGGGGCTGGACCTGTTGCCAGATGAAAAATTCCTTTTCTTCAGAGGTTTCTCCACCTTTTCTATTGTTTTCATGCTTTTGTGACTATTGGCACTTTAGAGATAATAAAGAAAAAAGGCATCTATTGAGGCACAAAGACAGCAGAATGACTATGAATAGGTATAAAATTTACAGATTAATTTTGTGCATCTTGTTTCTCTAATAACTCTTCATTTTTTCTTTCATAAAGCAATTTGTACATCTAAATAACATACTTAACAACTCCGACTGCTGCTGGAAAATAATGAAAGACTTATTTTCCTGGAAGTGATTGATTATAGTCTGGATAAATGAAATAATTTTCCCTCTTCTCTTCTCATTATGCTCTGAGCAAAACACCCATTACAGGAGTACTGTGCAGCCATTTGGAGCTAGGAAATGTATTCCATTTAGCCTGTCAAACACAGTTTAATTCCTGTTTTAACTCTGCCTCTTTTCCAAACCTCCTTTTCAAAACTACCCTAATATAACCTAATTTTGACAGAGTATTCTGGACTCTGAGCAGCTCTGACTCTTGAGCTCTTTTCCATCTGGAATGGGTTTTTCATTTGCCTAATACCAGAGCTTTCTGGTTTGTTTGGTTTAGTTGTTTTGCAATATACAACATACAGTCATCTTATAAAATAACTCATAGCACTCATTTGGCCTCCTTTTTGGAACTTTCTATTTGGGAAAGAAAAACCAAAAATAATCAAAGCAAGCTCAACCCTAGTTTTCATTTTAATAAAAATGTTTTTACCCAAAATACTGGAGCATAAATACTGAAGATTGCACTCTGCTTTCCAATGCCAACAACACAAATGTCTTTTTTAATGGACACAGTTGCTATTTGTATCATAGCTATGTTATATTTTGGGGGTGTTTTTCTGTGTTGAAAACCTTAAAAATATGAGAAAAATTTAGTGTGATAAATATTAAGTGATAGGATTGTATCTAATCTTCAGTCAAGTGGGATGCTGGAACAGACCACAAGAAGAGCAACCCTAATTTTAAGAGGAAACTTCATGGGTTCATGTACAATATATAGAAATTGCATTACTAACATATTTTTTACTCATAGAATAACATAATAGTGAGGTCTGGAATCAAAGATTCAAGAGATCTTTTGCAGTCTCATATCTCCTGTAAATATTTTATGGATGGAATTAATTCTCATTTCTATACAAAGAAAATACCATTTTACAAAGGTGGGTTTGTTAACTACTTGAATATCAGTGAGCTTTTTTTTTTTTGTTCTTGTGATCTGCCATCAGCTTTGTGCTAAACTGCTTAAGGAAATCAACCCCATTCATGTTTTTGCCCTCTTTTCTTAACCAAATGGTGTTGGTATGGAGATATTTTCACTGCAACAATGGAAGTTTTCTCTTTAGACTAGTCCCGGGGACCTGAAGGCTAAGTGGATCAAGAATCTACTTCCACTTCACAATATTACTGAAAGAAAATTAATAATAATAATAATAATAATAATAGTATTAGCAAAGCCATCATGAGAGATGGTGGTGGCTCTCCATAGCTGGTGTACGAGAATAGAGCACTGAATACAAAGCATCCTGCATGAGGCACGAAGAGTGAGACAGATAGGAAGAGCAGTTTAGGAGAGTCTTGCACTGTCTAACCCCAGGGTAAGACTGTCAGACCCTTAATTTGTCCCCAAATCAAGAACTAAGAAAATATATGGGATATAAAATATGAAGTGCATCCTTTAGGTTCTCAGGAAGCACTGTTCCAGTTTTGTTGCATTTTACTTTAAGAATAGTAATTCAGTACACATCAAACACAGTTTGCTACCTCTATAATTTAGTGCATTAGTAGAAAATACTACTTTTATGCCAGATCAGGTTATGCTGAGTAATAAATCTTTTTCTTTTTTTTTTTGTTTTTAAGCTATGTGTCTGTTAGTGCACTTTTTCAGTGAGAGAAACCATAAAGCAAATTTCCTGAACTGCTATTGATCTCCTAACAACTACCCAAACTACTGCATTAGAAGCTTTTATTGTCCATGCTGCACAGGTCACAGAGCTGTGTTCAAGTCAGGCATCTCTCGTGTCAATCTTGCTTCTATTTATAATTACTAAAGTCCCAGCAATGTGCCAACAGTGGCAGTCCTTTCCCACATTTAAGAAGCCTTCTGAGTTTCAACTTTACTAAAACTTCTAAGTCACCCAGAACAGATAACAACAGACACATCACTAGGTAAAAATTTTTAAACTTGGGGTGTGGAAGCCAAGTGACAATATAAAAGTATACAGTTTAATAGAGAATAAAAAGGGCAAACCCTGTCTTTCTTTCTGGATTTTATTTTGACTTTTCAAATTTCTTTTTCTTTGAGTTTGTTTGGGTATTATTTCCTGCAGGGCAGGCGACAGAGTAGGAACAGAATAATATCCACTGCTTGTTATTGCCCATCACTGTCTCTAGGCAGCATGGACCGAGTCTTCAAATGGGATGTGAATACATCACATATAAATGAGAGGGACTCGCACACACATGATTTCCCTGAAATTGTCACAGAGAAAAAATTCTTCTGAGTAGATAAGGATATATGATTACAGATACCTTGAAAGCTGCAAGCATATGAATGGAAAGCTCTCCTGATCAAACTGTCTTTCAGTCCAGTTTAGCTGGTTTCTATGGCAAGTCATACTATGATCTCTTATCATTATTTGACTCATCTAGGTATTGACAATATTTCAGTACTGTCCACAGAAAATGAAATTATTATTAAAGATTTAAATGATGGGATGACATTTACAGTGCAGTGTCTCTGCTCTTTTTATGACAGCAGCCAGAGAGAGTTTTTTTATCAGAATTGCTACATAGTCACAACAAATTATTTGCTTTAACCTCAAAATATTTTGTAGCTAAAAATTTTCAGCCAGACTTCTGTAATTTCATAACTTAATTATGGTTGCCTTCTTAGAATAAGGAACATGTATTAAATGAGTTAGAGGGTGATCTAGATTCATTTAATGTAAAAATTTACATAGAAATTAGGGATTTGAGATGGCAATCACTTCCCCCTCCTTAATCTCTTCTGCTGGGTCAATTAATGTGGTCATTAGAGACTACTTGCCCTTTGAGCCAGCTCTGAGAAAGACCAGAGCAAAACCAGGCTGCAGTAAAAGACATTCTGCAAGGATGCTGGCACTTGGGTCATGTGTTAGAGCTCTGAAACCTTTCTTAATGTACTGCAGATGTTACTAAGCTTTGAGCCTTTTTAGCTATGCTTTCATTTACTGTTTAGGTGGTCACTGTGTTACAGTGTTGCCAAGAGAGCTTTTGAATCAGCTTAATGCAAGAAATTAATTCAGAAGTAACTGAAAAGACTTAAAGAGTCAAAATATCAACTGAAGGCATTCTATCCTGAATTCAGTAGCTAAAGCAACAGACAGGACACACTTCATCCACCTCAGCAAACAGTTTTTATTTGCGTGCCAAAATTGTCACTGCTGGTTAGCCCACTGAGGTGTTTGGCTGGAAGAGAACTGCTACAGCGGGAGTCTCCAGAGTCAGTCACAAAACAGATGTTCCAGAGAAACTGAAAAATAGTATCTTTAAGTAGAGACCCATAAAAACTTCCTTTTCCTTGTACCCAAGCCATTCCAATCAGAGAAAACTGTCCTTACGATATTTCTACTGATATTTGAACTTCTTAAATTCAGTTCTTGGCCTTCGTAGATGTTTTCTTTAGGAGGAGTAGGGAACGGAATCCTTTTGTGCATGAAAGGCGAAAAACACTGGGATAAAGATTTTACCAAACACTACTTCTTCTTTGAGTGTTAGATGGAAGGCGTGACTGCATTTTGCCTGTAGCTGCAAACACAGCTAAGAAATCTTGCACTGAGTTCAATGGGACCCTTTCTTTATTTTAAACACCAGGGCACTGCTGATGTTCAAACTACTGTCACTGTTCTTTTGTGCTGCCAAGCAGTCCCCAGAGGTTTTGGCTACTACTGCCTAAAGCAGGCTCATTTCAGAGGAATTAATTCAAACACCAGTAACCTGAGTAAACCTGAAGGGAGCTGAACGAGCATTAGAAAACATCTAAGAAAAAAAATAAAAGAAAAAAGCTGCAGAAAATTTATTGTCCCTAGTTCTGTTAATAAAATAGGCTACTGGGCTCATTCTTCTGATTAGTTTTCTTACAAGGGAGAGGAGTGGATGGAAAGAGAAAGTGACTCTAATCCAGAGTAATATTCTAGTGAACACCTCCAATGCATCTGACTATTAGCATTAATAGGGATATCCTTCAGAGAATGACACAGATGTATGACTTGGGGCCTGCTGCACCACAGGCTCTGCCTTTAACTTCATCCAACTAAAACAGTAACATTTTACCTACAACACAACTCTTTATTTTTTGTAAAGGACTGTACAACTGCAAAAGAAAGGAGGAAATCAAGTAATGGTATTGTAAATAGAAGCACAGTAAATTTCAAACCAACAAGAAATGCAAAATTAATCTTATATATTTGCCCATTCAGTAAGATTCAGAAATGAATCTGTATTTATCAAGAAATTAGCTACAATCCAAATGTGCATATGTGTATTCATATGAGAGAGACAGTATATATCATGCACACAGGCTATTAAAAAATATCTACAAATCATTTGCAATAGAGCCCTCAATCTTCTGCCACACATGAAAGATCAGTGCTAACTCAGTGGTCAGAACTGTGTTGGGAGAGCAAATATCAGTTATTCCTATAACATTTATCTGCCTTGGTCACGTAAAATCACCCCAGTACTAGAGCTGAAAGAAATACTAGTACAAGAATGTTTTATGCCAAATCTCAAGCCACTAGTACAAAAGAGTGTAATTTATCAGATCCAAAGGAAAACACTATCTGACAGTGCTACAAAAGTACTACTATTCATTACATATCTAAAGGCTACTGATCAATAGAGACCACTATGCTCTTTCATTCAATAGGTTCAAGCTTAACTGATTTTCATGGCTTCTTGAGTGCTTTTATGACTAAGAAGGCACGATCCACATAGTGCTTTGTCACCGATTTGCAAATAATCTAATAAAGTGACAGTAATAAATCACAGGTATCATTAATAAACCACCATCAAACATAGCAGATAATTCTCAACTACTTTGGGGAATAAACAGGCTAAACACACAGTATTACTTAAGAGCTGTGAGTTCAAATCATAGTAAACATATACATCTAAGCTGTTAGACAGCTCCTATTGCAGTTGGCAAATACTGCTTCTGTGTTTCTTCAGGACAGGTTCATATACAAAAAAAAAGAAAAGGAAAAAAGAGAAGACATGAGAGAAAACAACAATCAAATTGAGTAAATCAGTGCTTGGAACACAAGAATATAATCAGCTTGGTGATGCTTGTATGCTGTTAAAATAACATTTTATGCCTGTTTACTTTATAATTTTGTACCTCATAAATACCTACAGTAGCTAAAACTGTCAGTGGTGCCACTTCAAAGGGCAGTGGCCCTCGGAACAAGATCTTTGAGGTTTGGCTAGCCACAGTGTGGTTAAAGTTATGACAATGTTTCTTTAAATCTAAAATCTAGCTGGCATAAATCCATGAAAAGCACACATACCTTCAAATACGAAATTCAGGATTAATTTACTTACCCTTCAGGTGTGGATTTAATGAAAGCTGGGCATTTAACAGGGTAACAAGCTTCCACAGACTACATAGAAAAATCCAGCTCCAAGATACATACAGCAGCAGCAAAGCAGTCATTCTGACTCCATCATCTCTACAAAAAAATTCATACAAATAGCAAGTATTTACTTGAGATGGAATCCTAGAAACACAAACTTGCAGCTGTCACACAAGTTATGGCTGGGGTGAACTCTTGATAGCAATTTCCTCTATAGTGAATAAAAAGTCAAATTACTTAGCTTTGGACCATTTTGAATCAAAAGCTAAAAAAAATTGTTTCTTTTGCTTTTAGTTCCCAAATTTAGCAGAGAAGTGGTACTATTACAGGGGGAACTCAGCTTCCCTGGAGTTTTTGCCCTGACCAAAATGTCTTGTAAATACCATCAGAAAGCTTTTGCCTACGTTATTTTCAATTCAGTATTTTAAGGCTTTCCTTCTTCTTATAAAAGGGTCATCTGAATTCTTGATCATCAACGTGAATCAAATTCCAATTAAAAGCTTTAGGTGCTTTTCAACCACTTCTCTGGTGATCCTTGAGCAAATAAATGTTTATGTCAGTGGCTTGAAGTAAAATACATGATTAGAGCCTATACTAAAACCATCTTTCCTCTCAGCCTCAGAAAAAAACTTTGATTCAATACTAACAGCCACGGAAAAGAAATAAATTAGGTGGTGGCTAATAGCAGAGTGAATAAGGGTTTTCTCTCTGAAGACCAAAAGACTAGACCTTGTTTTATTACAGCAAAGGGGACAGGTATTACAGATGGTTATTTACAGGCCAAACTCCCAGACTCCAAGGTAAGCCATTCCCTTTTCATCTATTTTGGAAAAATACACGTCCTAAAAAAATACTTAGTTCTTCTCTTTTAAGGTGCTAAGGAAAACTGGTGAGGCAGAACTGGGGAGGAGCTGAGAGTGGCAAGGAAACCACTGAGCTGGAGGCAGGAGAGAGGGAGGGAGGGAGGTGCACTCCCAGCAAGTCCTCCTGGCATTTTGGTTAGCCCAGCTCCTCTCTGTGGCAGCCTGAAACAGCAGCTGATGTTCCCAGCAGCTAGCACATCCCATTGTCCACATCTGGGAGTTTTAAATGGATGTCTGTGCAATTCTCTTCAGAATACCAACACACTGAGACAGCAGTGGCAGAGGGGCTTCCCCCTCCCAGGAAAATGCTGTGGTATATGGGGCCACAGAAGCAATTCCCACAGCCGTGAATGGACCTCAGCATCTCTGCATGCATTTAAGGGAAGCAAAACACTTCTGCTAAATTTATTGCTTCTAGATACTTTGAAATTTACCCAAAGTAATTATTGGTCAAGATTTTTCAGAGAAAATGAATTGATATGAAAAGAAAAAAGAAAATTATTTTCTTAAAAGGAAAAGACAAAAAGAAAGAGGTCCTAAAGAACTCAGTGTTAACAAAATGAACCTGAAGCTTAAAGTCAGTGTCACCATCACACCTCTTATTCAGAATGGGACATTGTTACTTTTTATTCAGACGTCACTGCTTACTTTAAATGTGACTTTAGCTTTTGGCAGAGATGTCCCTGGGGGCCAGATACTCAGCTGAACAACAGACAGATGCATGTGGAAATGGATATTTATAAAACTGCCAAAATGTCTAACAGCATTTAGGGTAGAATTAGGTTGCCTTCTGACATTTGACCTGCATGTACTTTCTATACAACAATTTGTTTAAAAACAGTGTCCTTCATTAGTTTAGTTATTTACTTAAGCCATAGAATTACTGCCTTTTCTGTTTTTAATGCTTATTCCTATATCTGCAAATGAGTAAGAGCCCCTAAAACCTTAGGTCTTTCCTTCTCAGCATGAACCCCTTCACAAATGCTTTTGATTGGAATTACAGACTTCTCTCCTTTTTCCTACCTTCTTACAATTGTCCCTTTCCCTTTAACAGAAGTTTAAAAGAGATTATATCATTGTGCTTCCCACTCCAGGACAACCCTACCCAACATCTACCAGCCAGGTCTAGGGTATAAAAAGAAAGTAACTTGTTCCTCCTGTGCAGAAGACAATATGGGAACGAGAGCTAATTTGAACAATCCCATCTCCTTTTCCTGCCTGAGTTTCAACACAGGGCTTTGATATTCCTGCCCAGGACTGCTGCTCACAGCATCCCTCGATGCCGTGCCACCGAGCAGCGAGTGCCAGTGCTGCGGAGGACGGGGAAAAGGCCCAGGACAAATGCTGCAGCAGCACAGCCTCCATCTCCCGCCCCAGTGTCCTGTGTGCTGCCAGGTTTGCTCTGGGGGCGACACTCGGCCCTTTTGGGGGCACACTGTGCTGTTGAAGCCCAGGGGTATGGCAGGAGGGTGGGAATGCCAGGGCTCCTCGGAGAGCCAGCGGCGCAGCTGAGCCCCTGACCCTCCCGCCATCCCCGTGACGCCGCGGTGCTCGGTGGCTGCTCTGGCTCCAATTAAGTCAGCGTGGAGGGGGATCTGAGAGGAGGTTAGGGGAGGGTCTGCTGGACCCACACTCCTCTGGCTATGCTGGAGATTAATCCCCACATATGTGCTGCAGATGGGCCACAGCCCCTTTTCCAGGCTGCAGCCTGCAAATAAACTTAGTAGCAGCTGGGGAGGGGAACCAACAGAGCCTCATGTGCTTTAATGGGCTCTGCGTTTCTGCATATGGGAGTATTCCCTCCACTCTCTAACCCATACAAAGCCTTCTGTAAAGTCCCATAAACAAAGCTGTGGATATAATTTTCAATGAGAAACTTGCCACCAGGGAAAACGGTGGTCAGGAAAACACAACATACCTTTTTCTCCAAGAGGGTGTTTTGGTGTGTTTTCACAGATTAAAACCAGATTTGGCTGGTTTGAGCAAGCAGGCAAACTTCTGACCTTTTTTCACATAATAAACCATCCCTCTCTGCCCAGGTACCGGTACCTAACCTGTCTTAAAATAGCCAAGTGGAGCATGGAGCCTGTGAGAGAAGGCAGCCTCATTGCCAGGTGCAGATGTTTGTCACCACAGCAAGGACATGTCTGTCTCTAAGCCCTTGTGTCCTGGTGTCCATCCAATAAAGCAGTCCAATAAATGTGTGATCAGCTTTATGTTTTCAGGAACTGGTCCTCAACAAGATCTGAAATTAAATGTTTATGGGAATGCTTCTCTGGATCAGTGTTCAGTACTTGCTGTTTGAGATGCCAGTATGCACCAGAAAGGGTTGTGGATCAGAGACCAGGGAACTTTTAAAGCAAAGCATGATTTTTACAGCTCCACGTGGAGTTAAAAATTTAGGAAAGTCTGCATGATTATATTATGTTTAGCCAAGCAAAATCAAGTTGAAGAAAACTTCGTCTTTCCAAACCTGCATCCAAATGCAATCTGGGGGCCTTTTTTCTTAGTTAAATAAATGCAAGGGGATAAATATGATGACTTCTTTTCAGAGGTTTCTGTGCTCAACAACCTTTGAACCAGGAGTTAAATGGATAATACAAAAAATGAGGTACCTGAACTATTTAAAAAGTAATTTTTAGACAAAGTGGCTGCTCTGTAGCAGGGGCTCTAACAAAACGTGAGCAGCCAGGTATGCCCATGCACATGTCTGCAGATGTGGGCAGGTAGGGATTGAAGATGGAGGTCTGGGGTGTTTGCACTGCCAGCCTTTCTGCGAGATAGCACTTTTTTCCTCCTTAATGCATTCAACTCTTGGCAACAAAGAGCACATGGATAGATTTTATGTGATGTATACCTTGTTTGCCAAACAGACCACACTTCAGTTTCTTATTCAACAGAGGAGACAAATTCAAAAGCATCATCTCTCTACTGTTCTAGATTAATGCAACAAGCTTAACTACAACTTTTTTTCTTTCCCCAAGATGTAAATGTAGCAAAGAGGTTACTGACAGAAATGTTGAGACAGTAGTAGAGACAGAATCCATTTGTTGTCTAGATTTTCTCAGAAAAATCACTGTAAATTTGAGCTATTTAATCAAGCATCAGTAATAGCCTCCCTTCTGGAAAAAATCACATCATTGCCCACATTAATTCAGGGTATTTTCTCTTTTAGCATTAAATTAAGAAGACAAAAAACAAAATATTTAATTTTACAGCTTCTCTCAGTGTTTTATAAAATAAGAGTATATCAAAACTGATTATCCAACTTTTTATTAGTTACTTTGAAAAAGTTGAGACAAAAAACCAGAAAATATTGAAACCAAAAACAACTCCTCCCCCCCAGATCAAACAAGCATAGAGAAAAGCAACAAGAAAAACAAAGCTTGTTAAGGTAGTAGAGAATCTAGGGCCAAGAAGTAATCTCTGACCCACAGAACTTTTGGCTTTTTCTTCTTTTCCTAATTTTAAAACCTATTCGAGGTTATGTAAGAATGTGGGCCTGTGTCTGTGAGGATGCCAGTGAAACACAAAAAGGATTGAGGAACAGGCTGTTTTGAAGCCATAACCACTCAGCTGTTTTCTGTTTGCTTTGGTTGTCAGAGCTGTGGTAGGTGTTTCACATTCCTAGCCTTCACACCTTTATTAAATTTGGGTTGCCTGTCAGAAATATTTCAGATGCTGTGGATGGAGACTTCCTCTTGGCCCAAGAAAGAAGAGGCTCCAGTGTCCTGTGGATTTCCCCTGTGCTGATCAGGAGACTTCACCTACCATTCCAAGGGTTTACCTTTGTGATAGTGGTGCTGGTGCTTCCACTGGCTGCTGTAGCCTGGAGCAGGGACCTGTGAGCCTAAGTTTTGTGAGCCTTCAAATTAAAAAAAAAAAAAAAAATAGAGAAAGAAAGGTGTAAGACTCTCAAATTTGATCAATGATAAAAACAGATCTTTTCATTTAAACTCATAAAAACTAACATTCTTCTGGCTACTGCCCCTCGGAAGTCAAAGGTAACTCAGCAAAATGCTCAGCAAAACCTGTCCAGGATTTGTTCCTAGTGGCCCCATTCCAGGGCAAGAGTATTACTGTTACACATTTCAGCACATTTGCTTACCAGCTCATGCTCGTTCAAGAGCTTGCAATTCACATTTTAAAATATTACTTATTAAAACTGCTTTCAGAAAACACTTTGAAGTGGTGACCACACCAATGCTAGGCTTCTGTCATGAAAATGAGAGCTTTAAAATGGAGGGAGAAGAGTCCATTTTATGGTGGCTTCCCACATCTGATAGCTTGTTGTTTGGCTCACACTAACACACCTTGTCACTGCAGAGAGGGGTCTCCCCAGCAGAGTACTGAGTGTTAGGATTGTTTGTAACCCTCTGCAGCCCCACAAAGCAACCCAACAACCCCAGCTGCCCTTTTATTTATTTTTTTTCCTGTAAAGTGTACCCCAGTAAGGGCAAACACTGCAAGTGATGGAAGCAGAGGTTAGAATTCAGAATGATTTAGGGATGTCAGTGCCCACACTGTGCCTGCCATGCTTGATGGGGACCTCCTCAGGAAGGGCTGCATTTCACTTTCAAACACATTACATGTTTTAAACATTCTCTTCTGGCCCACATTATGCTTATCCTTGGCTAAAAAATGGTGAAGAATGTTCTAAAAATCAGAGGGAGAAAGGCATTGTCCCTCTTAGTCTCCATGCTGTAGCCCCAACTGGCCTGATTGCCCTGCATCAAATTCCCTCTGACAGAAGGTAGCAACATGTGTTAATTAAATACAACTCTCTTTTTCCCCTCCTTTATTTTACCATTTCCTGTCTAGCTCTCCTTCCATCTCCTACTATTTTATATTATTTTATTTTTCTCTTTAATTTATGCCGGTGATTATTTTTCCATCTCTTTATCTTTGTTACTACCTTTTTTCACAGTCTTCTCTTTATTTCTACTACATTTTATCTGCATATCAACTCTTTCACCATGCCCTCTCCTTTCATTTTACCTTTCTATCACTCCTTTTTTTCTCTCTCTCAGACTTTTTAAATGGCCCTCTCTTTCCCACTTTCCTATTTTCCATTTCTGTTTTCACTGTAGCTTTTTAGAAAATTATATTTTGCTCAACTTATTCATTTTTCTCTGCAGCAAACTAGGTTAAATTCCTGCTCTTTTCCTGGAGAAAAAAAAATAGTGAAAAGTTAGTGGAAAGATGAAGAGTGTGGAGATGACATGTCAATGAAAAATACTAGGTTAGCTCACTAGTCATGTAGATATTATCTAACACAGGGGGTTTTTTTGAAAAAGCCATTTTTCCAATATAACAACAATTCTTGAGTTTATTTTTGAGCCAGTCAGCAGCTATTTCTTGAAGTATCCTGAAAACACCTTATAACTCATACTGATAGAACAATGTTGTCTTCTCTGGGCTGTTTCCTGCCAATTCAGTTATAACTGAAGACTGAATTTGGAAGCACCATTTGTGGCATACAGTGTCTAGAGTGGAACTTTGTTTAGGACACTGATAACTCTTAAGTACACTTTATAGGAATTATGAACTACCTTAGCTATGATCTATAGCTATTTCCTTCCTAAATAGAACAGTAAATTGTTCCTGTGACTGCTGCAAATGCCAGAATGCAACAGGAGGCATATGATCATTACTGCTCCCTTGATATGTTCTCTTCATCTTTCACTGTGCCAAAAGCTGTTCTGGCTCTGTTGTCATTCTCTTCAATGCAATTTCACAGATACTTGTGCTTTGAGCAGGGATGGGTAGTCATCAAATGTTTTAACTCAGGATAGCATTACCACTGCAAAATCAACAAAGCATTTCCCTGCAGTCTGCTTTCTTGAGAGATGTCCACCTCAGGCATCAGAGAAGATAATTCAAGAAGCAGTAGTAGTTCATATGGGCTCTTGCTCTTCTGGGGTACTTCTAAGCCTGTCCTTTCTTTCCCAGGTGATACCTCCTGGAAGGAACATTTCACCCAGTTTTCATACTAGGGGAGCATACTAAATGTAACCATGGAAACTCATGGCTTTAAACTGCAACTCAAAGCAGAGACCACCAAGGGCAGTTTTGTCTGGTTTAGCGGAGGTGGCTTGTAAAATCACAGCCATTTCCCAAACCAGCTGTTAAACCCAGAGACAGCAAATTCTGATCTGCATTACAGTACCTTCCTTAATGAGTGCTGTGCCTGCCATGGAAAATGGCACTGCTGCCTCCTCCACTGGTTTAAAGACAGTAAGGATCAAAGCCCTGTGAACATGCACTTGGGGGAAAGGGGAACTGCCTTGCTGGGTCCCTGTTCCTGACCTGCATCCATGTCTTCTGTCCCCACACTTGAAAACAGTGGGTAGCTCTTGCACAGCAACACTCCCAACCAAAGCAGCTCAAAGCTGCTGTAAAGGACTGGAGACAAGAAATTTTTGAAGTTGCCTGTTTGCTTGTTAGTCACAAGCAATAACAATATATTCTTGGGGTTTAATCAGCTTCCATTGAACTCCTGACCTTGACATTAACTTGACTGAGATCAAAATTTACTATAATTTTATAAAAAATAAGTAATAATTCAAGTCCCTCTTCCTTCTCCTCCTCACCACAATATGCATCCAATCACAGTACTGGTAAACTGCAATTAAAAATGCAGTTGCAGTACAAAATTCATAGGCACTTGATTTTGGGAAACACAAAATTTTTACTGCAATAATTTCAGAACTATGGAGCAGAATAAAATGACTATCAGTTCTTTCATATGCTCTTGTTCAGGCAGGTTAGGAATGTCATTGGGAAGTTTTTCACAGGAACTCATAGCACTAGATTTGAGAGCAGACTTGTTTTTTTAAGTCGATTGACATTCATCTTTTAGTTTTTACCCTCTGATGTGTGTTAACAGCCAATATTTGAAATAAGAAATATTTCCAATTAATTTTCTTTTTAATCTACTTATCTCCTACTTATCTCCTTACTACTATGAAGTAAGTTTTGTTCAAATATAGTGCAGAAGCACAGCAACATAATAAAGCATTGCCAAGCATAACAGGCTGCCTTTCAAGGTACATTTTTCTTTAGTGACTTTTCTACAGCCAAGAATAAAATTAAAAGAATGGGAGAAAGACAGAGAGGGGGAATTAGCACATTTGAGAAAGACAGAGAGGGGGAATTAGCACATTTGACTCAAATATAAGCAACCCACAAAAATATGTTACTAATCAGGCATCACCCATCATCCTATTTATCATCTTGGGCCACAGTGCATGTGGTTTCTCCCCAGATGTGCAGGATATTGAGGAAGACATTCTAGGGCTACACAAAACAGCAAATCTTTGAGGACATACAAGTGGGACCTACAAACCCCCCGGCAAAGCCTGTAACTCTCAGCACGCTGCATTTCACACAGCACACAATAAAATTGTAGTACTCACTGATACTGGAGAACAAATTGTGTTCAGAGAAGGATTAGACAATTTGGAGATGATAGATCTGTTACTGGGTGTTACCCATAAGGCCAAGATACATCTATTTCAGAAACACCCTCAAACGTTGACACAATTTGGAAAGAAGCTCCAGGGAGGAAACATTGGTTATATCATCTGGTCTTAAATTTTTCCCAAAGTACCATGCAACAGCAGCAAGAGGACATGGGGCCAGATGGGCTGTTGGTCAGACATAGCTCTGTGTGTAAGTAGAAGAAATCAATTAGCCTTTTGTTTGTTTATTTTCTCCCTTTACTCACTGCCATTTCAGATTGCACTCCCTTCTTGCTCTGGTGTGGAAAAGATTTTGCTATCAGTAAGGGGTTATCAGTTCTTTATCAGTTAGTTATCAAAGGTTATCATGCATGGGCAAGAACCTCTGATGAAGGCAAGAGAGCTTTACCAGAAGAGCATCTGAAACAATAGTGGGTTGGATATGTGTGGATTGGACTATATTTATTTATTTATTTACTAAATTTATATTTTTAGATGCAGATGCCAGTGACTTTCTTTTAAAACTTCCTACATACCTTTCCTCCTAAATTTAAAGAAATAAAGTTACTGGACAGCATGCATTTTAAATTCCCAACATTGAAAAGACTGAAAGCTTTTGCAGGGGCTCTTAAAAGTTTATGTTGTTCCCCATTATAACTGCTAATACAACATGACTGGCTTGTTAATATAGCTAACTCACCAGCAGCATTCACATTAATTTTCACCTTTTACTGTGCAATGGTGGTGCTATTTATTAGCCAGACAGACCATTTTTAGTAATGTTATAGGAACAGAGTGTGCATTACACAACAGAACTAGGTTACACCTGCAGCTGACCATTTCTATATTTATGGCTGTCTGACATCTGTAATGAATGGCAAATGGAAAATATTTGTTTTTTACTTTGGCTCAGGAATTTTTTTTCATGTTTTAAAAATAAAAGTGAAATGAAATACTTGGCTTTAATTAGGGATTTTAAATACCTTCAAGTCTCTTGCCAAGATACCCTGGAGAAACAGAACAGATCCTTAGGGCAGTGCACAGGAAAGAAATTGTCAGCCAACCTCAACCATCACTGGAAAACTTGACTGAAAAAAGCACAGATTGCATTACAATTCCATTTGTAATCACATCCAGCCCCTTTCACTTCATGTCTCAAGTAGTAAGTCCCCTCACTGTATGGGTATAACTTTAGGATGGAATTTACCATGTATTTTTAACAGAAGATCAAATGTTTTGCAAACTTTATGACAAACTGGTGAGTTTGAAAGGAGTTGGGTAGTTCCTGATGTAATGTTTCATCTCACACTTATAATGTAATTATTATTGTTAACATGCGGAATCAATTTTTATCTCCTCTCTCCTGCAATCATGTAACCATTTCAGTTAAAATAAAGAGAAATCCTTTACAAACCAAATGAAATTCAGCCTGAAACTGTCCATAGTACCAAACTCTTATCACATAGAGATTTGAGAATTTCTGTTTAACCGGAGCAGTATTTATGTAGCTGATCCCTGGAAGAACTGACTGGAGAGATAGAGGAATTTCAATAGTATTTTTAAAAATAAGATTTCAAAGAATAGGATTTTAAAAGAATTGAAAAGAATTAAAGAAATTTAAATGAATTTTTGAAGAATACTATTTAAAAGGACAAAAAGGACAGATGCAATTGCCTTCAGTACACTCAGAGATAAAGGAAATACATATTGAGATACACTCTTTTAGAGAATGCAATGATCAGAGCCAAAATAGACAGTTGTCACAAAGCTGGAGAGATGAACAGTAGTTCATAATAATAATGAATAATGAATAATGGCCATGGTCTCCTTCTGTCTTGAAATCAGATATTTTTGTTTTATCTTAAGGAATCTTTGATCAGGTTCAAACAAAATTATTCTCAGATTCAAGGAATAATCATATTGACTCAATTTGCATGAAATTCTTTTCTTATTTGTAGACAGGGACTTGGTATCAAAGCTTGGCTTGTAGGCTCTCTCCTGGTCCACAGAAGGGTAAAATCTCCCCATAAAAACAGCCACAGTGAATGTTGCTTTCATGAGGAGATACACAAAGGCTTTCTCATAAATGGCTTTGTTCTTCCTGGTGCACTACCTTTGGTCAACTGCAGGTAAAAGCATTCCAGGGAGGCCAGAAAGAGATTTCTCCACTGTGCTGGAGAGAACCTAAAACACCTGAATTAAATGGAATTCACACCAGCTCACCAGCATCAGCTTTTAAAACAAATCTTTCAGACGTCCATGATCAGCTTCACTGTGTGAAATGACCAAGATTTATTCTTCCTAGAGGCAAAACTAGGGGGATTTCCCATCCCCACCTTTTTCTGCTATTCAGTAAAGAGCTTTGTAACCTACTGACAGGGTATATATCACTGTCTGTATAGATGCTGATACTACAGAGTTGATAGGTGAATGCAACTATCAGAGTCTTTAAATCACACAAAGATTTGGAAATATGTGAAATGAAATAGACCAGAATGAAATCTACCAAAAACTTGAGATTAATTGCTCTTCAAAGTTAGGAAATTTTGCTCTTTGAATTAAATAAAGACATCAACTGACAATGCCTTGGCTTGATTTTAATTTCAGCTGTTCATAACTTGCATTTTTTTAATGACTCTTTTAGAGCACACCATCACCTGAAGGATTTTATTGTCATTCTAACACATGGGAGAAACACTGCTTTCCATCAACTTCCTTTACAAAACATCCCATACATGTTTCCCTTTCATGTGTCAGCAGCACGGAATGGGGATTTGATAGACAAGGTATTAGCAAGGCTAATCATAATTTAATGAATGGAAACTCTGCCTTCATTTTATCCTGATGGGATTGGTAATAGGGGTGGTTCTTTTGTTACTTTTTTTTTTGTTGTTTTTGTTGAGGACATTCTTGTGGGTGCAATATAATTGGTGCCAAATTACCTGAAATAATTTGTGGTTATTAAATAAACCAGTCTCTGATGTGGAAAGTGCATTGTTCCCTGGCATTTCAGAGGCTTCCCTTTTTTTTTTTTTTTTTTCCCTTCCCTTCCCAGACCGAGATTGCAGCAACTGATCTCTGACAATACTGCTTTGTATATGTTGCCTCTTGGGTGGTGGAAGAAAAGACTAAGCCATGTCACAAAACTGCACATATGATCTACAGCTGGCAGGTCACATTATAACCAAAGAAAAACACTCTCATGACTTACTAAAGCTCTGAAGGAGGCATCACTTGCAAGGTTAACTACACTGGTTGGCAAAACGACAAGATGCAAACAATTACCATATTTGCGTGACACTGAATGAAGTAAAAGAGCTGTGATGTGATTTTCCATTGGGTATTTACTTATATATACCTGATTTCTAGGACTACTAAATTTTCTAATAGTAGCTATTTCTTGTTTTAGTGTGATTATGAACCCTTTGAAACTTCACTATCTGTACATTCAGATGTTTCACTGACTGGTTTTTGTAACATAGGGAGAGCTCATTTGTCCATAAATATGTGTTTTTATAAATGCAGGGCTGAGCTATTTTTTTTTCCCATAAAACCTGCCTTCCTTAGTCTTTCAGTGCACAAGGATTCTGTAATTCTTCATCATTTATGTGTGGCAGTTGCCCATGGTTCCCCACTGCTTAACCTTTTGAGTTTTTTTAGCTATCAGATTTCTTATTCCTAGGTGTTTCACCACCTCCAAATGATTCAGCTGCAGGAATTCCATACTCACCACTTTACATTAGTGAGGGCAAACTGAGGTGTATCTACATTGGCCAGTCATCCTATATATCAGTACTCATGTCTTCTGCCATTTGAATTAGTCTGAGCCACGTGTAACTCAACCAATATCAAATGCCATGAAGCCAACACAAAACTCACATAAATGAGAGAAGAAACAAAAGTCCATTTTACACTGTGGTGTTTCTAGGGCAACTCCTTTAGCATCAACTATTTGAATTGGGTTTGCACTAGTGCAAAAGAGAATTTACAAAAATGCTTTGCTCTAACTCATTTCGCTGCTTGACAAAACAAACTGGAAATCCCCAACTAGTCTATCAGGCTTTTTTGCATTTCCCATAGAAAGTATCCATTTTAATGCAATCAATACCTTTTCTAGACACTTGTCAATCTGTTGGGCCAAACAACATCTACACAGTCAGCAAATTAAGAGGTAAAAGAAGGAAATCAGGACCTCTCCAGGTACTTTCTTTCCACAACAATGTACAATGCTTAATTTCCTACCAGGAAATTATAGCATCTACCGAGATTTCAAGATCTGATTAGTTTCAGAGGCTTAGGTTTTTTTAAAAAAACTGTAAATCAAAGTAAAGATATAAACATAACAGCCACCCTATGCCTGAAACCTGGAGAAACCTGGTTACTGCAGCCCCTTGGGGAAGAATTGGACCCTCCAGATTTTTGCAGATAAGGTATGAATAACATTCTCATAAAGCTCAAAGATTGCCAGATATACACATTTAAAATAATTATGGTAATTAAATAGAGTTGCAAGCAGCTATAACTCCAGGCAACACCAGTTAAATGTAAAGAGAAAACATCTTCTGCATGTGTTTGTGATTTATGTAATTACATGCTTCTACAAGCTACACACCATTCACTGGCAAAAAGCCATGTCTTCTTTCATTACAGTTTAGCCACAGTAAGTAAAATACTTCATCTGTTTGAAAAGCACCACATAATAATGCCACCGAGGATGCATACAACAACACTGGAGAGTGAATGTGAAAAAATTAAATGTCATTTGGCTCTGTGTGTGTGTGTGCATAATAAAAATAGCTTTTCTGGGCCTGTTTCTGACGTACATCATGAATTACTCCATTTCAGACAACTAAATTACACCTTAAGTCAGTGAGAAATGAGTAAAATCCAAGGTGTGTTTCGTGTATGAGATTATATGTTGGCTCTTGAGAATTACTGCTTTTCTCAATGTAGTAATTTTTGAAAATTAAACTGTACTGGGCCATTCTGAGGCAAGTCCATACCAAATCCAGTGATTGGAGAGCAAATGAAAATGTTACCTGAACAAAAATGGATCCAGAACTCAAGAAGCCTCCATAGTGCACAGGCTTTCCTCTGCCAATACAAGCACATACAAAGGATTTTTCTCATATTTTGGAGAACCAGCCTCTGGACTACTCTCACACACTCACTAGAAACTTTTAGCCAAGTTTCAGTTAACATTTTCAAGGCACTAAAAAGGAAAATGAAAAAGAAAAAATATAATCTTTTTTTCACATTTCATCAGACTTTCAGATCTTTTACTACTCAGTATCAAGCTAGAGTCCACTGAGTTACCTGCCAAATGCATATATATTCAGAATAAAAGGCAGCTGACTCTTGTTCTTTTTAAGACACAGCTGATTTAGCAGTTCTCTATAAAGCCTAGTTTATTTGTTCACATGAAAGAGACACACAAACTACAAGGCAGTGTCCTAGTACAACAATGGGTGTGTAAATGGGAGGAAATACACTTGGTTGCTATAAATGAAATGATGTGCCTGTAGAACTGCATGCAATTTATTATAAATATTATATTATGCTTCTGCATTTCTTTTTTCCATTTAGTTGTGCAATTGTGTCTTGAATTATTTCACATTTTAAGTCACATATAATCTCAAAGTTGCCATGGAAAATATTCCTAAGTGTGCTCTGCTAAGTACATAGCTAAAAGAGACATTATACTCTATACATGATATTTACAGCATACATAATCAAGACTACAGTGTGATAAAATTCATTTCTGCTGAGCTTGAAAATATATAAGACATAAATATTAGTCCTTTCCTCAACATTTTACTTCAATACCAACACACTGTTGCTCATAGCATATTTCTGGCTCTTCACTGCATCTCTAAAGGATTCCAGATTAAAATTTAAGATTTTTTGTTTTTTTTTTCATTCTCTGCTCCCACCCAACTGCAGGAAATGAGGAATCTTAGATGTTAAGGCACTGAAAAGCAGGGGCTCTTTCCCCTGCTTTCCCCTGAAAACTCCGTTCAGTTCTCACCACTAAACTGCAAAATATATCTGTTAGATATCTGTTATATAAATATAGCTGTTAGAGTCAATCTGCATCTTTGGCTCATGCAGAAAATTATTATTATTTTCCTAAAATATCTGTATATTTTATTTAGAAAGCTGATATGCCATTTAAAAAAAAAAAAATAAAACTTTCTTCATAAGAGAATGACATGAAAAATTCCCCACACAGCTGTCAGTAGTCTCCAGATTAGGATAGTTGAGTTGCATGTGATAGGAAGAACCAAACCTCAGTTCTAGCCCCAGTTCACCCTGACCTGAGACCTGCATCTGAACCCGCACATTCTGGGACTGACTAGAATTTACCTATTACCATGGGAAGGAAAAAAAAACCAAAACAAAACAAAAACAAGCAAGGAAAAACCTCCATCACACAAGGTAAACCCACCATTAGTTAAGGTAATTTCTTTATAGATATTCCTGTGACTTCTAAATAATTCCCAAATCTGGATTGAGTTGGAGGGAAAAAATCCAATCTGAAGGTGATGCTGCCTTCCTGTTTTCAACCAACAGCTGGATGCACAGCAGGCCAGAGGGCAAAGCAAAAAGAGATGCAGCAAGCAGGGCACAGAAAGGACTGGTTTAACAGTAGTTTACTGTTCAGTTAAACTGAACAACATGGCTTGAAGAGCTCAGGAGCAGCTCTAGGCACAGGAGTTACTGTCACAGTCATGCCCCTGCCCTGTGCTGGTCTTAGAATGATAGACTAGAAACAAATTAGACCACACCATTCTGCACATATTAGACCAAGATAATAAACTAGAAGCAGAATGACCCAAGGGTATAAACCATTTGGTAGCAAGAAATATCTTTTCCTCTGCGTGTTTGTGCAGTACAATGCAGCTGCAGTGTGTGACTGAGCTTTTCACGCACTGCTACAATGACAAAGTAATTGAGGTCACAACAGCTTAAATTGTTGTCAAATCCATTGCACATATGCTTGGAGTGTTTGTGCTCTTTAGTTCATAAGTATGATCTGTTACTTACAATTTCTGGCACTATCAACAAAAGCAGCTCTTCTCTGTGGCACTGTAAGACACCACTCAAGATAGATGGACAGAAGGACATGGCATATCCAGACATTGCACCAATGTTATTCAGAACAGTCATGTTATCTCTGCTAATTGCCACCTCAAAACCTGGGGGAAAAAAAGAATTGAGGATGTGATTCACAAAAAAAAGATAACATGAGAATTAGGAATTTAATTAGATTTAGGTGTTTAACACTCTTAGCTAAGAATAAGAATAAGAAAAAGAATATAAGAATAAGAAGAAGAAGAAGAAGAAGAAGAAGAAGAAGAAGAAGAAGAAGAAGAAGAAGAAGAAGAATAAAAGGCTTTGTGGCAACTTTCTTTTGATTTTCCAGAGAAAAGAAAGTGGTGCAGAAGCATGATATCATGACACATGAAAGCTTCCTTGAATATCCTGGGCACATTCTAACAAGCACAGCCATCTCTGTGTTCAACTTGAAGGGAAGTGTATGGATGAGGGGACTGGAGCCTGCAAGGAGAAGTAATGTTCAGTGTGTCTCAAATGGTTCCTAACTTCCAAACATTGGCCAGCAAAGCCTCCCAAGTAATCTATTGTTTTCTTAGTGAAAACTACTTGCTTCTGGATTTTGACTCCATGAGAGAATAAAGGTCTGGTAGCCTTGAGGGCACATTGCCATGTTTTTGTCCCTGTTGTAGCAAAAGAAAGGCAGCACTTTCTTTTTCCTTCTCTTTTTTTTTTTTTTTTTTTTTTTTTACTATGGTCCACTATATTTTTTGACTAAACCTCTGGGGATCTGAGTAATAAGAAACTTTTTATAAATTTAGAAAGTCACTAAATAGAGGCTTTTCAAAAGGCATTTCCCCATAATTCTTTCTAAAGGAAAGCAGGTGTTTGGCTCAAAGGGACTTGTTCTCTTGATAGTGCAGTAAGAGAGTAAAACTGCATTGTCCCCTAAAGCAAAAATAAATAACTTCAGAAAACATGAGAACTGAGCCCTTGGTGAAGAGGTGAAATGGGTGTCCACCCTCTTGAACTAATTTATAACACCAAAGATGTCAAGTGACAGGCTGAATGAAGAAATGATTTGTGGTTGAGAAAAGCTTTGCAGAGATCCCAGAGGCTTGGCCAAAGGCAACTTCATCTTGGTAGAAATGATCGACTGCCAAACTAAAGAGAACTGTTAAAGACTCTCATCTGGGAAAAGGGGGAGAGTTGCATTTTCAAACTGTGGCCCCTCTTATCCATAGCCTTTGCCAGAGCCAGGATGAAAGCATGCTAGGCATTTAGCCTATTCACTGGGTGCTCTTTGGAAGGACGTATAAATCTTAAGGAAAGGTTTCAGTACTTTAAATGCATCAACTTTAGAACGCATGCAACAAAGGGGTACCTAACTCTCCAGGCACTTGGCACAAAGTGGAATTTTACACAGAGGTTGTTCAAAACTTGTGCCCAAGTGTGTACTTATCCGCAAAGCTTCCTCACCATCTGATTCTTCTAAGAACCCTGATTTGCACGACCAGAGCTTGTAATTCGCAGGGCAGGGTCAAGGCCATACCCAGTTTATACAATTTAAATCAAGCATGACAACTTACACATTCTGGTTTCGACCGGTGGTTACCACTTGCAGTGAGATTGCCACATTTGGGGCCAGATTCACAGGGCACACAATTAGGCAGCTACACTGCTTTATGTCAGCAGTGGATCAGCCTGTTGGGCCAAGGCTGTGGGATGCTTTGTGTTGTCCGCATACCCTCCTGCAATTAGGAAAGCAGAGAGATATTACAACAGAGCATAGAAACATGTCCTGCAATTTGGCGTGGGCAAAAGATGTCAGTAGTGATATAAAATCGACAGTTGTGTGATGTGGTGATTCCTTATCTATTGAAAAAAAAAAAAAATTACCAAGCCAAAACTTCAGAGTTAAGGATCTAACCATTCTGGTTTACAGGGCTATAATTCAGCCTAGGGTAACATGTTGCACCCCAGAGGAATTTAGCCTTTGACCTGATTAGATGCCAGAATCATCCAGTTCCATTTTACGTGTGAAACTTCACACAGCTCTAATTACTGAAGTCCCAAAGAAAAAAGCCAGAGGTGCTACAGAGCTGGCAGGTATTAAAAAAAGTCAGAGGTAGCTGCTCCTTATGTTACTCTTTGCCTCCTGAGAAACAATAGTTCCGAAATCATATAGATTTTCATGGGGGAACCTTCTAAAGGTGAAAGGGTTTGATGTCTAAATCCTACCTGTGACTATGAAAATCCCCCCTTTTGTCTAGAGTTAACAGAACACTTGAGAACCTAATGAAACATAGATTTTAATTATGATATCTGGGAAACTATTGAGAGCAGATCATTGTCTAATGATGTTGAACAACTGCACATAAGAAAAGGTAATTCATGTGAGAAGAAATGAAAGAAAAGCTCAGAGTTAATTGTGCTGAAGTCAAGAGACACTAAGGAATCTCTATACAAAAAGGCTGAAGTCATACCACTGTATGCATACTACACAACTAGAGAATTATATTTCAGAGTGGGAAATGAGTGGTCTGCACAATCACAGGTGCCATCATGGGCTGTTACTCAACACTAGAAGCTAGGAAAAATTAGTAAGGTTAAATAAAAACTCCTCAAGATAAAAGGAAAAACGAATAAAACACACCTGAGTTTTGTCAAAGGGATACGAGAAGTATGCTACACACTGCTACATGGAAAAGGAAATTACCTGGCTTTCAGAAAATCATCAGATATGTTTCCAAGGGAAAAAAATAGTACTGAGAAGGTGAATATTAGTTTCAGTGTTTCAATAGATATAACGAACCAAATAAGAAGTGATGATATTAAAAAAATAACAAAACAAACCAGAAAACCATCAAAAAACAAATCTAAACAAACAAATAAACAAACAAAACCCACAAAAAAAAAAAAAAGCAAAAAACAAACTAACCCAAAATGAAACAAAGCACAAGTCTGAAGGACTGGAAGGTTATTAGATGTGCACCTAAAAAACATTATTCTGGAGCAGGACGTATTTACTACTTTCATTACTGACTTTGGAAGCAATGAATAGAAATGCTCAATTCAAATTTACTGATCACATGAAGCTGGGGAGTTCTGCTACTGCTGAGGAAGGCAGGAATATTACACAGGAGAGATTTTAACATCGTTCAGTTGCATGGACAGCAATTTATCAGCAAGGGAAAAAGAGAATTTCCTTTCCAAGCTCACAGACTGTGATTTATGCAGCAAAGTAGGAAAATGAGCATGGTACTTTATTTGATCACAGCCAGCACATTCAAAAACCAAATGCAACCTCTCAAGGCTTCAGGCAGAGTAGAAAAGGGAGTTACTGAAACCATTGCACCATGCTTTAGCACTAATGCACCTGAGGCCGTGGATATAAATTCTCATCACTGACATTCAAGAAAGGTAAAAGACTGGAAAATATACAAAGAAGGTCTATTCAGATGATAGGAGGAATGGGTAGTCTCTCTCATGAGAGAAAATTAGGACAACTTGGCTTATTAACTTCCCAAAATGTAGGCCAAGTATGCATGTGTTCAATTATTTTATCTGTGCTTGGTAGCACAGGCAGCAAAGAGTTCAGCACAGCCACCAGTGCAATTGAAAAGTAGAAGAATGCCTGAAATTGTCACAGCAGTGGGATACTGGCCAAACTTTCTAGAAGGGACATTAGATTTATAACAGAATTACAGTGATGTAGTTGTCTGCCACAGCAAGGGAGTTGAATCAGTGAGCTCACACTCTTGCTGTTGTCAGAGTTTTCTGATAATCAGACACGCAGTGCTGCGGTCTGCAGTCAGTGGTGCTGGCACTGAGCATCCCGTGGTACCCAGCGTGCCAGAACACTGCTGCACAGGCTAAGGCACAGCAGAGCTCTGTAACTCAACACACATTGCCCCACAGAACCTGATGCCAGGCCCCAGTTCGTATTTGCTGATGTAAATTGAATACATAAGTTGTCACAGATTTTGGATGCATTGAGAGGACTTATGCAAGACTGTTTCCTTCAATGCTTTTGATCTTTTAATTCCGCTTTTAAACCACAGTATCAGTTGCAATGGTTTTCCTTTCATTTGATTTCATGATGGAAGTTATCATTTTCCTCTGACATAAGACATTAGAAATAATAAATGAATAGTAGGAATTATTCTACATACTGAGGAGACAAATGTTGCAAGAATATTATTTTAAAAGAATTTGTCTTACTAAACTGTTGTTTTGTTGTGGCCTATTTGGAGCAAATCCATGAATTCTAGCTCTGTTTTTCCCTGTCTCCACTAAATGCAATACAAACTTATTGAAGAAAATAACAGATACAAAATACAGTGCCATGACCTTCATTAAAAACAGAGCAGCCTGAATATTTTTGTTCACTTTTACCAGGACCTAAAAAGCCCTGATGAAAAGAGCTGATGTATTGTGCTGCCTGTTCTTTTCATGGAACTTCCTAGCAGGGATCAATGAGGGAAAAAAATTTTCAGGGTTGGCTTGATTCAAAGTATGAACCAGAGGTCCTGCTAAACTAGAGGCACAAATCTTGATCCAGTTATTCACTTTAGCCATTGGTTACATATGATCCCACAGAATTAGTACCATGCAAAGCTAAAGGAGTTTAGCTTAGCTGTAACTGTTTCAGCCTTTGAAATGTCACTGTTTTATTCAAAGAGAGGATTAAGAAAAAGTTACTATTCTTTATACTGTTTCAAATACACTGGAAGGCTCCTTCAAAGCATCAAAACCCAGCCTCAAGCCCCCTGTCTCTGTTTTATCTCCCACAGAACTGTCCTGAGGTCCTTTGTAAATACTTCAATTTTCTATGATAATGAATAAGCAATGAAATGAGGCACTTGTTCTCAGTGATACTCTTTGGTATTTATAAATGGGGCATTATTACTTCCACAGGTTACACAGCCTTTGTAGAGAAGTGGGTTTCTTTTCATTTCCTAAGAGTGACACGTAAAGATAGAAAGCAATCAACAGAGATGGGAGATTATTTAGAGAATATTTTAAAATTAGCTTTCTGATAATTATCATATGACCCCAGGTTAAACAGGGTGTTCCCATAACACATCTGGGTCATTTAATTTCACTAGTTAACATAAACACTGCATCTGTCTTCTGATGATCTAGTAACTTGCTCCCTACATCTTTGGAATGAAATAAAACAGCATATGGGGTAAAACTAAACCAAGCCAAGTTACAAACAGCGAACAAGTAAAGGTACATTTTCAGCATTTATACTTCTCATAAATGAGTAGAGTTTTTTACCATCTAGCCAACTAATAAAATTTTACATCTTTTTCCTGTGACCAACAAAGAGGCAAGGTGACAAAAGTATTATATGCACAATTACCAATCCTAAAAGCCAGAACAGTTCAGGTGATAGTAGTATGCTGCACATTCATTCACATACTCTGAATACACAAACTCAGATATGACTGATTTTTCTGAAAAATTCCTCTTCTATTTTAAACTTTTTTTTTCCTCCCCATAGACTGGACCAATTTCGTTCAATCTAAAGCTGAGAAAAAAAAACTGTGACATGGGACTTACATTAATTTCAATATATCTTCTCTTGAAATTGTCTCTACTGATAATGTGTACTAGAAACAGAAATATGAGTTTTCAAACTATGACAGAAGTCAAACTGAATCAGCCTGTAGTCATATTTGTAATATTCATTGGATTTTGTCAGTTCTTCAGTTTACAGTAGCTCCTTAAAAGACTTTACCAGTGGCCATGTGAAAGGCTTTATTTCTAACTTTAAGTCCTTTTTAGTTTTAATAGAAATAAAAAAAAAGATCATCACCTCAGTCTATTGAGACAGGGTATATTTTTTTTCTTTCTCTCTCAGATCACTAATTTATTTCTGCATCTAACTTAAACACGAAATTTTAGTGGGAAGGTCTTAAGACCTGTCAGGACAACTAACTAAGTAGCATATTGCTAAGCAGCTTCATGTCCTACAGGCTTAAACAGAATTATACATCTGGGAACTGATTATCTTTTTTTTTTTTTAATTTTTTTTTTTTGTGCCAAAACTGCCATGAGTAATTGGGTATTTTTTTTTGAGAGCTGAATAATCTCCTTTTTCTGGCAGAACCATAAGGAAACACTAATTTCCAGCTCCATATTGAAAACCTATATGTATTGATGTTTTAAAAGGTGGGAAATCCATTTCACCACCAAAGCTATTTCTTCTGCAAACACCTGTTACTTATTTCTACTTCAGTGAAAATTCTTATGAAAAGTGGCCAGAAACAGAGTTTTATGTATAAGCAATACGTCATCTTCCCAATATAAGACAAAATACTCTTAAGAAAAAAAGAGTAATTTTTTGAGGGTTTTATCATTTTCCTTAGGGGTCCCATCCCAAAGACCCAATCCTAATCCTGCCAGGATTTTCCTAAACTTCCACTATCAATAACCAGCCTGTAATTCAAGCAAGAATAGTATTAGACAGGAATCTCCACTGCATCCTGCTAATGTGTCACATAGGCCAAATGATCTTGTTTCTATCAAATACCCTAACTCAATCCTTGTCTATTTGCTAGTTATCAACATTTAAAAATTGGAGGATATTTTTACTGGGGTTCTTTAGTTGGAAAAAGTTAAACAGCTGGCAGCCTTTTAAAGTTTTAATTTTGATTTAATGCTGTCTTGTATCTGACTTATGACAGAATGTCAAAGAAATGTGCTTGAGGAACACATTCTGACAATATCAAGACATTTCATCTAACTTTACAATACACTAATGGCTTGCAGACAACTTCTCCTTCTTTGTTTATTATGCAAGGAAGTGGCTGTCTTCTCATGGGACTCTGGCCCATCTGTTAGACAGCCAGCAAGATCAGCAACAGAGCTGTTTTCTTAGATTAAAAATGGCAAAACAATATTTTCTAGTATTCTTTCCTACATCTTGCAACAGTGATTGACAACACTTCACCAAATTGGGCCAAAATTATGCCAGCAAGTTAAAAATATACAGGGCATAAATACTAAATATACAATTACAAGAGAACCAGTTTGGAAAACTATTAAGTCTACTGCAAAAATGTACATTTGCAAACTCTGCTTAGCAATATGGAGAGCTTAACTGAAGGAAATAATTCATTTATCAGTTAAGAGATATTTATAAAGCACAGCTGGACAAGCCTTTAAACAGAGGATCAGCCACAGCTAAAAGTCTTGAAAGAGAAGTCTTTTGGCAGCAAGTGGGTTTTCAAAAGCTTAATTTTCTTAACATGAGAGCAGAGCTGCACTCACTCTGTGAAACATCACTGTCTCAAAAAGACATTACCTCCTCCATTTTCAAGAAGAGCCTGTGATATCAACTATTCTACACTGGCCCAGTTTTTCTTTGGTGAAGTTGGTAGGTTTTTCTCTGTAACTTACCTCATAATTTCTACAATGGGAACACAAATGCTGTTTTCAGTAGAAAGATTTTGAGAGCTCTATTTAAAAAATCAAGAGATGGTAAGATATCCGAAGGGATCAAAAAAATATTTGAAAAGTATCTATAGCAAATGTCCTTAAGATTACAGCAGAATAAGCAAAAAAAGATGATGTGAGATCAACTGTGAAAAGACCCACATGGAAAAGCACCTTAATACATTCTTGTTAATTCTTATGCAGATTCATGTTTTATCTTGTGCTCAAATCCTTTCTTAATTGAGATAGGTTTTCTGAGTAAACTTCACATTTACCAAATGAGTTCTGAAGTTTTAGCAACAATAACTTGAAATAATTAGAACATAGCATAACCCTGCATACAACCTTTTTAGAGTAGCATGGGTGTGGGCAGGCTACTGCTGTTGAAAACTTTTATAACTTTCAGGTTTCAAGAGTGGGAGCACTCAAGTGCTTGTGGGAAAGCAGGGTGAATACCTTCTATTACCTAACAAAACCAGTCCAGGAAAGACCTAGGTCTGCAATATTATCTGATCCCCCACAACATTTAGTCTGAATGATGATAATTGTCCAAGAAGAAGTTAGCACTGACTGGAAGAAGCCAAATCTAATGTGTGTTGGCTGAGCTGGAAGCAATCTCTTATGGCACTCACCTACAGAATATCAAAACTTCAGACACTGAAACTTAAGGAACCAAATCATGAAGAAAGAGCAAAGATAAACGTATTTTCTGCAGGGCTTTGAAAGCAAATCTGGAGGAAATTTCAAGAACATAAATGCAGGACCAGCAAGGCAGTAGGCTGGATGCACTCACTGGCTGTGAGGACGTAATTGTCATATAGAAGCTGTGACGTGATGTGATGGTCTACAAATTGCAGAATTCCATCTGAAAAACTAAAACCAAAACCACACATAGCCAGCACCTGACAGGAACTGAAGGAAGATCAAAAGAATAAGCAACTTTCCCAATCCCTCCTCTTTCACTACAGACTCAGTGTTCCTGCTTTCCTGTTTCCGGCTACAGTGCAACTCCCTGACTCTCACTTGGGGAAGTTCCCAACACAGAGACCACAACACCTGTTGAATGCAATGAAAAGGAAGCCAAGGACACAGAAGGCATGTGATGAAGGTACAGCTCCATGAAAAATGTAGATGAGACAAAGTTTAACTGAGAGCAAGCACAATGCTTCAATAGACAAGGTCACCACATTGGTGCTTGCCATAACCATATCCCAAGGTTTGGTTCAAATCATTATGAAGAAATATTTGACAAGATAGACATGTTCTGCAGTCACCACACCATGCAGGAGGGGACATCAGAAACCTGGAACCATAGCAACAGGCAGGGAAGACAGAAAGTGAAAAATGGGAGTTGAAAGAACACAGCTTGGTAATGGATACCCACTTGGATTAGGAAGGTTTATCCAGAATAAACTGCAAGGCTTCTACTAAACTCAGGGGTTCAGGCAGAGCTTTCCAGCCCTAGAAGTTCTCTGCACAGAGTTTATCTTGGTGTTACCAAGGGGCTTTTATCAACACACAATAAATTTGTACTCAGTCCCCTTTACCATGTTTCCTTTCTCAATGCCATGCCCTGGTTTTGCAGGATAGATTAGGAGTGTATTTCTGTGAATTCCTTCCTGCTGGAGCAAGAGTGCATAAACATCTTCCTTAGTGCACAGGCTTCAGGCCATTGCCCTTTAGCTGCCCTGAGCAACTCTGAGGGCACAGCTGCTGGAATCACACACTGCTCATGGCACAAAGACAGTGTTTGTGGAGACAAGAAACCCATTTCCTAATTGGCACAGACACTGCCTATCTATCAGCTGGCCACATATGCATTTCATACCACCTTAAAGATTCCTGAAAATGAGATTGAGACTTCATTCTTTCCTTTTACTCTGCAAAAGGTAAGATTATTTGAGAAGCCCCAAAGCAACCTGTTAACCGACTCTGTATTTTCAGTGTTAGCCTGGGTTTGACATTGCTCCTGAAAGCATGAATGAACCAGAACTAGCACAGACAGTAGACAGCATATGAGTTTTAGCATATAAGTGCTTTTGGAATCAAGGCTTTGGCATCTCTTTCATCAGGAAACCTATTCTAAAGAATGCTGCTCTTATCTAGCAGATGTTTTGCTAAAGAATTTGCTTTGTCCTTCACAAAATATGGCTCAGAGCCCATACACTCTCCACAGTGGAGATAAGAGTGTTGTTTTTAAGGTAATAAGTGGAAGTCCCTTTCCCCATAGAAAGCTCTTCAGGAATCTTTGACTGTGAAGAAATAAGCAGTCCCCAATGAAGATCTGGAATGCCATTTGTAAACAGTTCACATTTGGATGATTTTTTTACTACATGAATTAATCTTTCCTTAAGTGAAACAGTGAAGCTGGACATGTAAAAGGATAATTCAAAAAATATCTTGGTAAAAAGTTTGCAAGAAACAGCTTTTAAAACTGATTTAATCCCTTTCTCTCCTCAGAAATTATCTACAGTCTGTCTTCTATTATTAATTCCTTTGGTATTCGTCTTTGTTAGTCAGAAGTTTTGTGCAAACAAATTTCTCCCTACTCATTGTACACCAAATGCTGACTGTAAATGTTCTCTTTAGCATTTTAATATGTTCACCACTTGATAGGTTCAAGCTGTGCAATTGGGTGTCTAAGTCACATGGTGTTGTTTATGTTCTCAGAATCCTTTTGCTCCTAATGATTTTCATATGGGTGAGACATAAATTCTGTTTTATGATTAAATGAAACTTGGTTCAGAGGAGCCAAAATTAATTTTTCAGGAGCATTTTGTACAAACAAAACTCCACTGACATAAACACATTAAAAAGGGGTTGTGAACACAACCAGAGTGAAAAAAAACCTATTTAGAAGATGCCAAAGTGTGAGAATATTTTTTGTCCTAATGGATCCAATAGCCATTTTTGTTCTCATCAGTGCCTAAATGCCACAGATTGCAAACTTGCTTGATTCAGTATGAGCTAGTACATAATCTGTGGGTTTTACATAATGTAAACCTTCACATAGGGCAATTTTACTAAAAATGTGAAGAAAAAGATATAATTTCACACCACTGTTCGTGCATAAATATTTCCAGAGCCAGCTGTATTTCTGCCAACTCTACACAATAAATAATTTTTTTTATTTCCACCCTCCTAGGAAAGCAGCTTTCTTTAAAACAAACCTTCACAATACATGTTGTTTGCTACCATTTCAAGGCCTGCTACACTAATGGAAAAGAATGTGCTAAATGTAGCATTATCATGCAGGTCAGGCAGGGCAGCCCGGTACACATTTTCCCACAATCTCCGCTCATTAACATCTAGTTCCCCCATTGTGCAGATTTTTGGCTCTGTTCCATCAGAGAAGAGAAGAAAAATGTTTACAATATGCAAACTTGGAGGGACACAAAAAAAAAAAAAGATGGGGGTGGGGAGGTTTGAAATGTCAGTCCTTTGGGATGAAAAGTTTCAAAGGGGAAGGTAAGTCAAAGGTTACTAATGGGATGTCTGCAACACCTGCTTTCAGTGCAGGTTTCATAAACAATCTTTACTTCTCAATAACAGCTTGGCCTAGACAAAAATACCAGCTAAAATATCTGTGGCTGGCTTGAGCAGCCTGGTACTTATGGACAGAAAGGTCAGGTTTGTTATATCCTACCATAGCCTCTCACCCTGCTTTTATTGATAAAATGAGATTGCCTTGGTGGCTAACATCGCTTTTCACGTGTTAAAGCAGAAGGCACTGGACGTGGGGTGCTCAGCCTCTGCAGGCAAGGAGGAGGAGGAGGATGAGGACGAGGACGAGGAGGAGGAAGGTGATGCTCAGCATCACTGCTGTAGAAAGCCCTGCTCTCTGAAGAAGAGCCAAACTGCTGCACGTGGGAGTGAGTTTTGCAAATTTCAGAAGTTTCCCAGCTCAGCTAAATGTTCCTCATGAAGCATTTTTGGTAATTGTGAGCAAGTTTCATAACTGTCATAACTCAGAGACCTTCAGTACTAATTTTCCCCTGAAACAACTAATGCATATTTCTAAGATTTTAACATGGAGAAGGCAAGAGGGATGAAATCCTCCTAAACGTTCATCAGATCACCTTAGAAGAAACCTTAGAACCTTAAGAACATAGAACCTTAACACATAGCTTTTACAAATGTCTTTTACTGACAAAACATTCCTGAAACTGAAAAGCAATACATTCCTCTCAAAGACCGTGACCCAGGAATAGGGTTGAGTAAAATGAGTGTCTTACACCAGAGAGATCCTTCAGCAAAACTGGCATCCAAGTCCCCAGAAAAAACTTCAGGGCGCTCCCCAAGACATCATCCTTGTTTTCCTGCAAAAAAATGTGTGGCAGGTTCTACAAAAAATCAAAAATTTTCCATTTTAGTCTAGAAGGAAGGAGAAAGCAGCAAGATAGATAAAGCCACAAATTGGCACTTGGAACTGTTTCCACATTAAAATTATAACCCTTCAAACATTCTCACTTCTTTATAACGGAGCTAATTACATTTACATGAAATTGGTATTGCAACAACAAAAAGGATGACATTTCTTCCACAGTAAAATATTATCAAGTGTCATCTGCTCTCCTGTTATATTATCCTATATAATTTCTGATCAATAGCAACCAATACAATTGCTTCAGCTGGAGCTCTGTTATTAACCATTACCAAATCAAGTCCATTTTAACACTCTGTGTTTATCCCCAGTGTTGGAAAGAAAAAGTCCCAAGACGATGAAGATGATGGTGGGCATTACCATACAAGCACAGACAGAACCCCAGGAAGGTTTAGGGAAAATAGCTTTCAGGTTTTACTGCACTTTACAGTTCGTGAAACATGCATGTTTGCCACAGGTGATAGAAAATGAAATCTGATCTGATTACTTCAGCTGAATTTCATTTTTAAAATGATAATGAACCCCTGTTTCTCCAGAGAATTGCCAGCACCTCATATGCCATACAGGACATCCCCACCTATAGAGAACACAGATGCAGCATGAAGTTTTTAAGAGAAATACAAAATGTATTTCTACACATGCATTTATTCAGACAGAAATTTTTCTATTTGGTAACTTTTTGTGAGCTCTAATTGTCCTATAAAAAGAGATCAAGTACATTTACCTGGATACAGCTTTGTGGCAATTATGACTCAGTCACATTATGTCTAAACTGAACTGTATCTGGCCAGAATAGGTAGAATAAAGAATACTTCAGAACTAATAGTTCTGAATATGAATCATGAATAATTCAGTATCTAAAAAAAAAATAATCAGACAATGGATGCTTTTAATGTAGTTTAGAGATGGCAGAAACCATTTGTTTCATGCAAAAACTGAAAGCTGGACAGCAAAGTGAACAATAGAGATTGCACTCTGTATGACTTACAAATATAATCCATGCCTATTTATAAATACAAAAGAAGCTGAGAAATGTCTTCAATAAACAATATTTGCATTTTTAATTTTTCTTGTTTGCAGATATGCAACTTTAGAACTTCATCTGGAGAGCTTAAGATAATTTAGATACGTTTGTAAGGAAGACCCTGCTTATTTCACAGAACTTTTCCCTCCCATGAATTCATTGAACTTTCAATGCATTCCATGAAGCTGTTTCTTTTTACACTGGACTGAGATCAGATTAGGCCCTTTTGTAAATGGTATGTCAAGAAACATGTTTTAGTCAAATGTAAGCTTTTAAAGGAAAGGTTCTGCTTTTGGTTTACATAATGATATGTTGTGGAGAATAGCTCTCCTATTTTATATTCCTTCCCTTCTTCTCATACTGCCCATGACTCTTCTCTTTATGTGCTTCTTTAGATCTTTCCTTCTTGCTGCTCTTAGTAAAAACCACATTTCATTTGTGCCCTTGAAAGAGCATATCAATGTGTTCAAACTTCCTGCTTTTTGACTGGAAAAGCATTCAAAATTTCTGGTAGGACTTTCAGTTGGCTAGAGGGCTGAACAACTCACATTAAGTTCTGCACAATGATGGAGGAAGCACAGGAAAACCAGCACTGGCTCCATCACTGTCTGCTCAGCAAGACCCTCAGCATAAAAAAATCACTGTTTTGCCCCAGGTTGTTACAAGGAAGTCAGGTACCAATGTACAGGTGTTAAATCAGACAATCCCATACCTGACCAATGCCATTGCCTTCACTGTGTAATAAACAGACCAATTAAAAAACACATGAACACCAGTTTAAATGCTCAGAAATGGAAACACAAACACCTGGAGCATCAGTGTCATGCTGGGTATCTACCACTTGGGCTTTCTGCAAACCTTCAGATTTTAATATTCTGTGCATAACAGAAATGCTGATGTATCACTAGCTTTTTGTGTGCAACAGTTCAGAACTAAAAATTACTACTTGAACAGTCAAGGACATTGCTTATTTTCTTATCAGATTCAGCATCTGAGCAATATTCATCTACATCAGTTCTTTCAGTAACCTGTTTCCCTCTTCAGGACTGGATTTTTGTAACAAATCACTCTGTAAGGGTAGGGTTCTGGAAAGGGGCCTAGCAGAGAAATATGAATATGTGGTATGGGAAGCCCACCTCCCCTAGGGCAAAAATCTCAGCTAAAGCACCTTGGCAGCACATTAATAGCTGTAAAAGACCCCTTCTTTGCTGACCACAAATATGCTGTGGTCAACAAGAGGTCTACTCACTGTTTTGTTAAAAACACTGATGATTTATTTTGCTTCAGCCATGTGTGAAACTAGTCACCACATTGTGAATAATAATATCTTCTTAGTCTCAATGGAGCTCTTTTCATACAGAAAGATCTGCAAAGCATTTAGCTAAATACTTGATATGGCAATCTACTAGCTGACCACTAAAATATAGCCGTATCTGGGATGGAACAGTGCAGTTAAACAATGCATGGCAGCAGAGGAGAAAAAGAGTAGAAAAAATAATCCATTAGGAACCAAAACAAGAGCTGGAGTAAAATATAACTATATCAATTAAGCATGAGCAGCAAGCAGAGCTAAAATTATAAATTTAGAGAGCACCCTGGAATCTGTGGTTATAGGAAAAGAAGACTTTATACAGTTCCTTGAGAGGATGAACTCCAACTGCACAGTGCCCTCTACTGTGAGATGAAATCCATAGAGGCTCAGAGGGGACAAAATTATGTATTAAACCACTTGGCCTGTTTGGTTTCTGCAGCACTATCCTGAGGTTGTAAAATCTCAGAAGAACTGAACTGGGCACTCAGGATCAAGCTGGAGAGGTCAGCCCTGTGCAGGATAGCTTGGCATCTGCTAAGCCTGCTCTCCATAACTTTTTCCAAAATGGCAAATGGGATGAGTACCAGAAGATATAGTGATTAAGTGCCTTTTAAACAACGTCTACAGTTCTAGTAGTTTTTGTATTGAGTGAATGTTATCCATCTCATTAACAGTTTGCAATACAGGCAAAATTGCAGAACTCTATTTTTGGTACACCTTTGAGAGGCAAAAAATGCCTAGTTGGCTAGGTCTTGCTGGGTTGGGAAAAAAACCCCATCACTTGAATGGGAAAAAAAAAAAAAATCACTCAACACATTCAACACATTTTCTACCTGATTCTGCAACACATTTATGATAGCATTATAGCAGTCCACCTGTATTTCTGACATTTAAAGTAGCTTCTATTTCATTAGGGCATGTTATTTTGCTCTTCTAAAACATCCTAAGTACTGAGTGTAATATAGCTAAATTCATAGGGTTTCCAGCAGGGCACATGAAGAGACCCCGGAAGGTTTAAACGCAGGAAACATCTCAGGTGACCAATAGAAAGAAGAGTTAGTTCAGTAGGAAAGGGCAGATCCTGTGACAAATCACACCTCTGTTCAGGTGACTCATTTGAGCCCTACAGTGGTTTCTTGCAGTAAACCCTGGATCAAGTTTTTATTTCCCTTACACCCCAAACACACACACACACACAGACACACTCTGCCTCAAGAGTTGGGAGATCCCTAGGGATTTGCAGCTGGTGAAATGTTTTTCCCTACCACCTTCTGGCAGCCTGCAGGAAACAAAGCTTAAAAAGCTGCCTTTAACTCCATCAAAAAGCACAGTTCTTTAACCCTTTTATTCTCCAAAAATAAACATTAAAAAATATGTGAACACCCATTCATTCCAGAACAGACATCCACACGAGCATGGGCAGGACAAAGTTGTGATGAAGGGCACCAGTCCTGAATGCCCTGCTGAAAGTATTCAAACTAGATATTGGAGAGTATGGAATAAAAGCTGTACAGAGCAAAAACAATTTTCTGAACAAATATTGTGCAAGAGAGGAGACACCCAGAAGTGCCCTCTGTTTCAGAACCCTCTGCCCACCAGATGGGGGACAAATTGCTCACACAGAGCTCTGCATAGTCCTTTGATGGTTTTAAATAGTGCCAGGCTGAGCAAGCCCTGAGCCAGACTTTATGTGCATCTAACTAAAGGAGATGCATAAATTGCAGTTCAGTCCTAAAACATACCTAAGCAAATACCATTACTTTAACGTTGCATAACATGTGAAACTCAAGCTAAAAAAAGTGAAAGGAATCAAAGCAAATAAAAAAAAAATCTGGAGAGCTGTAAGGAATAATTTGGAACCATGATTGTTTTGCTAGTTGTGGAGTTTTCCTATGAGAGGAGGAAGATGATTTCAAGATGTATATATCCTGTACATTTCAAGGAGTAGTCTTAGCAATGTAGCAATATTTGGTGGCAGAGATTTTGCTGGAGATGGGTTATAGCCAGTGGAGATGGTAAACAGCCTCAGTCCTGAAAGTCCCTGTTGCATTCCCTCTCTAGCACACACACAGACATTGCTGCTGCTGTCTGTATGCAAAATGTTTAAAATCACTCTTCTCCCTAACCATTTTTTTTTTTCTTTGGAAAATCTTTGTGGTCTGGCAGGGAAACATAGACCTGGGGTAATGCAGAGAAGGAGGGAAATTTGTATATATGCTGCATATAAATAATCCCAAAAGGTCAGATTACAGCTTGCCTTACCTTGAAATGAACAATGTTTTGTACTTCTGCTCTTTTGAGGAACCAGACCTCCTTTAACATGCTCAACCAAGATCCCTTTTAAAATTTTAGACTGTATATGAATTTTATATGTAAAATCACTGTCAGAAATATGAAATCCTTTCTTTATTATGCTTGGAAAAAAATCACAACCTCTTATGTTATTATCTCTTGGCTAACTGATTCGCTTTAATTTTCTACTAGCAAGAAAATGGTTGAAAAGAAACTGACGATTTGTACTTTAGAAAGACTTTGAAATAAACCAAAAATTTGCTGCATTCAATAATGTTTTTTCACTGCTGTTATCATGGCTCAATAAGCACAATAGCAGTAGAGTTTTTGGATATGTAAAGAGCCTTTTTTTAACATAGAAGAGAAAAACAGCTTGTTTACACTTTAACAGCTGCTTAAAGATAACAAATGAAGTTTAAAAAGGCACATACTAGTATCAACACATGATGTTCCCCAGGCTTGTAAATAAAAAAATCAGAGCTCCATTAGGCTTTGACACTGATATTAGATTAAAAAGAAAAACAGTGTTTTCCTCTTGCATTTCTGGAGATAGACATTGTTTGCTGAAGAATGTAAAATTCAATCCCTCAGGGAATGCCAGAGGCTTTTTGGCAGACTCTGAAACTCAAGTCAACTTATTTCTGTAATAACTAACATCAGAAAGAAAAAAGGGGGGGGCGGGGGGGGGGGGAAGAACAGGAGGAGAAAGAGACATAATTACTTTCCATGTTTACATGGCTCTGGCTCCTTGAATCCAAAAAAGTATCAGACTGCAAAGGCTGGACTTAATCTAACTTTAAGCAATTGACAGGTGGAGTTCAACTACTAATTATTCTAAGTGGGCAGTTAGTCTTCCTAGCTCTCGGAACAACAATGGGAAAGAACACTCAAGTTCATAAGAGAAGAAAGAACTGTGATGTCTCATATTTGTACCTGTTCAAACTCTGTGCCATCTAACAATATTAGCTTTGTGTTTAAAAAACCAGTTAACCAGCCTATCATCAGGGGGGGCATGCATTTCACTGTGAAGATGCCTACAAACATGGTTTAACAAATGGTCTCCATTCAAGCTGAAAAGATGGAAGAAAATTACTCGAGGCATTAATTTTATGGATGCTTAGCAATAAGAGTGCTCAGGCTCAGGAGGATACAAGTTGCTGTAAAACTGACTTGCTTACTTGGGCATGCAAACCAAGGCTTTCTTCACCCTAAGGAACTGCAGACTAGCAGTGCAGCTCCCATATTTTTGGGACATACAGAGCCTTATTGGTAATTTTAAAAATATCTCTTGCTGTAGGGAATTCTATATCAGTGCCAAAGGAGATTAAAAAAATCACAAAGGCTGTGGTTGTGCTAGCCCTCTGCATAGCTCTTTTTCATGTTCAAAACTTCACAAGTGCAATTCTAACTCAGATCCAATCCTGTGAATGCAAACACATCTAAACTGACCTCCTATAATGACATCAGTGAAAAGTTTTGTACACTTGCTATAACTTCCTATAAATAGTGGTTCTTGCCACACATTACTAACAATTTATAACATACATCAGTGCAAAGGCATTTTAGAAGCAAGTATGTAAGTGCATTAGTTCAGTAATTTTGTAGACGTGCTTTACAATACTGACTTTATTTCATTTCTTCAGGCTGTGGTTAAGTGATTCTTTTGGCTTGCAATGGTCACCTAAAGCAAAGCTTTTAGGATTACATGTGAGAAATTTCAAGCAATCCCAGCAAGGTGGCTGTTCAACAATATTGTCTAACTAGATCACAAGTTAGATTATGCAGCAAGAACACCCACAAGACATAAATAAAGCAAAAAAATGCAACAGCTCTCCATGTCCAGAAGGAGTATCTGAATTGAATCTCACTGAATTAAAAAATTTAAACAATCTGAGTCATTTTTGCACAGAGGAGGAGCAAAACACAGGTCCAATAAATTGCAACAGATAATTTACTGAAGGGCTGCTTAGAGAAACAACTCAGCTGCAACTGAGGCTAGGCTTTTGTTTTTATTAAACAGCGTGATTAGCCTTCCAGAATGACCAGAGAACTTCCAGATTTCCTGAGATATTTTGTTAAGCAAAGATAAAAAAGGAAACAGAAAAACAGTTGTTTCGTTTGCATTTCTTAGACTGCTCTGAGGCATCTGTTGCTCAGAAAAGATAACACAAGGCATTATGGAGTTTTACCCATCTCTCATGCGAACATCTGAAAGAAAGAGAAACAAATATATTTTCTGAAAAGCCATACCAATTTTCCTTGTGGAGTGTTGTAGAGGTCCTAGTTGTTGGTTAACAGCATCTTTTAAGAAAGACAATGCAGCAGTGTGGATGGGCAACACAGATAGCAAAAGCTCAGTAGTATTCTATAGGAAGAAAGAAAAAAAGTTTTTCACAGATTCTGAGATTACATGCCTATCAGTAATTCTAAGTACACAGAAAAGGTTACTGCACTAGGGATTCATATATTTATCAGTTAATCTGTCCCAAAGCCATGGAAGGTAATTAATGAAAAAGATAGTCAGGCATGGCTTCAGGCAGTAATTCAATATTACTCTAAATCTCTGCATGAGCAAACCTGTGAAGCAAAGAGGAAATGCATACTGTACAAGGACACTTGTGCTCTGAAATGTGATCCCCCATGGAGTTTTCAGATGAAGCACTTTTCCAGTGATTAACTCAGTACATTTGAATTTCATTATTTAATGTTCTAGGTGACTGGTTATTTGTGGTGCACTGAGAGGAAAACAAGTTTTCCATGAATAAAATCAGAGTAAAAGGCAGATAACAACTAAGGCATCTCAGGTCATTCAAATTCCCATTGCTCCTTGCTGAGCTAGTAGGACATTCAGTGTGTGCTCTTGCAGTCGGGTTATTTTAATAATTATGCCACATTTTTCTCGCATTCTGATGGCAAAAGATCAATGCCAAGGTACATAGAATTTATTTTCCATGCTGGTAGACACTCTCCCATAGGGTTCATTAAGAATCAGCAGAGAGAACCATTTGGGTCTTTCAGAATTTTTCAGTGTGCTCTGAAAACTCCCCAGTTTCTACAGTGGGACTGCAATCTTCCACTCCAGGTCCCTTCACACCAAGAACAGCCAGGCAATTGACCTCTCATCATTTTTATAAAAGATGGGAGCCCTCAAAGCTGCCTCTCAGGTGAGGCAAGGAATATGGCTGGCACACAGCTCTCCAGGACTTGGAGACAGGCAGAGTGTTATTTATCTCTCTGCCCATTTACTCCAAAGCAAGAATCAGCTGAGATAATCTGAGGTGTTCCTCAAATTAGAAGTTCTCAACAGAGAAGCCCACAGGATGTGTATATTCTTTGCCAACAGAATGTCATACTTCTGCCATACTTCTTGGATTGGAAACAAAACACCAATTATTGGATTATGAGACTAGAAATCCAGCAAAGAAATTCAGATAAGGGTTAGATTTAAAATGAAACCAAATTTCAGAGCTCTATAATTGTCCCTTTGCTGAAGCATAATTCCCCCTGCTAAACTCACTGGGTCCTAAATTTTGTGGGATACACTCCATCAAAAAATGATATTTTAAGCCTGTTTATATTCTTTTAGTTCAAGAGTATTTTCATGGGCTGCCTTTCTCTTTCAGAAATCAAAGACAGAATACAGACTGCACTGACAAACTCAATTCTGGATTACATACGGATATGAAGTGGTGTTTCTGTACCATGAAATTGTTTCAGCTTTCAAGGAAAATCTTTGCCTGTGCCCTGTTGGGATAAAAAAGAAGGCCTTAAAAAGTTTCATGCAAAAAACCAAAACTCAGGGGAGATCGATACAGTCCCAGTTAAAAACCTGGTGGTCAGTGCTCTCATCTGTCTGATTTGGTCTGACGACTTGACTAAGTTTCCACAGATGAGGGAACACTGGTGAATAAATGACTTCTGAAATTTCTATCAGCAGAAATTCTGTCCAGAAACAGAAAATTCCTGGCAAAAGTCTTATCAAAATCAAAATCATCACATTTGTATAAAAATATAAATGAAGGAAATGAAGGAGAAATTCAGTCAAATTGTGCCAGTTTTCATCATTCCCCTCACCAGAAGGAAGACAGACATTCACTACAGCTGACGAGACATTTGAAAACAAAATAAAACAAAGGAAAACTTTCTCAAACCCAGAAAGGCAGCAGCTACACATATTTCTACTTCTACTTCTGGTATTGACTTCCTCGATAAATAAATTACCAGGCAGTAACGGTTACATTTTCAAATGTTATATAGAAAGATTTTCAGATTTTGGGCACGAATATTTCAAAGCATTATCAACTTAACTAAAGGCTTTCAAAGTTTGGTGCTTAATATATTTTCTGCACAAAGAAAGAAAGAAAGAAAGAAAGAAAAAAAAGTCTTTCTGACCTTAACTCCCCAGAAGATCAGGACTGCAGTAGCACCTCTGCCCACCATCCAGAAAGCCCCAACAAAAAGCCCCTACCTGAGGCTGGTTTTGCCACCAGTGCATTAATGCAGCACCACAGGGATGCCTCTGTAGGATACTGGTACCCAAGGAGAGGAAGGTGAGGCAGCTCTAGACAGCAAAGCCCTTGCAAGAGCTGCATGTGTGTTTAACACGCTGGTGCAGAGCGATGTGCTTGCATTCTGCACCGCCAGGACTGTCCAGGGGACGTGGGGCACAGCCCCACCCAAGGGTGCACGCTCATCCTGATATCCATGTGGAGCCCAGTGTATGGTACAGCTGTGGCAAGCCAGGAGTGCAGGAGCCCTTTGCATGGAGGACACTCATTGTGGCAACAAGCATTGGGAAAGATTGTTCCATCAACATTGTTCTGAGAGCTGGCATCTGTCACAAGGATTAGATGGTGGCTTTTGATTGGCAAAAATATCCCTAGAGTGTTGAAACTTTTGAGACGCTCTGACAGTTCCATCTAATTAATTTTTTAAAAATCTTTATGTAGATATATATATATACAACAAGAGTTCTAATTTTTTTAATGAAAGCCATGATAGGGCACCTGGGATCTAAGGCCCCTGTGACTTTTTCCAGACCTGGAAACACTAAGAAGAATCTTTTTCTAATGTGCAAGTGATGACCAATATCACTCAGTATCATTCAAACTCTAAATAAGACTCATCATAATTTAAATAGAAAATTCATTAAAAGTACTGTTATAATTTAAATAAAGGTATTGTTTTAATAAAAAAAGCTAAATGTCAGAGTATAACTATTGTGATGACTGTACAGTTTCCACATTATAAATAAAATACATGTGTTTTCAAACAAAGACTAGAGCATGCTTCACATATTTCTTCAGTTGTTGCCTAACATATCTGGAATATATTAAAAAGTCCTATTCAGCTGTAACTCAAGCAGTGCACACGAGCCATGAAATACACACTCTTTGTACAGAGGACTAGTGTGCACTCAGTATCACTTTTCCAGAGGGACACAACTGCTGTGTAAGTGACACAGGACCCAGCACAGACACACCAAATTGCATGTCCAACTCCTGCATTAGGAGAGAATTCCTCTCCAAAATTCAACTTTCTTGGATGAGTTCTCATTCCAAATACTCTCCTTAAAGAGTAAAGTTTGCTACCACCACAGTCTGCTTTTCCTATTCTGTTATGACAGCTTTACTCAACCTGAGGTTAATGACGCAAAACTGGAACGACTGAATTTCTGTAAAATAATGACATTAAGTTTCCCTTGTTCACAGGCTGTTCATTCATACCCTTCCAAGTCAATGACAAAGATTCCATTGATTTTAACAGTGACAAACCCCTATCCATATGAAACACAGGTTATGACTCCATCTTTAGAATTCTTATATATTCTTGGAGTTATGTATTTCTCAATAAAGCTTTGGAAAACAGGCTGTATCAAGCTACAGAAAAATATCTGTATTTATCTCTCTGGGGAAATCACTTAGATGCACAGAGAAACACAAAGACTGTAGGGATTTTCTTATTTGCACACAGAGATGTTATTCCTCAAATTCAATTCACAAACAAATCACAAATCTAAAAGGCAGTGAGATAGCAATGTGATTAATCATATCTTGTTTATCTTTAGTGCATCCTGGGAACGTAGATCAGCAACACATTCCCCTTCAGGCTTCATTCAGCCTCCTTTGAAAAACAATGAAAGATGCCAAAGACTTCAGAGCGAGTTGAAATTTGACATATGATTTCTGAGATGCAGCTAAGAAGTCAGGGCTACATATAGTGTTTGTTTATTAACTATTATTTGTACTAAAATAAAATCTCACTTCCACTTACATTTAAGCTAAGAACGCCTTCAGTGTTCAGTCCTGGGAGACTGATCAGAATAATCCACGTACTCCTAAATAAGATGCAGTAGAGAATAATTCTCTGATTTTTATCAAGAAGAAAGACTAAAACTGCTGCAGATTCTGGAAGTCTGACATAAACGTTTATTTGTTACTTTCAACAGTTTTATTACTTCCTTGCTATTTAACTGCAAGTTTCTTTAACAAAGAGAGCAAATACTAAAGTGCTCTTGTAATAACTGCAAACTTTTAACATTAAATTGGCAGAAACAATCCATTTTTAATAAGTCTGTCTTGGTAACCTTGTATTTTGACCCAAGGTGAAAGGTGAAGATTAAATCTCTTCCACCTTTCTGAATGCAGCTGCTGTGCACACAGACTTTAATTGATGTGAGACTCAGCTTTGTAACCCAAGCCCATCTCCCGCCTGCAGCACTGAAAACGTGCGATTCAAGGCTCAGTTACTGCTGATAGCAGGGCCCTCTCAGCTGACGGTGTGGACAGGAAAATAAACTCTTTGTCACTATCTATTCTCCATCAGAGTGACTTTTTTTCTTCTTCATAACTCCAGTATTCAGGTCAGGCCTATAATGGTGGCCTCTCAGCAAGCAACGACATAAAGTGAAGCAAACTGAAAAATGAGACAAACAACCCCTGAGTGAGCACAGCGGTGATGCTGAGCAGAGACCCACCTGACACACCCTGGGCAATGTGTGCATGAGTTTCTGTGGGAAGAGGGGTTTGGACAAATAGAATTATTTTTTCTTTCAATTCTCTTTTGCACCTGACTGAGTGCAAAGATGTCCCATATCTGAATTCCTTATTTTTCTCCCTAAGAACAAAGTACTCCCTAAGTACTCCCTAAATACAGTTTCTCCCTGTGCATTAGGGATGATACTGGCAGCTTTGGAATCATGGCAACTCTAGTAAAGTAATTCTTTAGATATTTTAACCATAGCCTTGACTGCTTGAACAATGTTAGTACTCTGAGTGCTAGCCTAGAAATGTCTCTCTGAAATCAGGGACCAAATCAAGACACAGTAACAGAAACTGACAAAGTAGGTAAGGTTACCTGAGCCTTTTCTAAACTTAAACCACATCCACTTATATGCAAGAGTACCTAAAAGCATTGGGACCTAATCAAAACCATTTTAAAAGTCTAACTTGAATTTGAATAAACTATATACACATAAGGGTCTAGTCCCAAAGCAGCATGTCTAACACATGGCAGCCAAACACAATTGCTGAGGTTAGGTGGAGGACCAGTATGTCATAGACACATTGGACTTACTACCTCAAAATGAGAAAAAAAAAAAAAAAGATTTTTTGATACGTACTGGCAAAAATGAAAATTGTACAAAAATATTTCCATAATATGACATTCACCTTTTAGATATGAGACTTGAAACATAAGATAGAAAAGATATGCATGATATAAACAATTTGCATTGTTTACACTTGAAAAAGAAGGAATTAAAAAAATAAAATAAAAACCAGACCCCAAAACCGTGGAGTAGAACCAAAGAACAGCATGTGCTTCCAGTCTAGTTCTCCAAGTCATATCTTTCTGGCAGGTCAGCCTATTTTAGAGAAACTTGGCTTCAATTACTTTGTGATTTTAATTCCAGCATTTGGCAAAATTTAGTTTTCTAATCACTGACTGAGTTCAGAGGTCCAAGTTACAAAAGTGAAGATTTTGCCTACCTCCTGCCAGGGCCAGGTGACAGCAGTGGGTCTGCTCTGGGGTTTCCAGAACACCCGACTCTATGTGTAGCTAGACAGCACCATGTTCAAAGGCCAGTGTATTATTAACTATGCTTGAACTAGGGGACATTTCTGAGGAGTCTCAAACCACTCCAGTAATCCCCTGAGGCTCCAGATGCTTTCACAGAGCAGCATTTCCAGAGGATCACCAAATGATCTGAGGCTTACTGTAGGCAGTTCAGAGTAACTGCTTTTTCCCCCCTCTGTGAACAGAACCATTTTAAAGTGAGAATTACAAGCCTTTTAAGACAAATCACTCTCCAATTAGGCCTTATTCCTCATTATACATCTCAAAAGAGAAAAAATTAAAACTGAACTTCACACCTCTGAGAGTTAAACTCATGAGACAAGAAAATGAAGATGCCTAAGGATGCTGAGCTTTTGCTAAATAATACTGGATTCAGGATTGTTTATAAGGGCTCTAGGCAATCAGTTTGGTCATTGACTTTGTTAATACTTGCCTCTTTTTTGGACAGTGGCAGGAGCAGCGTCTCTTAGGAACCTGAAAGACCTCGAAGAAAGGTCTGTGAAACAGTGATGGAGTGTTAGTAAAACTTCATTCCCATGCAGCTGTCAGGTATGAACCAGCACCAGCTTACAGACACAGCTGGAGCCCAGCCTCTCTCTGCTTTCTGCTGCTAGTTAGATGATCATAATTATGACATCAAAGTTATCACTCCATGAGAAAATGTATTTTTTTTTCAAAGACTGTGGCATTTTGTGCACTAAAATTATTCCCACAGCCTCCTCAGAGCTAATTGCCAATCAATACCTGATTTTAGAGTGCACAGACCGGGGTTTTTTTTAAGGGCAGAAAAATATCTTTCTAAGGGGCTGCCTAAGAAGAGTTATATGAAATATAACTTACTGCATGAGCCGATTCCAAATGACTTGCTAATTAAGCACCAAGTCATCTGCTAATAGAAGTAATTACAGAGGGTTCAAGAGACCTTGAATCATATTATTATTCACAGCCTGAAATCTGCTATCCCGCTACATTATGAAATTGATGACGTACTGTCTACATAGGCCAGAAATGGAGGTGAAGTGACAAACTTAACACTACTAACCTAGTCCTAAATTACCTCCTAAGCCATTATCAGGATCAGCTATTATCCGAATAAAAGACAGGAAGAAAAGATAAAAATAAAATCACTAGGAATAGCTCCTATTTTAATACAAAACCTAATTCAGGATATCGGCTGAGGTTGTGAGGCATTAATACTTGTTATTGTACTGAACTCAGGGTTAAAAGGCAGTAAGTTGCAGAAAAATAATTACGTACCTATAGGTCTAATATGATCCACTTGTCTGAGAAGTTTTGCATTTAAAGCCATAGCCCACTACAGTGCTCTTATGGGCACAAACTAGCTTTATTCAGACCAAAAACTCCTTATCCCTTTTCTTTTCCTTCAGATGTAATATGCTATAGGACAGGACTTAATTCACAAGGGTCCTAAGTAAATGAGGTATGTAAAATCAGAAGGCATCAACTCACTCCTTTCTCTCCATTCCTTATACTAAAAGGGCAGCTTTGTGTTTACTCCACAGGGTATTATCTTTAGGTTGGAAAAAAATTATTGGGGAAAAAAACATAAATTGACTCATCATTTTTTTACTACAGAAATATTGAATTAAATGAGGAGATGGGAGTATTCTTACAATTCTACTTGTACTAACTGCAGTAAATGGAATCTTGCCTTAGTTTTCATGGACTTACTCAGTTCCATTTCTCTTGATAAGGGGATCCAGCAAGGTTCACCATCATTTTGTATACTGGCACTATATGTTACTGAAGAGTAAAATCCCACATTACTTAAATATAATTATCTTATTGTATCTTCTCCTCTGTTGGTTTATTTGGTTGAGAAAAGGTGAATTGTTCTTGTACTGCAGATGGTTTTCAGCGGTCCTCATCAGCTCTGAACACCAAGGGCCAAGGGTGTACCAAAGCACTGGTATAATGAGACAATACAATGAGTTGTGAGAGCACTAGTCTTGTTCTCTCCAAACTTCTGAGCCCTTTCTCTGATATAAGTTCGCTCCACTCCCTGTACACCAGAAGGAAAAAGCATTGCTGGCCAGGGTACCCTTAACCATCTTATGACCCTTGCATTTCTCAGAGCAGCAGACCGTGCCACCTCCCAGCCACTTGCGTTGTGCACAGCTTACAGGCAGGAGCATTTGGACCTTGCTGTTCACACGTGGTACCTTTGCAACAGCAAGGGCAGGGGATACTGAGAAAAGAGGGAGAGTGCCAAGTGCCATTCTCTCAGTTGCTCCACCACACCAGCTGGTACGGTCAGGCTGATAGGCCTGGCAGAAGAAGAGACTTCTTCAATGTTTGAGCAATAAACAGGGTGATCAAGACATTTCGGACAGAGACTTCCACTGAGGTGACATGAAGGCAAGTGTAGAAGAAGTTGCCAAGGGGAAGGTTAATTATGCATCTTAGGGAGTTGTTATTGGGTTTGATAGACTAGGGGCAGAATTTGAGGTCCTTCCAACCCATTAAATAACGTCTTCCCAAGAAGGCCTAATTGAGTAAGATTTGAGATTAGTATTGAAGAATCTTCTACTGGACCTTTCTGCCTCACATATGCTACAAGGGGTCAAAAGGCCTCAAAAGAAGACAAGTGCAATCAAGGGCACTTACTAATGATCAGAATAGCACAAGTAGATCATGAGGCTTGAGTGGGATTCTCGGGTATTTATGAAATAAAAATGCAAGTTTTACTCTATTTTGCAGATTCAAAGTTACTTTTGAGGCAGACAGAAGCAATTACATAGGCTCTTTTCCCAGGAATGAACAATTGTCACTGAATAAAAAAAGGAAGTAAATGTAAAGACCAGATGTTATCCATAAATGTGGCTCTGTGATTTAAATTCTCTCAGTTTAACCTAATAAAAAGCACTTCTTAGAATTTCTTAACCCTGAGATAAAACATGTGTGATACAGAATGTGGAAACTTCCAACCAATAAACATTAATAAATTTCTGGTATCAGATTCATTTGGTTACATAATTATTTACCATGCAATACAGAGTGAAAAACACTCTCTTTATTCATCCCGTGGACCCAGTCCACAGATTAATTTAAATGCTTGTCTCTCAGTGGGAGTTGTCTGTTTAAAGTAGTTTTGAGGGTCTGGGCTATAGCTCTCAGCTCTTCATTGACTTAAAAAATGTGGTGTGGCTGCTTCATGCAGAAAGGAACTTTAACCCAAAACAGCATCTTTGTAAGAGGATTAGAAAAATTCCATTCTTTTAATGACTGGCTAGATGTTTGCTCTCCTTTACTTAATACTCTTTGTCTGTTATTCTTAATTATCAACATAAATGCTTTCAACCAATGTTGTAAGCAATCTGTCATTTTATCCAAGTTTTTGTTGAATGGTTCTTTTGAAAAGATCTTATTATTGATTTCTTTAGGAGATCATTCAGCTAAATTCTCACGCCTGCCCGTATAACAACCCCTCTGCTGCTTTTGGGAGGTTCCTCTAAGACTCATGATGTTGAGTTTAGCCTCATGCTAGCCCAGGGAAATCAGGAACTTCACTGGGTGGGAAAGATGTGCTTAGGACTGCCAGCAAATACTGGCACAAAACATACTTCTAAATGTCATTAATAACAATAACCTAACAATTTGTGCCACATTTGTTTTTTGTTCCAAACACTAAGGTTTTCACAGTGTCTTCATAAAGATGGAAGCTTTTCCCCCAAAATCTTGTATACCAATCAACTCCCTTGGATCCTAAGTAACTTAAAACTAATATTGGACACCAGCAACTAATATAGGACCTCAAAAAATCCTAGCTGAGGACTAAATTTCACACCACTAATATAGTCCTATGTTATGGGATACTGTGTGATAGCAGGCCTTCTAGAACAGCCAAGATATATTTTGTAATTTAGAAAATTACTCTGAGGAGTCATTTGTCAGTTTAATGAAAATCTGAAACTACAGGTTTGCATAATAGAATTAATTGTAATGGCTCTGCTGGAATGATTTCTTTCAGATGGGTTATTTGAAGGATTGAAAGAGGGATTTCATAGCTGAAAGAAAGAAAGGATTTATCTAAAGACCCATGTAAGTAAAACACGTTTAAATTTCACAATACAGTGCCTTTGACTCTGGGACTATTGTTTTCACATGTCTTGAGATGCAGGAGATACTTCTATTCACAAGTCTATTCAAGAATATCTTGAAAGAATTCCATGCCTTCTTAATGCAGGTGTTCATCACCCACAGATGGCAAAGGAGTCAGTGCATTTACTTATTACACTGTGGCCTTATAGAGTTACAGAGAGTTACACGGGGTTGTGTCACATCCCTGCCAAGAAGGAGCTACAGAGTAAAGAGAAAACCTGTTTCTAGGACGGAGGAAAAACTCAGGTCTCAAAAAGGTGAGATGGATCAAAAAAACAAAACAAAAAAAACCAAACCAAAGCAACACACACACACACACACAAAATAAATAATAATAATAAATAAATAAATAAATATATATATATATATATATATATATATATATATATATATATATCAGAGTAACAGCATGGTCCCCCAGAAAGCTGTCAAGAATCATCAGTCTGTAAATTTAAAACATCATTTCACAACAGGGGTGGTGACCTTACGGGAGAAAATAAGTCTCAAGAGTCCCCATGCATAAGTTTGTTGCTTAAACCCTCAAATATCATCCTTATTAGCAGCACATTACACCATTCATTGCTCAGTAATAACTTCAGAGCACAAAGTGTGTCTGCATGGTGGTGGGGGGATTTATAATACTTTGGGCTGGGGCACCCTCTACCCTGATCATTCCCCTTCCATCCTTCAAAGAGGTCATTTCCATTCCTCACTTTAGTTCTTTCATTGCAACTGGAATGGTTTTGTCAAGCATTTGGTGGGGAATGAAAACATGTTCTATTCTGATAATCCAGGAGCATACCCAGTGCCAGGTCCATGTTAACAACAGGCTTCAAAAAGTATTATGAATCAAACATTATTATGAAGCACTAAAACAGAAGAGCCCAATTCCGTACAGCTTCTGCTCTCACCAGCAACTTCTTAGCCAGTGAGCTGTGCCTGGGACTGGGGAGTGGCACTTAACAGACAGGAACAAATTACACGGACACAGATGCAACAGCACATCTGATGCACTGAGAAAAGGAGCAGGTGGGATGATGGTCCCAAAGCTCTGGCCGAAATTGCAGCGAATAAACAGCAACAGTAAGTAGAGTGACATGTGTAAAGGGCGAGAGGCAGTGCAGTTTGACATCTTTGCCATAAGGGCTAGCTGGGCCAAGTGACAGCTCATATCCTGGCCTCTCACAGCTGCAGTTACCATATTGTACCCATTCTTCCCCTAAAATACAGCTGAGTAGTCAATATGCAAACACTGCTGTTTGGATTCATGGCAAGGAGTACTTTTTAGTGCATGGACTACCAAAGGACATTGAAATACAGGTTCTGTTATTGTTATGGGACTAATTCCCTACCCCTTGGATTGAAACCTTCTCCATGTTACATAGACTTTGACTGTACTATACAAACATATTTTTCAGGATGCACAGTGTTGCTCTCTAGCCTGCTGTAATGAAAGTGCCAATGTGCAAAGTAAGGTGTTTACTTGCCTTCTGCTACTTGGGCTATAATTTTCTCTGGGGGGGAGAAAAGATTAAACCACATTTCTGAACTAGAAATCTAAAGTGTTATTATGGTCACAGCCATAGAAACACTAGGCCTATAAGAAATGTAGCCATATCCACTATATGATTTAAAATAAAAACATAATTATCATATTCTTCTGGTAACTAGGTAGAAAATTATGCATTGCATTTGTGCCACTTGTAATTCTACACAATTTGTTCCAAATCTGTTATTTGACAAGAGTAGGAAAGCACAACCAGTGGCTGGTATGCAAGGGAGTGTCTTGGGAACTGCCATAAGGTAAATAGATGTTAGCGAGTGCCTGGCCCCAAAGGCCACTCTGCAGAAGCTGAGCAGTGTTAAACACAGTACACTTGCCAAACCTGTGAGCCACCTGCAACTTCCTCCCTCTGAATCAAACAGCAGTGTTCAGCAGACCTCAGCTGCATGGAAAATGTATTTATGCCCAACCTGTTTTCCCAGAAGGGTACAAAATACTGATTTGAAGCAGCTTAACAATAAAGCAATGATAATAACAGGACATTATCCTCCTTAGCACAGCTCTGCATCTAGAGAGTGCATTTTTGGTTCAGCTGCCTTCTATAGGAAAAATAGGTTGCCTCTCAGATTACAATTTACCCTGTATTACTTTGTTTATAACATTTCTCCACCCCTACATGCCACCCAGAGTGAAAGAGAGTTCATGACACTTTTGATGTGTATTTTACAAAGAGTGCATTTTAAATAAGCCTGGGAGGTTAACTCAAGATCCTTTAATCCCAGCATATATCTTTGTTAAGGAAACATTGAAAAACTCAGCCAGAACACAGGTTTGAGTAAATCCCTCACCCTGAAAAAAAAAAAAAAAATGAAAAACATCTCGCACCAAATTTGGTGGTGTATATTCAGATTCTTTCTGCAAAATAAAAAAGCCCTTGGTGGTGGCCAAGGGGACAGTGGGACAGTGCCCCAGCCGCAGCCTGGCGCAGCAGAATAGGATGCTGTGCCTTCACAGGTTTGCAGAGCTTTGTGGGTGCCTTGGGTGACTCCCCATCTTCCTTCTATCCCCAGCAGGCTCCCAAGCATGCCACCTGGCAGAGGAGGCCATGGGATCTTGGGAACAGCACAAGGTCTGACAGCAGAGTATCCCACATCTCTCAGGCAGCTCTCTGACAGGAAAATGTGCAACATTTTGAACAGGTACCTTTGATCCAAACTGACTGAAAATAATTTGCCTGTCCCTCTTCCCTGCTTTTTTGTATTAAAATGTTTTTTCACTTAAAGGACGGACACCAATATTTATGAATATAAATAGGTGCTGCCCTAGGTTGATGTTGACCCTAAGCTCTGGAAAAACAACCCATTTGATACAAATCACCTCCCTTACCTTCACTGACAGCTAAATGTGTCTTCTACTCATGAAATGAAAATGACTGGGCTAATGTACTGGCACTGTTGTGTGTCTGTCTGACGAAGGATTTTTAGAGCCCCCACACAGCCAAGTCCAGTTAAAATGCTCCTCAAGACCTTTTGAAACCTCAGTATCTCCTCCTGCCGTATTTGCCTCTGTTTTGGAACCATCAGTCCCAAGGAAGAGCAGGGCAGCTGCACAGCAAGCTGAAATGCTTTGAGTCTCCAGTTTAGTTATTCTGCAACGTTTCTTTTTTACTAAAGTACCATAAAGACTGAAACTCGTAGTGGTCAATGCATGTGAATAAACTGTTATGTGAATGAGCTGTTTAGCTTCTCATACAAAGGACCACATCAAATTATTTTTAGCTTTCAGAAGAGAGGAGTGTTTTTTCTGTTTGACAAAAATGAAAACAAATTTATTTGGGGGGAATGAAGAAGAGGATTATTTCTGGCTTTTTAACCAAATCCTAAAACATTTCAACAGAAATATCACTTTACTACTAGAAATGTTTGTTTCCTGTAAAATGATCCAAACCCAGTTTTACTATCATTGTTTTGTGATTTCTTCTCCCTCTTGCATGGGCTTGCTAATTTTTCTCTAAACTATAGTGAAAAGACACATCAGTTAAAGTAAATATGTCACAAGCCAGAATGGGATCTAGTGATCCAGCACAACCAAACTAACATTTCATAAAAAGCTTTTCAAGTCTTTTAAATAAAGACCATTTCTAAGCAATAACATTTCTTTTATGTTCGCCTGAAAAGAAAACCAACATGGAGAAAGCAGTAAATAAAACAAGCAGTATATAAAATATGATAAAATAGACAGTAGAGGAATTTATCCTCTTTTGGAAAAAGAGCTTGGCTAAAGTAAACTGCAGTCTCTACAGGCTAAAATACTTGAATTCCTAGAAATATTTGCATGCCTAGAGGTAAGCCCTTACCCTCTGCTCTGGGTTTGGTATTTTTTCCCACCACAAATGATATTCTGTCAAGATAAAATAATAAAAAAACCCAAACACTTCAGCTTTTGTGAATTGCTGATTCGATCTTTGATTAATTAAAATGTTTTACCGATTTGATTTATATTTCTGGAAATGCAGCTTGCTCTTTTTACACTTTGTTTCTCCTAAGAAGTGCCACTGGTTTGCTGTGACTTTTCTTTTTGGTATCAGCACATAATTTCTAATGAGTTTTTCTTTCCAGTAACTTTGCGTTATCACTATTTTGTGGTTTTCCAGAACTGATGGGAGGCGTTTACAGTAAAGAAATACTACCCACTTAAAGCAGCTTTGTCTGTCTGGAAGCTGTGCACTGCACCATGTTACACTCAGCCCTGAAGGTTAGCAAGGGCCAGACTCCTTGCAAGAGGCAGGAAACCTGGGAGTAGCTCAGGGTGATGATTTCTGGCATGTTGTCCTCCTGCCAGGTGTGCAGCAGAGAAAAAAGCAATAATAACTTTCTCAGGGTTGCAGATTACTTGCTGCTGTATTCCAGAAGCATTTACTAATGGCCTAACAGTTTCTCCCATAAACTGAATTAACCTGCCTGCAATGCAGCTTACAGGAAGGGCTTGGGAATAACAAACACCAGAAATATACAGTGGGGCAGAGGACCTCAGTTTCAAAATGCAGTAACAGCAACAAACATAGACCTCAAAAATCTCACCTAGAGTAAGACCTGTCATTCCCCTCAGTTCTCAGCCCTGACTCTGCCATTGGCAGAACATATACTTGGGGAAAAGCAAATGAAATCAAAATACCAAAAGCCTCAGAAAGGATTATTTAGAGATCTGTTCCTCCCTGCTGCCAAATAGCCAGTTTTAGGCATGAAGCACAGTGGTGACACTAAGTTGAGGATTTTCAGACCCCCATCTGAAATAACTGACGGACCCACATAGTACAGGACAGGTCCACGAAGGAGAAGCAGCAGAGGCAGGGAATGGACTATGTAATTTTGATATTAGTGTGACTTTTGACAGCCATTTGTACTAAATTGGAATGAATGACCTCTGATACAGCACCACTGGAGGGATGGCTCTCTGATAAGTTGGGATGGCTTAAAGAGGCTGATAACAAAAATGGAATTTTCTGCATCCCTTGCCACAGCACCCGAATGTTTTCTGCATTTGTAGGCATGCCATGGTCTAGGCTCCAATGTCCTCTGGTCTGCTGACCTGTTCTAGGTCACACAGGTCCTGTGTGTGTTGGACAGCACTGTGCATCCACCACTCAGTAACCGAGAAAATCCTACTGGAAATGGGCCTTTGCAATATCTGACTAGAACCCTTCAACACCCAAATCTTTGGATCAAATGTACATCCTGCACCCAGTGATGAAGAAACCCCCCCCCACCCTCGGTTTTCATGTAGTACTTGGGGTTCAATAAACCTGCTTTTGTAGGAAGGATTGTTCTCAAAAGTCCAATACCCAAGACTAAAGCCAGAGCTTTCAAAACATCCCTTGCCAGGAGCATTTGCTTTCCCTCATTATTACTGTGCCTCTACTTTCAACTGGAGGTCTGTGTGTGGCCTTCATCTAAATTCTGCCTTTAAGGATGAAAAATAGAGTTTTAAATATTTGCTAGTTAAGGGCCCCCACTGCCTTTTTAAAACATAAATACACATATCCTCTCTAGAAAAATGACAAATTCATGTTTGCATCGATGATTTTCCTTCCTGCTGTGTCCCCTCTCCCTCAGTCCTTCAAGGAATATTGTCTAAATACTCTCCAAGGGCTTTCCCTGCTCCTGGCATGCATATGAATCTCCTATTAGTGTCAGTGAGAGTTATGTCTGTGTATGGTAAGAATAGATAGCTAAATAATTCATTAGACCCTACATATAAGTATGCTTTCCTTGATGAACAGTTACTATCAACATAGGAAAAACTGAAAGGTCCAATTCTAAATATTTTTACAACTGACCAAGTGTTTCAGTTATTAAGACTCTGCTTATAATGCAAGTGATTGAAAGCAGAGAAATGTGGGCAGCAGAGATTCCTGAGGATTTACTACAGCAACATTGGTTACTGATGCTGACACAGGAAAAATAAGGGGGGAAAGGCAATCAATGGGGCTACATTTTTGACTTGACTTAATTCATTAATATTTGAAAACAAGTAAGTCTGGTTTGCCCCAGGGATTGGTAATAGGATACAAGCCTTTCACCTCTAGGTCAGCAGTTCAAAGCCAACTTTGGGCAGTACTGACTGAAAGTCATTACTATCTATCCGAACACTCTTCAAGAGTATATGTAAAATAAGTTGGTGGTCTCTGTTTATTTCCTAATGGCTAAGGCCCTGATTCAGCAAAGCTCTTAAGCATGTACATAATGAGAAGCAGATGTTCAAATCCTTTTGAATTTAAACATCTGAATACAGTTAAGCACGTTCTGAGCAGCCTCTCCAGCATGGGCAGGCTGGAGTGTACACAGAGGAAGGTTTGCTAAATGAGACCCTCAGTGTCAGTTGTTTGTGCACACATAAATAGAGGGAACAAGCAAGCCAGCCCATTTCCCCTTCCCCCAAATAATATTGCCCACATGCTGCACTGTATGCTAATAATGGCACAGCACAAGAATGAGACTATCAGCCAAAGAAAAGTTCCCCCGTTCATTCACCCATCCTAATGAGACCAGGTGGGGAAAAAATGTTTGCATTGCCATTATAAAGCAGAATATAAGGCCACAGAATTCTATTGCCTTTCTTGCTCCCCAGCCCATCAGCTTTCACAAGCATGGAATGTGCTTTAAAAGGGAGTGGAATAGGAACGTGGTATTTACATAACCTTCCTGCTGCTTATTCATGCATGTGCTGTACTAAAAAATGTGTGCATATATGAATCCAGTCTGGAAGAATGCGAGCCTCATAGCTCAACCACGTGCAGTATTTATCTACAGGAAAGGCTATTTCTTAAAAGTTAAGGCTTTTCAAGAAGGAGATGTGGGTAATGTACTTGGGAATTTAATGATTTGAGTGCTTATTTGTACTTGAAAATCATTAGGACTGGCATATGAGTAGAAGTTTTTAAACTCTCCTGTTAAAGCCGTCATCTCACTTCTAGATTAAATACCTTCTAAGATTACCAGTGGATCAAATTTGTTTTGCTTCTTTTAAAGAGAATTGTATTCTGGGACTTTTCCATGGTGGTTGCTGCTTATTGTCTTGCACGATCAAGGTCAACTGCTGTGAAATTAAAGCTAGTGTTTCAAACCACAGCAGGCTGAGTAAACCACCATTTCAATACCATGACTGTGTGTTACTGCAAGTAGACTTTCATCAGCTACAAGTGCTGCTCCCTGTCCCTAAAGACCTCTGAAATGGTGTTAGCTGTACAGCCCAGTAAGTCCTCCCATAAAGAAGAGATAGTCCCAGTACTGCTGTCCTTCAGTTAAAATCAGTGGAGTGAATTGTATCACAGGGCTGAGATCAACATCCAGAGCAGCATTTGGTAAATCTTCTGGCAGGTTTTTGCTTGAATTACAAAGAGATAGCCAGCAATCAAATTGGTTCATATTGAAATGATCACACCCAATTTCCTGCAGTTTAAGCAACAGTTTTCCAAATATCTAATCTCAGAAGATTACTATCTCACAGTACTTTGGGTAAGGTTTTAATAAATATCTTTTACTAAAATGCATGAAACCGCTGGCCTGTATTAGATTTGCCCATTGCTAGTGGAAAATCAACATAAAAAGCCATAATAATCAAATCTTTGGCACAACTAAGATCTCCTCATCCTGCAGGAATTCTCAGAAAGCACTTCCTATAGCATGAATGCTCACTCTTCTTCTGGAAAAATCAAGAAAGGCTATTCCAAAAATTCCTTCTTCACTCAGTAACAGGATGCTTCACGCTGATCCCTGTTCTGGAACGTTTTATTACTTTGTTAAGGCTCTCCAAGACAAGCTCTGAGCTCTTGTGTTTCAAATGAATGCGCAAAATTCACTCACTTCTTTCTTTAATTATAAGATACCTACAGTGTTCATTATGATTACTATATTACTATACAAACATGCTAAATTCAAACTGAACGATTTCCAAATAATTTACATTGGCTAGTTTTTGATTATCTCAAATTCATAAGTTTTTGTTCTTTGCAGTCTGTGATCAACCACTAACCTTCACAAAAGACCAACACAGCAATTAAAAAGAACACAAAGTAAGTGCCTGCCACCCTGGCTGAACCGAGAAACAAATCACTATTCAGCCAAGGGATAATATGGCTCTTTCATTTTCCACAGTTCTGTGCTAGGAGAGCTCCATAACTTTGTGAGCAGAGTTCATGTTTATCTGGGATGCTGTTGCTGTGCTCTCAGGCCAGAGCTCTGCTTCTGCTTCTTTATTCCAGGAACTTCTTTGTTTTATTAGTCACAGTAGCCACAGGAAATTTTATGTACCACCAAGACACACTGATGATAAATAAAGGTTTGGAGCTTTCCTTTCCTTTCCCTTTCCCATGTATGGGAGAGCTTTATCTACTATGACAGTAACTGCCAGGCGAATCAGCTTCACTCCAGTTCTATATTGTTCTTTTGACTTTCCTGAGAACAAAGAGGAGGTCCTGGTTCATTATTCAAAAATGTTGTGACTATAACTCAAAATAGAAAAGAGAGGATAACAATAGGTGCTCAATGAAGGAAACACCTGCCTTTCATTTTCCTGCAGCATATAAATGAAGCAAATTAGATAACCTAATTGAGGACAAAACTTTAAATCCAGGTTAGAAATCAGAGCCATGTTACACTGCCTCAGACTGACAAGCAGAGTGAATGTGTGTTCGATTCAATTTAATTTTGGGGTGTTCTTAATTCAGTTTAAGACCTTGAATGGAAAATACGCTATCACCTGCTACAGTCCCACAATAGAACTTCTAGTGTCTCACTGCAAGTGTGTCACACCAATGCGCTTGGTGTGACAAACCAAAATGCATGGGACAGACCTGCAAGAGACAGCCAAGAAGACACCCTGGGAGAGGCACAGGCATGGTTCTGGCACACCATTTGGCCTAACCAGCTGTGATCAGCAACAGCCTGCACTGGCTCGATCCACTGGCACACACAGGCAGCTCCTGGCAGGCAAGCAGCTCCCCAGGAAAAGGCACAGTTAATCTACACACTCTACACCGCACCATTGAGACAACCTTCAGTAAGATACGAGCAAGATCCTTGCCTCGGGGAATTCCAGCATCCTTAAACACTTATAATTGTCTAACAATGCCAAAATAGCTCTGAGGTATTTTAACTTTTAAAACATGAGCAAATAAGGCAGATAAAGCCACAGATGAAAATGCATTCAAGCACACACACACAGGAGCCAAAAGGCTGAAGAACAAAGGAGCCACATTTCCATGACTTCTAAGCCAGTGCATGGACTATTGGGGCAATTGACCTCTGATGGTATTTCCTCTGAATTCCATACAGCCCCTACCCCAAAATCTGGTCACTAGGGTGGAACAGGGAGAAGCCATAGGCAGGAGCCTCGTCAGTTCATGGAGCAACACTGGGGGCCCTCTGCAGCTGGTCACAGCACTTCTGCAACCACAGCAGTGCCATCACAGCCACCAGTGAATTAACATGCAGCTGCACCACTTGTTTCACCAGCAGTTCTTCCCCTCAAACCATAAGAGGTCCCACAGTCCCCATGGCTCTAGGATTTGCAGTGCAGAAGGGAAGTGGCTGAAGCCCTGCAGAGCCAGAGGCTGGTGCCACCTCCTTGGCAAGGGAGGAGAAAGGGGAAAACTGAATCACAGCACCATGGACTCATGCAAAGCCCACAGAAACCTCAGCTCTCAGGGGCTGGATGCCACACAATGTGAAAGTTGCACATTTATGGGCTAATCTTTTACTGTTCAGTGATGTGGCTTAATGTTCTCCATGTTTTCCTTTCTGCTAAGTGGGGATGGGGGGAAAAATTAGTTTGACTTCAGAGATGCATATTTTTCATGTTTTGGAGGGGACACCTGAAACTGGAAAATTTCCAACTAAAAAAAAAAAAAGTGCATCTGTAGTTGTTTTTCCCCTTCCTTATAAATTGGACCATTTTCAAATTCATAATGAAATATGGAAAAGATTTAAATGTCAACAGTTTTACCTTTCACTAGGAATATCTTGAATGACATTAGCTGGGAATAACAAAGGTCTGTGTGTTTTTCTTGGAAAGCCAAAATTCATTTACTACAGGCCTTTGAAAAAACACCTGTGGACTCTCCCATCTCACTCCTTCAGTATCCTCCAAAAGTCCCAGACCCCAAATTCTTCTTTTGGGTGTTTTCACAGCGTTTCTGTGACCCACTTCGACCACTTTCTGTGGTCCCACTTAGAGACCCACTCCCACCTAGGGAACTCCATTTCGAGGATCTATGGAGGGTTGGCTGGCACGCAGGAATTTCAACCAAGGCCTTAAATAAACATCAAGCCAATCTTTCAAGGACAGACTTGTTCTCTGATAAGAACCATTTTCTTAAGCAGAAGGGCACTTATGAAAAAGATACTTTCTATGCAAATTTTCTATTTAAGCACCTAAGCACTTTAACCAACAGTATTTTACTAAAGGGCACTTGTAACTTATACTGACAGCCGGGGTTTGGAAAGAAACTTCTCTTTCATCTGTTTTTGCCAGTATTTCAAGCCATATCTGTAAATAGAACATAGAGAAAAAGTATTTCTAAAGGTTTTATTTTGAAGCCCTTGCCTTCCTCCTGCCTGTTGGATCATCTTCACAACTAAATCAGACTGAATGCTCAGCTATTATCAGTACTGTGAGTCGGAGTTACCATACATGCTCATAAACCTGAATTTTGCTGTCATTTGAATATAACAACAAAGGATGTTAAAGAAAATAAACTCTAAAATATCACCCTGTGAAAACACAGCATTAGATTCCATTCTCCAGGTTCCCAGAAATTAACAGCCTGGACACATTACCAAATTCAAAGAACCTCACCAGGCACACTAAGGGTTCTCCACTATCAGAAATCTCTACATAGACCAGCTGTAGGGCTGGAATCAGCTCAAGGGATACAAGAAGGTATGATTACACAAGATTTCTAATTCAAATTTGAGGATTTGGTGGGGATCTGGTCCAAAGTCTACTGAAGTAAATGGAAAAAAATAGACTTATATCTTTGTTTAGACCTATCCAGTTTGGATATAGTTCAGAGAAGTACTCATACTTGGCAGCTGATGTAAACTAAACAACATTAACCTATCATTACAACAAAAAGGTGCCAAAATAGCTCTATATAAGGACAAATCTGTGAAGTATTGTTTTATGATCTGTCTAGTCATTCCAGGATTCCAACACCTTAGCAGAGAGGTAAAACAAATTTTTGTTCTATTTATAAATGTGAAGCTTAAAGATCTGATCCTGCCCTTTTGTCAATGATGGTCACAGATGATTGCAAGTCTACAAGTAAGTAATGACTTTTTGTAAAATTAGTGTTGCTTCCAAACCTCCTTTCCTTTAATTGCTATTCCTTGACACTTTCCTTCTATGTGTAAAAGAATAAAAAATTTATCACATTAATGAGATAAAACTCCATTAAGTAATTAATAGTTTACTTATAGATTTGTATTTTAGCAGCAAAGTATAACAGAAATTGACTCTTAAAACATAGCACAGTATTAATTGCTAATTAGTTTACCATTATGACTGGAATGCCTTCTAGCATTCTAAGTTTTAATCCATATAAACAGCTAAGGAATGCTCTGTCTCAAAACATGTAATTATGGGGGATCATATTACACCTCCAGCATTTTGGCAAAAGCTTGTGATGGCAATATATATAAAGTAATACCAGCCTTCTTGTGATTTCATAGGAAGAGGAAAAAATACCCCTATCTCTCTCTTTATCACTACAGCACATTTGCTGTTTAATGGCTCCCATTTTATATTAAAATTCAGAGATAGAGGCTTTCTGCCCCTCACAAAGTTTTTCATTTACATTCTCTTTTGTCCATGTCACTCCTAAACCAGAGAATTTAGCAGGGCTTGAATTTATTCTCAAAATTTCTAAGACAATTCCTCTACCTCCCCACCATACATGTTACATTCTTTTAAATAAGGAGAATGAAAATCCAAACAAATCAACAACACAGACATTTGGGTTTTTTTGCCAAGAATTAAGTGGCTGTTATGTGCATTTTCTGCTGGCTAAGCTACGGCAGATTTAAGTACCAATCATACTTACAAGTGCCATGGCTCTTTTAGACAGAGCTCAATTTAAATCAAAATATCTAGCTCATGGAACTTTACCTTCTTTTTGAAAAGACATAACTGTCTGAAGCATTTATTGTAAGGGGTCTCTGCCACAGAGGTATAAAAAAGCAGGGGACAAACCTCCCTTTCTCAGGATGATTTACCGACTTGACACAAGAGAGATCTGCTCAAATACCTGAAATATTTAGGTCCTGGGCAACTCTGTCTCTTCCATGAGAGTAGAACCCTCACAAGTGGGCACTCCACAAGAGTGAGATGAGACAGGGAGAGCAGCCACTGGGGAGCAGCAGAAAGGAGAACTCCCCATCCCCTTTGTCCTCCAGCCATTCAACCCACTCGTATGAGATTTGTAATTTCCTATCAATTTAAGCCCTGGATTTTCCTAATCAGACGGTGAATGCAGGAGTTAATGGCCCTGCTGACATCCCATCCCACCCTGGTGGCCCTTCCAGCTGAAACCAGCAGCCCCCAGTGCTTTGCCTGTGTACACCTGGGGCGAGGCTGCATTTCACCAGCTCCCACCCAGCCCAGGGCTCACATTTTTCCTTGACTCTGTTTCTCGCCTGTAGCAAAAAAAGCAGCGCAGTTCTTGCTTTTCCCCAAGAAGCAACAGCTCTGTTTTCAAAGAGACAGAGGCTTGGCCCATGTTAGTGGCAAGAGACTCCGCTGTCATTCTGTGGTTGCCAGCTGTGCCTCTGAGCCCACAGAAGTGTCCCCTCACTTTCTGGCTGCCTCCAGACCTTCTTGAAATTAAGTGATAAACTTGATTGTCCTTCTCCGCAGCCAGCCCTTAGGTTTCTCGCTGACTCTACTAATGAAAGCCCTGATTTTCAGCATCCACTGCTGGGTTACAGCCTTCCAAAAGGCCTCCCTTTCTTTTCAACTCCTTTAGAAGGGGTGCATTTGACAAGATATATCAATATTTTGCAATAAATGGATATAGTCAGCTTTTCCTATGACTTGACCAGTGAATGAACAGAGCTTTTATTAATTTTAGCCCTGTTTTCTCCTTTTCATTTTAACTGCAGCCATGGAAAAACTCCCAGACTGATGGCTTGAAATGGGTTTCTGGTGGACATGTTTATAAATCCAAGTCTTTTGCACTTTGGCAACACAGTGTCATTTTCACTTAATTTTCCTGACAACCTGCCAATAAAGCCAAAAGTCTGTTTAGCAAAAGTGAATTAAAGTGCACCTTTCTCATTTGAAGAAATAACATCTGCTGTTCTAAAGATAACTTGTTATTTCTCGTGCAAACAAGGTATTTAATATCTGGATCTTGTTTGTTTTCATCAAAACCTGGAAAAATAACAATAAGCTGACTTATTTGGGAAAAAAAGTTTGCTTTTGAAGCACATGCTTTAAGAAATGTAAGATCCTGCCCTTCCTTCTGCTTGTCACAGAAGTCTTAATTTTGAATCTTTCAGTATTCCAGTATTAAACCTGATGAATTTGATTCCAAATGTAAGGAAGTTCTTTCATCCCATGAGTCATTCAGCTTCTCTCTGGATGGGAATTTTACTGATTCAAAGTTTTCTGTTTCGTAAACAAGCTCATCATTTTTTTCTGTGGAAAATCATCACCTTACAAAAGAATCTTGCAAGAACTCTCTGCCAGCTGACTAGCATCACCCCCCAAAAATTACAATGGTTTAGGTAATATTTTTTTTTAAATCCATTAAGTTAATTTAGAAGAAAATCCTTAAAATCTAAATCAGTGGCGATTTAATGGAAATCAGTGAATTTAGCTGTGAAACAGTGAATTTAGTATTTTTTTAAGTAGTTGGCAGACTAAATTTCTCAATATCAACAAACCTCTAATGTCACTTAAGCCCAGGAAATAGGGTTTATTTGTCTTATAGATGAATAAAGCTCTCTCCCAAGCACTGGATTTCTTTCTTTGTGAAACCAATGTCTCTTGCAGCACTGAGTGGATAACAAGGCATGCATTTAATACATAAAAATCAGAGTCATGAGACACTGAAAGTTAATTATAATGTAGCAGAGTTTAAGGGTCAGGATTAGCAGGCTAAGATTACTTGTCAGTCAGAGTAAAAAGACCAGGGAAGAAGAGGTCCCATCACAGTAAAGTAATAAGAGAGGGCATTAAAAGGACATTTGTGGAGACTATTTGTTTTGTTTCAGGTTTGTTTTCTTGCTGGGGGTCTTTTTTGTTGTTCTTGTTGGGCTTGTGGTTTTTTCAAAAGAAAAAAAATCTGCATTTGAAAATTGGTCCCAGGTATCCAAAAATTGGAGGAAGTTGTTAATTTTTGAACGTTAAGCTTTGTGTTCTTTAAATCAAAAGCTTTAACTTTGTATACTTTTCTTTTCCTGGCATTGGTGAAGCACAGTTTCCCTCTCCTATTATTTCCATTCCAGCCTTGTGCTATGAAAGGAAAAACCTTATGGAAAGAACATAGTGCCTTGATTGTCCCTACATACTACATAAATAAAAAAAAACCAAAAAAACAACTAAACAAGCTGAGCAGCACTTGGGACTAGATACATATTAAATACATGTGACAATGAGAAACAGACTGTACCAGCTATAGGCTGAAGTGACATTTCATTTTCAGATACATTCCACTTCCATGTCACCTTAGCAGCATTTATCACAATTGCTAAAAATTAGATTTGGCTGGCAAAGAAAAAGGTACAGAAGAAAGGTATTTGTCTTGGCTTATCCAGACACCTTCAGCTGTTTGTATTTAGGGAGTAGAACTATTTAAAGTGGGCCTGGTCCTCAAGACTGGCCTCAGTTTTATATTCACCCCCTACTCTGGAAAACTTTCCAGTTGACTCCAGTGGATGTTTTGCCAAGGTTTAAATTTAACTGAGAGATAGTGCAGAAAACTCTTCTGCACGTGATTACTGCCCGTAATCAATCTCCTTAAAGTCAATGAGAATATTTACTTGAATTGTCTCAAATGTTCTTTGTAACCTTGAACAAAATTTTTTACCATGAGGTCAAGAACTTTTGATAATTCATCAAAGAAGGAAAAAATGTACCCTTCAGAAACCTTCACAGACAACTAAAATCTTACAAAACCAAAAAATCTTTTTTTTCTCCTTCATCCCCAAAACAAATAAAATATAACTGGCTATGCATTGGCTACTTAAAATAGCTGACATGGTGTCCTTGAGATACACAGGATCATTGACAGCTCTAAAAAATAAACCTTCCTTGCATACGTAAGCCATGCAGAATTTCTGGGATTTGTTGCAATTTTGTCCAACAGTTCTCTAAAGTGCCCATATGCTGCTATTCCTATTCCTAGCCTTTGTGGTTAGATTGCCACTAGCCAAGTTTCCAAAATAAAATCTGAAGTTCCTACAACAGACAAAAGTGTCCGGTAACATGGTCCAGTATAGTTAGAGATTAGACTAGATGGTAAATAAAATAATACGTCTCTTATTAGTTACAGGCTGGGGGAAGCCAAGGCCAGGAGGTGGGGAGGATCAGCACACGGCTGCCAGACACCGCTAAGCCAGCCCAGAGCGCTAAGTAGGGCAGCAGCAACTGAAATCAAAGGTTCACAAATTGGCAGGACACATTCTTTTGTTGCGCAGTCTCTGGTATTTGAAGGGTGAAATCCAAGCTGTGCTGAAGTCACCAGGAAAAGTCTCTGTGAGCCAGGACTTCACCTTAATGGAAAGTAATTAACCTCACTATTCCTGCCAAGAGTTTGGGTCTGTGGGCACCAACCCATTAAGCCCTGAAACTTGCCTGTGCTACAAGAGCAGTCGTTGCAAAAATGTGCAGAGCACGGCAGGAAGAAAGGTTGCCCTGGCAAGGTTTGCACACTGTGGTGGTTGCATGATTATATAGGAGAGTGTCTCCTTTTCCAAGCCAATATCAATGATAATCAGCAGTGATGTGAAAAGTGAGGATGAAAAATTACAAGAGGGCATTTCAAATTCAGTTTTGGCAGTAGGCAAAACTCGCAGCATCCAACAGCTCTGTCTGCAGTATGGAAAGCAGCCCAACTTAATGCCCTGGGATCTGAGAATGGGCTTAAACTTGTGCCCATATTTTAGGCACCCAATTTCTCTCCTGATGGGGGGGTGGGGGGGGAAACCAACCAAACAAACAAAAAACAAACCAAAAAAACCAACAAAACCAGTAAAAGCTAACTTATCATATTGAATATTGTGCTTACTTCAAGACCATGTTTCTCTTTGTTAGGACAGGAGACCTTTCAGCCTTCATACACATAAACCAGAGGTTTTCTGGAACTACTCCCACAATGTCCACTGACAAACACTGAACACTCCTATGCACCATTACTTTATACTGAGTCAGACTAGAATAACTAAAATTGGTATGGGAATCCATTCAGGGAGGAAGAGGTCTTGACTCGTTACCATGGGAAAAACCAAAATGAAGCTGATTAAAACCAGTAAGTGTTCTAAAGCATGAAACAGGATGTTGTCTCCTCTGTCACTGAATAATATCTTCCAAAGGAGTGGTCTTGAAGTCTTTGTCTGGATGGAGGGATAGCAGAGGTATTTTGAAAATATGGTGGTTTTCATTTCCAACTTTACAGAAAATATTGTCCCTTCCTGTCAGATGAGCATCTGGCCACAGTGAACCAAATAACTCTTGATTACCGTAGTTTGCTGCCTCTGGACCTGGATGTGAGCATCACACATTTCTAGCTTCCAGAAAATTACCTTTCTCCTTCTCTACCAACAGAGACCACCACATCTCCACCAGGCCCACATTCCACTGGCATTTATCCAACTTCCTCAAGTCGGTGGGGCCATGCAGTGTTGCATTTCAGTGCAACCACCAGGCTGCTGTTTGTCTTAGAAACACACTCTGCTCAAGGGCACTATGAAACCTGAACTCCCGCAATACACATTGGATCACAAAACCTGGGAGAAAGTACATAGAAACAATAGGGAAAGCATTTCTGACTCACTGAAATCACTTCTCAGAGAAGGTCACAGACAGGCTCTGGCCACTCAGAGCAAACGACAAAATTTTCCCCTTTTCCTTCCTCCACTTTGCCACCAGAAAAGTAAACAGCAACCAATCAAAGTAAACTTTAAAAAAATTAAAATAATCACCAAGTTTAAAAGGCAATCACTACTGAAAAACTAAAAATTCATCCCAAACACCAACTCTGCTAAACAGAATTTCAACCCTGAGAACATTCACGTATGAAAAGTTCAAAGAGTGCATCAGGGGTTTTGTCAGTAAGGGAAACAGGATGTAAGTGTGTATTATCACGGAGAGCAGATACTCATTACAGTGGGGGCTTGGGTATGGCTCTGATTTTGCAATCACAGTTACTGTTGTGAAAGCACAGACTTTTTGGGCCCTGTATTAGGACGACAAAATAACATTCTCCAAAGTCAGTAATGTCTAGGACCATACAGAAACCCTGAAACTCATGTAAACAGCATTATTATGAATATGTTCAACTCTTAAAGTTTCCCTTGGTTCAGACAAATATCCTACAAATTGCTTTCTCTGAAGGGGATTTATGAAAGTGTTTTTATTCTTATTCAGAAAGTGTTCTGATGTTAGGATCCAGTGATTAGAAGTGATAAACATAGATAACAGACCTCTTCTGGTACAATAACTACAGATTATACAGGATACAGTCAAGTGAACATTACTGAAAATGGCCTGATATCAGATACCTAGATCATGGTTTCGGACTTGTTGGTTCTGATTGTAAAGGAGCTTGTCTTCCATTTTAACTACAGTTAATTTCCAGGGAGCGATTTCTACTGTTTTAAAACCAGTCTGTACATGTTGTACCTAAAAGTAATTCAAGAACATTCAAAGTGAAAAGCAGCATGTGCATATTTCCAGAGAAAACAGCCATTTCAGCAGAAAATCGTGCCTGACAGTAAATACTTTACCATAAGCAGCCTGACAGCAGAGATGTTACATGGCATGGTGATGCATCTCCAAGAGATGAACCTGATAGATAAAAAATTAACTAAGAATCTTATTTTCCTTTGGGTTTACAGGTAGTTTCAGAGAATGCAAATCCTTCTTGGACTGAAAAAAATCTCAAAAAAAAAAACAAACAATGAAGTCAAGAAGGGCTTTTAATAATGTAGTAGTGCATAGTCTGTGTATTTCCACACATCTTTGAAATAAAAACATATTTTAAAATATCATCTTTGTGTTTTTGCATGAGCAGAATTATTTGTTGGGTTACTCACATCAAGCTTGCAATATCCCAATTCCACCTGTTTTATAACTTACTGTCACTTCTTTTATCCATAACAAGGGTGCAACGCCTACCTGAGACCTGATCTGCTCCCTTCTGCCTTTGATGTTCCTCACTCTGCACCAGGGGTCACAGTGCTGGCAGACATGCCATGGGGTATGAATGATTTAAAGCAACAGGTGAAAGTCTTTAAAAGAGTGCATTTACCAGCACTTTTCAAGGACTCCGTGTCAGCTATGCTCGATACTCGATCGTATTCCATGAGCGCTCTCAGATGCACTTTCCTTTGTGTCGCTGTTCAGTGGCATGGTCACATTTCATGTAAGTTTGCTATTCTGTGAATATCACGTGTTCACCCTGTAAAGCTGGACTTGTGTGCACAGTTAATCTCCAGGGCTTTCATCACTCAATAGGAGACAGATGCACTTCAGTGTTAAGCAAACTATTAATATTTCCTACATTTCCCATGAAAATACTTCTGCCTGCATCTCATCCACTTACACTTTCTGTCTTTAACATTCACTTCTGCTGCCTCTTCTTACTACAAGAGTCTGAAGTCTCTTATGCCCTAAACAATTTTCTGGTTTACCTAGGTTCCTTCAAATCTTTTTCTTTAAAAAAAATCTTCTAGAGCTTCATTATCCCACAAAGCCTTGATGGCTCATCACCCCCTGAGGCATGGCATGACCTTTAGCTAGAATTCCAGCACTGAGCTATGATCAGATGTTCCTCTTTTGCACAACTGCAAATGAGAAGAATGCCTACTCTTATCTTCAAATGCTTCATAAGATGCTACATTTGCATGACAGGTGTAATGATTGCAGACCTAAAAAAAAAAAAAAAAAAAAATCAAACAAAATCAAATGCAAAAACTGTAAAGTCCCCAAATGCAAGGAAAAAGATACTGAGGACTATAAAGTGGAAAGACTGTCATTAGAGGTCATCTGTAAATATTGCTCTGTCCACTAAAATAACAGACACAAAAGCAACTATGAGAATATGCACCCCTGATCTCAGGGTTACAGTACTGAAAATTTCTGTTTTCAGCAAGGAGATAAAAACCCTTCCTTTTCTTTCTTGCTCTGCTTTAATTTATCTCACAGCAATATAAATGTACTTATCATGCAAAGTAAAGACTAAACAAAAATTATTCCCAGATTAGAGAATTCTTCCCAGTCAGTCAGGATTTCCTTGCTAGACAACATATTTACATTACATAGAACAGCAAGACTGGCTCCTAATGCTGATAATAGAAGTAATGCTGATAAAAGGCTGGAGAACAGATCAGGAACTGGGAACAGTCTGTTTTAATCCATGTTACGCCACTGTTTAGCCATAATGCTGACCAGAAGGTTGCACAACTCAATGCCTTTTCCCACTACAGTGTGCTTCTAGTATATAGCTCTAATGCTGTAAATAATTCTTTAGTAGTTCCAATAGCCTCAAAAAGAAAGACAAAAGGATCACTCAAATGTGTCCTTGAGTCTCTGGCAGAAGCCTGTAACACATCAAGAACTTAACATTTTCAGGTGTTTAAACAGAGGTGAAATACGTTTAAATTAAAGATTTTTTAAAATAAAAAAATAATTAAAAGCTGCAGAACTTAAACACACACTTGGCTTCAGACTCCATTTGCAGATTGATAATGATCAGCACCTATAAATCCTCATGGGCAGTGAAATGCTGGAAGGGAGAGAGAATGTTTTCAACAATAGATGATGTCTGCATCAGCAACAAAAACAGTCTCTGAGCACTGGCATCAAGGAGCATTTGATGTGAACAAAGTGACATCTTGTTTCATCAAAGGTTAATGAGTACAGCAGCTCTGTCAGCAATACATTAAGACAGCAGTGTCACTGTTCGTCATACTTGCTGAGTTCAAGGCAGACTGCAAGCATCACCATCCACTGATTTGTCGGGGTTTCTGTTCTCTCCTGGCTCAGTAAGTTTAATGTGACAAATTAGAATTTTCCCACAAGCAACTCCTTATGCTGTTTTTCTGTAGAGCAAAAGTGTTTTTGTAAGCCTGATACTTGTGCTGACTGGAAAACTAGAGGTTTTTCTCAGTAAATTTAGTCTAATTAGAAAGTAGTAGAGAAGATGTAATAAAATATTATTAAGCTGTCATTTTGTTTTACAGTTTTCTGATAAAAACCTTTTGATGGATTTTTTCTTTTGAAAATGTAATATTGCTGAGTTAAAGACATGTTTTCCAAGCAAATATATATATTTGTGTAACACTTAATGCTTGGATATTTATCCATAACTGTCCATGAAAATGAATGGAAAAGTATATATCAGCATTAATGGGGAGACAAAAAAAAACCCCAACAAAACAAAACAATCAAGCAGCAGTGAATTGCTGTATAGCCAAATTTCAGCACTATGCACAAACTCTGCTACTAGATCCAGTGTCACTGGACAGTGCTCAAAGATATTACAATTGACTTTTAGGCTGGTAGTGATTTCTGTCAGTATGTCAGGAAATTATCATGGGGCTGAACAAGCACCTGACTACAGGGAAGATTAAATAAGACTGCATGCATGAGTAAGGGTTTGTGACCTGGACCTTTGATGAAATATCACTTGTTGAATTCTGTCACCCAAGCTCACAACAAACAGCAAGTTGTTTCCCTGATGGATAATGTCTTTCTCTAATACTAATATTTCCCTAGCTGTGGACGTGACATGGATGCTGCTGGTTCACACCACATGCCGTCGGCTTCCAGTATCCATGACTGAAGCCAAGGCTGAGAGGCTTCTTTCTCCTTGGGAGCTGCCCAGATGAGGTAAAAGGGTTTGTAGCCTTTAGCAAGGCAGTAGTGCTATGTAGTGTTTATTATGCTACCATTCTATGAGTTGTGCTCATAGTGCTGCTGAAAGTGCTTCTGAGTCCCAATGTTATTGGCAAGTTGGGACTATTTTCAAAAGCTTTAGTCTCCCTCCTCTGAGGGCTGAAGGACTCATTTAGGACAGAATTTCTATCAGCAACTTTGCTTTGCATAAGACAGAGTTTCAGCTCTGTCAGTCTCCAGCTAGACAAACCCTAACAGCTTAGTGCACAAAGGTCTTGTCTGCATCACTCCATATCTGTGTTTCACAAGACAGCCTGTACTTTATGGAACAATCAAAAGGTGGCTCAAATGGAGCTCAGGAGGCCTTGCAGTTATCAGGTATTCTTATGTAATTCCTGACACTTGCATAATCCTGTTCTAAAAACCAGAGGTTTTTAAATCAGAGGTTGTAGGGGTCCCACCTAATCCAGTCAACCTTTGCATTAGAAAGGTTCCCTCTCTCAAAAACTATCTACCTTACCTCTTTCTTGGTACTAAGGCTTGATTTCATCACTGTGAACAAGTCAGACTATTGCTCTCCTTCCTGCTTCCCTTTCTAAAGCTACCCAGATATTCTTTTGTCTTCTCTGGATAGCTCACTGCTGCACAGAACTAGGAGTGTCCTATACATAACTTTTCCCATTTCCTCTGTAGGAAGCTGTAACAGCTTTACTGAATCAGATTATGCAGCAATGAGGGGTTTTAAATTTGTGCCTCACCTGTTCTATTCATGCACAAAGCAGTCTCATCTGTGTTGTAAATCTTATTTTTTCACTTTTTGGCTAGAATTCCATCCCATTTGCCAAAGATAAAGATAGCTTAAACTTTTGGCAAGTCCATTCTATGGCTTTCAAAGCAGAGGGAATGAAGGCAGGCATGACTTTTGCCCTGGTGTCCTAAGGATAAGAGACCTACACAATCATCCTACACAAGACTTTCTGTCCACCCATCCCACCCCCATAAGAACTTCTGATCCTTTAGGTCATGTCATGCTAATTTGACAGGAATGAAGAGTTCAAAGACTGAGTTTCTGCAAGACTTGGAGGGAAGAAAAAGAGAAAAAAAAAAGCCAACTAACCAGGAACAAGAGTATGAAACAGAATAAGCAGATAACATTTCAGATACTCTGAATCCTTTTAGGAGAGATGCTTACAAAATATCTGTTTTTCAGAACAAGTTTCCCTTGAAGAGCTGGAAAAGCCTAAAGCACATATTGGGCTTCCTGGTTCCGGCACTCCTGAATCCATTTGCACTAACAAGGAAAATAAGCTTGAAAATAAGACATTAAATTCTCTGTGAATAGGGTTATTATTCCTGTGAAGTACCTTTCATCAACAGATCTGAAAGCATGTGACAAAAGGAAGCCTTGAACATAATCTCAGCTTCATGAAGAACTGAGAGGTGAGGCAACTTGCCTCAGGTCACTACAACAGTGGAGAACCCAGGTGCCCCTGGAGCAGTTTTCCATACTGCTTCAGGAACACCTCAAATAGAATGAGGTTACTTTTATTTTGCTATCCTATTTTTTCCTCTGTAGACTTTACACTCACATGGGAGAGTGATCCAAGTTACTTTTATTTTTACCTGGCAGACACAAACCAACAGAAAATAGCACGTCTCAGATTTTGACAACTGTATTCAAGTGAGTATCCAAATGTTGAAGCATTCCAACAAAGATCGTTACTTTTAAAAATTAAGTTATTTCTGTGTGAATTAAGCAAGGTAGTTCCAAAATCATCTCCAGCCCCAGATGACTGAGGGCAGAAACTCTTGTTGAATTCTGGGTTGGGTTTACTAGACTTGTACAGAGAAGTACTATTTGCATCCACAAAAAAAATCATTTAATCCTTGTGTCTTCTTAATCTCATTACATGTGATTTGCTTACCTTCAGATATAATCTAGGATATTAGGTAGCCTTCACAGTTGTATTCAGCTGTACCAAATAAATCTGTTCCATAATCAGTATCCATCCACAAGCAGTTTCTAAAAATCATTCTGTCTGAAAGAATGTCACACTGAAAAAGAAATTTCATGGGGATCCATACTCATTTTATAAGAACCTCTTTTATTACACAAAACAGTGTCCGCCTGCTATAGATAAGCAGCAAATAATGATTCATTGGAAATAAGCCTTCCAATTGCAATTCCATCCAAACAACTAAATAAATTAATTGCGAAAAGCACTGAATCTCAACGATATCTCTAAGATGTCAGGAAGGGAAAAAAAATCTAGCTTTTACCATAGAACTGCATTTAAAATTACATTGACCAGCAGCCTCCCTTATCCATCACAAGTGGTCCTTCTCATATCTTCACTTCAGCTGTGCAGATTTGAAGAACCTTAAAATGGTAGCAAATGGCCATTGAGGAGAGTTGATAACAGTAACTTGAGTTTTAAATCTAGTGAGAGACATTTTATTCTGACCACACCAAGATCTTGGCATGCCTGTGCCTTCATCAACAGAGGTGTAACAATGCTAGTGTTGGGATTACTGCCCTGAGCCCCAGTGAAGCAGGCAGCCCTTCTCTCCAAAACAGGCATTCACCTCTGGGACCGGCGGGCCAAGCTGGCCCAGCAGAATCCTGACTACAAGTGAGATGCTGCATACCAGCTATTCCAAATATATTTTATGCTTACACACTTATCTACTTCTGCTTGGATATTTTTATTTGATTTTTTTATTTTTATCATTGTAATTCTGGGCATTGTTTCACTAAGACACTTCAGTGAGCGTTTAATTTTCATCATGTAAGTAACAGATCCATCTTGCAAAATGCAGGGCTTCTACAACATAACCTTTTTCCACCTTATCTGCAAAAAGGACTTAAACGTGTTTATGGCTTGTGTTGACCTGGAAACATTGTTCTAGTGGCAGAAGAAGAGCTACTGGCAGCAGTCACCATCCCAATACTGCTGCATCACTGGAACTTGCACCTGATTTTGAAAAGTCTTTTTATTCAACTCCTGTGCCCTTTACTAAGGGCATCACTAGTGGTTTTGAATAGGACACTTCTCTCTTTCTGAATCCTCTGCTTCAATTCCTTATCACACACAGCTTTTAAACAAGTACATGCACACAGTGTTAAAACCAGGACAAATATAGGAGAAAGGAAAAAAATAAGGTTTGTTTTCTATCAGAGGAATCTCTAGTGTAATGTGGTGCCTCCTGAAATTGAGGAAAAAGATATAGACCAGAACAATATTCTGAAAATGACAGCACACAACAAGAATCTGCATTGATATGTAATATACAGAAATGTTCAGATTTCAATAAAGAATATAAATTGTTAATAAGGTTTGATTTGAAAATAATGTCAAACATTCTGTGGGGATTAGAACAAAGGCTGTGAGCATGCGCTTTCACTGAGAGAAATTTTAGTCAGTTTTTGTGTGGGTTAAAATTAATGAAAGGAGAGAAAGAGACAATGGAATATGAATATAAATTAAATTATTTAATTAACCCAAGTGATTTTAGATGTATAATCAGTTTCAGAGCCTAAGATCTACTGCTTTCAATAGCTGTTTAAAACACTACTTGGTATGTTAAGGATTATGCACACGCTTGAATGAAAGTAGGAATTTGGGATTTGGATTATTTCTTTGATCATTTAGGGTATGGCATCACTGCCCCATATGTGCATCTCTAAATGGGATGGCTCACATGAGTAGGGCTGTTCATGTGCATGTGTGGTGGCCACAGCCTTCACACGCAGTAGGGACCCTCAGGGCTGAAGCCATCAATCTGCACTTTGGTTTAAATGAGGGACTCCCAGGCTGGGAACTGTTACAAATCAAATAATCTGTCTCTAATAATCAAGCACAGAGATGGTGTTGCCAAACACTGCGTTTTACAAGTTTCCAAACCTGGGCTTCTAATGCACACAAGAGATATTTTTCACATTTTATTTGCAGGCTTGGGTGGCACTCTGGAAATCATCTGGTGTTAGTGGATGAGCATAGCTGGTGTTTAAAAAGAGGTGCACAAAATACAGAAATTCTTACGTCAAATTTTGCCTGCTTTTATGGTGTGAAAATGTCAAAACCAGTTTGAAATTCAACTGATCCATGGATAATATAAAAGTTTCACAGAACTGTAAGGTAAAAGCACACTACATAAACCCACAGCATCCAGTCATCCACTAATATAAATACACAGTATTCTACCTTCTTTTCTAGTTTCTGTACATTTTTCACATATTTGTGTAATGGAAACTTTCTTTAAAAAAATGAACACTTATTCGAATAATGTCATCCAAGAGTTTACTTTGAAAACCAATAAACATATAGGCAGCTGCATAGTTATCTTCTCTATGAACTCTCAGCCAGATTTTTATATATTGGAAAGATTACAGTACTATGTATTGAGCTGCATGTACATCCATGTTATCTGACATCACTAGCCTAAATACACGCACCCCTAAAATAATGAGTAAGTCTGTGTTCAGATATCCTAGTCTGTCTTCCTAGCAATAACTCAATCAATCTTTTCACTAGGAGTCCTCACCAACTTACCTTTTTCTCCTCAGTTTGAACAGATACTTCCCACATTTTCACAAACACTACAGAATTATGAAAGGTGAGACACAGGAGGGTTCCCCAAACCCAGCTCATATATTCCTAGATTTACTTCAGTATACCACAAATGGGGAAAAAAACCCCAAACCAAACCCAAACCAACCAACCAACCAACAAAACAAACAACAAAACTCCCCCCAACTCTATAAAACTGTTTTTTAAATCACCAATTTCAAGTGCCACTACAAGAAAGACAAATTTTGTAGTTATCCCATCAATATAACAGGAAAGTGTTTGGGTTCTCCTTTATCCTGAATTGTTCTGTTACTCACAAATCAGGTCAGAGAGCTTCAAACACACATGACATGAAATGGAGGCTATCTAGTAAGATTTGTATATATCTACTGTGCATACATAAGCTCAGTACATTCCTTTTAGATGGGTGAATCCTTAATATGAATCAAAACCTGCATGATGAAAATACAAGGGTGAACAAAACTACGCAACAGCCTGCAGAAATGCAGAGAAGGTGTTAGCAATCTGAGCTTGCCTCTAGTTCTGTTTGTGACTTTGAATGCTGAATTCTATGCAGACACTTGAGATGTTCTACCAACATCACATTTTCATCTGAGTCCTTTCACAATATAGGAGAAGGAATATTATATTTCTCATTCTCTTTGGAAGGCTGATGGGATACTATGCTTGCAAATTCTGTGTAATGAGGCCAAGAACAATCTGATATGGTCTTTTTTGTTTGTAAGAGTGCTTGAAGAAAAATTTCAATTGGTCAAAATCAGTAACAACAGCATCAATTTGCTCATGCTCCTCTTAAAAAGAGGACACATTGAACTCACACACTAAGAGAATGTACTTTTAGGAACTGCTGAGAGGAGAATTTAGGGTTGAGCTCCTTTTTTTTTTTTTTTTCATTGTGTGTGCAACTCTTACAAACTCTTGTTGTCTTCCAGATCTTCTTGTAGGGCTCCTGTTTGTCTATCGACATTGCCTGCCTCTTGTCATATATGTTTCCCCATGACTTGCTCTGGGACAGGATCATCTTGCTTGGAAAAAGTTTAGCACAATTGAGTCCTGACCCATGATGAAAGCTCTGTGTGCTGAGTATCCTAAGAAAGAGTCAAAAACTTCCAGGTGCTATTCCTTTACTACTGACCAATTTTGAAGTATCAGGCAGCTCTTCTAAAAACAGGATAAACACCATTATTTTTAGAGCAATGACAACTACTTGTTTGATAATCTGCATTTTGGACCTGCAAAATAGCTAGAGGAATCAATTCTTGCTAAAGGAATTTTTTTTTTTATCACTGTAGATGCCAAAGGAAATAAATGCTAACCAGGAGAGAGAAGACAGATGGATTATTCAGACAAGACAGATATTTCCAAATGAAAAAGGTTTAATGAAATCTGGTCACGACCAATTCAGGAACTAGTCAAAGTGGTGTTTAAACCTTTTAGAGTGCACAGAGGACAGGAACTAGAAAAAGAAGAAAAAAAAAACAGGAAGAAGGAATCACAGAGTGATTGTTGAAATCACAATCTACTCAAGCCCTGGAAAGGTTCTAGAGCAAATGATAAAGCAAACAACTTTGTACCACTGGAATATAGTACTGATAAGAAGAGCTAGAAAAATAACATAATAAAGCAGCTCAATTTCAGTCTTTGATGGATTACTAGGTACAGTAGGTAACAGGAGAGCAGTAGATGTAATTCAGCTTGAATAAGAATTTTGAAACAGTATACATAACTATACAAAAATTAATGAAACAAATAGTTTAAATGAAAGCATCACGAAAGATGTTCACAAGTGACTGAAGAATATCGATTGGTGATTCACTGCTGAAACAAATTCTACAGCGGAAAAGGTAGCTGAATTATCCTTGAATTATTTGTACTGGAAATAATTTTTTTAATGAATATTCATTCATTATATTTCCATTACAATGGAAAAGGAAAGGCACAAACTGTGCAGATAGCAATCAAGTAAGGAGATGCTGCAAGTAGATTCATGACCTGATGCTATCCTCTAGGACTCTTAAGTAGTATGGAAACAGTGGGATATAATAAGATGATAATGCACTCTAGAACAGTCACTAAGTCCAAAACTAGAAGATGAACCGTGGTAAAAATTGCTTTGAAATATTTCATTTGGGGGAAAACAAATCACAGGTGCCAAGATAACCAGCAAGAGAAACACACAATCTTCCTTTTCCCAAATGACAATTTTAAGCAACTGCGTTAATGGCAATTGCAAATAGGGCACAGTGAGTCTGGAGATATTATACAGATATAGTAATGTCAGTCTATTGGCTGGCATAGCTTCAGAGATATGTACACAGAACACAAAAAACCTCCAGCCAGTCACATCTAGAATGGTGTTACGTTGGCAAATTGCCTGAAAAAGCACTTCCCAGCACCACCTGGCATGAAAGCACCAACTAGAGAAATATAACCAAGACAGCCAGCAGGGCATATAGGAAGGAAACTTTTTACAACAATTCAGTTCATTTAATTAAAGACCCATTTGACACTCTGAGGGGAAAAAAAATAACCACCTAAAAACCCTCACAAGGTAAACTTCCTACACAATTAGGTTTTGTTTTCTCTATTTGGACATTCAATCTGTCATCACAATGTCTTTGAAGCCTTGTTTACAATGAAGACAGGTTACAATGGAGCAAAGCAGATAAAAGTTGGCGACAGACAAGGTCCAGAAAGGATTTTTATAAGCTGAAATCAATTTTATCTAGGAAATCAGTGAAGAATTGTGCTGCAAACTAATTCAAAACATACTTATATTTCTTTTTTTTCCCCAAAATTTCTGAATATTTTGGAATAAAGAGAATGATTCTGGGCATTCATACATCTAAATTGAAATTATAGTCAGAAGTTACAGGAGTATTCATAAATTATTTCTTCTGCTATTTTCCAAATAATTTGCTGAATTTTCTTCTCAGATATGCATTGCCATGTGGCAGGAGAAAAAACCAAGACTGACTGGAAGTTTGAACATAAGGCTGTTTTTTAGGCCACATGTGAGAAATACAGGTTACACTACGCTTTGCTTTTGGCATCTAAGAAACTTGTCTGAGTGAACCTACCTGCCAAAAGTTACATTAGCAGAAAGGTATCTTGAGTCTTGTGCCAACACATTTCCCTTCAAACATGGAAACAACTTACCCCACATGTCTAGCCTCCACTGATGCTTTGAAAGCCAAAACATATCTGCTGCAAATTATTTTGAGTTTTTACTTTGGATGAAGGGACCAGTCTGCTGACTTGGTGGTACTTGGAGCACAAGGTGAGAGACTGAGAGAACTGGATTTGTCCTGACTTGGGAAGAGAAGGAAAAATGAGATCTTATGATTTTATTCATCTTTATAACATGTGTGTCTAATGAAGACAGAGCCAAACTTCTGGAGGTGCACAGGAAAGAGGCAATAAACACAGACTGCAACCAAGGAAATTTCTATTAGGTATTAGGAATCTTTTTTCATCATGAGAGTGGTCACAGACTGGAACAGGTGTGCAGGGGGACAAGGAGTCATCATTCTTGCAGGTGTTTAAAACCCAACTGGACACAGCCCTGAGCAGCCCAAGTTATCTTTGTAGCTGAATCTAATTTCAAAGTTGGATCTGCTCTAAACATGCCTGTTGGACCAGGCAGCTCCCAAGGATGAGTTATTCCCTGGCAGAGAGAGTTGCCGCAAGGCTGCTCTGCTCTATTAGAAAGCTCCTCATAAGAAACAGGCCCTGATCTTAACAGCATCAACCACACAGCATCAACTTTCAGATGCTTCTCTCTGGCCCCATATGCCAGCAAGTAATTAAGAAGGGTTACTGGATTGCAGATATACCCCAGAATGTGTTGTGCATTCTGCAGCTATATTTTCTCAAGTGGGAGTTGTTCCTTCATGAGTGCTGTTTCAAACACCTTACAAGAGAAGGGATGTGCAAGCCTTGTTTTTGTTTTTTTACCTTGCACTGTCAGAAAAGGAACACCCTCTTGTTATGCCTGCACTAGAATAAAACAACTCTGAGTTGGTTTTGTTTTTCTGTGTCTGTGTTTGCTTTTGTTTTTAACATCCCTAAATGCTTCCTAGTGCTAGAACTAAAAACAAACAAACAAACAAAAAACCAAAACAGGATCTGAGCTTCATGTTACATTTGTATCCAGCATCTGCAATCTGATCTCTCCAAAACAAGGGGTTTGTTTAGAATGAGTCTGTATTCTAAACAAACAAGTGAAGAGTTAGAAGATACTCTTAAGGAACATACAAACCACACATAGACACTGCACAGGACTTGGAGATTTTGCTTTAATATCCAGTTCTGCACAAAACCCCTAAATGCACTTGGCCAAGATATTTTGTTTTTCTGTGTCTCACTTCTGTCCCATACAAAGGAAAATAATATCACCTTTTCTCCACTCCTTGCCTTTCTAAATACACAGGGCTAAAAAACTCAAAGAAAAGGAGCTCTGTCCTATTACACTATGAACTCACCAGCAGTCAAGTTATCAAAAAAAAAAAAAAAGAAAAAAAAAGGCTAGCATATGGTGAACAGAAAGAGAAAGAAAGAAAAAGAGCAAGTAAGCCTTGTAAGTATACTATTGATTTGGCTTAATTGAAAAACTTGGAGGATGAAGGCTTTTCCCACATCCTTATGCAGCACTGTCTGTTGTGCCTTCCAGATTGTGTCCGTAAGTCCACAATAAAAGCCTCCCTCCAGGATAGCTTCTTTTACAAGAAACAACATTTATTTCCCACTGAGATCCAGATTTAGAAACACAATCCCCTAGGATGTGTGTGAAGAATCTGATGGAATGTAAGCTGATGGCACTGGAAGCAGACACCTGACACATGAGGACGGGACATGGTGTCACATGCAGCCACATCATCAGTTTGTCTCATCAGTGTGCATAAATCTGCAGAGCTGGCTTTGTGGTCTAAACCAAAATGCCACACACAGGTAATGCTTTGCAGAGTGTGAATGTAAGCATTTCAATTTATGCGAAAGGCAGAGCAGGTCTCGGTGCTGTTTTGTTTCCCAGAGTTCTTGAGAACATTCACTCTCAGGCGCTATGGTGAAGAGGTTTTCTAATTTCCCCTCAAAGCAAGCCTTCTCCTTGCCTGTGTCTGTACATTCCTTATAATCCAAGCTCTCACACGCGCTGTCTGGAAGCAATGGCCACAGAGAAGGCCCTCCTGCCAGTGTGTCCTGACTAATAGGAGAGAACAAGTCCTTCATTGTTGCCCAAGCATCAATAGAATAAAATACTGTCTTCTGCTCTCAGTGTTACATTTGTTTATGATTACAATGTTTATTTCTTGCTGTGAGACTATAACTCTGCACTCTTCTGTTAAAATACATTTTGCCACCCCCACCCTGTAATCCTTTTCCCTCCCCTCACCCACTTCTCAACTTGTTGCCAGAGCAGGAAAATTCTCTTGCACACATGCAAAATAATATCATAGGGTTTTTTTAGAAGTGTTAATAATTGGGTTACAATGGCATGCCTGTGGTGACAACATGTAAAAAAAGTATTTATGTACTTACTCTACATAACTTTAAGCAACTTGGGCAAAACCAACGTGAACAACTGTATTATTTTTATTGTGTTGGGATACTACTGAAAACACCACAAAGGTCAGGAGACAAAGGCTTCATCTCAGCTTCTCTCCCCGCCCTGTAATTCTGCAGCAAGTCAGTTTTCCTACTCGTGCCTTCCAACCCAAGAGAGAAAAGACCTTGTGATCTTTTTTTCCAAAGTGCTCTGAAACACAAGGATGGATCCATCCAAATACATCATCGGTGTAGACTGAGAGAGCTGTGGTGCTCCAAAGCTTGCAGTGTGCAGGCCTTTCTACTTAAAGGTCAAGGTCTCTGTGGAGAAGGACTTTGATTTCAAGTTTCCACCAGTGAACCTTTTCACAATTCAGTGGCATCCACCAGAGCCCGGCAGACAGGAGCAGCAGAGGAAGCTGCAGAAACCTTCCTCCATGGGCTGCTCTGCCCAGCCCACAGACCTGCTCCTGTCCTTGAGCCCCAGCTCTACTGGGAGAGAGGATGTAACTGCAGCATCACTGCTTACTAAGAATTATTTTCCTCTAAGTAACACAATTCCATAATACAAAAGTGAGGCAAAACAGACACCCTGGTGCCTGTAACAGAATTAATGCAGCAAGAAGTGCTCTCTAGCACAACCAGCTGCTCCAGAAAGGACGCAGGATGTAGTGCTGTCAACACCTGTACCAGTAAAAACCTACCTTCCATTAGACTCCCTCCAGAGCAATTATAAAAAATGTTTTCTGTCATTTTCCATGGAAGCGGTAAGTCTCGCCTCCCTGGAGTGGTTTGTGATAAAAGTCTGACTGGGGCTGAGATGAAAGTAGCCACCAGGTTCTAGCTGCTCTCACAATATAGACTTTGTTTAATGTGCCACAGAGCAATACAACCTACAATGTATCTAAAATAAATATTTGGCTAATTCAGTAATTATGCTGAAAGGCTCCTTATATTTATTACACCAGAAAGAAATGCAAAAATCACCTGATGTTATATCTCTGAAGAAACTTCCTTGAGCTGGGGCACCAGGAAGTGATTCACAGTTTTGAGTTGGAGTAAAGGGGAGGAGGAAAAGGCTGTAAAGCAATTAAAAAAAAATAAACCCCCAAAACAATATAATAAAACAACAACAACAACAACACAACAAAACAACAAGCAACAAGCAAAAAGAAGCAACAAAACTGTTTGCTGATGCTACAAAGCTTTCTAACAGCTACAATGCAACTGCATATTAAAGGATAGGTGCACAGATGCACCACAGCTCTGAGGGATCTTCTAATAAAGATAACACCTTTACTGGAAAGGACAAAGTTCATCCTTTCTTGTTAAAGATGCCCATGCAATACCAGTACAACTTAAATAATCATAGCTAAATATTGACTATTTGTGGAATAGCTTCTATTCGTGAACTCTGCAAGACATATTCATGTAACTGCACCACACCAGCTAGCAGACATGAATCTTTATGAAGAAACAGGGTAAAATTGTGGGTTTTTTACCTGCCTTGGCTCTTTCTGCCTCCATTGGCAAGGAAAAGTTTAATCACAGTTTAAAAGAAAGACACTACTCTCTGGAGAATTTGCTTGCATATGGGTAAGAAAATACTCAGCAGCTACATTTCTCTTTTTTTCTGCCTAGCTCTTGATGCAAAACTTATTAATGAGAGCAAGTCAGAAAACAAAGGCAGCACAAAACCATAAAAGACTGACCCAAACTACTTGAAGGCTTTGTGAGCAATAAAACATTCAATATTTGCATTTAGAAATATTAAACTCCTACGTGGCAAGGGATCAGTGATTTATACAGACACTGATACTTGTTCACAGCCACCTTGTCTGGTGAATTTGTACTGATCATACAGTTAAATTCACATCTAGAAAGCCGTAAACCTAGAGATGTAAGAAGACATATTAATCCAGACTTCCAACAGGTTGGAATAAATAACCTTACTTCACTAGAAAACAAAACAAGGAGCACAACACACTAATTTTTACTTGTCCCAAACAACAAGATCTATAATTAATATTGTTTCATTCCTATACTGTAATTCTCCAGCCCGGGTTTCTTATTTTCAGGTATCATGGACTGTCTTGTTGATTGCTGTTCTGATTTTTAAAACTATGAAATAAATCTTCTCTAAGATTGATTTTCATTACCCATTTATTATTTAGGCGGGCCTTGCTGATATGTTTAATTCTATGTTGTTATTTATTTAACACCTCATGAGCAGTCTTGAGCCATCCTATCCTTCACATGCTCTTGCTTTGTCTTGTGCAGGATTGCAGTTTCTATATGGAACTTTTCTGCTTATTGTTTATTTATGTTTCACAATGAGGCAAGCTAAGAGTTAAACATTTTATTAGCTTTGGATTAGTGAAATTTCATCTTCTGTTTGAATTTCTAAGGTTCAGTTTGTTAGGGCTTTTTGGGGTTCTTTTCATCCAACATACTCTTGGACTCCAGTGTCACACAAATATTTTCAATAACTATACTGTGCACATTTATTAATCCAATAACCAAAGAATTCCTCCTCTAGAGGAAACTGTGCCAGAGCAACCTACAAGATTACTGACAGGATTTGCTCTGTAGCAGAGATTTGGAGATTACATATCTTAGTTGAGGAACTTAAGCACTAGCCTCTAATTTTCCAGGACAATGCTGGGCAAAGTTAATCATAAGGAAGTCGTATTCTAACACGCTGCTTTGAACTACCAGATATTTGGCCAACAGTTCCTTTTGTCAGCACCGTGACTAGTCAGAAGTATTAACATCATATTGTACTTCTTGGTAAAAGTCAGAGAAGAAAGCAAACTATGCCTTTTGCTTAGATCTTATTTTAGAGAACATTCATGGAATCAGCCTATGCAAAAGAAGGGTAAGCTAAGTCATCAAAGGCACACAGATTAAGACCAGAGTCACAGCACACAAGGAGAGGAGTGGGTCAGAGGTGTTTGTGGGCCCCTTACTCAATAACTGTACTGTCTTTAAATAATGGAAATATAGGCAAAAGATGGATACAAATAACCAGACATGAAAAGCATGGCTTTGTTTTGAACAAAACAGAGATTCTCTTCCTCTGTTGCATTTCAGTTCATTCACACTACCGTATTTGAACTCTCTGTTTAACTGCTAGGACCATGGTGGGATCTATCAGCCACTGTTCCCCTTACATAGCCTTTTTGTAAGTATGGGCACCACATCAAAGCTGGGGATAGGAAAAGAGTGCCATTGAATGAAAAGGAGTTCAACATATATATCAGGATAGTTCTCATGTAAAATCAGAGATTAATTAGTTTGAAAAGCTAGAGGGAAAAGGTCCCTTTAATTTTTCAGCATCATCTAAGAGGCACCCTTCAGCCCTCATTAGACCACAATCAGGGTCACGTAACTGCAGGCCATTTACAAAAGCACTGAGTCAGGAGTTCTATTACAAAAGAAACAACATTGGAATGGAAAATAATTAGTTTATGGACTTAATTCAAATTTTTCCAACCGTCTTTACTTTGGGGAAGAAAAAGTATGGAAATGTATTAACCACAAATAAAATGCGTTAACCATGAAAATAAGATGCCACTTTTCTGTGCAGGAAAAATACAACCTTTGGTTTATAATTTGGGAAAACTCATAGATCATTTACACATAGCAAACACTGTCAGGAGGAACTGAGGATGCTCTTAATAAGATGGAAATTTCTTGGCACTTATTAAAAGTTCTTGCCTTAGTTTATCCCACTTGAGCCAAGAACTGAAGCCATTCGAAGGCTCACATTAAAATATCTCACATCACACAGTAGTCATTTGCTCCTCTTATCTTTGTGTTGTAATTAATAAATGTAGAATTGTTGAGGTTTCAGAACATTCGACAATTTTCCTTATTAACACAGCAAATAATTAGGAAACAATTACAAAGACAAACAACAGCAGAAAAAAAAACCAAACCAAAATAAAAAAGTGTAATGCTATTCCTAACAGTTACAGAGAAACAATTTTAATGTCTGCACTCTGCCTATTCCCCGACAGTCATGTATTTGACACGTCCTTTGGGAATTTATCAAGTTGATGGATTATGATTTTCTGATGTTGAAACAATTGATTATTTCCTACATTTTTATATACCCTGGCTGGTTCTTGCCAAGTCATCTTATAAGGCATACCAAATTCTAAAACAAATTAGCATTTACAATGTTGTTCGTCTATCAAGAGTGATGTTCTTAAATTTTGAAATCTGCAAAAGGCTGATCTATGGTAAACATTTCCATAAAGTTACTCTGCACATAACAGAAAGGAGAAATCAGTGGAGACTCACTGAAAGAAGGACTGACTTGTATTCTAATAGGCCTCACTGTAAATCAGTCCTCTGACTCAAGGTCAGTTATTTCAGATCTGTACTCCACGCAGCTGAGTGCCTAGAAACTAGCAAGTCTTACCTAAAGGATTTTCCTTTAATTTGAAAACACGTGGAGTTTAAAGCATACTGGTATGACTAGGTTAGATTTACTTCCTCTCATAAAATAAAATACACCTTTCATGAAAGTGTCCATCATAGTTTTTTCAGGTACCAAAAAGAGAGGAGTTGAGAGGGGACCAGTCCAGCTGTTCTGAATAATTATAGAAGAGTTTAATCTAAAAGTTTAAAAACCTTGGATTAAATTGAAAAGGTAGCTACTCTAACTACTCTCAGCATATATTCATAACTGGGCCATAAAAATGATGGTTTTCATTTCACTTATTAAGATCTCTGTGTTTAACTTATACAATGTGCAACACCAGTCTACACATTTGAGACAATGCTGGAGCTCCTACATGGCTACCAAGCAGAGGACAAAAATAACCTACTTACTTAATTTCACTGATATTATCAACAAATTGCAAAGGATAAACTGAGCCTCCATTTCAATTATCTTCTATCCAGTTGGAAAATAAACAAAACACTTGGTATTGTTTAAATGGCATTTTATATGGAACACATTGCATGCAGTTCCTGAGGCAGGGTGAGCCAAAACAGGTTTTTCTGGTGGAACACAAGAGAGCTCCTACCACCAGCCATTCAAGTGCAGATGTAAACTATCAAATACAAATTTGATCAATATATTCTCAAGGCGTTAATACTTTTCTCAAATAGGACTTCGTTTCTTTTATAATTGAACAGCATATTTCAGCACAAGCAGGTCCAATATCAGCTTTCCCATCTCAGTAGAAATTCTAAATAAGCTTATGTATTTTAGGAGGTTGGATGAAGCAATTGAACACATTGGGTCTGTTTCAGTGAAATACTTGCCTGGTGATTTTATTTCCCCATATTGCAAAAACAGTCTTGCTTTGCGAAAATTTAATTGCAGCATGGTTGCCCACAAAAGTACACCCACCATGCTTTACTCTATATTCCCACGCTTTTTAATATTTGTCGTATTTCATCTTTTAATGCAGTCCTAATGAGAGCATATTGGAACACCACAGAACCAGGCTCATAAGAATGTGGTCTTGAAATAAAACATAGAACAGAAGGAGCATTGTATTACAGCCTCTGTTAATGTTTTAATGGTTGAGAGATTTCCAACATGTTGGCAGTGTCAGGACAAACCAATTTAATAAATTATTAACACTAATCAAACATTTTTATGATGGCAGTCAAAACTTCCTTGGCAGTTAAGGTTAATTCTGTTGAAGTTTGACAAAGATGTTACTGTTTGATGGAAACCGCGTTTGAAGCTATAGCCTCCTTCAAATCAAAACCTTGCAGTGCACTGAGCAGAAATGGTTAAGGAAAATGTCCTGGAAGTGCATAAAGGAGCCCTGAAGGCAGGGCTGCTGCCTCTACGGGCAGTGCAACACCAGAGCTGAGGAATGAAATGTAAATTGATTACAGCATATATAATTTGCCTGCCACTACTTGGGGAAGGGTACAGGGAGACTGTTATTGGGAAGAGATAAAGCTGGGACTGTTGAGGGGAGAGCGCTAAATCAACATACAAAGAAAATCTAGGAATTCCAGGCACTTGACAAGAGGGATAGAGAGGAGAATAAAGAATCCTGCCAGTTTTGATGCATTAAACATTGGAGAAAAGGTATTTTAAAACATCCTTTCATTCAAAAGGCAACCAACAACAACAACGCTAGACAACTGCCACATTCTCCCTCTGGCTCCTCTAGTCTTGCCAGCCAGTTGAAATCCAGCACAGCAGAAGCTAATGAGGGGTATGGATTAACAATACAATGTTTCTTAGGCCTTTCTTGGGTCTCCCCTGGGGCACCCACAGTCTATACATCATCAATCTACTGCAAATTGATGTAGTCAGCCTGTGACAAGGGTCAGGTTTCCAGGACCAGCTACCAGCCATGATCTAGTCATTCTGAGTTATCAAGACAAAGCTGTTCTGTCAAGATCTGGCCATATAAAATCCACAGCCCTTCAGGTTTTCAGTGAGATGAAATCAAACCACAGAGCCCCCTCTGTTCTCCTCTATGCCTGCTGAGAAACCAGCTCACCTTTCTGAAGTGACACCACTGTCATTATTTTGTGCTTTCTTACAGAGCATGCTCACAAACAAGGAAATCATGTGCTAACCCATCAGTTTCTTAATAAGAATAATAATTACTGTTCTTGCTTACTAAATGATAATTGTAACATAACTAGAATATATACACACATGTATTTACGTATTTTCAGTATATGCCAACAATGAAGAAAAATGTGTTTGCTGATGCAGGTCTCTAAGTAAGAAATAAGTTTTATTGGAGTATAAAAAAACTTTTGTTCGCCCACAATATTTTTCCTGAATAATCACACGTGGGATCTTGCTTTTATGCAACAGCTCAGGTGCCACAGATTTTTCAAATACTCTGTGGATTTGTTTTACTCATGAAAATTTGTGCTGGTGTTCCCTTGGCTTAGCTAAAGTCTGTGGATTTTCATGCAAGCTTGGAGGGAAGAATGCCTTGGTTTATAGCATTGCAGCCTTGTCAGATGCACCCAAAGGCATCCATTTAGGAGTGAGGAGACTCAAGAAACAGAATATGCAACACATGAGAAAAATGAGATCTTCTGTCAATAACACATGTTCAGTCCAAATTGAAGTAGATTTAAATCACTAGAAGGGCCCCTGTTAATTTCAATTGTTTTGCTGGCACTCATAATTCTATAGAAACTACAGTAGGTAGAATTTTCACAATAGCTATAGGTTTAGCACCACCTAAATTTACAATTAATAGCTCTTCTTGAAGAAAGCTTTCATGGCTGTTCATAGAATCATAAAATATCCTGAACTGGGAGGGACTCACAGGGATCATCAAAGTCCAACTCCTGGCCCTCCTCAGGACAGTCCCAAGAATCACATCTTATGCCTGAGAGCATTGTCCCCGTGCTTCTTGAACTGAGGTACTGATCTGCCTCAGAATAATCGGGGGGGGGGGGGGGGGGGGGAAGGAACAAAACCCCAGTCTGACATACAGGAAAACAAAAATGGATTATTGGTTCCCAGGTACCTATACTATGGCAGATTTCTGAGGCATCCAATATACTTGTCAGCTTTAAATATTCAGAGCTACTTGTGGTCCAACACAGGTGTGAACTACCCAGTAGAAAACAGACTTGTTTATTCACGAAGGAACTTTAATGAAATTCAATACATCTGCTATTTAACGTTTTTATGAATGCATCCCCTTAATATGTTTTAGATGGTGGAAAATGTCCAGAAAAGCATCCTTGCAAACTTTACCTAGTCATTTATTAACAAAACCCAAATTCTCAAATTAATTTTGTGCTTTGCTAGAAATGGACAACAAGCTTTGAAAAGCAGGCAAAAGAACTGAGCAAGCCACTTGTGGTAAGAACGTCTGATGAACATTTGCTCATATTTATTCATGCAAGCATTTTGGAATTTCTAAGTCATAGATGGTCTTCCAAACACAACGTCATGCATATGAATGCGCACGAAAAGCAAACAGAAGGATGCACTAATACCATGTAAGTAACTCTGGGGGCTTTTGTCTGGTAGATGCTTGCAAATACTTTGTTTCATTATTCAATCAAGTTTTTCACACTGCCGGCAAACTTCTAAAGGCAAGAAAAAAACAACCAAACCAAAACCTCTAAACTGCAGGCAACCCCACATCTTATTTTCCACATTCCATTTACATAGCTTGAGTGAGTTGCTAAAACATTATTATCTGTATGTGTGCAAAAATTTGGCTTGAATTCAAGAAGTTTCCATGATTTCTCACAATGAGCTCCTGCCACATCCACTTTCTTAAAGAACCCACACTTAAGCCTTTTGAGGCTCCAAAAAGGAATGCTTTTTAACCTACATTTACCTATCTATTTCTTCTCCACCTTTGCCTGCATGGGTGCACACACATTCACTTTAGGAACATATCCCACCAGTTAAAAGCAAAGTCTCCATTTAAGCTGATATAAATGGAAGCTTGGACAGAGGATGACTGCAGCCCTTTCTTGTAGTATACTACCACCACCATAAGTGATTTCACCTAAATATTTTGCAGGTCTTTTAGTTAATTCTGTTCTAAAGGCAAAAACTGCATTCATATTATTATAGGTGATACTCTTGGTGATATTATTTGGAGCAGACTCTTAAAACAGCCTATAACATAAAATAAATATACCTTTTGGAAGCAAGCATCAGCACTTCACAGAAGTACAGGTTCACCCAAAATAATCCATAAGCTTAACTTGCCCTCTATTTTCTTTTCTTTTTTTTTAATTCTTAAAAACTACAAGGAAGAACAAATTCCCCCTTCAAAAAAAAATTAGGGGCAAGATGTGCTCAATATTAAAAAGCTAGGAAAATAATATACATCCTTTAGAAAAGGCTTAGAGAAATCACTAATTAAGTACTGTATACCATTAGGATACGCCAGAAGAAAGAATTTTTCAGGTGTCTCAATTTGTGGGTGCAACTGGTGGTCTTTTCAAATTTTGCCTGTACATGGAAGCTTGTGGGATACATGTCCCCTGAATGAGCTCTGCACTGCTGACCTGCATTCTAAATCTCTGCTGCAGCTTCACCACCACTGAGAGTGCTTGCTGGCTTTGATCAGGAGTGAAGGATCAAGGCTAAAACCCCAATTCCCAGAGGGAGGAAACTTAAATCATCATCCAGACATGGACTTTTGCCTATCATATATGGTAACAGAGCACATCAGCACCAATCATTTCCTCCATCTAGAACATTTGCCTTCCCTCCTCCTCCCAACCGTGGCAACACCTCCTACACAAACAATCCCTACAGGAGTGGAAAATCTTGCAGCAGCCTTGGAGGAAAGCTATTAAAAAACCTAGCAAACCTAGCCTCCAACCTCAGAGAAGCTGCTCTAGTACAGACCAAAGGCTGCCTCTGCTCTGACTGCTCTCTAAGTAGAGAAACGTGACTGCTGCCTTCTTCCTGTGCTAAAGTTGAACCCAAATGCTTTGCAGTGTAAGTCAGCTTTTTGAGCAATAATAAACCAGAGTGGCTTGCCTGTGCCGCTCACTTCAGAGAAGCTTCTGTCACTGTTTACAGAAAAGTTCACTATTCCCCTCCCAGAACAATGCAGCTGCTCTTTCAACTCTAAAGGCTCCTGCCCTTCTTTGCTCCTCTTCCCATCTATCTCTGGTTGGCTGCTTTTCCAAGGGCAGACAAGAACTTCATGCCATTTTTTGACTGTCTTATATTTGGAGAACAAAATACCTTCCTCCATCTAAGAGAACTGATGTACTCTGCTGGCTTTGAACTTGTAAAAATCTCTCTGTTGAAGCAGCTGCTGAATAATTTATATTTCTTAGAACCAAGCTGAAAATATGTACATTTTGCTTTGACACATATGGTATAGTTGTTTTTTCTTCCTTTCTATTGCCATCTTGTTTTCCACTTTAAATTTCAATGTAGGAAATTCTGAACACTTCAGAGCCTGGGAAAATTATTTGGGTTTGAGGAGTGAGAAAAAAAGGGGGGTGTAATTTATTTGTGAGGTTGTTTTTTTGTTGTTTGTTTGTTTGGGTTTTTTTTGTTTGGCTGGTTTTATTTTGTTTTGAGCTTTTTTTTTTTTTAATGGAAGGAAAAATTCCTGAACAGCTTACAATTAGCAGCTCAGAAAAGTTATAGTTTCTTCAATGGCACACAGCATGCCAAGAAAGCCTACAAGAGATTCCTCAGCTTAACATGCCTGGAGCAGGATCCAGTTCCTCTAAATCAAAGTACAGCTCACACTAACAGTTGCAGTATGCTAGTGGCTGGATGACTGCTTTATGAAGAATTATAAAGTGACACAGCAGTCTGGCTGAAAAAAACACACACCACACTTTGATGTTTTTAACCACTGACTTCAAGAGGACCAACAGAAACCTTCCTGTTTTTATTGCAGCCTCTCTATCATCCCTCCCCCTGCTCCCTCCCTCTTCTCCCACTGCTGGATGGGGGACTGTTATCTTTCAGTCACTTTGTAAGCTTGACTTGTTTACAGACTGAATGTCTCTGTTTATAGACCTCTATCAGAGAACAAACAGGGCAAGTGTGACTTCCTAGGACCTGAAACACGATGCCTTTTCCTCTTGGGCAAAAGCAGGAGTGGCAAGAGAGGGGGAAATGGGGAAAAGAGAAATCCTGTAATTGTCCTTGTCCATCTTCCCTCCAGGATTACCGTACACACCTGTACGGTGCAAAGGCATTTTAAGAGCCAGCTACTTAAATGTTAACTTACCAAAAGTCCATGAAAATGCACAGCAATTGTCTTGCAAAAACTAGGTCGCTTCAGAACCTTCAGCAGTAAAACGAAGGTTAAATAATGGCTTTTCTTAAACTCCCTGTTTTTAAAGCTCTTTATTATAGATCCATTTAGATGTTTATTTGGGGAATCTTAAAAGCTTACGCCACATTTTACTGGAGACATTTAAAGGGTGTCAATGGGGTAATTATAAGCATGCACACTATAATGATGACATTTTAGAAATCATTAAGAGCATGACTTTGTATATTCACTCTTATCTTGAAAAATGTTTTACCTCAGGCATAACCCTAGACAAGTCAATAAGGAAAGTCCTTAATAAGGTCTTGAAATGACATGAGTCAGTCTGCTTATATTGCTAACAGCAGATTTCAGTTCTCAATAACATTCAGATTATAAACACCCCAGAGGAGGTATGACTTATCCTTACTAAGGGTGTCTTATTTTACTCTGACAATTTTTATTTTAATTGTAGGATTCATTTTTACAGGTTTCTGGTTTCAAAAGGCTTGCTTTTGCACAAACACACACTGGAGAGCATGAACAAATTTTAAGAAATGTACAAAGGGTCATATCACATTATAGTACTTTATGGTGAGACACTGGGCCTGCCAGTTTTGAAGCTAACTCTAAACTATGCTTTCTCTTGGAGGTTGTTTACTACCCAAAGGGACCGAAAAACCTTTCATACTAAAAGGATAAAACAAAATAATGAAATCTAGAAGGTTAACCCTTTTAGCATAACCCCTTCCAAATAATTAAATCTGACAGGACAGAAGAGGTAAGAGTCTACATGTAGCTCTTCCTTCAACAGCTGTGCCCACACGGGTGGAACCTTAGGGCAGTGGTGCTTGGTTACACACAGCCAGGTTACTGGTAGTAGCAGAGGTGCCCAGTCCCCTCTGGGTCCTCCCATCTATTCCAAGACCTGTCTGCTCCCTCTTTCTCACAGCTGCCTCCGAGTCAGAGCAGGCTCTTCAATCCCTATGACCCCCTCCAATGCCCTCAGCAGCATCCCAACAAGCTCCTCTCCCTCTGAGGATACCACTGCAGTCCCTGCTTTTTATTCATGGATCCCATACACTGGCAGACCACAGACAAGAGCATAACCTGCTGCTGCACACACCTCTACTCTGGAAGGGAACAGACAGCCCAGTATGAGCTGGGTCTACTCGAATGGATGAACTTTTGAAATAAAAGAGAAAAATTGGTCTCCTTTAGATTTCAGGTACAACTTAATCAGCTTAAACACCCTATTAGACATTACTTAAATGGCCCCAGTGTCACTTTTCTGGCTGGCAATAGCAGAGTTGCTCCTCCTTAGCTAGTCTAGTCTGAAGACATCCAAGGGTATGGCAGACTGGCCTGTCAGTTTTCTCCCATAGCAGCAGGTTTGTCCAGAAGTCACCCTGTGTCCTCCTGCAGGCAGCCAGCCTCACCAATTCTCCATGTGATCTCTCAGCTTTCAGCCCCTTCCTTACAGGAAGAGCAGGCTTGTACCTTTGTCTGACATTTAACACCTATGAGGCTTCCTCAGCACAGACTGTGGAGAGCTTTATGCAAGATGTGGGCTTTTCCCTCCGTGGTTTCCTTATTCTGGAAGCTGAGGAGATCTGTGAGCTCAAGACACACCAATCCTATCAAAACTCAAAAACAGGAGACAAACAAACCCTGCACAGAGCACCCAAGCCTTCCAGAGCAGCTCAGCATAAGGGGAAGACAGGGATTTGGGGCTGCTCTGTTTTGCCTTTAACTAAATTGTTTGGGCCATCCATACTCTTTAGAGCATTTTGTCTCATTTGAGAAACACAGAGGAAATTAAACTATAAGAGTAGAAGGTGATTTTAAAATCACAACTACTTTTCCCCTAGAGAGCAAGAGAATGTGTTTGAATTAATGGACTCTTTCCATTAATCATAAAGGGCCCAGGAAAGATGCAAGAGAAGTTTTCCTCATCATGCATAAACTTCTTCCAGCTTTCTTCAGCAGTTTCTCATGGGGATGATGAAGCCACTTAACCTAACAAAAGACCTGGCTTGAATTCTGGACCAGAACTCACATACAAATTAACTTCTGGTTTTGGCATCCAGATATGATTAACTTTTCTTCTGTCCATTTTCACATGTTCTTCGTTTAAGATGACTGAAAAAACACTCTAATTCTCAGATATAAGAATGAAATTGGGGCTAAATTTGAAACACATGCCTCTCTTTATCATGGCTTACAAGGATCCGTAGATTATTCTTTCCTCTGGACCTCAGTATTGTCAGATCCTATCCTGATAGATATAACTCTGTCCATGCCAGAGGTACTGATCTTTATGTTATGGATTCTACTACGTAGGAAACACCGAGACACAATGTGATAGGATGTTTAGCCCTTTATGCAGCTCTGGTTTCTACCATGGAATTCTGGCAAATCAGATGCTTCAATTTTTTTTCTGCCATGTCTGAAAATAAAGCCTTCACTGCCCTGCATGTCTGTAGAAGAGACAATCACATGCTATTCCTCCTCATGGGTCTAAGGACAATCAAGACTGAAGTTAAAGATACAAAACCAGGTAAAATCTGGACACACAAAAGGCATAAAGAACTTACCTAACCTTCAGAAAATAAACAGTGAATGAATATTTTAAGGTCCCCAGCCTCAAAACAGATAGTATTCAATCAGTACCATTTCTGCAGCTAACAAAAGCTCATGACATTTCACAGACGGACAAGAAAACGCACACTCAAGCCTTCACCTTTCACACTTTTTCTGACAAATTTCCTTTCCAGGTGAGTTATTACACTCAAATTCCCTGTGAAAATTACTCCCTCTCTAAAAGTACTAAGATTCAGGTATAAGCACCAGCATCCAGAAGAACCAGAGAAGTGTGAGGGCTGGCACATCTCACACAGTGTAAAGGTGGGTGACTAAGGGTTTTGTTTGAGCTGGGTGGGGTGTGACTGAGCCCAGCTCTCCTGAACTCTGCTCCACTCAATAGATACCGTAAACCAACAGGTTTTCCCTCTTCAGAGTTACCTCTGGGTGCTTGCACAGTGTGCATCACAAAGAAGGACTTGTGGGCAATTATGTTTCTAGAGTATATAATCATGTCACAAGAAGTATAATTTTCTTCATTATATGATTTCCTGAGCTACTTTGCCAGCACACAGACACCCAGCACAGAGAGAACCTAGGACTCAGGTTTTTCCCAGAAGCTGAGGTGCCAGCTGTTGCTTGTGTCAACCATGAAATTCAAGATCTTGAAGAAGATCAAGGTTTTGACTCTACCAGAGGGAAACAGCTGGCACTACTCTGGGCATCAGGGCTGCAGGTCCCTTTCCAAAGAATGCCACCTACCTGTTCTGAGATCTCTGTGAGTGTACTGGGCCCTGCAAGACGGATTTTCTCCCACATCTTGTGGGCTGAAGCTGTGCAAGCTCTGGGGCACAGCCAGCCCCAGGACCCACACCCCCTGCCGACTTCTCTGAACAGTGCCTGGGACTCCACAATTATAATGGCTTTATTACAATGCAAATACTAATTAACAGCCCAAGCAGGCTTTGTGCAACAGTTGCCAAGACAAGTTCTTTGCCTTGAACTGAATCACTCTCCCTGCTTAGTGTTTTAAGTTCATAATTTACTGCAACATAGTAAGGCAAATCACAGAAACTTTTGGAGGCACAACTCCACTAGTTACTTTTGAACAGCAACAAATCATCATATGCTTGTCCTAGTGCTCTGATGAGTTTTGAACATTAATAAATGATTAATCCTATTCAGAAATAACTTAGCACTGCCTTAACTTCATCCTTCCATGAAGCGTCACTTTGACATCCTCTGTTGTGTGCATTCACTGCAACTTTCACACGCTGTAAATTAAGAACATTTACACATGCAATTAGTGTTAAATAAATGCCTGAAAAACTCCTTGGGGATTAAGCAATTAGAGGGCATCATGGAATACCCTTTGTACTCAAAGCTTATGAAGAAAATCATCTATCCATTCTGCACAAATTGCATAGTGTGGTAACCATTGTGCTGGCAGGAAGTGCTGGGATGAATTGGCAAATGCAGCCTTGAGTTCATATACACCACCTTCTTCAGCTCTCCTGGCCCTCCCTCTTCTCTTAGAAGGGAAATTAATCGAGAAATCTGTGACCAGGATAATACTTTATTATTAAACTATTCCCTCCAATAAAAAAAAAAAAACAAACCCAAACATAGGAATTAAGAACTTAAATTTTTAATATCATAGTTAAAATAATAATTATAAAAAAAGATCTAGAAAAAAAATACAGCTATCTCCACACAGGCCATTTGCACAGCCTGTGATAATAGAGACTCAATCCTTTCATATCCTAACCTTTATTTTACAGCACATGAAAACTGCAGTCAACTAACATGGCAAAGTATGCAAACAGTCTTAGGTGGTGAAATATTTGGCACACTAGAGCACCTTGCAAATGGGAGCATGTATTTTATATATACACCCTGCACACACACCTAAAGCTTGCTGAAAGTAACAGCAATCATTTGTCATGCTATGTACATGGTTGCTACTCACCGAGATGGTTGGTTAAACTCCAAAATATAGGTGCTGGGAGAGAAAAGGACAATGAATTTTTTTTTTGTTTTGTTTTTTGTTTTGAAGATCAAGGTTAAAATGAATCCAGCTCTCATTAACACCCATGATTCACAGCCAGCCCAGAGAAGAGGGGACACCTCATCTTGTACAAGTCATACCTAACTCATGGAATTAGACACAAGCAAGCTACAGCTGGCCACAAAAGTACAAATCAAACATCATCAACAACAAAATAACCAGTTACACCCTGAGCATTTAAAACAGCAAAATTACATCCCCTCTATGCTGGAACCAGGATAGGGTCCCCCTGCTCAGGGTGCCAAAAGGGTGGAGGACTCAAAAACTGCTCGCAGAGATCATGCCCAGAGCCGTGCACCCTCCTTATAGAGAAGCCCACCGCAGTCAAAGAGCTTCCCGGAGCTGCTCAGGGCAGGGATACAAAGAAGGTGGTGGATGAAGAGAGCTCGTGAGCTGCATTTCACAGGAGAAGACAGGACCCTGTTTGGAAAAGAGTGAGATTTCTAAGTGCTAAGTATTAATAAAGAAAAAAAAAAAGAAAAAAAAAAGAAAAAAAAAGAAAAAGAAAATCGGAACAAGAGAAAAATAAAAACACAGCAAACCACCAAACCCCAAACAACATAAAACAGCTGCAGGGAAGTTGTTTTTGCACTTGAAGCGGCCCGTAGGAGCTGTTTAAAGGCATCCCTGCGGATGCGAGGTCCCAATCCCGGGATGCCAGCGCCACCTCCTTGCCGAGGAGTTCAGCGGCAGCCGCCCGGGATCGCAGGAAAAGCGCTGCCGTACCCCGAGGGCAGCTTAGAAACCATGGAAAACCATGGAAAATTAGACCTAACCCACCCTCCTCATTTAAAAAAAAAAAAAATTAAAAAAAGTATAAAATCCCAGTAAGTTTGTTCAATCAGAAGAAAAACGTTTTAATTTTTCTATAGGGAAACATTTCTAATTCCTATAGCAGCACTTAAAATCCCAAAATATTAATGGCTGTTTAAAGTATTGTAATTATATGTGAGTCCAGTAGAATGCTACATTTGGGGATATAGTGTTTTATAATCTTCCCCACTCAGATTCAGGAGTTCAATGTACTTTTAAAGCACTGAAGGGAAGAGCCAAGAGCCATCAGCTCCCTGGAAGGGAGGCTAAGCTCCTCTTCATGAATCCCTCAATCCCCCAAGGAGCACCACTGAGGAGAGCCCCTGGGGAAACCTCCTTTTCCTGCGCCCAAAGGCTCATGGCTGTATTTGGTGATTTTGTCCCTGAGAAATGAGCTAGCAGCATTAAAAAAGAAAAAAAAAAAATAAAAATCTCTTGATCAGTTTTGGAGTGATGCAATGTGCCAAACTGATGTTCTCAGAACTCCAATGCTCTGATGACTTAGAGCTACAGCACTGGGCCAGCATTAGCACAGGGGAAGAAGATCCTGAGGTACATCAAAGATCATGTGAAAAGACAGTCCTCAGCACGTGAGAATGAATCCTGAGCCCTTCCAGTTTACTTCTGTGAAGCAACCATCACCAAAGAGTTCTACTAATGTATCTACAATTTTTGTAAAAAAAAAAAAATCTCATTTTTGTATATAAAAGTCTCTATATTTTATATTCTTTGGTGTTTTATAGTCCATATTCACTTCAGTCACTAAATTGCACAAGAAATAATAGTTTGCACATTTTCATACAACTCCTTTTTCAATTTCCACCTGCAATGGATGTGGAAACAAGGTCCCAAAGCAAAAGTATACTCTAAGTATTTCTGTTCCAAGTGCAGCTAGAGAGGAAACATATTGCAAAGAGGTTTTATTTTACAAGACAGTTTTGCATCAGATGATTCAGATAAATATTTCAGGATAATCATCCAAATAATAAGGCCTTGAACACTTCATGACTTGCTATTCCACTTCTAACCTCAGGATTGCAGGGGAGAGCAACAACAGCAAAAGGATGTGACCTTTTAATTGCATCCAGAAATCTGGAGTTTCCCTGTCCCGACTGCATGAACTGCAGACATTTGACAAATGGGGAAGAGAAAAAGCAGAATCAAAAGGAAGCACATGTTGATCCATGCACATACAAGGAAAAAGCAAGGTTTTCCAGGGTAAATAGAGAAGCTTGCATTGAACTTTCTGCCAGAGTTGTTAAAATCTCTCACCTATATACTGAGCTCATCTTCCTAAGAATTAAAGCAAATTCAGCAAAACTGAGTGAGCTGTCTTTCTTCTCTAAGAACTCACTGAGACTGCAGCCGGATTGTCATTGTTAGATTTTTACATACATGAAACTCACACATGCAATTACACACCCTACAACTCACTGTTAACTACAGAGGGAGAAAAAGGCAAAGGTAAATCTAGAGGACACTTGAAGAAGCAAAAAAAACAACAGCTGAGAATTTTTCAAAATAAAAAAGTAGAAATTAGTATTTTCAACCTTTGAAAACGTTGATTATTGTGAAATATGACTGTATTTCACATCCCACACCTTGACTTCAGGAACATTCAGCTCTAAAGGGGTTTAGCTACTTAAGAAGGACCAGCTAAGCTCTCCAGAGGGTGGGTGTCTATGATGCATTCCCTGGGACTCCCCAGCAACTTCCCTTGTGCAGCATGGGCTGGGAGCAGTCACAGTGCCATGGCCAAGGTAAATTCACACAGCTCAACCTGGAACAGCACAGCCAGACCCGGTGTCACTTCAAAAGCAGAGCAGCACTGGTGCTGCTGATGAGTGGTGGGGCTGGAAGAAGGCACCGACCTTGCCCTGTCTCTCGCTCCCTGCTGACTGCAGCTCACCCCTTGTCATCTCTGCAGAGGAGACATCCCTAGAGGGAATTACACTCCTGGGGAGCTTGGTCTCCCTCTCCAGAGGGCTGCTCCGATGGCTAAAGCTGCAGCCTGCCTCAGTCCTGCCCATTTCCTGTTAAAATCTTGTGTATGTACATATATATGTATAATACCTGTATATATTTAATATCAATTACAGGGAAGACAGGGCAGTCTTTCAAACTTTCAGTATGTCAACATACTGTACAAACAGGAAACAGCACTGCAGTAACAGGTCATTAAAAAGACTGCATACCAACCAAGAACCAGGAGAGTAATCTAATAAATAAATAAATAAATAAATAAATAAAATCAGGCCGTTTTACCACAGTTGGCTTAGTTCTAGCCTAAATCTCACAGCCTAAATACCCCACAGAAGAGATATATGTGTTTCAGGAAACTACCCAAGTAAGCAGTGTTATAAATAATCACATATTTTCTTGCTGTTTTTTCCATAACACCCTCCTTATCCCTTAAGTGCCTCAGCTCTTCTGCTCTCTCCTCAGTAGACACAAAAATCCTACAAAGGGTGAGGAGAGATGATTAGAAAGTGGTTCTCTCTCTTTTGGTAGGAGCCTCTGTGGCAGAGGCAATCTGAAATAAGAAATTAGAAGCCCTTCTTACAGGCTTTAGTCCCTTCGCTCTCCCTGCCTTCTACCTCAAAATGAAATTATAAGGAAAGTCAAGACATCTTAGTTTCTCAAGAAGCTGATGTGGAATAGCAAGATTGGCTGCCAGACAGAGGGAATCCAATGGTGGGTGAAAAACCAAAAAAACCTCTAACCCACCCAAATTCTTGTTCATGGCAAAAAGTACCAGTTATAAAATGGATAAAGCCCAGCATCTGCAGTATTGCTGTGATCATTCTCATCCAGAAAGGGCCCATAGTAGTATTTCCTATCTCAATACCAGCTGAAGCTGCTGTGTGCTAGAAACATCTGAATGGCAGCTCCACTTCTTTTTCAATTTTTTTTAAGTGAAATTAACCCCACCCTACTTCCCCCAAGTATTTACTCTTTTATAATCCAAGCTGTCTCAATACAGCAGTATCCACACAACCAGCTATGTTTTTTAACATCTGTTTTTCATTTTCTTAACAGGAAACCAACACAATTTCCATGACAAAGGAGGATTCTGGTGTTATACTCTCATTTATCTGTCATATGTACACTTGGCAGCATTTGATCTTTATTCTCTAGACACTTAGGAAATAATCCAGGAATTACTGCTTCTTGACAGTCCAAACAAATAAGGCTATCTATAAATAAACCACAGTGAGGATGGTGGGGGGAGGGTTGCTTTGCACCCACAGAGGGGCTGCCTCAGGGCTACTTCTCATTTATTTTTTGGCCAGCACTGGGCATCAGGAGGTCACCCTCCTTTCTGAGCCCTTTGGTGCAAGCCTGTGCACGGGGCAGAGGGGCCCTTGCACAAAGCACCTCTGAGGAAATTGGTGGACTTTTTTTCCTCTTTTGTGCCAGTCTCCCCAGCAGGGAGCTGGGTTTTGGTGGCACCAGGGAAGGTGACATCCCAGCTGGCAGCAGCATGGACCCTGCAGCCCCCTCCCTGTACCTGTGGCACTGGCAGGCAAGATTCACTTCCCAAGTGCTGCTCACAGGAGGCAGGAAAAGCATTTGCATGAGATATTTAGCCTTAACTTCAACCTACCAACTTCAGTTTGAAAACCCAGGAAGTCTGATATTCTTTAAATAAATTGCAGGCTTAAAAACGTTGTTTAATTTAGGCTATACTCATGCAGAGCTTTTTTGCTTGCACCCACCATATGCTGCCTAACCTTTTTTTTCCTTTTTTCCTTATAAATTTGACCATTTGTAGCATCTCTCTCTGACTGTTCTTGTTTGCCTTGGGCCTGATCCAAGCAGCTATAGGAGGAAACAGCCAGGATGCCTATTGACTTATATAAAAGTTGAATCAGGGCCATGGACAGTAATAAATACAATCCAGAGTCTTTTTTGAAGGCTCTGAAATTAATATCAGTCCCTTGATGTACATATTCATAATATGACAGGTATGTTTTTAAAAGGACAGCCTTTATTTTTATCTCTACCTTCTTTCTATGTGAAACTGTTGCTCATTATATAAATACACATTTGTAAAGAAACCTTCAGATTCCATCAGAGAACTTTCATAAGGAAAGAATCTTGAGACCGAAAATTAGGGATACTAGTTAAAATTGTTCCAGTTTAACATCTTCAACGTTAAATTTTGAGATTAACCCTTCAAATGCTTCATTACAGGTGGGATTTTCTTGGAAGCAGAGAGCACAAATCAAAGAACGCATGTTCTAAAGTAATTTGTAAACAGATGCAATTAAAATAAAATGGCATATTGCTTACCTTCCTGTGGCATCCAGGAGGTGTCTCAGATTTCTTTACAGTTAATGAGAATTAGGAGCCTCATCAGAGAAGCTGAAGCAGCCTTTGAACCAGGAGACACAACTTGACATTAGCATGTTCAGCACGCAGCTACTTGAAACACCCAAGAGAAAATACAAAATGCAAGGCATAAATAACACAAATAATACAAAACCCAGATCCTCGGCCCTCACAGGGTTTCTGCCCATCACTCCTTGACAGAGCAAGGTTATCCTTCCCTGTTTGAGACCAGCAGCCTGGGATGTCCCTCCACAAAAATCTTTGCTCGTTTTTCAAAGACTCAAGCAGAGGTTAGCCTTTTTAGTGACATTGGGTACCACAAGACAGGTTTAATGCAAGAACTCAGTGGTGGGAGCATTATCCTGGGAAGAGGGAACCTGGAACGTAGCTCTCTGTCAGCCTGGGATTGTCCAAATACGTGAGTCATCAAAAACTGGCCGGAGAGCTTTTATGCCCAAAAGAGTATTACCCAGGCACAGACCAACAATAGCCCTATTTTTACATACCAACTTATTTATACCCATCTTACTTCAGCTTATTTCCTAAATGAAAACTGGCTATTTTTGCCCAAACAGACCTGCTTCAGCTTTGCCAAACCATAACAATTCAATGTTTTTAAAGCAGAGATTTGAAGCCAGATGTGATCTTACAAAAAACAAATATTAAAATGATGAGAAATCCATAATTTTGTAAGCTCTATAAAAATAGAGAAAAAAAAAAAGCTTGATCAAATTGGGCTGTTTAGGGGAAAAAAAAAAAGCAGCATGTCTTGGGTCAAGCAACCTCACTCTTCAAGGATGAAAACAAGAAAACTCATCCAGGATTTGCAGCAATATTTCAGTTAATAGAAAGATTAAAAAAAAAAAAAACAAAAACAAAAAAACAACAAATGGGTAAAAAACCAGAAGGAGCAGGTAAAAGTTACTTTTCCCCTCTTTGTGGATGGTAATTACATGAGTAACCTCACTACATTTTCTGGGTATTTCTCTTAAGTGCTCAATATTGGAAATAAATGCTACATAGCTTGGCCTACAAGGCTACATAACAGAGATAACTGGAGAAAAAGTAATCCTTGTAAGCATACATATTAGAATTTTTGCCTTTATTAGTATGTCTATCATGCTAAAAATATTCTCAAGCAAACAGCTGATACCTTGTAGACAGAAAAGCAGTGAAAACCTAGAAAAGGTTACAACAGTGTGGCCAATTAAAGAAAAAAAATCCACTTTCATCCACATGATTGTTAGTTTCTTTTCATTTTTATGTATCCTTTTCACTAGTTAAAATAATATTCAGCAATTCAAAATATGCCATGCAGGAAGAATTAGGTAGAATAGATGGGAAGTAACAGTACTTGAGAGGCAGTGTTCCATTTAAACTCTATTGCTTACAGGAAACACTGTGCCTTTTACTATCCACATGAAAAATGTTAACAACATATGCAACTTTAGGTAAACCCAAGTCAAGCTATTTCAGCTATTGAGAAGCAACAATTTATTTGGGGTCAGTTCACCAGTAATTTGCCCATGACTGAGGTGCTGTAATTATTCATGGAAAGATATGGACTGCATGTCTCTTTCTGTTACCTCCATGGGCTGGCTCCATACTAGAGTTCACCTTCAGAGACCTCCAGGGTCTTCCCTTGAGCTGAACCATAAGTAGGTGACAATGGAGATCTTATGGACACAGTATGTATAGGAAATGCACGCCAGCTGTGAAGAGTAAGTGACACTAGTGAGCACAGAAAGTGACTTCTAGTTAGCACTCTTCAACCATTTTCCACATGACTAAATGAAATGAATTTTCACCTATAAATGAAATTATTGAGTAACTTCACTAGTTTAAAAATGTCTGTGTGCATTGGCTACTCTTCTAACCCAAGCTGCACCTTCTTCCTGTGGCCACATTGAGTAGTCTGTGCAGAGAGCAGATGGGGATCTTGGTCTGGGAAACAACAGTGGCACTTGACATAATTTTTTTCTGACTTACACCAGCCCTATATCCTCTGTGTTTGCTGGCTCCATACAAGTGCTGCTATTAGCAGCAATCCTGCAGAACATTTGTCCCTTAGGACCTTGGGAGTGGGGGGTTCTGTTAGGGTCACTGGCTGAAAATGAAGTAAAAGGCACCTATTCAATTGGTTCCCCCAGATCCCAATACTCGTGCTTTTGAATTGTAGAGAAGTTCTTCTAGATCTACTCTAACAACCAGAAACTTAAAATAAAAGCAGGCCTATAGTATCACTCCACTACCCTGTCTCTGTCCACTGCCAAAGCAAGAATTGCAGCAGTTGTTACAGGTGCACAGGAAAGCACTCTCCACATGCACCTACAAATGCACCTTTGTGTGGGGAGTCCATGAACATATGTGTCTGAGTGTAGAAAACCAACTCAACATGTGGCACTCAGACAGCCTTTCCTGCCATCTAACTACAGTTATGAATGAATCATAACTCCAGCAAAAATATCTGCTTTCAGACTCATGGAAAATGTTGTATTATTTTTGGCTTATGTCAAAGAAAAGCAGTGTGATATAATAGTAGGTCCAGTAAGGTCCAAGTTCATATGCATTTTCATCTGCACGTGTCTTTTGAGGTCTCTCTAGGTTCTGTTTACTCTCATAAATTCAAGAAGCATACTTCATTTATTGTGTTTTATCACACTGCAAATGTAAAGAACCCATGTCTAGGAGTGTGCAACTTATATATTTTATATATCTAGTAAGTATAACAATCTACAATTTGGTTCTATGGCCTGTATAAATGTTCATTTGTCAGACTACAAATGCAGAAACTTAGTACTTACTTTGGTTTTATACCATTCTTAATCCATACTCAAAGGAGGAAACTTCATCTTAAAAGAAAAATTACCTCTAGCTTTTCACTTTGCTGTTGTAAGAATGAATTCCAACAATTAACAGAAATAGTTTTCCAATCTACCCTATCACCCATGCTCCCAAAGATATTGCAACAGTGCTTCTATCCAGGGGAGAAAAGACAAGTCAAGAGTAGACAGCCTTAACAAATAAATCTCACCCACAAGATATTTGTCCCTGATGATATTTCCTCTCACAACAAACTCACAAGAAACTCTTGTTTCTAACAATCCTTTTGTTACTGAATTATATTCCTCTCCTCCTTACAGCAGCCTAGAGAGACTGCACATACAGAGCTCGCTGTCTCTGCCATCACGTCACAAATTCAAGATTCTAAAAAACAAAAAACAAAACAAAACAAAAAAAAACCAACCAAACAAAAAAAAACAAGGCAGAAAATTTAGATCCAAATACTCAAGAATCTGGGGAAATAAAACTATGAGATGTGTAGGTCAGGACATGGCTATTCCTCACCAAAAAACAAAACAAAACAAAACAACAACAACAAAAAAATCCTAAGGCAAGCACTTGCAGCCATCTCTCCCTCTTTTTCTCACTTCTTTTTTTCCCCTCTCTTTGCTACATGCTAGCAGTGAAATGACTGGTTTAGGTCATTAGGTCTCACATGGCCCAGCCCAAGCATCCAAAATAGATATACTCTATCCTACCCCATGCCATACAACTGGCCTCACTCCCTTCCTTCCAAAAAAAGGCTATTAATGTTTATAACAGATCCAGACATCCTGTGAGCACCTAGGAGGGAATGCAGATTCAGACTAGGTGGATCCCTTTCTGAAGTTTCTTGTAAGGTTTCTGAGCCTCTTTAGATCCAGCCTCAGGCAGGAAGACAGGGCACATACATCCAGTACATCCAGTAAGAGTACCCCATGAGGAAAGCAGAGCCTGTTACCCTTGTTGCAGTAGAAACTGCCTTGCATTCTCAACAGAACATGCTCTAGAGGCTTTATGGTGTCTAAAAACTGTCCAGAGGGGCAGCACAGTATTTTCCTAATGCAGGAAAACCTTCCAGTTGTGAACAGTTTGTCTGGTTTCTCGACATCTGGTCTCTCTCTCTAGGGACTAGAGAACACAGGGTAGGATAGCACAGCAGCAAAAAGCCACTTTCCTTCTCTGCAACGTTGTTGTTTGAAACAGGACCTGCACTAACTTGAAGGAAAGCATTTTTACTTCTGCTGTCAGGTGAAGACTGAATGGTAGAAGCTGCTCTTCCCTGAGACCCAGTTTCTTCTCTAACCCCACTGAATGCTGATAAACTACAGACACAATACTTCTACTGTGAGTTATGATGCACCAAAGCAGCTCATGTGAGGATGCACAAATTCCTTAGTTTTAGACACCTGTCTGGTCTGAAGACTGGAATAAAGTCAGGACATAAAGACAGGAATAAAAGTCACCTATGAGAATATAATAATTAACAGTTAGTAATTATGAGACTTCAGGAGGAGAGAAGGTTAAATTATGAATCATATCTAGCACCTTCTTCTGTACCCACAAACCTACAGAAACCATACATCCTTTGTCATCAAATCACATACACGTTTCCATGCTTTCTACCCCCTGGGCATTGCTACAGCAGGGCCACTAATTATTCAGCTTTAAATCCCAGTCTGAGCACCCACTTTTATGAGCACAAATCCACAGGCTACTGTCTGGACTAGGTGCACAGAGTCCAATGGTGCAATAATGTGATCAGCGCTAACCATCCTGCTAAGTCCTTCATGTCATAGGTAATGAGGAAGATTTGTTATGGCCTCTGGCAAAGAAGAGTATTTTGATGAATCAACTTCAACGCAGGAGACATTGACTTTCAGTCTGAATAAGATAGCCCTGCATTCATGCTAAGGTTTGGGCATTTCTCCTATGATTAGAAAAAAACACCTCCACACATGGGTTCCATTTCTATAATAGTCAGTGGAATTTCAGTCTCCTTAAACCAGAGATGAGTTTAGTTCCACAGAGTGCAAAAATAAATTTGCTCTGCCAGTTTTCAGCAGCATACCCGCCACCAAAAAAATGGTTCCTATTAATGATTAAATGGGAAACTTTACAGCTCCTCTCCTGCTAAGGGCTTTGTAGTTCTTTTTGGTGTGACATTGAAGAGATTAAAAAAAGTGTAACTACAGCTGCTTTTCCTTTATAGACTGAAAACTGCATTTTCAGTTAGTAATGTCTACACCTTTGGGTTGGAAAAAAGTTGAAACGGAGTTTCACTCCAGCAACTGAGTTAATATACATGCTCTTGCTTGTATGAAAGAAAGAAGTATGCAAAAACCTACATGAGAGCTCAAGGGATAATGAATGCTTGCTTGTAGAATCTGCCAGGGGCAGATGGGGGGTAACAGAGCTCACCTGCAAATTACCTTGTAGGCCAGTTGTATCCTTTAATCTTGGGATTACGCTCTGTCTAAGGATGCATCCTGAGCTGTAGCACTCTGAGTGTGCAGGCACTCTTGCATAGAGGAGGGAACAGTTCACAAAGGCGTTCAAGGGATTGATAAAACTAAACCAACTCTAGCCTTAAAGAACAATTTGACAGGGCTACCATGTCCCCCATGGGACAGTTCAGCTGGGACTGCTGAGCTGACCAGGATCCTGCCTATTTGTATGCAGACTGACAGAGCTGTGCTGGCAGATATCCCTGGAACAGAGCTTGCCTCAGAGGAGACGAGGAAAACTGAGAGGGAAGTTTATGCCTCAAAACCGTCCAGCATTAAGTACAGTGTGAAATCTGAAGTGTTTTGTCGCTTCTACTTGAGCGGCCTCAAGAGCTCCAAAGGCACAAGAAGCAAGTGGCAGGACACAGCTTACTTTCCATATAGCTAAACCTTCCCTATTCTAAATGTGTGCCGTGCCTCACTGTCTGGGGGGGTGCTGCCCCAACCTTTGCTGTTCCTTGGAGACTGCCCAAGGACTTCCTAGGAGACTGCCAGCTGGCACAGAACAAAATCACACCAGGAAACATGCTAACAACTAAAACAGTATAGGGCAGCTGCAAAAGAGTGCTTGAGGCTATGAGCAGGACTTGTTGAGTCTCCTGGTACAGACTTTCCATGCACTACTGTAATAACTACACAGCACATAGTTTATCTTGGATATCTATAGTAAACATAGCCCACACTTGGTTCTTAGACACCTCTGTGCATCAGGTAACCCAAAAGCATGTGAGTACTGCACTGGAAGTCTAGTTTCACATCATAAGTGAACTATTTTGGAGTTATCTTTATGTTGCTGTACAGACGCAGAGATAAAACACATGAAAATGGTAGTGATTTGCATTGTCTTTATAATAATTCATTTAATCTGCAAATAATATTTCAAACACTCTACTAATTCAGATGCTATGAGAACTACAACATTATCAGCTGTTCTTTCTCCACAATCTGTGTTTTCAAATATATCTGGTGCAAGTTTCATGGAGTTGTGGAATGTTATATAATCATATACATTTCAAAAAATGCTTTGGGATAAAGAATTTTCAGATCTCTCCTATGGATGGATAAACTACCAGCAAGCAGTGAGAGCAACATATGGGATAATGTTTTTCATAGAATTGAGTAGGCTGGGGAGGTGACCACTCACATGAATGAAAGAGCCTACTTTCAGATTTACATACAGCTTTTCATGTTCATTGCATTAAATTCTTGGCCTCCAAAATGTACCAGCTCCATACTTTAGCACAGAAATGTCAGCATGCTGTCACCTGCTGAGGTCCTTTAAACTGTCATTGAAAAACCATCACTGCCTGGGTATCAAAGCATCAACTGTTATGTACTGTTATAAACTGATCTCTTCTGAGCCAAAAAGTTCAGCTTGTGACTTCAAAGCACAGGCTGCAGATGTAGAGCACTTCTCAGAAAACATAGAAATGCAAAACTGAGACTGGCACAGATTTCTGTTCAACTGCTTCAAGCCCTCAGTCAAAGCAGAGCCAGCTAAAGTTACATAAGACCAGTAAGTACCAGCAAATTTTAATAACCTGGCTTCCAAAGACAGGGGTTCCCCTGAATTTCTGGGAAACTGATCCCATGTTTAACCAGCCTCTCAAGTCCCAGTTATCCAAGATGATTGTTCTCATGCTACAGAACTTCTGATTAATCAACAACTTTCAAAGACAACACCTACACACAAGATTTCTTTTTCTACCTACTTTTTGTGAATAGTTTTTTACTGTCAGAGTATACGATTAGTTTTACGTTGTATTTTCACAAATAACATTCGAATTATAATAGAATACTTTGAACCTATCAAATTGGAGGAATAAAATAACTGATACCAGGGAAGAGCTGACATTAACAGTAAAGTTCTCTGAACATGATACACATGAAATGTAAAACAGAGGCAATTTGATCAGACAGAAGAAGCAGCAGGTTAAGTCAGAACACTGTATTTCCCACAGAGACAAATCAACCATAACATATTCTGACCTAGTTGAGCCCCAAAAAGACACACCAAAAAATCAAATTGATTGTGTTTACCCGTTTTCTCAACAAAGAGCAAAAGAAATAGGAAAAGGCAAAAAAATAGCAATATTTCCTTTACTTACTCACTGCCAGGATCTGAAAGTCACAAACAGTCAGATATGAGCTGTGCAGCCATGCACAAATTATCCCACTGGAGACTAGGCTAGCTCAATGCAGGCACACTGGTGTTGTGCCAGGTGTGGGGAACTGCCCCAGAGCGGGATTTTCTGGAGGCAGAACCTTTGAGCCGATTGCTCCAAAGTGTGCTCGGCAACTGGGGTCAGGTAAAGGAGGTGAGGGAGGCTCTCAGCATCTGAGGTTCCAACAGGTTCCAAAAACATCCTGATTTATAATGCTCTTCACTGTACTGTAGACTTTAGAGCAATTCCTGGCTATTTTAACAATACATAAACCATCCTACAAGTCTGTAGGGTACATCCTACCTTCTCATCATCTTCCCCATCAACTTCAGCATCACTTACTGCCTTGCTGGAAACACTAGGAAAAGAACAACCACTTGAAGTAACAACAGTCTGCAAGACGTCTTCTAAAAACTCTAATGACTTCTCCCCAATTAACCATTATAAGGACCCAGATTTTCACCCAGCTTTGCAGATTGAATAGCCATTTACACCTTTGTAAACTATTACCAGTTGATGAGGTAGGACTTTGCAGCCACTTCACACTCTGAGCAAGTGTAAACGACCATGCAAGGTAAAAGACTTCGGAAGAGGAGGAGGCAACTCAGGTGTTTCAAAAACTTAATTACTACACAACTAAAAGTCAAGTTCCTCCTAAAGGATCTCATTAGCTGAAAGTTTTGATATTTAAACCCAGAACTGAAATGTTTTCAACACAGAAGATGCTGAAGTAAAACATCAGAGAAATACTGATTTAAAAGTATATTAAGACTTATTAAAAATTTTACTTGTGTTAGTACATTCCTTAGGAACCCTAAGGACTGCATATTCATTCAGCCCTCTGAGAAAGGTCACAAAATATTAAATTAGCAGAGCACAAGCCAAGAAAAAAAACCCAACCAAGCAAACCCAAGCAAAATAAAATTAAAAACTAGTACCCCCCCCAAAAAACCCCCAAAAAAACAAAACAAAAAAAAAAAAGAGAGAAAACCAAAAACCCAAACCCGCTCCCACAAAATCCTATTCTTCTGTGTTAGCAAACTGAAACAGCTCATTAACGGATCAGAGAAAAATCAGGTGAAGCTAAGGGGACCCAAGACTGAATATTAGGCTAAAGAGTGGCCAAAAGGGTAAACAACAGCAGTGAGTCACCAGAGCTACTCTCCCATCAGAGCACCCTGAAGTACAGTGGAAGGTTTATGGAGCTACCAAAACAGGCAATTCTCTTGCTACAAGACAGGCATTCCCCCAGTTTCCAACCTGTTTTCCTCTTCACTTATTTATTCGTAACCCAGTGCAGAGGCACAGGTCTTTCAGTGCCAGAGTGCATTGTCATTTCTGTGCATTTAAATATCTGAGATATTTATATGCACAGAAAAACAATAGACTGGGGGGTCTGAAGGTCTCAAGTGGCCATGAATTGAACTCTATACACTTTTGCTATCCAACATGTGGGGATCTTATTTAATATAAAATATAAACAATAGGGATTTTTTTTTAATACAAAGGCATAAGAAATGTGCTAACTGTGCATAGTTTAAATTGCGATTTAAGATTTTAATTTGTCCCAGTTGCACTTCTGTGTTCAAGCAGTGGTATGGCAGTTTTACCCTCTAAAGCTGGTGTTTCACTACAGTTAGTTTAGAGCAGCTCTTCAGCTGAGAGGTGACCAGGGTGTCCCTGCCCCTGGATCCTTAGCCCCACCACTGTGTCTTTACTGTAAACTTTGTGGCAGATGACAAGGTGCCACCTTTGAAAGCCATGCTACCTCATCCCCACTTAAATAAGTGTATCTGAAGCCACTCCTTAAATCTCATGGAGCAGTAATCCTCCAGAGATATTCTTAGCCTAGCCTAGGAGCCAGGTTAGCCATTGCTTTTGAACCTGGGGAGTCTTGGATGAAATACAAGGTTAAACAAATACAGTGGTGACACTTGCTTATACTCAGCTAGCACATGTGCAAATACCAGCACTAGAAATAAGATAATGGTCAAGGCAATTCACTGAATTTAATATAATTTTTCTTTTAATTTTTACATGCTACAGCTGGCAAACCTTCTCTAAGCAATGTCTCTGTTTTCTTATGAAGAGAGCAGGATCAGCACTGCATCTGTTCAGGACCATTACAGAGGATATGGTAAAGGGAGAGGAGGTTTTCTGCAGGGAAGTGTAAAAATCATCCATGGCAACGGTACCAAACAGAAAGCCCATGGAGCTTCTTGACCAACAGTTGCACAGCTGAACCTCCTTTGTCTGGAGATATTTACCTTGAACTATTATTTCTGTTGTTTTACCACTTGTCAAAAAAATTTCACTTAGCTTGAAACCTGGCACTCTAAGACACTATATATGAGTGTGAAGAGTTCTGTTAAAAACCTTTAAAAGAAAAATAAGGAAGGAAAAAAAAAAGATAAGCATATTGCATTTAAGTTTGACTTACACAAACAAACAGGCTTCCCAGTTTGAACTGCTTTCCCTCTCTTGTGCTTGTGCAACTTAAACTTAAAGCTTTAATTTAAAACATATTTTTCAGACCCTTAAGACTTTTGCTTGAAGTAGGCATTTCTGGAATTTCTGCTTTAAAATTGAAATGACTGATTATCAAATACAGCAGTATAAGAACAGAAGCACTGTGCCTTTCATTTATGGCATGTTTTATTACGTGTATCAATATTGAATTGTCTCAATAAAGTTTTACTTAGGATTGAAATAATACTACAGGTAAGATTATCTCCCCGCGAACTTCAGTTGGTTTTGGGTTATGGCAAGCAATGGCAGAACACAAGAGCATTGCTCCAATTTATCATTAAACAGCCAGCATTTCCTTGGGCTACAAGTCATGATGTATATAACTTCAGTCATGTGCCTAATGAACTTGATTTCACACACTTCGTGTTAGCTATGTGCTCAAATAGTCTTCTGGGCTTGAACTGAGCTCAACTTTATGCAGAACTCCTTCTTTAATTGACTACCACATCCACCACAAAGGGGGAGGACTGGGCATACTGGGAAATACCCAAGGCATGAACAGATCTTATTAAAAATAATAGAGAAAAGAGAAAATTAATGCTAACAGGTTGCCCCTTCAGGTGAAAAAAAAAATCTATCTAACCATGATCATATTCATTAAAATATCTTGGATTAATGTAAAAATGCATTTGCTGGATTAGGTGGGAATGCAAGACCAATCTAGCTTCACTTAAACACAGAATCAATTTTTTTCCCCTCTTAATTCATTTAACATGTATTCCCTTTAGTTTCATAACAGAGCAAATCTTGAACGAGTATAAATCCTGGGAGTTTTACTGCCTAATTAAAAACATGTTCCTGTTGCACACATTGATGGGAAACTCATGTCTCAAATGGTTAATTAACAGTCTTTACACATTCTGTATTTAGCTCAGGGTACAAAGCCAAAAACATAAATAATGTCTTAGACAGAAACAGGAGGTGCAGATGGTTTTAAAAATTGGTTCTTAGTGCATTTTACACTAGCCAGAAATATGTACTGCATAAAACTGAAACAATGACTCAGTAACCATACTTAATGCATGGTTATATTTAAAATGTTCTTCCCCTTTTGCAACTTCTAAACCAACAACTACAAGCTTGCTGCAGTCAGAGGTCTGTAGAAGAAGCCTTGAGACAGGAGTGCAGCAAGGGTCTTGTAACTGAGAGAGTCAAATGACAAGTATGAAACTACAGTGTTGTGTACATAACAGATAATCATCTGACAAAAACAAAATTAAACACTGGATTGACAACAGAAATTAGCACACTGATTTACCAGCTCTCTGTTTACAAAGCAAACACCCTATAAAATAGCACTAATTTGGCATTAACTTTAAACGAAGCAGAATTATTAACTGAGACTACCAACTTAAAAGAAAAGAAAGAGAAGACCTGTCTGAGAAGAAAATGCTTTAAAAATTCCATTACAAAGGCACATGAAACCTGCTCAGCCCACACAAGTCCTGCCAGTCCCCCACCACCGGCTCTCACTTACATAAATATTCTATTGAATCCAAATGGGAAAGGGACCTGGTAAAAACCAGCGTTAATTGAGACAGCTGAATGAGGCCATTGACTGAGAGGCTGCTAATTACGTAGAAGTGTTTGCAGATTTGAACTCATGTACAATTGCTATGGGACAGTGGCAGAGAAGGGAGCCTGAGAAGAATACAGAAGACAACCAGACCATCTCATTCCCTGTTGTTACTTGCTATTCTGTTTCAACAATTAAGTGACCTTGGACATTTTTGTCCCACTCTAATGTTTCTTAATGGGATTTTAACTAACCTCTAAAGGTGCCATAAAGGTGAGTTAATTTTAAACAGGTATTTTGTAAGACACCCGTCTAGAGTAAGTTTACTGATTTGTGAAATGCCAATGACACATATTTTTCAAGAAAAAAATTTGCAATTTAGTACTGCAGTTGTCTTGGACGTAAAATACAAGTAGTCCTACAAAACACCTACAGCTAAATTAATATTCCACTCCAGAGGTCCAGCTCCAACCAAATTGCTTATCTTCCCAGGTCAAAGCATCTGTCTCAAAACTGGGGGTCCAGTCTGTGGTTTCAGAGCAGAACATAAACAATTCTCTATATACCTGGCTTAAAACGGAACAGCTCACTATTTTTTATGAGCTATTGGACACTGTGGTCCTATTAAGGGTTCCTTGCTCATTATGCTGATACTTTTGGAAGAACAAAGTCTAATCTATCTTTGGAAGAATTAAGTCTAATCTATCTTCACCTTTAAGTACTGTAGGAAAGAAGCAACCTTGCTATCTTGTTGTCAAGAATCTGAAAACCAGGCTGTCTAGCCCATGAACTCTTTTCAGGAGAATGTTTTTGTGTCTAGAAGAAATCTGTTTCTAAAGCATCATGTAGACATCATCAAATGTTTTGTCTAGCTAGAAAACAAGGCTAGTGAGCTGGAATCTGACACTTAGGAGAAGGAGATTATATGGATAATATCTCAAATGAGAATGGGGAATGCAATAGTCATGTTTTCATGCATTTTCAATTTTGTGCCAAGTACTTTGTGTTCCAGCATTAGACACATCTGTCAGCGAGAAGCATGCTTCTCCCTTTATGCAGAATAGTAGTTTCTCCTTTCTGCTTTATCCAGAAAAGCATAAAAGTGTGGCAGCATGCCCTAGATGGAGTTTATAGTATTCATTGAGAGTTCATTTTTCTACTTCCAAGGGCAGGAAAGCACAGAGTGGGTAACATCAGAGTCTTGGATGTCATGGTTTAGGTCCAGCCTGCAGTTTCTCTATAAAAGGTGAAGCTGGTGGTTCAACAAATATTATTTTCAGCCCCCATGTCTACAATGTGGAGACTCACACTGTCTCTGCCTTGTGTGCGTACTAGAGGACTGTCTTCTCTTGTCCTCCTTTTTCTTCTGTCCCTGGGGAAGCTGAACTCCCAGTCACCCCTAAGATAGCAGAGTTGCCCCACTTGCAGAAAATAACCCTGAGCTGCTGTAGCAACAACACAGGAAGTCATGAAAGAACTTGTAGGAGAAGGGAATTTTAAACCAAAGCTGATTGCAGACACACTCATACTCCCACCCCCACTCATGGATGCCAAAGCTTGCTGCAGGAGTGGTCTGCCCAACATACATGCATCCATCCAGGTGCTCATATCCTGGTCTCCTCTCCTGGCTTCTCCGCAGTGACACACAGATGACCTGTCAGATACCAACTGCTCCTCATGTCTTCTCTCCTTCCTCAGCTGGCAGCTGGTGCTGGTTTTAGATGTACCTCTTTGTAGGCTTCAGGGGATGACAGTGATTAATGTCTCCATCCTGTTTCACCTCTCTGAGTCATCAGGATTTACTCACTCTACTTTGTCTCCCACTTTGGGTGACTTGAAAAGCTACACACATGTGTGATAGGATTGTGATGACCTGCTAATCCAGCTGTCATTTTTGCCACCCTTCCCCAGCTGTCTACCCAGTCTGGTATCTTTACAACCAGATTTACCCATTTACTCTCCTAAGATGACCATTTTAACATTTCTAGCACAATCTCCACGTTTTCCACCAGCTTTGGTGGGTCATTTCTAATAGCATATGGAAATTTTTCTGTTGCAGTCTCTGTGCAACCAAGTTCATTTGTTCAGCAGGATTCAGTCTTTTTGCTTATGGAGAAGGCAACAGAGCCCTGCCTTGTATTGTGGAAAATGAAGTACACCTGCAAAGGATACAGCCCTAGTAAATTCTATCAGCTGGTGATGTTGAACATGTGGGAAATAAGAAGTAAATTTAATTCACCAGGGTAGAACAGCACTCCATAGCCAGAACAAGGAAATACATCAGAGGTATATTTCAGAGATCAGAGGTAATGAGTATGGGAAGGAAAATAGCTAGAACGGTACAGAGCAGGGGTTCTTTCTATTTCAGATTAGCCCCTAAAAATGATGAAAGAAAGAAGTAAAGTAATACCAGGTGAAGAACAAAGTGTGGGTGAAGGGAAGTTCCTTTCAAGCAGGAATATCCCATTGGAGGGAAGCTGAATTTCTCACTAAAAAAAATGCAAGCTTAAACTAGAAAATGATTAGGAAACAATGATTGTGGCAAACTGAATTACAAATGACTGCATATCTTGCATATGACATTATCTCATACAACTGTTCTTCATCAGAATACCACAATAATACAGAAAAAAAACACCAGTCCAATGTTCAACACAATAGTGTTTCCAGAATAAGGACTGCTGGAGGCATGTATGTAGGCACTTACTATTCCACCTCTAGTAACAAACCTCTTATTTACATCCTTGTCTGCCAGTAAATACCATGGGGCTCTGTGTGGGACCTAAGCGCACATGTGAAATTTAAAACAAGTGCTTCTTTGAACAGCTGTGGCCTTCAGCCCAAGTCAAAGTCCTCTGCTGTAATATATAGAGCAATGTCTAGGCTTTGTCTGGGTCTAAGGGCTGCTGAAAGATATACAGAAACAGGATGCTTAGAGCAGGTCAAGTGTGATTGATGAAGAAAGATAAAAAAGACAAAAAGGAGGAAAAAAAGGAAAAAAGGGAAAGAGTGAAAAAAGGAAAAGTGAAGTATGTCAAGAAAATAAGAATGCAGAAGAAAGGTAATAAACAGAATATAAAGAGAGAGCATGTAACCAATTCTGTCTCTTAACCCTCTGATATTAAGTCTGTATCCCACATCTATTACTGTATCTCTCAAGTGTCTTGCTTGGTTTACCCCTTATTGCTCTCCCCACTCCCCAGCCACCACTTGAGGAAAATAATTGCCTTCCGTTCCCCTCACTTAGTTAGTTTTAGTTGATGTCAGGTTTTCCCAGCCTCTTTAGCTCTTGAACCCATCCAACAAAAATAGAGGCATATTTATCCAGGGAAATATAGACATTTCAGTACTAAATGCTTAATTTTAGGGTTCACTGTTGCTACCCACCAAACCTTATGCATTTCATACCCTAATAACTGAACCATGAAAATTACAGCTAATTTTGAAGTGCTGCTGGGGATGGATAGGAAAGAGAAGGAAAAGAACCCTGGAATTACAAAATTACTGGCACAGTCTGGTTAGAAAACTTATGTTTTTCCACATCTTGCTTTGAAGAAAGAATACATGTGAATGCAATGACTTTTCTTCTTTAGGATTGCTGAGTTTGTTCAACTTGCTGCTTCTTTTCTTTGAATCCCCTTCTTTATCAGTTTGCCTAACTGCTGTTTCTTGGAACGACTGTCAGTCTGGGCAACACAGACAGACATCTTTGTTGCATCAAAAGGGGGAAACCAATCTGTTTTCTGCAACTCATTACCCATTTATTTTCCATGGGCATGAATTCAAAAGATACCATTCTGACCCTAGTCTGACTCCATCCCCATGTGCACCAAAGACACTGAGTGTCTTTTCTGAAGGCAGTTAGGCAAATTGAATTAAAAAAAAAAAAAACTAGATTGAAGGAAAAAGAGGCTATCCATTTTGTTATGTATGGAAGCGAGGATAAAACACAAAGAAAATATATGGCATTAAATATGCAAATTGCTTGTCACTTGAATACTTTAACTGTGCCAGGTTTTGCTGAAAAGTATTCAGCTCTTCCAAGAAGTGAGTTTTTTTACCTTGAAATCCTAGACTACATCCTATTTTAATCAATTTCTCAGCATTTCCACTTCAAGGCATAATAATAAGAGAATATATTCCTAGAACAATGGGAAATGATCTCACAGTACAAGATGCTGTGCCACAACTTCTCTTTAGCTCAAGAATGTTTATCAAGCCCTTCAAATTAGGTTTTGTTGTACCAGGAATGCTTCAATTTTCTTTTATTTGTTGTGAATGAAATTGCTGTCACCCTCTAAAAGAACAAATAATCTGATTGCTTGAGATAAAACAACCTGGGAGTTAAGTTATAGCTCTTCTGATTCAGAAGCGTCAGTCCGTGTATTGGAACAACATCCACAGTCTCTGTCTCTCTTGAGCAAATGAGGTAGGGCCAGATAATCTCAGGCTGGTCCAAAGACCAATGAAATAAAAGGAAATAAAAGTCCTTTCTCTTTCTATTAGCCTCGAATCCAGCTCTCAGGCTTTGAGTCCAACCCAAATCCAAGCCCAGTTTATGCTCTCTGCTCTAACCACGGCGTTTCAGCTCCAGGTACAGCAAATCTGAGGCAATGAAGACAATGCTGAGCTATTCCCCCATGCAAACATTGCAAAATAGTGCTTGTGCCCATCTTCCTGCTGGCCTCTGTCCCCTGCTGAAAATTTCAGCTCTAAATTTACATCAGGGTCAAAAGCTGAACTCAATACTCAATATGGAAATACGTTTCTTATTTCCTCAAGTATCTGAATCTCAAGATTTTTGAACTGGGTTGAAAAGTGAATAAGTAAGGTCAGTGAAATGATGTAAATATCACTTAAGTTTCTGGTCCAGGATCTTGGAACTGGGTGCAAAGGAAAATATGACTTTATATCTTAAAATAAACTGAAACAACAAATGCAAACAAAAAACCAAAACAAAGAAAAAAAGGAAAAATTAAGTTCAAAATGGATTGCGCTTTATTTCTTGGTTTGCCAGTGGAAAAACAAATAAAAAACAGCTCGTCCATTCAAGTGCACGTTATGTACTCATTCTGAGTAGTATGTGCATGCCAAGAACATTTTCTACTATACAATTCTCTTACTATGTATAACTGTATATTTCATTTTGCCTAGAAATAACCTCACAGCATCACACAGTAGAAAAACAATGGCCAAGAAAATTAACTACCCACAAATCAACATTGCTACATGGGTTTGCAAGCCAGCATTTCAGATGATTGGGAAATCCAAGTCTATTTTTAATGTCATATTTGTTCCCTGACCATTGCTTCATCAGCATGATAAACATTATAATTTGTGGCTCAAAAAAAACCCACCAAATACCCCCAAAAAACCAAAACAACCTACCTGGGAAAAACCATGTTTATGTAACTCTATAAGCACCCAGAGCAGACCATGTGTATCAATAAATTCAAATAAGCAGTAATAAATAAACAAATGGGTTGCCTTCAGTGTTTTCACTTATGCTATGCTGTGATACTATCCTCTGGTATTTAGTGCAACTACAGGACACAGGAATCAAAGCCCTTTAGTTAATTTGTAAACTCCCACTCATTGCTGCAAGCAATTTTCTTGTCTGCCCAATGTACTTATTATTTTTAAATAACAAAACACATTCTGCTAGTTGTTGAGGAGGCAATCTGTACTGCATCTCACTACTAGTGTGTGCAGTGTTTACCCCAGGTTTTCCTGGGCAAGGAAAACAGGCAATACTGAGTGAGAAACCTGAAACGTAGTGTTGATCCAAGGTTATATGCTTCATCAGCTTAAACAGCCACCAAAAATAAACCTGGTACTCGAAGCAGCCAGAGTGAGGAAACAGAGCTGGTGAACGGATGCAGCACGTAATAGAAATGGCTGCACAGAAACACTGAGTGTTACCAGGGTGATGAAATCACAGCCAATAAGCACAGACTCTGAAGCATTTACCTGCTTGCTGTCACCACCATCAGCCTGTTGCCAACTATAATCTGGTTTTGTACAATATTTTGGCTTTTCACACAGACGTTGGCATCCATTATCTAAGAGACTTAGTTTCTTATTGGATCAAGCTTATGCTGACCATGAGCATGTTTTATTTATTTTCCTAATTTAGCTTTCTAGTAGAGAAGAATTTGGCACCAGTAAGCTTTGATATTTTCTTACTTTGAAAAGTGAAACAACCTCTACAGAACCCTCTTCACCAGAGTTCATCAAGGCCACCAACTCTGCACCCCTGCCACTTCATTTCTTCTACTTTGTGAACACAGAGAAGAGTGAACTAAATTAATATTCCTCTTCCTTGCTTCAACTCTCCTAGAAGAAACTGTACCATCCTAAAATCACAACAGAGGAGCATTTCTTTGAAGTCTGACTGGATATTTTTTAGTCTAAAAAAATGTTTATGAACCAGTGCCACTCCTAATACAACATAATAACACGTATTTGTCACTTGCACAAAAGTATACTCAGAGATGAAACTTCTGGATAGAGAAACATCTTTCTTCACCTTTCTGATACACTCCTGTAAATGTCTTCCTTAAAGCACTGGAAAACACTCTAGGTGCTATTATTCCTCATTCCCAAACTAGGGTGCTAAAAATATGAACAGGGAAAGGAACAGAGGAAGTCACAGGAAATCAACAAAGCTCATCAAATATCAATTGGACAATAAAGAAAATTATTTTCTAATGTCTCTCACCCTCTTCTTCACCCAGAATCTGATATCTCCTGTTCTTGTGCCTGAAGTAAACAAGGCTCTGGAGTTTTGATTTTCCTTTGGGAAAGCTGGAAACCCACTGCTCACCTAGTGTTCTGAATATCTGAAACAGTACCACACCTCCCCTTGGGTAGGGAAAACCATGCCAAGGCAACTGCTCGCTGTCACCACTTCTCACCAAACAGATGAGCATCTGTGCAAAAGGCTGCAGGGCTGCCTGATGCTGCCTTTTTATTTTTGTGTGGAAACCACTTCTGATGGGAAAAAAAATTTGCAAGGTGATCATTAAAATGCAGAGTCTTTGCATAGTCAGCATTTTGAGTAGATCCTAAATACTTATGTAAGAATATTTGCTTTTTTTTAACCTCAACGTTTAAAATTATTAAAAGTTGTTATCATCTTCCTCTTAACAGAGCTCTTTTTTCTTCTTTGCCTTATTTTGTCCTTGCTTCCTTGACAGCAGGCCATGACAATGGTCAAGAACAAAGAAAGAAACATTGTCTTTTAACACAGAGCAAGAAACATGGGTAGTATGAGGAAAACAGCACTTCCCATAGAGGTGGTCTTGTTTTTGCCCATCTTCTAAGTGAAGTCTTTTCCTTGCTCTCTTCTGCTCCCATTCATGACTAGCCAATATTGTTTTAAAAGTTGAAGAAACAGTGCTGGTATCTTCACAGAAGGTCAGTGGTATTTACAAATGTATCTCGTTTTTTACTCAGCTTCTGATGAGAAAACCCAGTTATTTCTGAAAGCTGCTAGCAGGAAACTTTCCTGAAAAGAACTAATGTTCTTCTATGTAAAATTTAAATTATTCACTAAGTACAAAACCACATCTAAAATACTGCATTTCTTTTAAATGGAAGGTGAAACTGAGCTGCACTAAGTTATTTTTTGACATTGAGAAGTAAGAATAATATATAAAAAAAGATCTGACCACGAATTTATAGCACTTTTCTCCTAGCACATATGTGACTCATAAAGAGCTGAAGTTGCCAAGTCAAGCACTCACAAAGTCAGAAATTACAATATACCTGACCTTTCTTTGGTCTCCCTGTGAATATATAATACAATGATTATACAGTCAGGCTTAGGGCTTTTTTTTTTTTAGTGGGTCTTTGTCTCATTTTGTGAATTGAAATGAAAAGTGCTCACAAAAAATAGAGTGTTCAGTTGGCTGTTCTAACTTATTTTCAATGTGTAATCATAGCTCTTATTTTCTTAATTTTATTCAAAAGTTATTCTCAGGATAGCTCTTTTAATATCCTCAAGATTTTTTTGTGTCATATGTAATACAGTAATACCTTAGTGTTTTGGATACATTTATTATCTTCACAATATAGTTTCCATTTTGCAGCAGAAATATTGGTAGCAATTTTATTTTTTTAGTTGTGACCCCTCGGAACGAAATTTTCACAGTACTTATGTTCCCACAGTACAGGTCCTACAGCCTTCTCCTGTACCTCTAAACACCAGAAATAAGCAACAAAACATTCTCAATCAGCTTGGACAAGGACTAGTTTTAGTGCCTTGCTTAGGGTCATCTCACAGGAATTCTGGAAGAGATGGGCAGAGACCATCCTTTTTTTTTTTCCAGCAGTCCTCTGCCTCACTTAATGCATATGATGATGACACAGATGTTGAATCTGCATCCAAAGGCACCAGGCCTGCCTGACTTCACAGCTCTGGTGCATCTGAAGAACAGACAGACAGACAGACACACGTATCCTGAGTGCTGAAAGTGCAAGGGACAAGTGACTTAAAAAAACAAACTACACAATCAAAATGCAAATGTGTGACCTGAACTGAAAGTGTGCATGCAGTCTCAAGCTGCTATTTCATAATTACTTGCCTCAAAAATCTTAATAATGTTCTTTTAATGTGCAATTTCACATGTTGTGCATATGGATAATATGTTTAGTGAGAAGTCTTACTGAATCTTGCAGCCTGACTATTGCACGTTTTTAACCAAGCATGAGAACCTCAAAACTGGAGTAAAATGTAATATGTAACAAAAGTGAGAGGGGTAAAATTATATCCACTGAGCATCAAATTAATCTCTATAAGGCCATGATATGTCACAGTGCTAATTCCAATGTTTTCTATTTCCCCAATTTAATTGCTAAAAGTATTTTCTGATAGGATATAAAATTGTACATTTTTTATTGACTAGCTGTTATTTTAAACCTTCTCTATTAGTACAAAAAAAGCATATAATATAATACTTATTTAACACAATGTGAAATCTAGTTTTACTCCAGAAATGCACCAAATTAAATGAGCACTGCATTTTTACACTCCCTTAAGCTTAAAGAGTTCTAAGTACTACACAAATATGAATTTGCTTGACCTTCTTGTGAGGTACCATGATTCTTATTTAAAAATGGAGAAAAGTAGAGTCTTCAGAGGCACCATTATAGTGGTATAAACCTGATTATCTTGGACTCCAGATACAGCAAAGAAAACTAAAAATAAAATCCTGCCTGTGATGAAAACAAAGGTGCCAAGTGGTTCAAGTTTGCAGATAGGGTTCAAAGAGAGTTTTCCAATGTCTGTAATATTTAGGCAGCTCTCAATCCCTTGGGAAAGTACAAGAAGATTTCTGTGTTGATGAGAATAAACATCTCTCAGAACTCCTTCATAGGGAACCTACAACCTACAACACAGCTGCAGTCTGCTTCCACAGAAGCATCGCATCCAGGGAGCCCCATATAATATCTGTTCTCCACTGGCACCACAAGCACAGTTGCTGGAAGTTTCTTACTATACACAGTAACGTGAGTGAACTCATACCAAAGTCACAGACCCCAAATCTCTATTGCTTAATGTGTGAGCCTAGATCCATTCTGAGTGTTAAAACTTCTCTCTTTTTAATTGGTTTAGCAATTCCTTCCCTCTTACTGCAAATACCCCTGTAATTCACATGGTTTTAATTTTAAAGGGAAGAACTTGAATCTGTGTCTTTGGGAGTCTCTGAAAAAGTCTGCTACCTCTGCATATGTGAAATTTCTTAGGAGGATAAGTTAGCTAGTTTTCTTTTACTGACAGCAGAAACTAGTAGTATGCGAATACTAACCCTCACTTCCCAGGACTGCAAGAAAAGTCTAGTTTTCCCAGTGAAATAAAAAAAAAAGAAATTTAAAAGGCCATAGATTTGGGTAAGAATAGCTTAAGATGTATTTATTTAGCCTGGCCAAATGGAAATAACATGTCCAAACCTGACAAATTCTCTTCCAGTTGCAGCAATAGGGTTTAGGCTGCTGCCCCTACAGTGGTCATTGCTGGCACACATGAAACATGTTGATACTGACTCACTTGTTGCAGTAGTCCAGAACTTTTGTAAATACATTCTGGTAAAATACCCCAAGCATTTTTCAAGCAAGAGGAAAAAGGATGGATATCTAGTTCTTACATCATAATCCCAAAGTAGTGATGTAAAAGAGTTAACAGCAAGACCTGAAATTGATTTCCTTCCCATGACTTGACTAGGCCATGCCTTGGCCATGTGACATTATAAACAGCCTTTTTGTATCTGAAACCCCAAAGCATCAGGAGCATGTTTTCTGCTATTCTGAAATATAAGACTCCCTGTTGACGTTGCAATATTGGAGCCGTCGAACCACTGGGCTCTTTCTTCACCAGATTACAGTGCTAACTATGAAAGATTAAACAGTATCTGCTTTAATATCCATAAGAACCTGTAAGAAGCTATGGAAAGATGACAAGCTAGTTTGTTAGGGAGCATGCTGTGTCGCACCAAACTCTAGCTACAAAAATACCGCCCAGTCCGAAGGGAGCTGCAGGCGCAACGGGACTGACTAGGTAGGTTAGATATTAGCCCACCAGACAGCTTCCCAGATCCTTACTCATTTTTAGAACCAGACTGGGCCCAAATGTTCTTAAGCTCTTGGAATTTCTGAAGAAGTGTTTTTTCGATTCCACTGTCCAGCTAGAATGGGAAACAGAAGTGCTGAAAGCTACAGGAAAAATGCTGCTCCAGCCCAGTTTTACAGTCTCAGAAAATCTGGACAGCTTTTATAAACTTTGAATCAGTGACTGCAGCTCTTTCTGAACCAAACCTCTGAACTTTTGAAGTCTGGCCAGAGTTCAGACAATTTGTTAACCTTCTCTGCGAGACAACTCAAACGAGGAACGTACATGTGTGCACAGCTACGATCTGACACAACATAAACACACAAAGACCACTCCCTCCTCACCTGGAGAAGACAGTGATAATGTCATTGTGGTCATTCCCTGTTCCCAGCCAGCATCACATTACATTTGAGCTCAGCAGTTATGGCCACATGTATCCTCCTACCCTGTCATTCTCTGCCAATTAGGAGTGAGCACAATCCACCGTATGGGGCCTTTGAGTCACAGTCCTGCGATATCTACTGAAATAGAAAGGGTTGGTAAAGGCTTTCCTGCCAGTTTGCTTGCATCAACAGGTCCTGCAAGCCTGGAACAGTTCGTCCTGGACACCCTTTGTCCTGTCCCTCCAAACACAGGGACAAGAACATTTGAGTTAGGCCAGGCTCAGGGCCGTCCTGCCAGGGAAGCATGACCAACAACATACCATCATTGGATCATCACCACATGATCCCTGACTTCAGACCTGAGAAACACTGTGACTTTGAAAACTGAAACAAACCAGCAGCCTAAAACTAAGAATCAAACTTGTACCAAATATTTGCACATCAATGTTTATAAAATGCTCTACCAAGAGCTTGATTTTCTATTTACACATGAATGGATTGATGAAACAGAAATAGTTATTTTCCAAAGTTATTTTCCAAAGTGACCAAAACAGGTAAAAGTCAGGGCTTATGGGCTTTTCATTCTTTCTTTTTTTTTTTTTTTTTGTTTTATTCTATTAAACCATGAAGAAATAGTTTGAATAACACTCAAACTGTTATTCACTTTTATTTCTACAATATTCCATTATTTTAATAAAGAGGTCATTGTGCATAGAGTGTAATTACTAGCTCAGGAGAAAATTAGCTACGTTGACTTAATTGATGTTATTTACTTTTGCAGCCTGTTGGCAGACAGCCATTTTCTGTGAATACCAGTTCTCCAATTAATCATGATTTTCCTTCAGCCTGCCAGAATTTTTTCCAATGACAGCTGTTATCTGAGAACAGCTATCATCCATATAAGAGAAAAAGCAACCTTTAAATTTAAGAATTTACTGTTTTATGACTCAAAGCAATGTCCTGAAGCATGGTCTTCTAAAGCCTCTTTTGCTCTCATTGAGTTGATAAGATTTTAGTGAAAGTCAGCAGTACATCATACAAGAACTATTAAATAAACCCTGCCAACCCTTGATAATGACTTGGGTAGTATCTATTAAAAAATGGCATGCATTACTAATCTATCCATTTTGCAATTGTTCAGCAGTGTCCTGGGAAAAGATTAGCAGATCAAGGTGTAGGAGGTGATTGAGAAGTGGTGCAAGAAAATGCTGCTTTTCTAAATCCAAGAATTTCTGAGGCCCATGCTTGTTCCTCTCAGACTCTGCTGCAGGAATGAATGCTGCTATAGTTTTCTGCAGGAAATCCTCAAACCCTCTCATTCTGATGGCATGTTATAATGATCCAAGAAGGTGGTTTTTGCAGAACAGAAAACTAGGAAAAAGTACATAGCATTTTGCCTTTGAAGAAATCAGCTGGATGTGGGCTGTCTTTTGACTCACCTTCAGCTTTCTATGTCTGATTTTTGTTCTTGCCAGCCTGGCTGAAATCATATTTTAGTACTGTTGTTGTTATTTCTCTGTTTAATGGCTAACAGATGTGAATTGGTTCATCCCACTTCCTGTCACTGCATATACAAAAGTAAATGTCTCTCTTTAGCCCACATACACAGAGCTGGAAGCACCACCTTCTGGAGAGCTGGTAAGGTAGAAAAAATGGGTTTACTAATATAAAAACATGCATACATTTACATGTATATACATGCAAACATATACATATTTGTTTATTCATGAAGAAATATAAGCTGAGTGGTGAACTGATCTCCCAAAGAAATTAAAGAGCAAAAATGTATTTTGCAAATGCATGTACTGATTCAGAAGCGTTACTTAAGAGACCGTATGTGTCCTGATCCTATTGGGAATTATCCAACTCAGAGTTTGGGCCTGATGGAATGAGGGTGGAATAAAGATGAAGCCAAGACATTCTCTTTCCATTAGCTGGAAAAACTGACTAAGAGAGGAAAAAAGGACGATGCAAACTGCATAACCTCTGTTAAATTTGCTGCACAGAAACATGTTGTGTGTCAAGCCACAGGAAAATTACTTATTATAACACTGTTAGATCTGGAATCCTCTCTGCAAAAGATGCCCAGTCTAGTCCCCTGGATTTTGCTAACCCTTGGTGCTTTAAACACACTCAATTCAATTAGTACTGGAAAAGAACTTGAAACTGGCACTCGAACCGAAAAAAAAAAACATTATGAATGAACATATCTGTGGCTCTCCACTAGCTTGTATATTCTTCTCAAACTTTTCTGCTTGAAGCACATGCATTTCTGTGTTGGCTATATGTTGGCATATATTTACTTCTCTGTAAATACATACATATTATCAGATCTATTACAATTGGCAAAAGTTCCTGATCTGTTTGAAGTTACACACAAGCTGTTTAATGCTGCCTCTAATCTAATACACCAATAAAACCAAATGAGAGAAAAACTATTAAAAAAAATCTGTTTTCTGAATATAACCAAACTGTTCCTTAGAGTGCTTACATCACCTCTCTGCTGGAAAGCCAGCTGAGATGGAAAGTATGATAAAATCTGTGCTGTGCACACTATTCCCCTGTGTAGTCTGAACTCTGAATTAAGCCTTACAACGAAAATATTGAAATACTGAGGTACAGTTTATAAGGTACCAAGTGTGGGTGCAAAGAAAGGCCCCTCTCTTTGCACCTCTCCATGTTATTAAACACCACTAGCCTTTTAGAAGTGATTTGCGAAGTCACTGAACTTTTCCTGCTTACCTGCAAATGCTCACATTAATCATAGACCTTTTCCTGTATTTGCTAAATTACAGTTCTTATTGTTTCTCCCTAGGTAATGCAAACTTACTGAGCATCTTTGGAAATGATGTGTCCCAACAAAACTGCTAGGGGTTATCCTGTTTCGCTCTCATCAGGACAAGGGTTGGCTCCAGAGAAAGTGAGTGATTAAATGAAATTACCTTGAAAATGATCACTTGTGGAACCTACTATGTTTCATTTAAAGCTGGTGAAGTGTTTGCCAAATCCAGCATATGGTCTTGGGGTCAGAAGTGGAAGAAATCGTGGAAGATATAAGGAGGAAGTGATTAGGGATAGAGAAGGAAAAACCAGGATACCTCTTGTCTCTCATGGGATCTCATGACATCTGGTCCAGGACCTCTGACTGCTGTTTTGACAGGAAGGCTGTTCTTCCTCCTGCTAGTCCTGAACACCCAGGCCAGCATTTGGGATCCATGGCTCTCAGGGCAGAGCTTCTGAGACCTCTGCAAGTGGTCTTGAAGCCTGAGAGCCTGAGCTTCAACAAAATCTCATCTCTAGTCATCGCGACTACATCTGAGGGTCTGGAAAGCTGAACTGGAGGAGAGTCAAGCCTCCAGGCAGTCAAATGTAATGATGAATGTGGCATAAAAATACGGACAGACTGAAATAAAGAGGAACTCATCTGGTCCTCTGAGAAATGGCACAATACATCTGTCTTAAACATGTTAAAATTCATTCTTGCAAAAGTTCCTTCATCACTTGAGCCTACTTATTAAGCTAAAAATACCATTGGATCTTGCCTTGCTCCAGGTACTACACAACAGATTCTGTTGCTATATATCCTGTTACAAAGTCAGTGTAAAATGCATTTATGGATGTGGTGAGACTTTTCTAGTCTTGCCAAAACATTTATATTACCAAAATGCTAACTCAGAGAAATTAAAACATTTCATCTTAGAGAAAACAGGTGTGTTGTGAAAGCCCCATAAAAGGAAGGTAGAAAGCAAAGGACATTTCATTTCTATTTTCCTATTACTAAGCCATTTTCAAATTAAGGCTGCTGATCTGTGGGCACTCTTAGTCTCCACCCAAATGATTTTCATGATCAAGATCTGCCAGTGGATAATTTAGTTGTGGATTGATTCAGATGTGATCCTTCTCTCAAAACCTAAGCAGCATTTTCATATATTCCTTGTGATACTCTCCAAAAAGGCTCCCATCAGCCTATAACATAACCCTATTTCAGCATCATTATCATGTTTTCTTCCATGACCTTGAGGTAGATAGGAATTTAGAGATCTGCCAGACATTTGGTATCTTAGCTGGAGATTCAGGGAGTTCTCCTCTCTGCTAAGGAGTGAAATAAAGAACAGTGGAATTTCAAGCATTTGGCAGTGTGGTTTTTTTTCTGTAGGACACAACACTAATTGAGATAAACAGATGCACTCCAGTAATATCTCTTGCCAGGTTAACTTTCAAAGACTAGTGAGAGAATATTCCATTCAGCAAAACTTTCCAAGCTAATGCTTACCTCTCAGCATATGTTCTGTTTGCATTCATTTCAATGAGACTAAAGAAAAGGCTTTGCTAGTTGAGGGTTGACACAGAGAAATGGTTAAGCACGTTTCTGAGACAGGACCAAAACTGAAATATGCAAATAACAATAAAAAAATACCATGTAATATGTAACACATTCCCATTTCACTCACCACTTTTTTAGACATACAGAAACATTGTCCAAATACTCATGCTCAAATACACTGGCTGCCTACTCTAACACAGGTCAAAATGTTCTGTTTAAAAAACCACAAAGTTTTTGGATACCCTTGCAAGTTTCCAAGGCTTAGGTTACTGTGGAGGAGATACAACGCATGGGAATTTTTTGTTATATTTTCTTTTAATGAGTCCTGTAAGCAATTGTTTCACAATGCAGTCTGAAAGGCTAAACAATTAAATTACTACAGATGTGTCAAATGATGCAGGAAAACCATGAGACACTTCCAAATGAGTAGGCGGAGGGTGTGAGGAGACCATATCCTGTAATATATGAATCTCAGATTCTTTGGCATGCAGCTTATTTTTATGGAAATGTCCCGGTAAGCCTGGAACAATCTAATGGTTTTCAAAGCATTTAAAACCAACAACATAAAAGTCCTTCTGAGAACAATTTTTTTTTATGCTGGGGTATTATTTGAGCTGGCTTAGGAGCAGCATAATGAAGAATACAAAAGAGGTAAAAGGACCAAATTATAATTGGATTTTTGAGCTGTAGGTGAGAACCAATTTCATAAACATAATACAGTTCATTAGTGCGAAAGGCATAGAGGAAACAGTGCTGGTTACTTTCATCTGGTTTTGCTGACTCTCAATTTGGATCTCAGCCATGGACACAGCTTGCAGTAATAAAGGGTTGCTTTAAGCTATGCCATCTTCAAATGGGCCTCCATGGAGGCTTGTCTCGCAACTCATTGCACAAGAGCCAAATTTGTCACTGTCTTCTGAGTCTCCTAGTGAGTCAAGACAACTTCCAGCTCATTTCTCTCCCATCTATACCTGAAGGAAAGCAGGTCTTGTAGCTGTGGTTGTGTGGCCCAGTAAAAATCCTAAAAAATTGTCACCCTTGATTATCAGTGGTGGGAGGAGAAAAAGCAAAACTCTCTCAGTAGTGAAAATCAGACAGGAGGCTCCTTTGCACAGTGAGGTCCCACATGAGACTGTTTCAGCATTACCTGATCACTGAGGTAAACTCTGGTGGGTGTAGCAATGACTCCACGTGGGAGCAGAAGAGGGAAATGGGCGGGCAGGCAGGGAGATGACAAAACTCTTTGCAGGAAACATCAAATTTGAAATCATGGAGCCTTTCAAGGGACACATCTCTCTGTCAGATGCCATTCTTGCAATTCTTTTACCTTGTGAATAGCAAAGATAAATCAAGGCTACAAAAATCCCAAACGTTGCCTACTCTTCTCTACAGCTATATGGATTTTTCACAAAAGAAATAATTTAATAGCCTTGATTAAAAAAAAAGAAACAAAAAAACTAATCCCCACAAACCCCAATCACAAGAGACAAACTAAGGTTAGTTTGAAAATTAGATCTTCTGTACTACTGAAGGTTCATGGAAAACTGTCAGGGAAAATCAGATGTGAAGAGCTGATCTTAGGGGAGTGTTGCCCAGCAGCCTGGAGTCAGAAGGTCCCTGGATCAATAAGGCTGAAGATTTTTATGATATACCACTGTGAAGGGAGAAGTTATGTGCTTGAGCTTCTGAGCTTTTCTGCTTTAGGACTGGTCCTGAAAAGAGGATGAATGTCTTGGCAAAGATACTTGAAGACCACTAGTGCCTGCCTCCACTTCTTCAAATATTTTCTTTTCAATACATTCTTTTCCTCACATTTTTCAAGAATGAAATTAGATATCTTAAACATTAATGATATGCTAAAAGTCTCTGTTATTCTAAAAGCCTTGATATAAAACTCACTAACAAAATAGGAATATATATATGTGAACAGAAGAAACCTGCAAGTCAAGTGTCATACAGCAAATTTGTATTAGTTTAAAGCTCTGTAAAAAATAGTCTGTTTAGAAAAGTGTTCTATAAAATTATGTTGTGCACAATTGTCAGCAGAAACAAATTACTGTAGTATATTGTGATTATATAAAGGGAAAAAGTCTTCAGGTCATGGAGGAAAACCCATTTATTTAGCTTTCTAGAAATTAAAGTTGTCATTATTCACTGAAATCAAGTAATAAGGGGAATTTCAGACACTCTTTCTTTGGGCTTGTAAAGAAGTTTCTGGAAAACTTATGCTATCCAGCTGAATTAAAATGAAGGGGTCCCTTCCCTCCCCTGTCCAGCAGCAGTGCCCTGTCGGAAAAACTGAACCTGATAAAAAAGTTGTAGCAAATTCTGTAATAATACAATGGAAAAAGTCATTCTCCTCACCAAGTAAAGTGAAAGATCCCACACAAAATGCAAGATAAAGTACAACACTACAACAGTTAGAAGAACTACATAACCAGTATCAAGAACAGCCTAGTTACCCCACGATCACTTTATACATATTTCAAACAAGTGCAGTAGAAACGAAATTGTTAAAATTTTGCACCACCATTTTCAAGACATAGACATCAGCTACTGAAAATGAGGTTCCCAGTAAAATGGCCCTTTACACAGTCCATTTTCTGACTTACAAGCTTGTGATGTAAATGAGATATAAACCCTGACTTCAGCTTTTTTTTCCACCTTTTGAGAGCAGGGTTTTATCTGAATTTATTTTCCAGTTCAGAGAAACAAATTCAGCAGACAGTCCTCAAAGAGAAATTAGGTTTTGAGTGCTTTATAATGCAATTGGAAAGAAGGTATTTGTTCTCAGTATATGATTTTTAATAATATGAAATAGTAAACTAAATCTATAATTTTTTTTTCTTATTATCAACCTATCTCTGGTGAAGCATGATGAATTAGTTCAGTGTATTTTTCTTTTATTCCTTTCTGATTTGTTCAACCATAAATGTAACCAACATATAATATAAACAAGTTTGTATTATACTAAATATCAAACATAAACACTAGCAGAACCATCTTTAGGCTTGTGATATTTTAAACAGAAATTCTTTTTCATTATTGAAAAAACACATAATTTATGTTTGTTACATTGTCATCTTAAACAAAGACATACTCCTCTTATCTAGCCTCACTCAAGTCAATGGAAATGTTTTCAGATGTGAAGAACTGGGAAAAGCTTGAGATGAGTAAAATTTGTAACAATGGTTTCCAGTTACAAGCCTCTGCTATAAGCTCCATTCTGATGACATTTCCTTGACGTGCTGGGTCACACAACAACCTACATACCACTGTTACAAGTTGTAACACATTTAATTCAAAAGAATCCAAAAGCACTTCACAGATTTAGAGGCAGTCTTGAAGTAATTTATACATATGATCACCCCATGGTCTACTCCTGTCCTCATAGGACTGAAATGAAAAATATAAAAGCTTTGTACATGTAACTGACTTAGCAGAAACCTTTTCTTCTTGGAAATAAATTAGAGGATGCAGAAACTCTGTTAGAGAAGGATCACATTTAATAATATGTATTATATATTCAATATTTCAATAGAATATATCTGATTTCTTACACATTCCCCAAGGAAAATAGACTCGGAGAAAGAAAAAAAAAAGTTCCTCAACCTCAAGATCATCAACCAGGCCAGTAAGTTGCTCAATCTGATGGGAAAAGCAAAGATGAGGTTGAAAAACAGCATCTTATTTTTGGCTGAGCCTGATCCAGCCTGTGTAGGGAGAATGCTCTCCCTACAGGAGAGGGCTCTGTGCTGCTCAAGTGACATAAGGTGTTTTCAACTCTACAGGTTAATTCAATGCAAAGATTTTGTGTGGATTTATTCCCTTTGAGTTAAAGCAAAGGCACTCAACACTTAAGTTGATACCACCAGTGGCTGCTACACTATCAGTTCCATGAGCAATAAGGCCAATTCTCAGTATCTCTGCCCTTCTGTCCATTCCCTATTGGGCTGTGGCCTCCTGTGCTACTGTCCCCCGACAGCAGCTCTGTTACAGCTAATTCCTACTGCTCACCTGAGCTAGCAGCTCAAAAGAGACTTTGCCAGCTTTCAGCTTTACTCTTCAGTGAACCCCTTAATCCACTATCAAATGGGTGTCGTATCATATGGCTGAAATAAAACCTAGAAAATAAGCACTGACTAAATAATATTTACACCTAGAAGAGACACTGTAAACATTCCATCCCTCAGAACAGCAAATTGTTATAACTTTTGCCAATGCTGAGTTATTAAAACTTACATTTTATAATGAAAAACTGGGAGGAAAATACTGAGTAAACAACAAGGAAAAATACAGTACTTTCTCCATGAGAAGAAAACCCTACAATCTCATGAATGAAAGTGAGTGATGTTCCTTGTGTTCAGTGAATCTATACATGCAATTTCTCCATTGGTTCAGAAAACAACTGGCTCTAAGCAGAATTAAACAGAAAATACCACACTGTGGCAGGTCATAAAACAGTGAACATTTTTAGTGAGAGACTTGGAAAGAAGGGTCAAACATACTTTTTAAAAAATTATCACAAAATTTCCATAGTTTTTTGAATTTTCATTGAAGTTTTCATTTCCAAAGAAATGCAGAAACTTTCTGGAGAGAAGAGCCATTATCTGGTCAAGTCACTAAAAAAGAAAAACTAAACTCCCTTTTAAAAATTTAACATTTTACTGGAACAAAAAAGTAACAAGAGCAGTCCTGTTGTTTTCTGAAAATGTATTGAAATAAAAATTGCAATCTGTTTCCCTGTGAGTTTACCGCACTTAGATTAAGTTCATATAGCAGATGTAGGATAGAAAATGTTTTTGAAAGCATAGCACAGACTAGGATAGATATTTTGAGCTGTAGGAAAAATGCCTAGACTTTATATTGGAAAACAAAATTCATTATATGTCCATGTCTTTGCCAGATCTGCTCAGTCTTGCAAGTCAGGGACAACAGTCTTATAAAACCAACTTCAGTATTGTATAATATATAAAAATATACAAATATACAACTAAATACATATGTTTGTTAATTTCCTCTCTCACTTCACTTGATCAGTCAGTCAGTTTTACTTCCGTACAAATTTTTGAATCTTTTTCCTTCTTAATCACAAGAGTTTCATGGATCTATAATTAAAAATGTGTTTTCCTGGATATGCTATACAAATATTTTAAGTATTTGGCCAGATGCTGAAGACTAGCCATTTTCATGAAAGAGATAAAGAATTTTTAGTAACAAAACTGGCAGAATTGGAGTCTTTGGGAAGTTATTGTATCCACGTTATAACTTATATACAGGAGAAAGGTTGTACACCCAGATTCTTAATGTATTTAACAAATTAGCAGACATTTGAGAAGAAAAGAACTCACTTCCTTTCTTGGGGAGAGTTTTTTCACTCAGTATTTTATATTGGGTTATTCTGTATCATTAATTAAAGAGCCACTGATTTATTGTATTCAGTCTGATCAAGTTCTATGTTTCAGGAAAGGATTGCTCACTTATCGTTTGAAGTTTGATGCCTGCATATATAACCCTGATGCCAATAAAGCAGGATCTCATTGCAAAAATTTACCCTCTACACCAGGAATCCAGTAATGTATAGAAGTGAAAAACTCTCAAGAATACCTGTTTACTGAGATTCACAAAATCTAATTATTCGTATTTTGATAATATTAATTAAAGTTTGCACCAAAGTCATATATATGTTCCCTCCTTTCCCCCAAAAAAGGGTTTTACAAAGTCCATGATTTTCTAAGGTATATAGCTAAATATTCTGCCATGTAAAGAGGGACAAACAAGTACAAAAGCTCATGTCTTGATAAGTAATACCAGTTTAAGAAAATTCATAAATATTGAAAGCAGCAAAAAATTAGTTTTTGCCTTTCTTATTATTTTGAGGATGAAATTAGAAAATTTCATGTGAAGAGTGGTAACTGAAGTCAATACATAAATTTGAAAAAACCCAAAAAACACTAAAACCTTACACCCTGTTTTAAAATGTGCTTCTAAACAATTGGACCATTGTGTGCTTTAAATCCATGTACCTGGTACACATTTGGGCTCAATTAGGGCTATACAACTTAATCTTCCAGAATAGCTATTTTAAAAAAATGCTACATAAGCAAGCTCCAGCTTAATTTTCTGAAATTTGGAATTATTTTTGTCTCTCTATCCTTTTTATGCACGTCTGCAGGCAGAAACATCAAAATATTTGGGCTATTTCTGTGGAAGTTCATCGAGCACAAGTCTTGTTGACTTGGACTTTTGCTGGAATAAGGAACTCAGGGCCATTCCTGCGCTCCCATGTGTGGTGTTTTCTCAAGGGTACTGAATACAGCTGTTAAAACTTTTTCTTTCCACAAACACGAAAATGTTCCCCATAGCTGAAAAAAACCATTTTCTAATATGCTATAAATTGGTTATTAAGATTGTTTCTGAATGAAATTGTGAAGACCAACTAAGGTACTGAAGAAGATACAAAGCAGTTCAAGGTAACAGAGAAAAGATTATTGTCATAACAATGCCTGAGGAAGAAGTCTGGGGCTGAACAGAGTTTATTTTAGAACAAAACCCAGAAATTAAATCCTCCAGAGATCAAAAGTGGCATTCAGAGTCTTCCACATTAAGGTCACCAGTTCAAACCCAGTGTAGGTCACTTACCAAGTGGTCATTACCAACTCATGGTTGGTCAATGAGCTGGTGATCTCATGGACAGGAATCCACACCACTAAAACCTCTGCCACAATTGGCACCTTTACTGAATATTTCACTAAGGAAACCATGGATGAGTGCAGAGACAACAATATGTTCACCATAAGAGGTGACGCCTCAAAAAAACAGGTTCATAGGATTTATGGTAAGTTTGTCTAAGCTGAAAGTTACTGTTCACATTCATAACCAATAATCAAGACAGAAAACATCTGTGTCAGATTCCTTTTGACCTGTGTTAGTGTTGTGATGCCCAAATAAATTCCCAAATAAATTCTAGATAAACAAGTTATTTCTGTCTCTTTCATCAGGGTAGTGATTTCTGTATTGCTCCAAGGGAAGAGGACCACGTAATTATGGCCATATGGAACCCATTTCTTCCCCTCTCCAAACGATAATTTTAGATGTTGATTTCATTGCTAGGAAAAATATTCAGTTTGCAAGCAGATGAAGAAAGGTTTTCTAATAGTACTTGACTTTTTCATATTTTCATACACAAAAGGTTGTTCCAAACTCCCAGAACCTTTCAGAGTGTGTGCAAAGTAAGTGAAACAAAAACATCAGGACATCACATTGTTGTGATTATGAGGCTAAGAAACACACTGCAGACTCCATTCCTCCTCCACAGCTCTCTATTTTAGAGCACCAGCTTAATCTGGTATTTCACCATAAATTTCTGATGATACAGATGTGAAAATTGAATTTCCTTACTGACTCTTCAGACTCTGGAAAGCTAGCAATGAGTAGGATGCATAGCTCTGGTCATCTCATACACACTGCAGATCCCATTACCGTACAGGTGAGGAAATAAAGCATTTCCCTCAGATTTTATAGAAAAAAAATCTTGCAGAAGCTGCAGCCTCAGTATTTGTTGGTCACACAGTCAGGGCTCTAGCTAATAAAGTATTATGTGGTCATTTTTTGGCCCTCGATTTTGACACTGAAGAAAATGGTGATCAATTTTGATCACTATCAAATCTCATGCTGTTAAAGGTTTCGTAGAGCTCTTTTGAATCACTCCGGAGGCTGGAGTAGTCCTAGCCTTCTCCATCACTCCTCCTATGCAAGCTGCTCCATAGCTCTGGTCATCCTGCATCTCTCCTCTGTGCCTTCTCAAGTTCTAGCATAACCATTCTCCAGAGGAATGTAGGGAGACTACAACTGCACACATCATTAAGGTTGTGAATGGACTGTGCATAGTGCTCTTTCCATTTTTTTCCCATCCTTAAAGGAGCATTTTCTTTCCTTGGAAAACTCTACTGAGAATTGCGCTGATGTTTTAGTGTCTATCACAGGATCAAGGTCTTGTTCCTGAGCAGTTGAATTGAGTTCAGGATCCACTGTATTATCTTTTAAAAGATGAGTTTTATTTAGACCATGTTCCTTCACTGTAACCAGCTAGACAAGAAGTTACAGCTTCAGTCCAGTTTGAACACATGAAGAAATGAAACATAAAACTGCAGTTTAGCACTGGATTGGTAACAAAATAAAACCAGCAGCAAGAAAGTTGTTAAGATAAACTTTTAAGACTGACTGGGATCCTTTATTTAACTGTCAGTAATGCTTCTGGAGCAATAAGAACTCTAAACTTGGCCACAGAGAAGACATCATAAGTGCAGTGCTGGGATTTTAATGTCTGTGGAAAAAAAATAATACCAGAGTTGTACATCCAAGAACATTTTCAGTTACTCATTACCATGGTGTTTGTCTATTTGCATGACAGAAAACAGGAAATAAGGAGTTCTCATTATCTTACATAGTTGACAATAGTGAAGACATTCCTGCACTTCACTGTGCAGTACAAATAAGCACTGGTAATGAGAAGTATCAAGGCTGAAAGATGAGGCACTTGTCTAAAGCTCCCAAGAAACTCAGTCTGAGTCTGGGACTTAGGAAAACCACAGTGACATTTTGGTGAAGAAAGCTTTCCCAGCAGCTGGGGCTTTTGGCACATTAGTTGCAAATCTTAAAGATCAATTGAGATTTTATTGAAAGTTGAAATAGTATATATGTCTTTTAAGAGTTGGCAATTTTGGCTATTATGACATTTCTATTAAATTCTATTTGAGTGGAAAGACAGTCTTCTTGTTTCTAAGGCCCTCGACTGGCTTTTGGAAAAAAATAAGTTAACACTCAAGCCCATTTGGTGTGATCTAGGTCCAGTAATTCAAATTCATTGCTCCTCAGTTTTCCATGTGATTTAGGAGCAGTAAAAAGAAAGACCCTTGTTCACATGTGGGTTTTTCTCATAATATATGATTGATTGCATCAGAGCTATTCTAGCAAAAGCCTTCTCATAGAGCTTCCATTTCATAATTATGTTCTTAGTTGTCATCTTTTCAGCTCATTTTCTCTTTCTACTAATTTCTACACTGCCAAGTACACAGTCTTGCGTTTTGTGCTCAAGTACCATATGTGGCTAGTTTTAAGTGTTTTCTTCCTGTAATGTTGAATTTACTAAAAAAACTGCTTTTTCCTTTCTTCTCTCTGCCATCAGTAGACTGCCATGGATGCCTCCTCAAACTGAAATGGATGCCAGATTGAGACTTGGGGCTAATCCACAAAATAAACAAAATAAAGCTGCTTATAGACATTCATATGAAGTGAGCCATTCATAAATGATGAAAATCTCTTTCAGTGTTTAAGGCATCTATTATTTTTCACGTGTTTGAACCAGAAGTAATAGGTCATGTCCAAGAGTGGGTCTAAGCCACATGGCAGAGTGTACATGCAGTTTCACAACAGGGCTTTTCAATGTTATCTCCTCTCCACACTGGCAGTGACTACTGTAGCAAGATACTTCCTTGGGCTCTATCTTGATACACAACAGCTATTTTCATATTATAAATATATACAACACATTGTTAAAAACTGTAAAATCAAGTAAGACATTTGAAAGCTCCTACTAGAAGACCCTCAGTAAAATAGGAAACTTTAAGCAACAGATCTTACAACGTGTCATGCACCCAATTTCCCTTTTCAAGGGAAAGAAAACCTGTGCATTTCCAAGCTCTACTATGGGCTCACATCACCAGAAGTACCATAGTTCATGACTTGTCATTAAAGATTTCCTGTGAGTCCAGCTGAAGATGAATTCTCTGCTAACACACAAGTCTCTCTTCTCTCTCCTGAATGCCTGTCATTTGCCAGGCATTCAGCAGAGAACACATTTATACCTTTTCTAATGGAACTCTCTGGGACTGAAGGATGGTACAGGCTGCAAACCTGGCACACTGCCCATCCTATACTCCCTGCTGTGGAGCCCAAGCATGAAAAAGGACCTGTAAAGGACCCAAGCAGAAAAAAAGCCAAAATAAACCAAGAAAACAAAATATTTTCTTTCTAATGTCACATAAAGCAGTGGGCTTAACAAAACTTCAGATGGCACTTACTGCAGAATATTTACTGAGAGCCCCTAATTTTTTCTCAGGACAAAAGATTAGTTTCTGAGCCTGGTCAGGTTAATCCTGATTTGCAGGAGACAGACAACCAATGCATCCTGAATGATAACTAACAATTCCTTTCTTCCTAATCTGAAGAGTTCACCTCTAGGCTCAGGCAGGGCTCTCTACCAACATGACACAGGCTAAGGACCAACTTGCAGCTTCCTGTTCACGTTGGCTCACCAGCTTGTTTACTCAACATGTTCACGTATCAGTTACTTAAAGAAATGAAACGTGCTCTAATGTTCTTTTCTAGGAAAGCATTCTGAAACCAGGACACATTCCTAGACGCCTCCAAGTCTGGGTATCAAATGCTAGTAAAGGCATGAAAAACTGACACTGAGTGAAGACATTACAGATGATAATGATCCTAAACAAATGCAGTTTACTGAATGGGCAGGCAGGACCTAAATGCCCCCAGTATACAGCAAATGGCAAGTTATTATTTCTGTAATACAAAGTCTGGCATGAAGTACAGTCAACTCACATGACTGTTACTATTTATTAATAAAATCCAGATGTGTTCCTCTGGATCCGAGTTTTGCACAAAACCAGGCTGTGCTGGAAATAGGTCATCTCCATCAGACCTTCCATAGAACTATGACTTCTTTTTGTTTGGGATACATATATCTTGAAGCTTCAAAAATATTTCTGACTTTAGCAAAAACAGCATCATAAATAGTTACATTTATTTTATGTGAATATTATGTGTGTATTTGTATCACACTGGCAAGCAACCGTTCGTCATCAGTCTTTGGCTCGCATAAAATAACAGCCCTGTATAATGTGGAGACTCTTTGGAAGTTTCTTGCTTTCTTCAGGCTGTTATCATGACAGAATCTGGATCTGAGATATTTTGAGTCTCCAAGGGTCTGTTAGGTAAGACTCAGTTGGGCGTCAGCAGTGTTAGCTGTCTCCCATCATTGTTTTTGGCAGGGCCACCTAATCATAGGACTGAGCTTTCCCATTGTAAATCTTTTGACTGTGAGATAGCCATCAGATGTTTTCACAGCTCCCACACTAACCATAAGCAGTAGATGAATACTTTGACACTTTCAGGAAGATGCATTGAAGCTACACAGGGTTGTGACGCTCTCTAATGCTCTAGTGATGTTTTTGTTCAGACATACACTGAACAGATGGGTCCATCCTGTTCAGGAAGGGATAAGAAACTTTTAACTAGCTTCTGATGACCATCAATATTTGCAAAACATATCCATGAAGCTCCATGGAGTATCATTTACAAATCACTCCCTAGAACACCACAGACCATCCAGCCCATCCAGCCTCACCTCTGAAATGCGTGCTCCCCAGCTGGTTTTTGTAGTGACTCACTCAAAAAGGGTTAGTATTACAGCTCATCATGGATGAAGAGAGGCCTGGGCAAATCCCAATGGCTGGTTCTCTCCCTCTCAGAATAATTAGGACTCAGGCTAGTCCTTCCCATGCACACCAGCTGTGCACTCCTTAGGCATTGCTAAGCAGACAGATGCATAATCTGGAACTGCTATTTGCTGTCAGTCAGCTGGCTATGATTACATCAGGCACAGGATAATCTCCAGGACATTTTATGAGGCAAGGGGCTCCCAGGAGAACTTCTGGACTGTGCCACATGTGAATAAGTCAAGCAGAGAGAAGCCAAAATAACATAAAAAAGAACAAGGTCAGTTTTCCCCTAAAGAGCAAGCCATTGAAGTATGCGTAACAAAGGTTAGTAAAACCTCTGCATCTGAGCTCTTGTACAGAGTTTCCTAGCAGAAAACAATGTTCCTGAGCCTGCTCAAGGGGTTCCTCTTCCTGCAACCTGGAACACTGCAAGTCACCACTTGTGGAAACCAGTGTCTCTGTTTCCATCCTCTGTCCTCCTCTTGCTGAGGTTCATCTCCTTATCTACTTAGTCCATACCTGAAGCAGATTCAGGCCCTCCAGGGTTATGGCAGACAATTTGCATTGCTGTATCTGCAAAGACATGACTGTCACAAAGAACAACTTTCAAAAACTGCCCAAGTGAAAGGGCTCACAGCATGAACAGAGGGGCAGTAGCTGAAGCCACAGGTGTTACCACAGGCCCTGCTCTCTGTGCAGAAACACACACTGTCTATAGACTGTGCCTTCCATGGGGATCCCTCACCTGGCCAGGGCTCTAATGCAAGAGCCAAGAAAAGAAATACATAAACAAATAGATCAGCTTCTCTCTAGGAAACACAGTCAAGTGAATCAAGATGACATTTCTGTTTTGGATCTTGTCATCATCCTGTCAGTGTTACAGTGGACAAACTTCTCAAAACCTTTCATTTACCATTACGCATCTAATGATGGTGATTTACAAACTGTCCAGTACTCCCTAGTCTTTTGTCAAATGCAGACAGATTTTCTAAAGAACTCAGCATACACTTTAAAAAATATATATCTCTGTATTTTGGGATTTTTCTTTCATATCCCAGTCCAAAGGAAATGGCTGTGTGTGGAGTTCTAAGCACTGCTGGCTCTACAGCATCTTTTATACTCCCAAGATGAAGATTTCTATATTTCAGAAATGGCATAACATACTAAATATCAGCAAAATAAATTACTCCTTTCAATTCACTTTGAGAGTTATCAGGCAGACTTAAATTTCAGTACATATGAATAACCTGTCGTAGCTAAAATAATCTGTCAAAATGTCATTTATAAGGCAGTTAATCTTCCAGGGAATATTAAGTTTAAGACATATTTAATAGTAATTTTTTAGAGAGGCTGAACAGTTCAGTTTGCATGACTTTTTAAAAACTCTTCATCAGGAAACAGCATCTCACAGAAAAAAAAAATCTGTGTAGAGAGAAATTCTTCTTTTACTAAAAAAAAAACCCCTTCATCAGAAAGAAAATCATGAGGCGATACATAGACCTATAAAAAGGCTATAGACACTGGATTTTTTTTCCCCTAGCTGGAAAGAGTGACTTCCTGGATTCAAGGATATGTTGTGGACCTGCAAACATATCCACATATCATTTCAAACTGAAACACTGGAGACAACTGCAGCTGGGAACTCAAATTAGCACAGTGGTGGCTGTGGTGATTCGGTTTCCTTTTAATTAGAGCAGGTTGGAAAAATTCTTACTAAATAGTGTTTCACTGGAATTCAATTATTTGGCCACTTAAGAACTTTTCACAGACGTGGTTTAATTTCAAAGACAGTGTGAGAGACCCTAAGCAGCCTCCAGGATAAGCTTCACTGCCAAGCAGGTATTAAAACTTGGGCTCTTGCTGGCTACCTTGTCCAGCTTGTCGACAGCCCATATAGTAAGCTGCTGGGAACCTGGACTTGCAGGACCTGGAGGTCCCCAGCTCTCCTTCCCCAGACCAAGGCAAGAGCTCTGTCCCCATTAATAGAATATTCCGAATTGTTTTTTTCCTTCTAATTTTTCAAATGGAACAAACACAAATGTCAAATCAAGAAAAAAATTCTGAGAAAAAGAATTGCTACTTTTGTCTCTGAGTGATTCCAATATTAAGCAACATAATTAAAATATTAAAATTCCACTTGGTAGGAACTAGAAATGGGGACTACCGTCATTAATAAATATAAAACAAATAATGTGATAATGTGTAAAAAAATTATGTCTTCAGCAGAGGCTACTTTTTGTTAATGCATTTTTACATCATTCATTTGTAAAGTATGATCATAGGATTCCAATTCCTTTGTCAAAATGCAAAATGAAATCAGCAGTACTACACCCTAGGATGAAGGGAAATCATTGCCATGCCATCCTTCATGGACATTAAAGGCAAAACCAAGGTCCTGTTAATTATCATTAATATTTATGCAGCACCCACAGGTCCAAACTGACATGATAGTCTCATTCTATTATGCCTCATAATTTTCTATTCCACAGAGCACTAAATTGGCTTAGATGCAACCAAAGAATGGAAAAAGAAACAGAACTGCAGGCTGAGATCATAGAAATACTGCAGTGAATTGTTGCCCAGTTTTCAATTTGAATTTACGAATATAAAAAAAAAGCCACTGACTGCAGGAGTTCCTCCTTTGTTTGTAACTGTTTTGGAACACTCCAAACACAGAATTTTTTTGCTGTATTTCTATTTGCCCTGAGCTCTTGCATTTTTTAAATTTTGAAAAGTTAAGGGATACCAAAGAATTTGCACCTGTGCAAATAATCTGAGTTCTTTTAAATCTTGTTTGTCATTTGGCACTGATGAAAAATTACAAAGAAGAAAATAGAAAAATCATCAACAAATCATGACCTTTAAGATTTTTGTTTTTAAGGAATGGTAAATACATTTTTCACATGGATTTAGCATTTTGTGCTCTCTGTCTACCTTCCATGCCTGTAAAATGGTATATTACCAACTTATTAGCATGGTCCTTCTTACAAGAGTCAAAAATGTAAAGAAAATTGAGCTACTGCCATCATCTTTAAAGTGTTGTTCGTCAAGCGTATCCAGTGGAACAGGGCCTTAGATACTCCTTGTGCTCTGCCTATTTACTCTTTTCATCTTTTTCTCCCACTGAAACTGCCCCCAGTGAGAATAAAAATAGTTCCCAGCCAGAAAGCAGAGCTGGTGTTGAAATTTCACCCTCACTTTCAGCCAGTTCCAGGAACCAACAGCAATGAATTTCATTTCAACTGATTTTTTTTTTTTTTTTTAACAAGCAGAGAACAATTTCAATGCTTACAGAAGGCGACAGTAGCAGTATTGGAAGTTGTTCAGAAATTGGAGACACTAGGAAAGCTTTGAAAATAAATCCTTCAAAGTACATAGGTCCCACCCCATCAGTGGCAGCTCCAGTCAGCTGAGCTTGGAGCACAACATCTGGGCTTTCCCTACATCTCTTCCACCCTGGGCAGCCTTCTCCAATGCTTGCCAATAGTAATGCATCATTGGATGTTGTCTGGTCTCACTTCATGCCTCAAACAAAGCTACGGACATGATCCTGGAAGGACATTTAACCATGGTGGCTCTGGATTCAGTCTAGATCCTAAATAGGCATTATAGGTCTCTGGGTAATGTTGCATAAAATGGTTTCCACAGCAGGTTTCATGGTAATGTGACATGAGTTAATCCATCAGAAACATCATGTATGTTTCCCTGGTACAGTCCCCCTGGAAGTACCTCAGTGCAAATGCTGGATATTTCATCCTGCCTGTGTCCTACTGCATCCTACAAATCCTGTGTGACTTCACCCCTTACTTCAGTGAGAAACCTTGATTTCCAAATTTAAAGCAACATTTCAGGAACTGCTAAATGCTCATGCTGTCATAGCTAAGCTTTATCCCCAGAATTGCTTGCCTGTAAATATGTCAGTATATTCTAAGTCATAACTAATAATAAAGGATGTGAATTCAAGAACTCCAGATTTAGTAACATGCCTGTCTCAGATACCGTGCCATAATGTTTCATTATTTCTGTGTGTTCTAAGAAATATTTTCCCTTGTCACAGAATCTGACAAGAAAAGTTAAAAGGCTATAAATTAAAGTCTTAGCAGAAAGAAATTAATTAGTCAAGATAGAATTTTGAGCCAATAATTTTTTTTTGTTTTGCCACCAGCATTTCCAAGTAACTTTATAATGCACAGAAATCAAGTAAGTCCATTGCAATTAGTCAAGTGCATATGGTTGACCAAACTCTACTCTGGTGATTATTACAGGTAATAATGGCAATTTACAGTTTTGATTCCAATTCTATTTAGTGGTCAGGATTCAATAGTTCAGTATGATGGCATTGCCCTACATTACTCTGGTTCTTTTCCATTTCTAAAATTTCCCAGGTTTGCTGGTCTTAGTTCTGCCCTGAGCTTTCACTTCCTACTGCAGAAAAAAAAAAGTCCTGTAATTGTGCTGGTTTTAAGGGTTTTGGTTGGGTGGGGTTTTAGTCATTATCAGTGGATTAGTTGGCGTTTTTTGTAGGGGAGGAAAGCATATGCAAACCAAAGTGTTGCATGTCTTACAACAATGTATTTAAGAATGAGGGTCGTGCTGATATTAATCATGTATTCATCAGAACTGGCAGGGAAAATTATGAAATTATCATTAGCTCTTCAGATCCCTGCCTTTTCTTTCCATCACTGCACTTCTCAGACACACTCTTATGAGGGACCAGACAACTACTTAAATTTTCTTTCTCTCTATTCATACAAAACAGGGAATCATATGTGCAGTAAAAGTGACAAATTTTACATATATTTTTTTCTGTACCTGCTTGTACCAGATTTTAAATCTGATCAATTGCATTTTAACCTAAACATAGGCTGTATTTAAGTTCCCAACTTCTTTTCCTCTATTCAGGTTTTAATTAAGAAACAATTGCATGAAGAAAGCTTCTATCAAGCTTCAGAGCTGATTAATATACACTTTTTTTTTGTTTTGATTAAAGTAATTCAAGTATCTAGGGTTGGCCCTTCCTTTTTTTATTGAAGGAAATGACAAAACAGATTGGCTCCCTTGCTCTTTGATGTCGTTTCCTGGAAGAGAAAATGTGCTTGAAATTCCTATTGCTGCCTGGTACAATCTTCAAGTGAGCACCAATATTTTCTTCTGAAATAATGTGTTTGAAGCTTTCCCTGGGCTTTTAGATTGCCACAGACACTGAAATAAGCTGTAGGAAGGCGGATTCACATGGACGCTGTGTTCTTTGTAATGCCTGGATTACCTGGTGTGGCTTCTTGTCAAGAATGATTATTTTGGAAAAACTAAGGTTAAAATTATGTTTTGCTCATTCCAAAACAATGTGGAAGGAAGATAAAAGCAGATTCAAAAGCAGATACTGAAAATCCACACCTAGAGAAGTGGTCAGTCAGAATTTAATTTGGACATGAATTAGGAAAGGCAACAGAGGACATTTAGGTGACTCTCCGTGGGACTTACCCTAAAAACCTTGAATTCCATCCAGTCTCTCTCTGTGCAGGATACATTGGGGCTAACGCATCTTAAAACATCTTTTGTGCTCTCCTTGTTTTTTTTGTTGTTTATTCTGACTAGTTTACAGCCGTTTCATTTTTGGAGAAGGCACACAGAGTTATTCTTGTCTTGCCCCCTCTCTGTGTATATGCCACCCATTCAGGAACAGTGGAGACAGTAAAGAATAAAGTTGTGGTTTGACATTCTGTAGATACAAGTGCAGTGATTTTTTTCAGAGTTCGGCAAATAACTGGTCAGTGAAACTCCTCACTCCATAGAATATAACATCCTGAGCGATTAGACTACATAAGATCATTAATGGAATTAATGAACTATGGTCCTTTCAGGATGATTTTCTGCTTTTGAGGCAGAAACAACTCTGGGTACTGTATGTAACAATTCAGAGGAAAAAAAAAATAAAAGACTTAAGTATAACAGAATCAGAGAGAAACCAAATGATGAGGGAGAATTTGGAAAAAATAACTATTTCTCAATGTCTGACTCCCTCCTGATTTTTTTTTTTTTTTTAAACAGAGTTGTTTCCTTAACCTCTGACATTGTGGTTACTTCTGTGGGCTATTTCATCAGAAATCAGTTGAAATAAAAGATGAATTTCTGCCCTGACAAATTCCAAAGAATGTGTCTATCAGATATTATTCAGACCAGTGGCAACAAAAAATGTAAACTATAAAGTATTCCTGATGTTTCCCTGTTACAGAGAGCTCTGGGAAACAAAACAGCTGGTGTGATCTAGGCTGACTACAAATGAAGCTGACATGCATTCTGAGGAATATGCAGAATTACAATGAAGCTACAAAGAAAATGGAGACCTGGACTTGAACAAATGAAACCAACTACTTATCTATATAGGTGAAATTCTGAAAAACACAAATGTTACATAAGAGATTACTTTCCCTTTTTAAATATGAAGGTGCTTAAAGCTCTTTTTATGTCACAGTTTATGCTGCAAATGGTATATAAGTCACCTCAAAACTCCTGGAAACTGTAGTTTCTGAACACCCTTTTTTTGACTGAAACAGCATTATGCAAGCAACATGAGCAAGCCTTTTTCATTCTTTTTGAAAGCCAAACAGAAGAAGGTGTACAGGTTTGTATGGGAAAGGCTGCTGTTGGTAAAGTCTCCTGTCCAGCTTGCTGTTCTTCTATCTTTGTAACCGACAAATTATTTGACACCTCAGTTTTAAAAATCACAATGTTTTTGCTCTGATTTAACTCTACCTCTGCCAGAATTTCACTACTTAGGAATGACCAGTTTTTCCTACTTTTGAAGGTAATGTTTCATATCTAGATAGACTAGCATTACCCTTAGTGATTGAAGCACCTTTGATTCTTTGGTGGGTAGAAGAAACAAAGTTTGAATTGCAGTGGTGCTGAACTTCCAAGGACCTACACAGGCCTGCATGAAACTGCTGGCAACTGTCTGAATTATAGCCAAGCACATGGGTATCCAATAGCAACAGCTCAGTTCAGTGTTCTTTAAATTCCGATATTTTGAAATTTTTGAGTCTAATAAAAAGGAGACTGAGGAACCTATTTTACTAACTAAATAACAATTTTATCTTTTTTTTATGTTTTCCCTACATTGGCCAGCTCTCTTGGCCTAGTTCACAGCAAAGCCATGGAAAAGCTGTCTTTTTGTTTTTCACAGAAAGGATCATGTGGAATATAGATCAAAATGTGGAATGTGTGTCAAAATGGGAATATACATTACAACAGACACCGAAAAGGGAAGAGCAGAAACAATTCTGTTAGATTAACAATTTTTCTACTGTTAGACTTAATTTGAAGTTCATTTACAAGTGAACTCAATTTCAGTCCAAGTTCAATTTTAAAATGAAACTACTGGATTTAGTGCCACAAGAAGAAAGGAAGTGGCTTTAAAATCTTGCAAAGGAATTAATACTATGCATATTTCATTGCATAAGAGTACATGGTTTATCTCTCCTATGTGATTATTAGGGGTGGACTTGGCATAAAACCCATTCCCTGCAGAACTTCAAAACAGGCTTGGTTAAGTGCTGGGGTGTTTTTCAGCCAAGTGCAGGAACCGAATTGAAGACACATCACACTATAAGAAGTTGTTCTCATGATATCTCATTGCAGGCAAAAGGAAATGAGCACTGGAAAACTCATAAGAAAGTCTGCTCATGTAACATTTCCACCCTGACTTCCAGACCAAAGAGGTTTGGACAAGTTTTGGTTCAAGCGACTAATTTCTGGATGCTTGTCTGAACTGAACAGTCTGAATTTTTTGAGGTTCAGTGTTGGTTGCTATCCATTTGAAGAGTTATTGGCACTTCCATACATATATCAACATACATATAATCAACAAAAGCCTTTCATCCAAACTTTCATCCAAAATGCTTCCAGCTTGTTCTGTTTTGTTTCCAATATATGCTCATAAGCCTGCAGTGTTGAAACAGTGTTGAAGCCTGCAGTGTCTTCTAGCACAAAAGAAAAACAAAACCCAAAACAATTGCATAGCTGTTTCTACCCTGGGCTCTTCTATGAATTTCTTCAGTTTATGAAGAAAGAAAGTATCTTTAGGGGAGGCAAAGTGTTGGGGGTTTTGATGGGAACCCAGGATATAACTTACTAAAGCACTAAACGTTTAACATATGTTGTTTTCCTGCACTGGGTGAGAATACAATACCACCTCTAGAACACACAGCCTGTAAAGAAAGGCCTAAGAAAGCAACAGTTGCATTAAATGGTGTTTTCGTTACTTACCTGATGTCTAAGTTTTTAATCACATGCAGGTTTATAAATCAGTTTCGAATGTGAAACTTCTAAAGCTTCATCTCATCCTGTTATAAACCTGCTATGGTTTTAATGTTCTCCATTTAAAAATATTCTCCATAAGCTTTCTCATTATTCTCACTAATTCCTCTTTCAAAATTTCTCCTCTGAGATCTATCAGTACAAAGATTTGTATGACATCCTATTGGACTTTCTCTAGTTCTCCCAGACACTGGTAAGACCATCAGCAAACACAACCAAACAAATCTTAGAAAGGATCATCCTAACCCAGAGAACACAGCCAGCACCCTTCAAAGACAAAGAATTGACTGCTTGATCCATGATAACACTGAGCAAAAATTCATTGACAAGGTGTTTATGATAACCAATGTTTTGAGTCAAGGCATTTTTATTTTTTTTCCTGACTATATAATGTTGATTTAAATATACACAAGTCCCTGGAACCCAAACCGTTCCTGGCAGTTTACCTGGCTGAACTTCACATTGCAGTACATTTGTCAGGTTAGTTTGTTTTTCTCTCAGTCCAGGTTGTATAAAATTAAATCTTTCCCATTTTAGTTTTCTTACCCATCATTTTCTCTGCCCTATTTCCCCCTCTTAGATGCCACTCCACACTGTGAAAACTTGCAGTACCATGACTAACTGCAGAGAGAACAAGTCATTAATTAGTCACTAGCAAGACAAGCATCTTTGCAGGCCCACAATGACTTAAAACATCACACTGGTTTCTGGCCAAAGGTCAAGCTCCTAGAGATCATTGGGTACACAGATATAATTAAGATTTTTGGCTCCTAGCTGTCCACCTGCGTAGACTCTGGTTACACAGCATTCTAATGAGCTACTAGCAAAGAGAGTCAAGCAGCTGCTCATGAAGATGTTGCCTTTTCTGCTTATTTTTGCTGTGCCAGGAGGTAAACACAGGATCATGAATTTTCTTTTTTTTTAATCTTTGTGACCCAAGACACAAATTGCAGTGCATTACTCCTGCTTTTCTTAGAGAAAATCAGATTTTGTTACTACAAATTTTCAAAACTTTTCAACCTAAAATGCCTCATTGGATATCGCTCCAGACAAGCATGAAAACAAGGCTAACAAAGCAAAAACCAGTTCTTTGCTCGATGAACTGTTCACAAACAGGCTCACATGTCTCTGAGTAGCTCATGGCACTGGGCACACTGACACACACCACATGCTACAGCTACCAGCTAAAGTCCATGTGAGGCAGGGAGTCCAGGGCTGTTGACTCTCCAGCGTCCTTCCAGTGCTTTCAGCAGCTTCATTGGACATGCAGTTGGTGTATTCTTTCCAAGGAAAGCTGTCTGCAGGCAGACCCTGGTCAGTGCAGTAAACTCAATGTTGGTAGCAGAACCAAGCCTTCATCACCTCCACCCCAGCTCAACACAAGGCTTGAAATTGTGTTATTTGGGGATGCACGTGTAGGCAAGTGGGAAGTAAAGGTGGGGAGGAATCCACAGCCTGAGTGATCAGATTCCCTGTTAAAGGACTCAGCTTTCTTCTCCTTGACCAGTCCCTCACAGTCATAGCTGGTTCTTAGCCGGAGGGAAAATACCAGTTGTGTCAACTGACAATTTCTGTGGCAGCAGCAAGCACAAGAGGTCATTGAAAACTGAAAGCGAACACTTTTGTAGGTTATTATTAGTGGCTGAGAGATGGAAATGTGGTTCTCTGACAAATAGCAATTTTCTGACTTGGACTGTCTTAGAGAAAGCTATTCCTGAGGACTGCCATCATGCCACTCTTCAAGAGAGCACAGATGAAAACAAGAAAGGGATTTCTCAGGGAATGCTCATAGTTTTTCAACACTTTAAAAAAGCCAAATCAGTTCCTGCAGAATTTCTCTGAATTGCAGAGGCACAGACTGCCCAGCCCCACTTCCCTAGCAGGAAACAGACTCTCTTCTTCAGCTTAAGTACTCCCACTTCTGTTTACTGATTGATTTTGTATTGCTTAACTTGACAAGACCCAGTTGGACAAATCTGAATTATCTGTATGTTGCTGACTGGATCAGCTGCAGATCCCTTAGTATGCTTGTCATTTAGTCTTATAAATTACATTAATGAGGGCTGTAAATCTCAGCTCTGTGAGGACATAGCTGAACAGAAAAAAAAATTATTCAAAATTTTCAAAAAAAAAAAAAAAAGACCCTAGAACACAGGCTGTTTTATAGATTAAATATATCGTGTCCTGGAATTTGTCCTGGATTTCTGCTTTTTAGGTTTCTAAACATAAGTTACCTTCTTTTTTAAAAAAAAAAAAAAAAAAGAAAAAAAAGTTTGCTTAAAAGGCAGAAGATGAAGGAAAACCATTTCACATGGGTAAAAATATGTGATAAAATGTTTTGCAAACATGTCTTAAGGCTGGTCTAAAACTTTGTTCTGGTATATTTATACATAGATTTAATGCATGAAAATAATGTTAACTACTAAGCAAAAAACCAAAAAGCAGACAAACAAACAAACAAAAAACAACAAAAAACCCCAAAAAACAACCCCCCAAAAAACCCCAAAACAAACACACAAACAAAAACCCTAAAACCCCCCCAAAACAACAACCAAGTATATATATATATATATGTAGATGCCCTTTATGCTCTGTTTATGTCTAAATAATATTAATAGGAAAAGAAAGAAATAGGGACTGTCAAGAAATCAATTAATAGAATCACTAAAGTATTTGCAGAAAGAACCATGTTTGAAATGCAAGTCCTCTGACATTCAGTACACCAAAAAACACAAGAGGTGTTGAAGTGCCAGTTTTTTCAGAGGTATAGAAGGGTTGTTAAAAAGTGATATAATGCTTACACCTTTTTACTAGTTCTCTTTAAAAGGCATTTAGAATTCAATTAAATGTACTAAATGAACAGTCTCAGTCATACACTCAAAAGTGCAGGTCCCAGTTCATGTTGAGGAGCTTAGCATAAAAATCCAAAATCAATATGATCTCAGATGGCAGAAATGTTGAAGATATTTGTCAATTGATTTAGTAGTGATAAGACAAGCATGCTACATATATATTATTCCCACAAATTAATTTGCATATTTTTATTATAATTGATCTATGAGCCAACAAAAACATTTAAAGAAAGATAAACAGCTAAAAGAAATTTTTCACTGGTCTGAAGTAAACATAAACAACTACCAGTAATAGGCTCTTTTTTTTTGAGAATCATACTAAAACATGATTCATAGGAAATGCATATTGATTTCTATCAATATTAGAAGTCTCTCTCTTCCTCTTATTTCTGACATTACCTGAAATAAACATATAAAATTTCCATTTTCATGATCTTGGTTTTTGATGCAACCATTTAGCTTGCCCACAAGGACTAGAGTCTATAACTAATGCACATACACCCCCTGTTTGACAGGGCCACAAGCACTGCACAAAGTCCAAGATCTTTTTGAGAGCAGATGATTTATTCACAGCCTGAATTATGCTCTGTCATTTATTGCCCAAGTGTAACTTGTTAGACTCAAATAGAGATTTTCTTCCTTTCTTAGCTATTCTGCATCTCATCTGCAGGTTCTAATATATCAGATGTCTTCTCACACCTCCAGGATTTTTTTTATGGACATCCCCCAAGAAACATCAACGCCTACAAAAATTCTTCAACTTTCTGCACCTCAGTGCAATGCTAAAAACCAGACAGTTTCCACAAGCTCTGTAAAGGTCTTGTTAACACTCTTCATTGTCTGGACCAAGCTCACTCCATTAATCACAGGGACCTCTGCTGAGGAGCGTTGATGACCAGGGAATAATGGATTTGCCAGTACTTCTCTAGTGTCCAGCAATTAGTAAGTTCCCAAGTAAATTCCTGCCTAGTCTGAGAATTACTCATTTCCTAAGGACCTTCCAACTCCCTTAGAAAAAGGAGTCTGAAAATGGTTTTTGTCATAACATTTCCATGGAGAAGAATTATTCTCAAAATGCTTCTACTTGAAACTATGGTATGGCTTTTACTGCACTTTGTTGGTTTTCAGAATGTCCTCTGTGAAAATTAGCAGGAGGAGGATGACTGACCAGTTACCAGACTGACCAGATCACTACATATTCGAATATTTCTTTCTCCTAAGAATACTGCATATTAACCCAATTATATATTTTCTGCTTGATATTCCAGTATCCCAGGCTTTCTTAGTTTTGATAATTTCCTTGAAGCAATTTAGTTTTATCTTGTCCCTCCGTTACCTCATACAGATGTTTCAGGGTTCAGCACTCTGATGGCCCCAGTGAGCTGGAGGTATCTCCTGCAGTCCCAGAACATGCCCTTCTGTGTGGTTTACATTTAAACACATCATTTGCATCTCACAAAACTGCTAGTGAGCTGGTGACTGCACGCAGTTCAGATAACTGAATGCACAGGTTCAGGGCACAATGCCACAGAAAGAATTGACACACACAGGTCTAATACTTTTTACCTATCAGCCCATGGTGACCTTAACAATCCATCTTGCCAGCAGTTTAAGGCACCCAGAATATTTCAGCTAGCACCATCTCTTGGGATCTACAAAATGCAGTTAGTAGCTCTAATAACACATTTTTTACTGAAAGAATGAGGTTCCACTCAAAAGCCTTCCAATGTTTTCTGACAAGATCTATATAAATAGCTAAAGCTAGTTGGATCCTTCCCTGAATCAATCCAGCTTCATAACCCTACTGAAAACAACTCAGTGAAGACAAAGGAAGGGTGGAAAGAGTGACAGAAAGACGAGAAAGAGACAAATCCAGCTCATTTTAGTGTCAAGGGATGGATAGAATTTTCAGCTGCTTGCAGCACTGTAATCTCAGATATGTTTCAGAAACATCTATGCCTTGTAAAAATTAGTAGATATAAAGGATGGAATCAAAATGTGCTCAGCAGATGCTGCCACAAGTCTTGCTGACACATTTAAGTGCTTATTCCAAATGGGATACACTGGCTCTGCAATTACCCTTCACAAGTTCGTTGTCTTTTAAGTATTAGTCTTCCATCTCCTTTGTAATCTGATACAGTGACTTCCTAGAAATTTCTTTCTCCAAAGCAGTAACAGTTTGTTTTTCCTCAATAACACAACACAGGCATGTTCATCATGAATGTTTTGTGGCCTCTTCAGTGACACTGGAGCTTGGGTACTTCAGCTTCATGCAACATTCTGGCAACATCCAGAATTGAAAAATCAATGGGAATTAAGTCAGGTCTCAGAAGGGTGTGTTACAAATTATGGCCCAAGATTACACTAAATTGCCATTTAAAGGAGTACCACTGAAATTAAATGAATTAAATGAAAAATGTTTTCTGAATTCCTTCACTGCTTCTCACAAACAGATCTTTACCACAGATGAAAAGGTATGTTTAAACCCTGTCATGTACTTTAGAAATGTTGTAAACTACAGAAAAAAATATATAAATCACCAGAGCCATGTTCATGCAAGTAATAATACTGAAGTATAACCAAAATTGTAAAAACATTATTTATGAGGAAATTGTAGCACAGAGAAAGCAGTGCTGCCAAGTTGCACTAGCAGTATATTTGCCTCAGTATTTTGCCACTATCAGTTGTTATCCTGGCTCATTTATGCCGGATTTCTCTCCTTTAAGTTTTTTTTGTTTGTTTGTTTGTTTGCTAGTTTTTTGTTTGGTTAGTTTCTTTGGCTTTTTAAATTATTATTATTATTATTATTATTACTGTTTTTATTCCTTAACAAATACTTATAAAACAGTTGGATGAAATATGCTTCTGGCCATGAGGGCAAGTAAGCTAATTTCCTGGAATTACCGTAAAACCACTTATCTCATCTACCACCTATCATTATCAATTACCATGTTACAAATCCTGGAACAAACAAAAGGCCAGGAATGTGGAAAACCAGGTTATAGGGCTCCTCAGACATTTTGCTGTGGCCTTTTCATTAGGTCCAAGCATAATTACAGGTATTAGGAACAAAGACAGCAACAATGCATCTGATCAATGAAATTACATAATGATCCACTGTAATTTGTGATGGCACTGTCCAAAAAGCAGAGATTAAAATATGTTAGAGCAAAGTGGCTACTGTGGGTGGCTGACTGGGACACTGATCACTTCTGCCATAAAATCAGGTTGAATTTTTCACTTACAGAGCATAGAAAAGGTCTATCCTTGATAGACCTTTGTAGATATCTGGATGCTATGGCAAAATTAATTTTTTGCTGTAATTATAAATCCTCACAGTTTAATCTTGTAGCCATCCAACCTGGAAAGAATCCTGACTTTGCCACTGTGATCATCTACCAGAAAGGTCACAATTTTACTTTAATGACACACATCCTAAGGAGCCAAACTCACATTTTTTGTTCACTTCTGCAAGGCCAAACCTGACAAAGATCAATAGGAATAATGACTGAATGAGGGCTTGTTTAAATTTTTAGTCTTTGGCCCAACATCAAGAATTTTAAAACTGGGCTAATTTAATCTCTGTTGTAATTCCACCTATCTTAGTTGACAATTGCTCCTGTCTCAAATTTCACCATTAATTTTAAAAGCATTTAAGCAGTTCTACTTTTGAAAAACGTACAGAAATTGCCTAAGAAATTAACTCTGAAAGCTAGGTTTTTATGAGCTTAATGAACAAGTGTTGCACATAAACACCCATGCCTTTATACCAATACAGAGCTTCATGAGAAAAATCAGAAAGTTACATTAGATCCAAGGAAAAATATGCCTGATAAAACCTACACTGAGATTTATGTGTTTCCAGAGAACACACTGAAAAAACCCCAGAGAGATCTTTGCTTATTTTGACTTCTTGCCTGGTCTGAGGGTTTGTTATACATCTAAAAGTTGAACTGAAATATTAGAAACCTCAGTGAACTTAGACTGTTTTCAGCAAGGGAGGATTTGGGGCTTAGACTCATTAAGGAATGTCAATCTGAAGCTACAGTCAATCTTAAGGAAATTGTTTGTCTGCTTTGAGGTTTAACTGGCTTCCCATTTAAAAAAAAAAAAGGTTTATAATTGAGATTTTTTTAAAAGATGGAAACACACATTCTCCCCACTGTTAAAAATAGATAAATAAATTTACAGGGGAAAAAAAAGACAAAAAGTGTTGGTGATGGGCTCTGTATTACACATGGTTTTTAAAATCTCTTCATTATATACCCAATACACATCTAGGGTTGTTTTGCCAAGTCATGAAACTTGGCAAAATAACTTAGGGGAGCAGTTCAGGTCCACAGGCATGCAAAAAAAATTTCAATGACCCCAACCAACTTTTTTTTTTTGTTTTTGTTTGTTATGTTTTAGACTGAATGTGGCTTTTCTTTCCAGAGCAATCTTTTCCATTGTGTTCTGTTTCATTTTGCGATTTCATTGATGAGGAATGCATCAAGGGACAGATGAATTAATTCCATATGTGTACCTGTGAGTACTTCAGTGTGTTCAAGAAAACAAAGCTTCCATAACCATTGTCCTGACTGATAAAGGCATTTTTTTCCTCAGTTGTACACCTAAAAGTACACCATAAATGCTCTCTTTTGTAGTTCCTGAAGGCCCTGTGCGGGACACTGGAATTCCCATCTGTACAATGGCCACTTTCATCAGTGTGATCACCAACACGTGTCGAGTCTGTTTCTGAAGGTCTGTTTTAAAGCTATGGCCATGGGACACCATGTGACCACTGAATCATTTTCTTCCAGCTGAGGGCACATTTAATCTTGCCAAACATTTTCATAGTTTGTGCAATCAGTTCCTGAAGTCTGATTCAGCTGCTCATGATGTGGCTGTCTGCTTGTCTGAGTGCAGGGGAAGGTTTAGGATTTCATATTGCTCTTAGTTTTCATCCTCTAAAATGTTTCCTGAGTGTTGAACATATGCCTGTTTGATTATTCCTGGCAAATGGTGTTTAGGAACAGTTTGTTGATTAATTCTAAACCATGCTGTGATGGTCTTCACAGAACACCTTAACAATTTTAAGTAAGCCACGAGGAAAATTACTTTTTCTTCATTCCAATATACATACTGCAGCAGCATTTTTCATTTTAATGAAAATAATATTTTCATGGTATATTAAGAGAGATTTTCAGGGTATGTAATATTCTTATCTACAGCATATTTAGTAGGATTTATTGCATACACCCTCCTAATGAGGTCAAATACACACACCAAAGTCTGTTAACCAAATAAAATAAGTCAGGCAGTCAGACTTCAAGTAACTAAATCAGTGGAACCAAAAATCTAGTAGCAAACTATCATTATCTCTAGAAGTATTCTGTTTGGGTTTTTGTTTTGTTTTTGTTTTTTTTTTTAATTTTCACACAATTCAATGCCCATACAATAAATTTTATCTACTAAAGCATTGATAACCAGGAAATTATGTTAATAGTGAGCACTGTCAGCCATATATTGTCCTCACTCAACCTCTACTTTTCATACCAGCAGGTCAGAGTGCTACCCCACACTCAGACTGTCAAGTGATTACACCACAGTGAGACAAACTGGTAAACATCAGAAGGAGCAGACACATTAAGAACCCTTCCAGAGCCACAAGGCTTTGGTTTTCACCTTAGTTTGATTTATTTTTCCTTGAAGATTCACCTGGTTAGCCTTACACGTCGGTTACTGAAAACCTAGGCTTACACAAGGCTTTCCTAAAATTGTAAACTCTTAAAAATCTTCTAGGCATTAGAGACACAGAAGGTCTAACAAGTGAGCAGAGCCATTTCCCAATTTCATTTAAATGCTGGGTTTTTCTGTGTTGCATTCAATCTAGTTTTAAACTCCCTCAAGAGACATGGCTTCCTCTGCTTCCTGCAGGAGACAATTCCATATTCTAACAGATCTTTCTCTAAGAGACAAATGCTTCCCCTGATATTCTGGATAATTCTTCATTTTTTTAAATTCGACCCCATTAATGTAAATTATACTCCCTTTCCCTTAATTTGTATCATTGTCTTTTAAAGGAACAATAACAAAAGTTTTAATGAGGACTGGCTTATGTAAACAGCAAAAAATCATGTTAGAAAGAAAATTTACCTTACTTCTATGAAGCAGGGGATTAATATGATGAAAAGCAACACAGGACTGTAGTTCATGCTGTGGCGTGGTCAAACAGAACTTCAGCAATAAAGTTGCAAGACCTTCACTAATTCCACTACCTATTATTCAGGTAGGCTATAAATCTGGTCCACTTTTTCCACTAGTGAACCTTACTCATTAATCATGTTTAATTAGCAATTTATGTAAGGGCTCAATTCCAAGGCCTTTGAAGTCAGTGGGATTCTTTCCATTAGCTTCATAGGGATCTGGATGATGCCTGTATTATACACAAAAACAACACTGCATTTGACATTATGTTAACAGCATGAAAGTAAATTATGTGTGAATATGAAGAAATAAGGTTTTTTAAAAATATATTTTACATATTTTACTTTTGTGAATGTTTCTGATGAAATCATCTGCATCCTATATTTTTAGAGAAATTTTTTCAAACCCTCTCAACTTTCACTTTAAAATTATTTACTGTCACAGCATGCCAAGTGAAGTATCAACTTCTTTGACAAAGAATTCATTTTCCACATGTTTTCAGCAACAAAGAGCTTTAACCTGTTTACAATAGTTATAAAAGCAGTAACATGAGTACCTCTCCTCAATGTTACTAGACCAATTTAAGATAAAGTTTCACAGTGCATGTATTATCACTTTCTTTCTTCTCCCTTTCTAGTTATCTAGTCAGTTGAATTTCATGGAACAAGTTTTCCTATGGGAATATAGAGGAAAATGCCAATGGCAGCTGCATTCTACCTCTCTTGCATGAACTTCGGAGGGGTTAAAGGCATTTAGGCAGCAAGAGCTCTTGACCAACCCTGTCCTCTGCCTCTTATGGAGAGCAAGACTTGGTATTCTGCATGGTGGTCAGCTTTCCTCTGAGCAAAACTGGCTGATGAACTGGAGAGGAGATAACATCTCCCAGCTTTGCTCAGGGAGGTATGCTAAACCTTCTGAGCCAGGCATAAACACACATCCACCCATATCTAGTACGTGGACTTCATCTCCCTGCCTCTCCTAGGGAATCTCTCTCCCCTTACCTCGGTGAAGGCTGAACTCTCATGTTGGTGCTAAACCATTGCTGGCCCATTTAAGGTAAACAAAGCAGAGATAATGTTGCTTTTCTTTCCAGCCAGAAATGCTGGTTTTCTGCTTAAATGCATACCTTTGATGGTGGCTCACTAGTAAAACTTGCCTTAGGTAAAAGAAACAAAATTATGCAATTTTCAGCTAAAATAATTTTGTCCTTAAATAAAGAGGGAAACATACCTAATCCATTTTCCCAAGGAGAGTCCACTTTTGAAATTATAATTATTTTATTGGTCTAAGCTAATTTCTATTTAAAACAAATAATATATATATATATATATATATATATATATATATATATTTAGACTAGGGCTTACATGAAGCTAGCAGGCAGCAATCTACTGGAATCCTGTGGCCTGTATGGGCTCCAAACTTGGCCAACAGGTCAAATATTCTTGGAATAAAGCATATTACATTCACAAATTACCTACATAGATGTGTATACATAGAGAGAGATACAGATCTTAATAAGACACGAAGTACAAACAGTTGTATTGTTTCTACATTTCCATATTCCAAGGTGAAAGGGGGCAGTGCTGCCTCCTTATCACTCTGTCAATCTTAGAAGTCCACTTCACAGACTTGAAAGGAGTGAAGCTGAAAGGCTTGGAACATGTCATATTTAACAGGACTGACTGAACTAAATGCTGTGAAAGTGCACTGCCACATCCTAATAGAACTGCATACCCAACAAGGCTATGCTCACTACAAAAATGTTCTCTTGACATGTTGCAATTATGGTACTGGGTCACAGAGGTGCAGTTCAACCCACAGTTGTGGCACATGGCTAGTACCACTTAATAGATAAAGTTCAGACATTCTATTTCTCACAGTTAAGGGGTCCATGATGTTTTACTATCAATGAAGATGAGGCGTTTTGTCCTCATGCCATCACCCAGCGTGCAGAACGTAAGAACCTCACCCTACAAGCAGCTGGGGAGCAGCCCCTCCACTGAAGCTCCAACAAAATTGCCTGCACAATATGGAATAGACTAACAAAACTTTCCCTTATTTTCCCCAGTCATGCTTTTTTCATCTCTTCAGTACTTAGGGAATCTCTGATGCTGTTTTTCATGGCTTGGCACTTTCTCTACTGGGCAGCAATTATTACCAGTGGTTAGGAAATCAGGTTTTCTACATTGCTGTGGAAAGAAACAGTTAATTTTTGTTTCTCATCAGACTTGAGCATGGAGTTCATTGTGTCTCAAAAACAGAGGAGTCACTAGAAAAGATCTGTGCTATCCTTTTAGCATTCAAATTTTGCCAGAGCAAAAGGCTCAGATGGAGCAGAGATTTCCCTCTATTGGAGGAACTTTTTTCCTGGCATTTGTGGTGATGCTGGTGCTGAGACAAGAAATAGGTACTGGGCTGTGGTTGGTTTAAGAATGTACTGATCCACCACAGGTGAGACACTTTTCACTAAAATCTGCCTCCTGTCCTCTGCTGTTGGAGACTTCTGCTTGCAGACATCAGTGAAGCTTTACCTCTTCCATTTAAAATTGAAGCCCAACCCAAAAGCTGGACGCTACTTTTGCTCCACATTGCCAGGGGTTCCCAGTTAAAAATGTTCCAAAGCTCCAGAACTAGGACGTTTCTCTGCAGCATTTTTATAAGCCTCTTAAGTCCCTGCATGGACTATAACAACCTTATTTAAGCCACAGGGTATCTTCACTGACATCAGCAGGTTTGGCTCAATATCCTCCAATAGATTGGCAATTTGTTTTCATAATAAACAATACCACAAATCACAAAAAAAGCAGCATAGCTGCCAAAATGTCTTTAGCCCTTGTAAGGAAAAAAAAAAAAAAAAAACAAAAAACAAAACAAAACAAAAAAAAAAATAAAAAAACCCACACACTCTGCTACAATCAAAGGATTTTTTTTCCATTTTGGTGAAGTGAAATACTGCATTCTGTCATAGGGTTTCTGTCTCTGATTCGAACAAACTGTCTTTTGGCATTAGGGACAGTAGAGACTGCCCTGCAGTGTGAGACTGCAAAAAGCCACCTTGGAACAGGAAAAAAGAAAATTATAAGAAAGATTTCAAGCAAAACTGAATGTGAAAACTGTGAGAAAAAAAACTTAATTCCCTTTATGAAGGATTGATATTATTAAAATTACTTGTTTGCTGCCCCTTTTTCTGAGTTACTGTTATTTTAATTTCTTACCCTCTATGGAGGAAGGAAAAACGTTTCTTTTTCTGAATAAGCATTAAATATAGAACAAATTTATGATTAATACAGCAGGCAAACTAAATAATGAATAGCAAACATGCTTGTTTAAATGAAAATATGAGTACAGCTTAGGTGGTGAAGCTCATGTACTGTGAAAACACTTTAGAGAGATGTTATTTAATGGTGAGGTATTTCTTCACTTTATATTCAAAGTAAATAGCACCCATAAACAGCTGCTATTCACCAAACATAGGAGAACTGGATTTGGATGCATTTCCATGTACATTTCCTCTGATGCACCCTCTTCTTAAGCAAGTAAAAGGCAACAGAGTACACACTGTCTTGAGATGTACAGTTTGCTTTTCAAATAGATCCCTGAATGCTAGCAGTGCCAAGCCCCCACTACATCTCCTAAGTTAGGTTTTGTGACAGAACTTAGCACAATTAGTCATTTTCCCTTTCTTTCAGAAAAATAGTAAATAGCATAGCAGACACGGGCATTTTCACTGCTAAGGACATATTATTTTACTTGTGCATTTTATTTCTTTAGGCTTGGCTTGCTCTGAGACTCATAAAAACCCTCAAGGACAATAAAGATAAAAGTGTCACTGAAATGAAATTCCCTTCAGAAATGAACAGCATGTATTAGCCTACGTATCGTAACATTTTTAGGTATGTTTCAAGTAACATACTACATTTCTAGAAAACACAGATGAGTGTTTTGTACTCGGTTCAGGATTCAGTTTGAGAGTTTGGAATATAGAAGAAAGGTCTGATAGGTTCTTGTTAAGTACAGCTTCTCTCTCCTCTTCTAATACTGCTCTTTCCTGGCTCTTAACAACCCACAGGTTGTTATTATTATTATGGTGCAGGATGTCCTGTGGTTTCAGAGGAATGTGGGAAGAACATATTCCAAAGTGTCTGTGATGCTCAGGACAACTTTCCTTGAACTAAGTCTAGGCTGTCACTGTAGGCAGCTAATATGTTTCAGAAGTAATTTTTTCCTGTAACTTTTACTCAGCATATTATGGTTCTGTGTTTTGGTATTTGTTTTGTTTTGTTTTGTTTGGTTTCATTCATTAGAGAGGAGCCATGAAGATAAAAGAAGAAAATATAATCCAAAAACATATTTCTTTTGTTTCTGTCCTAAAAATCACATCCCTGGCACTCAAGATGAAACAAAAATGTGAAATCTTTACATGTATTTAAAGAGAACTGGAATATGTTCTGACTTCACACTTGACTAGAATTTGAGCCACTGCTCAAATTACTGAGGATGCAGAAGCAGGTTGGTCCTTTTGGAATGGAGTGCAAAAGCAGCAAATGCCTGTCCAAGGGAAAAATGGGAGAATTGTTATTTGAAAACCGTCAAAGTTCATGTGCATATTAGAGGAAGTTAAATTACATTTGGTTGCACTCCCACAAATTACTTCAGTGTCATGAGAAGGTACTCAAGTAAGATTTAAACTAGAAAACTTTGAGCACAGTAGATCATTCAGAGAAGTATAAAGATGCATTTTCTGGAATTTTTTTGTTTCCCTGATGCCACACTGACATAGTTCTGTCCTGTACGATTCAAAGTCAGCTGCCCCAAACTTGTCTAGGTTGGACTGCACTTGCCTTTGTGTAAACTATGATATGTCATAACACTGCAGGCTTTCAGTTTACTTTCAGAAGGGAAGAACCTTGCTTGAAACTTAAAACGGCCTGGTAAATTCCAGATGTCACCACAAACTAGAATCAATGAATCCAATAATTTGTGTGTTATATATAAAAGGAAAAATGTGCTTTTAAGAAAAGCAGACATGCAAAGAAAGTGAGAACTGAAGGACTGCACATCACAGACTGCAAAGAAGTACTATTTATAGCCTACTTTGAGATCAAGAATATCAATTAAGAATGATAAGAAGCCAGTACTTTAATTTGAGCAAAATGTTCAACTGAGGAAGCAGGACAGACATAAGTGGATTCCTTTTGAGCTATTAGCTGTTTGAATTGATTATGGAGAGTCTGGAGGGATGGCATCACTGCAAGCATGTTTTCAATCACTAAACTCTCCCTGACCTCAATAGTGGCAACATGAGGCTCCAAGATATAAGAGAAAATACCTGTGAGACTTAACCATGAGTCACAATGAGGCAAGGCCTTTCTAGTGTTTTCATGAAGATACGAAGAAATAAATGAAATACTGGTCTCTCTTTGCCTGTCAGTATGCTATAAATGAAACTGGCCATTAAATACCATGATTTATAGTGCATTACCCTAAAATGTAGTGGGTTACTGTGAATAATTGGTAGATACAGCCACTCCTTTCACTTTCCAAGTGCTTCGATATTATCATTCATTTTTCTACTGAAGAACATCAGCTGAATTTTAAAACCAGTGTGGGGTGAAGTGAGGTTAAAGCTGCCTACTGGTTGTTCTTTCCATGTTCTTCCATTCAGTTAAACAATAGCAGAGCTTTACACAATGGAACACCTCTGGAAAAAGCAAGTGAGAAAAGCCTGGCTGGAGTTTACAGAACCACAGGGGGAATTTAGCTAATTATATGGTTGAGCCACTTATGTTTTATGTTCAATGTCATTCAGTAAAATAAACACTTCAGGAAGTTACCATTCCGAGCTTTAGTTTTTCTGAAAAGTGAAAATTCTGTAGGTAATGGGTCTGAAATAAACACCATATTTTCTGACTCTTTAAAGTACTATAACACCAAATGAAATGAAATGCAAATTTGACCAGGAGAACTGCTAATTTTGCACATAAGACTTTGCACATAACTTTTCTACATAAGGCAAAATGGTAATATGGAAGGTGAGGAATTTCAGGAAAAGGAAGATTTATTTTATATGTAAAAAAACAGACTTCCTTGTTAAAACCTCTGTGGTAGTAACTGCATAGATTAAACACATAGACTGTGTTTCATGGATCACATATTTTAATATCTAGATACACTTAAAATATATATCTGGAACATGATTGCTGTTGTATGTAACAACAATCAATTTGTACATAGAGCAACATGCACTGGAAAATGTGCAATACTTGATCAATATGTGCTTGTGAACATAATTTTTCATTTTTATTTTTTATGGCTAAAGGATTTTGTCCCCTTTCTTTCCTTTTGCTTCTCCCATAGATACTAATAAATATGGATGCTCCAAAGGAGACAAAAGAAATATGTCTGGTTAAAGAGACAGGGTATGTTTACAACAGCAAACATTATTTATATATATATGCACATAGGTAGGAACTCAAAAGAGCTAGGCTACACACATCCAAAAGTGAATCTAGCTCATTGACTATAAATAATGAGCAAGTAATGAATTTGTTCCAGGCATAATACAATTTTCATTAGTTTCTATGCAACAAGTTCTGTTGTGCAGAGTTTTAATTAAAATATTTTGAAAACGTTAATCACAAAATTTCCAAAGACAATGTCATCAACATGCCAGTTTATTGATAATTTGCCTGAGAACAGCAAACATTCCAGCTTCTCCAGACTCCTACTTCCCTAGGTGCTGATACTACATACAGTTATGGCTCTTTGCCATAAACACATTAGCAAACACTCTTTATCTTACTCAAATTCCATCATAACACTGAATATTTTCTCAGTATGAACACTTGATATAATAAGAAATTGCTGTAATTCTCTCTTTTTTAAGTGAATGACAGAACATGTAAATTAAGTGGCTCTACAAAACTATTTCACAATTATTTGTAACATCTGGTTTATTAGTTTCAAAAACAAGAACTGGACATAATATTCTCATTCAAGAACCGTTGATTTCACCACAGAAAACCAAGGTAAGATTTTTTTTTTTGTGTAGAACAGAGTTTATAGTACTGAAACATTTTTACTGGAAAAAAACACTAACCATGACTTTAACAGCTTGGTAATCTAAACGCAGCTATTAATGCATCTGCTCTTAAAGCAGCAATTTACTGCAAATCAATCTAATGAGAAGGCATATAGTTATATAATTTTACATCTATGTAAGAATCAGATTTCTCATCCTTTATGAATTTCAGGATTACAAATAATTTTGTACTCTGCAACAGGAACTAAGAAATTCTCTGTGCTTCTCTTGAATCTAAACTGAGAAAAGTTCCTTATGCTTGTACAAACTATTTTGGGTTGGTGTCACATAAGCATAATCAGTTCCTAAGTAAAAAAATCTTTCGGCAAAACTTTTCTCTTTCAACAAAACTACACTTTTAATGAACTTGAATGAACATATGGTTCCATGCTAGGTTTTTTTTTTCTGTTAATTTTTATCTTTTATGACTTTGACTAAATAAATTTAATAGATGGGGTGGCTTCCTTCACATATTTTATGAAAATTATTGCATACCATTTAACCAACTTTTAAGTAGACTCGCATGGTCATGGCAAATGAAATTAATATTTTAACACGACAAATTTTGGGGTCAGAGAGGTAATAATTTGTTTCATTGATAACTCTAAACCTCTGGTTTCAATGGAAGTGTTTATTGATTTCCAGCCTTTTGAACCTGAGAGATTTTATGAGTTCACTGTGTAATTCAAATGAGAGCTGTCTTAAAGCTGAGTGTTTTAAGTTAAACACCTAAAAGTAAGCACCCCAATAGAGTAGCTTTGCAGGCTGGCATGCTAATCCATCTCCTGCTATCTGTGCTCTGCTGGCAGAGCAAAGAAAGTATGCTCAAACTGCTGGCTGTGGGCAAGAGACACATTTCAAAAGACTTCTATTGACTTCCAGTCTAGAATCAAGGTACATTAAGAAGGTGTTCAGAGCTGACTTTATCTTGACAAGACTGCATAAAAAAAAAATGCAAACCAAATTGTGGGCTGGGAGAAGAAGTTGAGTTACTGTATAATCCATATCTATGTTTGATTGGTCTGTGGCTACAACCACTTCACAACCACCTTATTAGAAAGCATATTTTCTAAAATAGTCTTTTAAATCAAAGGAACAAACTTAATATGCCCCTATTATAAATACCATAAAACAAGATACCAGTAAGAACTCTGCTCTACAAATCTTAGATTATGTGCTTTCAGTTCCCCTGAGCAATAGAAATAATCACAAGGATGATGTACCCACAAGTAAAGGCTGTTCTGTGCCAAGAATTTTAATCGACAAGAGACAGCTGTGTAAGCTAAAAAAAAAAAAAAAAAAAAAAAAAAAAAAAAAAAGAGATAGTTTTATTGGAAAAATAGCTTGGAGTCACTGAGCAATTGCAGCATTATTTTATAGGTTGACACACCAGTCAGTAATGGGATTTGAGCAGGTGACGCAGTGCTCACAGTTGTTTGGGAGTTTATATAGTTTATTTTCAGTTAAGCATGCAACCCTCCAAATATGCATTGCTGAAAGAAGTTAAAATGTTCAAGAGCTGATTGGAGCACTGGTCCACTTTTCTGAATTGGGCACTGAGACATAACCTTGAAAATGCCATTGCCCTTCTCACTTGCAGGCAGATATGTTTGGGAGTCTTAGACCAGCTAACAGAAGACAGGGGAATCTAGACTCCAGGAAAAATTTCTTTTATGACCCAGCTAGATAACTTGCAAAGGACTAACACACAAATGTCCAGACACCTCCTTCAACAAGACAGGCAGAATGTGCAATTAGGTCCCTGGAACACAACTGCAATTCTAAATGGAATCACAATAAAACCACTAAGTTGAAGCTGCCAGTCAAAGATGCTCTTTCATGTAGTCATAACTGAGCTGCCTCCAGCAAGGCACTGGCTCTGTATCTGTCACTGCTTTTAAGGTATCACTCCATCAGGACAGCACAGGACATTACACCCCTGGGTTTTGCTTTAAACACTGGTCACAAGCATACAGAATAAACCAATGAACTTTAGGGCAAGTTTCTGGCAACTAAGTAAAACCCCACAACACTGAAATGCTTTTAAAATAAAACAATCCACAGAACTTTGTTCTCTACCATATGTTTTTATTCACATCTTCTGAAGCCAGTGAGTTCTCCTTGCTGTGGAGGGGAACAACTTCCCTGATGGACAAATTGCATTTGGACGCCTCCAACTACCCCACACAGCCATGCTGCTCTGGGAACAGCAGGTTCAGTCCAGATGTTACAAAGTAAGGCCTGAGAAAGGATGATCAGCAGTAGATGGAGACTTCTCTCACATGCATGAAAATACTGTCCATCCTTTCATGATTTTTTTCTCCTGGGCAATTAGGAAACATACTGTTGCCGGAGATAATTGGAAAATAATGGATACTTGTCCTATGATTAACCTAATTGTTGATCTGCAAGTAAAATCCACTTTCCTGAAGCAAGAGACACTTAACATCTCTGGGGAACTGAGTAACTGGTCAGTTTTTTCTGGCCTGCTACATCTTGTCTTCAGTGAGCAGCACTATCTCTGATACAAGCCCTTAACTTGTCCTTCTGTACACAGATTTCACTGGTATAGAAGTAGAATACCCTTGAGGAACTTGTTGTTCATCCTCTAATAGAAAACAAGCATTAATTTTAATACATTTTATTGTAATTCTCCATCTAATTGTACATCTCTGCTTGCAAGTAGTTATCAGCTGCCTGCTTCCTCTCCCTCCCGTTTCTAAGTATGGCATGATGAAATTTAAGAAGATTTAGCATCATCTGAATTCATTTTTCAAGCCTTGACATCTGTTTATGACTATTGCTAGAGGAAAAGTGGGAATTCTCTCAAATTTCAAAGGTAGTATCTGCTGCATCCAAATATCTGACTACAGACTGATGTTTTTTACCCAAGGACAGCACATGTGGACTGGTTCATGCAGCTCTTTAAAGCAGAGTAACACTAACACTACCAAAACACATCTGAATGACCTCTGTGTTGCCAGTTTTAAAGCTTGGTGTTATGGCCTCATTGTGCAATTTAGCACAATTTAGCCTAGAAATTGTCTGCAAGTCAGGGAAGCAAATCTTCTTCCCAAAGTCAAATACAAGCAACAAAACAGAGACACAAGAACATTTTGTGTATTTTTTTGTCCTCCTCTACCCTTACACTGGATATCTGGATATCTTGTTAATGACATTTATGTTTTGGCTTCTATATTTACTGAACTGAAACACAGGAATCTCAAGGCAAAATTTATTTTTTATGGTGGCTATGGGCACAGCTTTTGCTTATGCAATTTACAGATACCCCAGTCAAGCAGCATGTTTTTCTCCTTCTGGTTTAGCTTTGTTTATCATGTGTGGGTGTGCAGAACACTCTGTTGCAGCAACTATATATCTCTTTTCCTGTAGCTAAAGGAAATTCAGAATCTGACCTTATATATATTTCTGCAACTCCAAGAAATTCCTGGGCACAACTACTGGAGCAATGGCCAATAAGCATTTAGGGCAATCAGCATTTAAATTTGTAAAGGTATCCTCAGTGTTCCTAGGCCTTTGTTTAAGGCAGGATGATTTTTAGATACGCTTTTAGATACATTGCAGTGTTACTACATTAGTTTAATGATTTAAGAAAAAGAAGAAAAATATAAAAAAACCCAGAAACTTACCACAGCTTCAAATATGATTTTTATATAGACTTGAAAAGCTGATTTATTAATTTATTATCAAGAGGTGCTACCAAGCTTACAGAACAGCATCTGTGTATCAAAACCTCGATGATGGGTTTAAAGAGTCTATATCAGCGCTGTCTTTAATCAAGAAACAACAGATATTCATAAATATGGCTTTGATTTGAAAGTAATTTTGAATCTCTACAACTTATTTCACATATAAATACTTAAATTTGATCCTTTTCCTACGTGGCTTCTTGTAAAGAATAACAGTATTTGAAAAATTATGGAATGCAGCCCATTTTCCAGCCAGTGGAAGATCACTGTACTTCAGCATGCTACAATGGGCTTCACTCAGAATCACTATAAAAGCTCAAAACAATTTCTATTTTCTCTAAATAGGCATTCCACAGGCAGTATTATCACACTGTCAGGATCTCATGTGTTTGCATCTTTAATGTTCATTTCTATATTTAACTCTACCTCATCTCTTTATCTCTTGCGTCTGAGTTTACAGCAAAATAATTTGACCTTGGCCCTGGATAACTGCAACTAAACCAAGTCAATGGAGCCACAACAATCTCCTTCAAAGATCTCTTTCAGGTGTTTAAGCACTAAATTTTTTACTAAAGTCATGCTAAATTGCATACTTTTAGCTGTTTCAATTTCAGAAATAAAGCCATACTTAGAGCCTTAAAAATGCCATAGTTCAACCCCTTCCAGTGTGGCAGTGTCTTTATTGTAGGATATTGCCCAGAACCCTATTTCTGCCTCCCCCATAGTGATTTTTGGTTTTGCAGTCATATGAATTCTCATAAGCAGCCCAAAACTGTGGAAATCTCTTCGTATCTATACTGTTTGGCAAATTCATGTGCATCTGGTGTACACTGACATAACCTGATGTCTCTTAGTATTGAGTTCTCCCCCAGATAATTTTTCTGCAGAGAAAAAAAAAATGCTTAAGAATAGTTTCTCAGGTTTTGTTTGCTTACTCATTTTAGAGAAGAATAAGCTAATTCTTTCCAAGCTTTCGTTTTTACCATGACATCTTTTCTTGCATCGTTGTCTAGACTGAGCTTTAGATTTGTAGGACTTTTGGGGCTGTTTATTTACTGAGTAGGTCAGTCCTATTTCCAAGTAAGTAACAAAGATAACAAGTTTAACAACTCCTAGCACTTGCACTTCCTACTTTCCCTTGCCATTCTCTAAACATATTTAACATAGTTTCAATTCTCATTCTCATCATTTAGCCTTTTACCTAGTCTTCATCCTGCCCATATTTTTATCTGAATAAAGTGGAATTTAACTTTTTGCACACTCTGTCATGAGGTAGTTTCCAATGAAGTATCAAAGCTGTGTATTTCCAGCGTGTTGCTCTCAGTCATGATGTAAAAAAGCATTGTTTTCCAACTTCTCCCCATTCCTGGCGCTTCCCCAGAAACGTCTGTGCTCCAGTGATTTAGCTCAATGCAAGGAAGCACAAATAGTAATGGTGGAAAAACTGAGCAATGGCTGCGGTAAGGAGAGGATGAGACCACCCCTTTCAGCAGGAGCATGGATCAAAGGGATCATGCAGCTGGTAGGGGTACAGTTCCTATTGAAATAAATTTGAAAAATCAAAACCAAAAGATTGGTTTTTCTTTTCCTTGTTTTTACACTGCATAAGAAGCTTTTTAGTGACTGAAGGGTTTAGCATGGTGAAAAAGTCCCATGAGTATTGTAGCCCTGGACAAGGCTGATGGCCCTTTCAGAACACCATGCCTACATGGCATTGGTATAAAACCACGTATAAACTTGGAGTCTTACTTAGAGAAAAAAACGGTCATAAAAGCTGGTTTCTTACATGTCTTCATTCAAACTGACTAAAGATAAGATTAACCCTTTGGCCAAGCTGCTCTCCTACTCCTGCACAAACCTTCTCCCCAATATTTATGATGACATAAATACCTTAGTGCCAACTTTATGAAAAACATCTCTGGTTTTGATTAATATTAGCTTCACTGTAGCTTCTTCTAAGGAGTAAAAATTGAGAATTAAAGCCCTACAAAAAGCCAGAATTCATGGATCATGTTCTCCACAGTGAAAGCATCTGAAAGTTCATATGCCAGAGAAACTTTTACATTTTCAAATGTAATTGGAATTGAGCGAAGTAAAGTGTTATATTTGCAGGCATGTGTCTCCAAAGTCTTCATAAAGTTAAGTGCTTTGAGAAAACGTAAAATATTTATGGAAACAAGAGATCCATCGTGTGCTTGGTCTAGTTTGTATTTGTCAGTCTATCACACTGCAGATTATCACATGCTGCTACTGATTATCTCACGTAGATCACAACACCAGCTGAGAGAAATTCCCCTCTCTAAGAAACTTGATGAAAGTAGGAAACAAAAGAGGTATTTTAAGTGGAAGCAGATGTCTGAAATTTCTTAGTAAGGCTTGTTCTTGGTTCATCTGCTCAGTTAAAAGGTTAAGAAATAGCAAGGGGGCCTGAAAAATGTAGGCATTAATTTTAGATGGACTGTCATTATTTCTTTGACTTCTCTGGAACAGCTCTCAGGCCTCTGAATTTCATTCTCACTTAATTCCACTCTTGGACCAATACATCACATTCTTTGCTATTAATAACAACATTATTTTTACTATGTTCAAGGCAGCTTAAAAAGTGTTACAGAACTAATTTTTTCAATATCCATTTCAAGCTCAGTTTTGAAAAAGTAAAAATCCTTGTAAAAATCTCTACTAAACTGAACAGAGAAAAATATCTCTTTTGCAGAGGAGTTTCTTATAGCAAGTGTGGGAGCACACAGCAAATCAGTTTTCCACAGAAGATTATTTTTTGAAACAAAATTTTCTGCATTATGAACAGCATCTTACCTCCTTTTTTGCATTTGTTACCCTCTTATACTTACATCATCAATGTACTTGTGGGGCTGAATTGGGAAAAATGAAATATTTCTGATATTTCTACATTATAGATGTTTCTACATTAATTTTATGTCTCTCACCTGTTATGTCTTAGTTTAGAATAAAGTTCAGAATAAAGCATCAAATGACATCTTCCCATGGAGACGGTTTTTGTAGGAGAAGTCGAGAGAGTGTATTTTGGAGTTGGAGAATATTTGGAATACATTTGCAAGTTTAAAGAGCCTTGACACTGGAAACAACGAAATAATATTTTTTGCTTTCCTGATTCTTCCATTGCTTCCAGAAACCAGCCGTTAGACAATCTTTGTAAATAAGCAGAGTTGCATTAAAGAAACTAAACTTTATTACAAATTTTTCCTCCTTTCAGGGAAAACAACAGGATGTGCTGGAAAAGCTCCCTGGGCAAAAGTGGAAAACAGTAAAATTTTTTGATTAAAAGGCCTTTGGTTAATAAAACCCAAAGCCAAAACACTGGAAAAACTGAACGAACTGCAGTATTTTAGCCTGTGCTGATTGAATTGCAAAAAACAAGTATCTAGAAAGTACTTATTGGGGGGGGGGCATACGGGGGAGAAGTGTATTTTAAATTATATAAAGAATAAATGCCAGACAACTACCAAAAAAAGATTTCCATAAGATGGTGCTGAGCCTGGGCCCAGCTTGTGATGCTCTAATTACAGTAATTACTCTGTCTTTTTACTCACAGGTTGTGCAAGATGTTTCTAAAGCATTCATCAGAAGAGGAGTGGAGACACTGTCCCTGTGCCTGCTATGGGGAGATCTCTTCTACCGTTTCTGCTGAGATCACTCACACATTTTGCATGTTTCCAATGAATAATTATGTGAGATAGCATACAAACTATGCACTGTGAGAGCCCCATAGCCAAAAAACCAAGCCATTCTCCTTCCCCAATCGTATCATTGTCCTAAATACCCTTATTTAATTCGATAGTGACAACATACAGACTCTTGGGGTGTGTGTGGGGCCCCATCACTTGACCCTTTTCATCCTGAAATATCCCCAACTATCATTATAACCCTGTTTCCACTGCACAGGCCCAACGTATCTTCAAGCATCTGCATAAGTAAAATACCACTCCCCACATTTTGGAACTAATTTAGACATTACTGTACAATATACATTTTATTTTTTACCAAGAGCTCACCACATAAATATAATGTTCCAGTCATGACCGGAACTTACCGCAAAAAAATTTGATAGTTATATTTACATTCTCCATAGCCCAAAATGGTTTAAGTGTAGAAGCATATTATATTGATTATGTATCCATTGCTGGGTATTAGTTTTGCTCAAACCCCTTAAACTACGAATATTTATCTTAACTGGATGTGTGTGTTTTTCATTTTGTATCTTCAGTAATGTCTCATATTGTGTCTCTCTAAAATAGCCACTCCAACTTATCTGACAATTATAATTAATCTTTATATACCATTTTGCCTATTAGTTAACAAAATACTGCAGAGCTCTCTCTGAAAGGCCACCCATTCATGATTTATTCTTCTTATCTTAATTTATTTTGCTAGAAAACATCAGCTGGGTGAAATTAAAGGAGGAAAAGACAGTTTTAATTAATGTCTTCTCCAGAAAAGAGCTCCTAAAGTTGCTGAAGTAATCTGTTTTGACAGTTTCAAAATAAAATAATCCCTTTTGTATGTTTGAAATGATTTTTAAATTTGAAATTCAAGACCCAAAAAATATTGTGTCCAATGAAAATGAAATGTTTGAAAGGTAAAACATGCCTTCAGCAAAATGTTTTGCTGGCTCACTGTAATTGTACACTCTTGTGCTGATTTGAAACCGAATACAGATCTAAAACCTATTTTTATATATACTTATATATATATATGTATAAAGACTTTTCTCTCAGTATACATCTAGAAAGATAGGAACATATATGCAAATGCAAACTAAGATGGAGAAATAAATATAAAAATATAAATGAGCACACATTTATGCCCACCAGAGTCATCTTTGAAATCTAGTGGGCTGTTTGAGACTAAGACTGGCCATCAAACATAATCTTAAAAATTTACATGCCTCCTGTACTCAGGTGCAACAACAATAAACTGCCAAATCAGTAGGGTACTGCCTTAAAAAATTAAATCTATCAATAAAGGCCTTTCTTTGAAGGATAAAAGGAAATAAAGGGAATTTAAAGCTTTGTAAGGAATTGAAAGTAGACTCCCAGTATCCACCTCTGAGTTTATATTAAAATCTCATTACATGCTTAGGCCTGTGAGAAGGGTTTGGCTACAAACACACTTTTAGAGCAGCAGCCAAAAACTTCAAGGACTGCTGCTAGTATAAGAAATAGCTGATAGATACTTTAAAGAGAAAATCTGAAGTGCTGGTTAGTTGATAAATATCATCTTTAGGGGAAAGCAGAGAAAGGTGCTGGACAGAAGATTTAGGACTTTCTGCCAAACATATTCCAAAAATTAGAAAAACTCCTTATCTTCTAAATGTAATTAAAAATTTTAAAAGCTGTGTTTTACTACTGACTTTACTCAGCTCTCTTTAAATGTGCAACTGATAGTATTATTCTCACTGTACAGTTTAGCAGTAGGCTTATATTATCCCAGCTTAAATATTTCACGCAGCTGGAAGTTGTCAGCACGAGGAATAGGAGCAAGGAAGCTGCAAACAGTCTCCTGCAAGTACATGCATGTTGGCACCCTTTCAGGTTTATTTGTTTTTAAGGGTGTGCTAAGGATATTAGGCTTTGATTCCATCATTTGTCCTGGTTTTGTTCCATTTACTGACAGTGGATGATTCAGATTTCAAACATATTGCCTTCAAAAGAAAAAATACTACATTTATCTTTGTCTTAAAATTGGTATGCAGTGAAACTCCCCACATGCACATCTCCCCCAGTGCCTGACATGAGCTTTTTAAAATAGTGAAAATTGAATAGATCTTGATCTTACAGGCTGGTTGGGGGTAGGAGGGGTGGGGAGAAGCACAAAATAATTCCTGGAAAAATATTTCCTGAAAATCATCCCTTGCAATTCCCTGTTCTAACTTCCAGATGTGACTGGCCTGGAATATCAAGATACTCCACCACCAACCAAAAACTTTGAGAAAGTTTGGATTCAAGCATTAACATCAAATTTAAATTTGATATTACAGAAATGTATATATGATAGCTCTTATTCAAACATAGCCCCAAAACTGGGAACATATAAACATAAATCAAAAGAAAATTAAAATTCCTGCTTCCAAACAGCTCTGCAATACAAAAGCCTGTGAATAAAAAAAATTCTTCCCCAGGTAAGAAGCTTACAATATTTTATAGCAATCTACCTAGTGAGAGTTTTGCAAATTATAATGGATTGAGGGATTCAAGTTTGTGCAATTTGCATTTGGTCACATGCAACAATAGAGCATTCATGGACTTTATTCTCCTATAGACAGAGGTCCCTTCCTACTGTATTGCTACAAAATCAGCATATTTATGTAAATGACACACGAAAATAGGTCTGCAGGAAGTTCTGACATTTGACTTTCAACTGCTCACTGGAAACTATGTTCTTCCCACAGAAGCAAAGTTTGTAAACTCAGAGCTTTCCTTACAGCTACTCCACAGTCAGAAGACAAATAAGTTTTTCTCACGACTGACTAAGCAATCAACAAACAGCAAAGTCTGAAATATTCAGGCTTTGATCTCAAGTGAGAAGTGCAGTTTGAATGAAGTGCTCTATTCCTCATCTCTCATCAGCTTGTGCACTAAGAGAAGAGCAGCACCCATCTCACCAACAGCTGTGAGCAGTTCCAGGTCTCTGGCCCTGTGAGACACCAGAAGGGTGTGCCCCGGACAAAAAGTATCCCAAGACATTCAGTGTTGCTGACTTTGCAGAAGAATCAAATAAAATAAAAACACTCCTTGAGCACCATGCCTGGCTAGGAATTAATCAAATCCAAGTGTTTAATATGCATTTATTGGGGTTTAATGAATAAGCATTCAGGTTTAATGGCACTGGAAAGTTTCTAACTTACTCAAATTTGCTACCTTTTATTTTAATGCTCTTTTCTCCTAGTAGAACAGTTAAAGGGGGTTTTGTTTGTTTGTTTGTTTTTAACCTAACAAACTCTGAGAAAGTAAAAATATTATTTTATACTATGTTATTGAAATAGTTTTTTGCCAAACATTTAATAATACTTATGTCAATGTGTGATACAGAGGCAAAAGACAACACTGTCCCATTTTCTTACACCACTAAATAATTAGGTGTGGAAAGTTCATCTGCCAGTAAACCATATTCTATTTATACTTTCTTTTCCCCATTATCCCTCTAATATGTCCTTTTTCCCCCTTCCCTACCTATCAGGCAAGAATGAAATATATGCCTGTGCCATGATCATTCATGTCATCCTTGTTCAAATAATGACTTTTTCCTCCCCTATTTCCCCCTTGTTCAAATAATGACTTCCCCCCCACCATTTCCCCAAAAATGTCAAAATATGGGACTGTTCTACGGTTCTTTTGCTGGATGAAAAGTAGCAACGTTCTCTATTAGCTACAGCAACTAATATTTAGATCAGGAAGAAAGATTCCTGCCTAAAATTTACATGCAAACCTGCACAGGCCAGAACAGGATGTTTTAGGACATAATTTTGTTTGTTCTTCATTTTAATAGTGAGCCTCAATGTACTCATTAAAAACTGGCAAGAACACATACAGATAAATTAAAAAAGAAAAAAGTTCTGGCTTAAATGAGATTTGTATAGTAGCCAAAAAGGAAAAAAAAAAAAAAAAGATGCAAAGGAAAACTTAGGCCTATTTTACATTGCAAGGACAAGAAACTTGTGTAGAAACCAGGGGGAAAAACTACAACATTATAAGAAAAAAAAGTTAAATTTTAGAATAGCAAAAGCAAACCAGATTGCAGTCAGAAAGCATAATTATATATTTTTTGGTCGGAAAAAAATATATATATTGTCAAAATTGTGCATGGCTGTACATGACTGTAACTGTATTGATTTAACTCAATTTTTCTTCATTAAGCTACAGAGTTGAAGCTTCATTTCACCACATTCAGGGGTGTACATCTGTTGGACAGCAACTTATTTTCCAAAATTGTGGGCATAGAACTAAAATTATAGCTGAGACTGAAGAGGAGGGAAGCTCTGTCCATGTTTGCATGGAAGTTGCTGTAGCAATCCTGCTCTAATACAAGAAGCATCCAAAGGTTGGAGCAAAGACTTTTCCTGTTTCTGATGCAGCGGGAAAAATGGAATAGCTTTTGGTATCAGTTCATTCTTCCCATCCATGAGTCCCAAAAGTTTGTACAGGCTAATATTCTTAGAAGTGTAACTGCTTTCCTCTTGTTCCTCTTGTGCAACATTAAAATAAAATATGCCTACCCACAAACCCTAACTTTCAATTTCTTCCCCTTTTCCTTGTGTATGGAATGTTCTTGAGAACACTTCAAACAATACTATGAACTTATTTCACCTTCATAGACGTATTTTACCTTTCAACTTCTCTGAATGTGCCCAGGACCTTGTTTAATTAATTTTACCAAAGGCTCTATGATTCATAGAAGTAAAATTGTTTTCATACTAATGTTTCCTTGTTCACTGTTGCTCTCTTCCGGCTTCCTTTATGTCTGACCCCAGACAGTCTCATTTGGCAATCCCAAATCAGAATAGATTTGTTTTTCTAAAGCCATGGGCAGAGCTAATGGCACTCAGATTCCCATGAAGTGGGTGTTACAGAAATTGAATAAATAGCACCTGATTTCCACTGACCAAAGACAGGATCATTAAGGTGAAAAGAGAAAAAAAGCCCCACAAATCTCTACAAACAAAGCTCTTTAGATACATTTAGAACAGTGGGAACTAGACAAGAATGTGATAATATATCTCCCAACAGGGGGAAACTGGGCTGCAAATAATTCCAGTCAGGAAAGCATACTCAACTTTGAACTTTGCTTTCAAAGGTGAGAGCTTTCATGCAGAGAGTTCATGTGAATGGGTGTGAATTAATAGAGAATAGCTTCTGAAGTAGTAGCCAGTTTGAATTTAAAATCACTGTGCCTGTGTTTGAGGTGTAAATGCTGATCCAAAAAATGGAAATGTTCTGATGGAGCAATCTTCTTATTATCTAGCTTAAGATCTTAATATTTTTTTCTGTGGTACATGAAATTCTGTAAAACCTCTCATTGCAAAGCAATAGTAATGAAAACACTAATAAAAGTCAAATTAGAAGAGATATTATGCATCTTCTGATTAATTTTCTAACACAGGTACATGAGAATGTTTTACCTTTCTAAGAACCCCTGATATCTTGCACTCTTCAGTTCCTCAGTATTTTTCAGTTAACTTCTGAGTCAGCTCAAGTTTGGTTTAGAGAAGACAGCATTGCATTATTAAGGAGAAAAATGAGCCTGTAGACTGAGTATCAAGAAAACAGAGTCCATCAAAGAAACCAGTAACTACTCACATGTAGACCTCAGCCACAATAAAATAGCAAAAACATTAATGCATCTCAAATTGAAAATTAAAGCCCAGGTATCTTCATACTTGCTAAGATTTTGCTTCCTGTTTTTATCTAAAATAGTACAAGTGTCTCCAGTGGCTATGAGCCACATTCAGCAAACAACACAAGTTTCTGGAACATTGACTCAGATGAGAGGACAGCATGCTCAAACTGAAATCCAAGATACTTCTCAGCAGTATTTCCATACTCCAGAAGGAGTTTAAACTTACTGCTCTCCTCCTGATTTGACCTGAAAGTTTCCTAGGTGTTTGCTTTGTACATGCTTAGAATTGCCCCGGTCTAAATAGCTCAAAGCCTATTTCTCATATCCCTCCCAAGATAGGATCTAGAAAATTGGCAAAGGAATGTTTAGGTCCCCTCAGGCATCCCAAACATTAATCATTATGGAATAACACCCAGAGCTCACTGACAAGATGAGGTTCCTTCGAAAATGCAGACTTGCTCACTGTCTTTTAAAAGGCTGGGTGGGAATCTGCACCTTTTACACAGCGGCTTAAGACTTGCAGGACTCAGCAGGTGAGAGTGCTGGATTCAACAGGCTCCTAAACACACAGACATTCAGAAGCCTCATTTCCCAGGAGAGCACCCTAACCACCAACCTTTGCTCCTCAACAGCGGATGCCAAGACATTCTAGGGGAAGGGATCCACCACCAAATGGGCCAGCCAGAGCAAGCAAGGGACAGCGTTGTCCCTTGTCCCACTTTCCTGGTTCATGTGGGAGTCATGGGACTTTATCCATTTGCATCAAAGAGACAGAATTTTATCTCCAAGGAGACAGCTACTAAGCAATTCAAGACCCTTCCTTCTCCTCCAGCTCTGTCTCAGAAGGAAGGAGTGTTCTTCCCTCTGGCAGAAAGGTGTGAAGACATCTGCTGAGGCCCAACATGGCTGTTCTACAAACCCTGCTGCATTCAGAGATACTGAAGACAGCTTTAAAGTTAGCTCAAGAGCTTCAAGGAGTTATTTACAGCCACATCCACTCCTAAAGCAACATATTTACCCTGATAAAAGTTTGTCTGAAGTAGACCCACTGCACCACAGAGTCTGAAATCTGTACAGGTGCAGCATTTTTATTATTGCTGCAAGATCTTTATTGCTTTGTGTTGGTTGGTTTCATTGTTTTCTGGATTGGAGGTTCATTGGGGTATTTTTTGCTAGCAGTATTACACTTCCTAATTAGCCACCACCTTGCTTGGTTTCAGCTTTGAGGCTCTGCCCTGTGTGAGGCACACCAGTGGATAAATAAGAATTCACTATTTCCACTCTAGAAACCAGAACACAAACAAGTGTGGGGCACCAAGGTCATGTATTAAGCCCAAACTTCCAGTTTCGTCACTACTAAAAATCAGAAAGTACCCTAGATAGAGGGTTTGATTAGAGCTAAAACCTCACCAGCAAAACCATTGCCCAAATTCATGATTAACTGCATGGTGGGGCTGATTTAGGAGGCAGTGAATCCATACAGATGGCACCAAGCAGAGAACATGATGGAGTAGAGATGTATGGGCGTATTATATGCACAGACAGTATCCTGGATCCTTACTGTTGATGTGCAAAATGAAAAATGTGATTGTCTTTCACTCTTCAAGCTGAAATTTCAGAATCAGTAACTTGAAAACAAGAAAAACACCCCATCTCGGCTTTGGGCTTAGAGAATAAGTATGGCTTAGCAGAAACCTGTGAGACACAGCAGGCATGGAACATTATAAAACCCATTTTGGCAAGTTGCTAATAAAAATAAAATTTTAAAAAAGTACACCTCTGGCTTATCTAGTTATACACACTAATGAGAGATGAGGAAATAGAAGTTTTCCTGACCCAGCATGAGCACTCAGGTAAATTAAAATGATGTCAACACTAATTCTTCCCTCAGGACTACATTTGCAAATGTTAAATATAAATTAAATATATTACATTCATACTTAAAACTTGATTATAAGTTTGATTTTCAATTCAAAGTAAGCACTTTTAATGAACTTACAGGGAAAAAAAACAACAACAACAACAACAAAAAAAAGGTAAAAACAAACAAAATCTACCCAAACACCAAACAGGAGAATATTTTCATTAGGGTATATATGAAATGACCAGTGCAGCTTCATAACACGGTGCTTTATTTAACTGTGTTGATTTGTTACAGCAAAGCATACTGATTTCTGGATGCAGATTATCTCCTTTAGCCACCAGGAAAGGCAACTGAAGTACTTCAGAAAGCAATTTTTAGAACAATACATGCAATTTCCTGCATTTCCTTCCAGGAAAACCATATGTAATAGAAATTACTGGAATTAAATCTGTAATCAGCATGATGGGTTCAGGTCAAAAGACTTGAAAATGTTTTGGTTTAGGTGTGCAAATGTTTTCTCTCTGAGGCTTACTCTAAGTGTGGGTTTTCCCTGACAAACCTTCCTCCATATTTCACAAAATTCAACATAATAGACTGCTGCTGTCTTCTGTACAGATCACCTCTGAAACCTCAGCATTTCTTCTCTCAACTAATAAGTGATAGGAGCAGAGAAAATGGCCTCAAGTTGCACCAGGGCAGGTTGAGGCAAGATATTTGAAAAAATGCCTTTCCCAAAAGCATTGTCAAGCACTGGAACAGGCTGGCCGGGGAAGTGGTGGGGTTCCCATTCCTGCAGAAATTTAAAAGACATGGAGATGTGTCACTTAGTGACATGGTTTAGCAGTGGGGTGGCAGTGCTGGGTTAATGCTTGGGCTTGTTGATCTTAGAAGTCTTTTCCAACAAAAAATGATGCTGTTTTCAGCACCAAACAAAACTGCCAGCAGCCCCAGAATCTCCAAAGCTGTGCTCTTACACTTGTGGAGCTCAGTGCAGTCAAAGACAGAGCTTGCCCAGCAACATCATGCAGAACAAGAAAGTCTAATGAAACTTTTTTTTTTTTTAAATAGTGAGCCTGACACCTGAGGGACATTCTGAGGGACAGCAGACCTGCCTCACCTGTTTGTCTGTCTACTGTACAGGATGCTCTGCCACCAGAGCCTGACCCCAACTAAAATGAAGAGGGTTGTTTACAGTCTCAACACACTGGTGGCAGGGCAAGACAGCTTCCTGGGAGGTCTTGGCTTTTGCTCAGGTGGGGAATGCTCCAGGAGGACAGGGAGTCCAGGAGACTTCCCTGCTTATATTTCATGTAAAAAGTTTTGTGAAGTTGAGAGGCCAGGAAGCCAGGCTGCTCTGCACAGCTCTTCTTCCAAGACCCTGGGTACGGGGGAGAGATTTCTTTTCAGACCTTTGGAGTATTTCTAGCTCAGGAGGTGTAAACTTGCTTTCTATAAAAAAATTACCTCAATCTGGATAAGTTTTTCTCTAACAAAAATTAATTCCAGAGTCTGATGGGCTTCTAATGTATTTTAGATAATATGTCTTAAGGAAGAGGAGAGTAGTTTTGCATAAAATACAAGTCATCTTCCAATCCATGAAGAGATTTGGAAACTGCTGGATAGCTCTAACATTTGAAAATGATCCATAAATCCATAAATCAAGTTTTGGAGATGATTGTTCAGAAGATAGTATAATTTCAGTGAGGCAAGAAAATCTCATAAATCAACAATCGATGCAGCCAAATTTTTCATTTCACCTTCTAATTTCAATTTCTAATTATTCAGGTTTCTGACTGGTTATTATAATACAGAACCATACACAAACACACACACATACACATATTTATATTTAAAATAGGATATCAAAGATGGTCTATCCCTGAAAATAAAATGACTCCATAAGTATCTGAAGTCTTACTCTAGTAATTTAATAAAATGCCTTGGGAAAATATCAAGTTAAGATCTGACTTCTTCCTTTATTATTTATGTCCTGCCCACATGGCCTTATTGTCCTTTCTGAGTTACACTCAAGACAGACAGTGAAGTATCAGGGAAGTGTAAAGTGATGGAATATAAGAATCTAGACAAGGACATATCAGAAAAATAACAAATCAAAATAAGATCAAGACATAATTTTTTTGAAGTGCCATTAGTAAAAGCAGTATAGAAAAGAAGAATATACTGAAAAACATGTACTGAATTAAAGATCTGAAATGAATAATTTGGGTTTCAATTTTCATCTAAAGTGACAGGTTCTCTGCAACAAGTTGGACAATGGGGAATTATTATATACAGGCTCATTTACAGAGAGTGTCTAATCTTGATTCTCAAATCTTGATCCCCAAAGCAATAAAACTGGAGAGTAAAGAAAGAAAACCCTAAACACATAAACTAAGAAAAAAATGTTTGCTACAATTTCTTTCTCCCCTTTTCTCCAAGATTGAAGTGGTGCCTCTGGGCCCACTGTATCTGAATAGATAAAACCTTTGGTAATGCACTTACATGTAACGGCAATACAGTCATGTTCCTAAACCTTCAACAACTTACAAAGAGTTCAAGGTAACTTAAAAAGTTCATGAGGAACTTCGTGGGCATCAGTTTCTGCCCATGGCTCCATGTCATATTGCTCAGCACTGCTGAGCAGAGCCTGATCCATCCTCTGACACCTCCCTTCACATCCTTACGGACATTGATGAGGTCCTGTCTCAGTCATCTCTTCCTGAGGCTGAAGAGGCCCAGCTCCCTCAGCCTTTCCTCATAAGAGATCCTCCAGGCCCTTGCTCATCTTTGTTGCCATCCACTGGATCTGCTCCAGGAGTTCCATGTCTCTTTTGTACCAAAGAGCCCAGAACTGGACACGCAACTCCATATCTGCCTCACCAGTGAGTATAGGGGCAGGATCACCTCCCTCAAACTGCTGGCAGTGCTCTCCCTAATGCACCCCTGGATCCCATTGGCCTCCTTAGCCATAAAGGCATTGCTGGCTCATGGACTCCCAGGTCCTTCTCTGCAGAGCTCCTTTCCAGCAGATGAGCCCCCAGCCTGTGCTCGTCCATGGATTTATTCTTCCTCAGGTGCAGGACCCTGCACTTCCCTTTGCTGAATTTCAGAGTTCCTCTTGCCCATCTCTCCAGCCTGTCGAGGTCCCTCTGAAGGGCAGCACATCCCCCTGGGGTACCATCCACTCCTCCCAGATCTGTGTTGCCAGTGAACTGGCAGAGGAGGCACCTGCCCCTTCATCCAAGTCACTGATGAAGAAGTTAACCAATACTGGGCCCAGAACTGACCCTTGGGGACACCACTAGTGACAGGCCTCCAACTAGACCCTGTGGCACTGCTTACAACCCTCTGGGAATTTCCATTCAGCCAGTTCTCAATCCACCTCACTCATTTAACCCACACTTCCTGAATTTACCTACGAGGATGGTATGAGAGAGAGTGTCTCGCTGAAGCTGCAGTAGACAATATCCACTGCTCTCACCTCATCCATCCAACCTGCTCTATTTGCTCTAGCCTTGAGAAGAGGGGTTATGGATAAGGCATCTCTGGAGGTGATTTCCAGCCTCAGGTACACACTGTGATTTTGTTGAAAAACATCAGCAGCACTACTGATCTGAAACAAGATAAATTATTTAACTTTTGAATAAACACCACCATAGACCATGCTGCAGACTACATTGCAAAGCTAGAAATGCTTGGGATGATCAGAGAAAGAACAAAATCTTATCTGGACTTTTCCATTGCAAATTACTGTGGAATTTGCTATGTTCCCTTCCAGATACATAGCTGCTCTGTGAAAAGAGAGCTAGGTTTAGCATTCATTTCTTGAAACTGTCACTATTTCAACACTGCTGCTGCACTCTCAACTAATGAGCCACACAGCGAGTCAACAGACTGTTTACTTTTGCATTAATATTTAACTTCTATGAATTAATTGGAAGATTTCTTGATAAATTTTTGGAGTGGCTCATATGTACACAAGCTACAGCCAGCTGCCAGTGTAACTAAGTTAAATGATTGCCTGTAGCAACTTCTGAGCAAACACAGCACAGTCTTCCTCAGTTCAGCATGATTAACAAGCAAAGACCTGGCTTCTTTTCCTCAAGACCATGAAAGCATAATATGAAGCACTACATTTTCCTCTTCCAACCTGAAAGGTTTTTTCTTTTCATACCCCAACATCCTTAGTTCAAGTTGAGAAAATTTTTATGTGCTATTGCTTTTCTCTTTATCTATTCCTCTTACAGCCTGAGCCAAGATTTACTCTCAAGTAGATTGCCCCCATTTATTAAAGAGAAGCAAACAGGAAGGACTGGATGTACAAAGGGGGCTCTGTAGATGTTTTCAGTAGAAGCTTATTTAATCGTTGTCCAGAACACTTCTATTGGCAACCAAAATAACAAAATACGTCAGCCCTCAAACCCTACTGATGGCATATCACTCACAGGGGTCTGAGATCCAACTCTGTTCCCCCATATTTCCATTAAAACCAAGGCACACAGCCTGCGTGCACACAGCAGAAAAGGTTAACAACATTAAGCTATCCAACATTCTGTGAGAAAATGTAGAATTCATTTCTGTATCATGGGTTCTATTGATATATCTGATAGCTGTGTTGGCAGCTGCCCTACAGTATCTAGGGGTTTTCCCTGGATATAGAGACAGGATAAAACTGAAGCACAGGCTCACCTGCCTTCTGTGTGTGTGAAACAGGGAGATCTTCAACCCTGCCTCAACCCAGTTCCAGGAAAGGCGACAGAGGGCAAATCCAAAGCATTTCAAGTTTGATATTGAATATGTGAACATTCAGTCCTTTGGAGTGATGAAGATCACATAGTCATTGTAGACCTGTCACTATCTAAAGCTGTTTCACTGCAGCATCCTGATTTCACTTCCAGAGGAAGAACTGAGCGAGCAAAGATGCAATTAATTGGAATTACAGATATAACTTATTTGAACTAATACAAATGTGAGTATTTAATCATTCATGTAGAATCACATACCATAGAAAAGGTGGGGAAAACAGGCTGCAGAGAGAAATTATCAAATAGTCTTAAAAATCTTTATCCACTTTATGGAATATTCTTACTTTTGACCAATATTTAACAATGCTAGGGAATTGAACCTACAATTCAAGAAAAGGAGTTAAGGTGTGAATGATGGACAAAAGGGTTCATTTACTTTAAGAAATGATATCACAGCTAAAAAATTTTAACAAAAAGTTTTCTGTTTATGTCTGCCTTCTCCTCTTTTGTACAAATGTGAATGAATTTTGTTTGCTTTTTGAGAGCTGTTGGCTCCATGACAATACCTATACTGATCATGATGATAGGTATTGTATGTGAAAAGAAAGGTTCCAGACCTCAAATCTAATTAGGTATTTTTTCATGTCATTACTAAGACAAGGAAAATACCTTCTTGATCGAGTGCTGAACTAACAGAATAAAGCTGTCTTAGGAAAGTAAACTTACTATGGGTTTAAATAATGCGTTTTGTTTTTTTAATTCTTGCATCTCAAGAGTTTTAAGAGGGACATGGCATAAAAGCATTGTAAGACTTCAGCTGGAAAGGAAATCAATAAAAATAATAAATTATTAATACCATAAAGAGTACACACCATTTTGAAGACAACACAGAAAGAAAATTTAATTGAATTTCACAGTTCCAAATAAATTTTTCCACAGATACTTTCCCTTCAGCTGAGTTGTTCTAGGACAAACCCACTCTAATCCCCTTCCATAACTGCAATGACACCTTGTGATGCACCTATCTGAACTACTTTTTTCTTAGTCAAATACCATTTTTTTCTTTTAATAAGACAGAGTATATTCACAATTTGAGAACAAGTAGAAGAAACAAACTAAAATCCCATAACTCTGAGAAAATGTGCCATTATGATTGATAGTGCAAAATGCTACCTTGATACCATGAAGTACCAGTGGAAAATCCTTCCCTGAATCTTCAGAACTGCAATGCAACACAGGGTTCTTGTGGTGAGGGGTAAAACAATTTTCCTTAACTTTCAGCATGATCCTTAGCAACTTTATCACTGTGCATAGAATCTGTACGATTATAGGCACCTCTCCAAGTGCAGAACAGAAATAGGATGTACCTGATCAGTACTACATCAGAGACACTGCATTCTTTGTAATCAGTAAGAGAATGGGTGCCGATGTTTTTCTGTCTCTGGGGAGAAGGGACTGGAAAGAAATCATGCTCTGCCTTACCCTTCTCGATGTTTTACATTTCTTTAGTGCCCCATTACAGAAAGTAATGTTGCATGAACAAAGGCTGCCCTGGCAAATGAGCAGGAACTGTCCCTTGCCCGGCTGTTACTGAACCACAGTTTAATCTTTGATGGAAAACAGTTGTTCAGCCCTTTCTGCTACACTGACCCACAGCATAGCATTACTTGGAAGAATTCATTCCTGTTTGTTTGTACCACTCTAACTGGATAACCCTGGAAATTCACTGCAAACTCAGTGTTGGTGTGACCATGACATTCTGGAATGCCAAGAATGGGGAGGCTGTATGTTAGAAAAAAAAACAACACGCCCCAAAAAAACAAACAAGCAAGCAAACAAAAATTAATGGTTCAATATTCAAAGTCTAATAACATGCAGGATGCACTTTCATTACCTTTAGGACAATTCTCATTGCAACACACAAAAAATATCTCTTTTTAAAAATATTATTCTTGGAAATTTGAATTTTCTGACTCTGCTACTAGCTTCACCACCATACAATGACTCCTGCCTCAACATCCTTAATTGTCCATATCTTTCTCCAGTAGTATCAAGTTCCTTATGGGCATGTTTATGTTTCCCTCTCATCCCCTGGCTGATTTATGCTCTTGATCTCTTCTCTGTGGTGACTAGTGACAAGACTTAAGGGACTGGCCTGAAGTTTAGGGAGGCTAGGAAGGTTTAGGGTGGATATCTGGAACAGGTTCTTCACCCAGAGGGTGTTTAGGCACTTGAACAGGCTCCCCAGGAAAATCCTCTCCAGCACCAAGCCTGGCAGAGTTCATGATGCTTTTGGACAATGGTCTCAGGCACATGGCATGATTCTTGGGGTGTCCAGTGCAGGGCCAGGAATTCAACTGGATGATCCTTGTAGTATCACTTCCAACTCAACTCATGCTGTGATTCAGCTTCAGCTCCTTGTCTTTGAATACTGTCCCTTATTTAACTCAAATTGTGAGAAAACCATCACTGAACTTCGAATGTGAAAAACATGTTTGGGTTTCCTTCTAACTCTAAATATGAAATAAATGTATCTGCTTTGTTTCCTGTAGGAAATATATTCAACTATATGATTCAAAGAGTGCAAAAAATATCCATCAGTAAGACACCAGCAACCAAACAAGTAAAACATAGTCGTAATAAAACCCTCTTCTGTTCTTTGTATGTTTCTTTTTTTCTCATTTCAGTCCTGTCATATCCCAGCTCCTAAGATGTCAGCTACATTCAGCTGCAGAGTATAAGATAGATCTGTTTGCAAACAGGAGCTGGTTAACATTTCCAGAATCTGCATATTTCAGACATAAATTCTGTTCGCCTGTTTCTTTTCAGAAAACTACAAAGACATGGCAAACAGTCACACCATGAGTAAAGCTGCATATTGTTAACTGGATCAAACAAATGCATCACAAAAAGGTTTGCAAAAAAATACACACTCTTGTTTGTACACCTATGTAAATCCTTTTCTAGTGGTTTAAATGCCTATGGTCACCTCAGCAAACATTTAGGGGTAACTAAATTTGTCATAGATGTACACATACCTCCAGTTAAATTGCTTCTTGATATAGAAGAACAAAAGATCATAATCACATATACCCACCGTCATGTTTCATCATCTAATTCCTTACTAGCAATATATTTTGCTGTGGAAACTAATGTCACTAGGGCTCTGAATAGCATATGTGCTCTATTGTATGTTTTATTATCTGTATTTTTTAATTGTTAATACTATTACCATATTTATTTATTTTCCACTATATTAAATATCATTTTCATGATAGGACAAAAACAAATAAATTTGTGGGAAAAGGCAAATAGACAATGCACAGGAAGATTTAGAGATCGTCAGCATGTTGCAATTCTCCTAATACAAGTGTAACAAACCACAGCGGGACTTTATCCTTCTATATTTCATCAGTTAATTTATGTAGGTTCTTCTAATCCACTCCTGGAGATTCTCTCCCCCTTGACCAGAACACTAAAAATTCCCCTGTGTATACTGCAAGTTGAATGCCCATACACAATGCTTTTTCTGATCGTCCTCTTTGCACCACAAACATCTGCACCCTCCCAGAACCCAGCCTTTGCTGACAGCCATTCTTCAGCTTTGGTCTTGAAGCTGTGCAACCCATTAGGAATATAAACAAAGAGTGACCCAGTTTAGTTTGCTTCCAAAGCTTGTAAAAACTCTAGGACAAGGAACCCAGCCTTTTCAGGTGTACAAGATATCTTCCCAAGGATTCAAGCATCTCTGAAGAGTGAGAAATCCAATACATGCTCCACCATGCAGTTGGAAACAACCAGATACACTCAGGTTCACACCTCTGTTAGCTTTCCAGCAAAACCTGGAGAAAACCTCTACTTTCACAGAGAAAGTACAAAGAGCAACATTTGCTCTGAATCATACGCTGACTGGTTTTATGGATACAATCCATAAACATAAAGCAATATCATTCTATCAATAAACAATAACACGCTATGCCTTAAAAAGATGGATATTTTTGTAGAAATACACTAATATGCCAATACTAAATGTTACTTTGTCCATGGAGACAAAGGGGTCCAAATTCCACAGAGTCAATCTAACAAATTCCATTGTATTTATTATTTGAGTATGTGTTTTCAAGGGCATACTCTTTCCTTCACACACACAGTTCCACTGCAGTGATACAGCTACAACATTCTCTGCTTTTCATATGTCTTAAGGGGCAAAGGGTGGAAAATAAAATTTAGGTCTAAGAGAGACAAGGAAGGTTCTATCTCTGCTCCTGTGATGCTGCTGTGCTTACCTAGCTGGGGCAGAGAATTTGCCCATCTCTGTTTAGTTTACATGGGACATGAGCTGTCACTTTTAGTGAGCAAGGCCCCATTTGTTCAAATAATCTGTTTCCAGTTGGTTAGGGAACATTCTGCACACATTATGTGTACTCTGGCAAGAGAACCAAATATAATGATGAGTATTGAAAACAGTAAACAAACTTCCTGAAGGGAGGCTTTTGGCTTAAATGGATGAAAACAAGTTTATTCTTATTATTTTTAAAATGTATTGCAAATATTGTAAAAAGTGTAAAAACAAAATGTATCATAGCACGTAGATTGCCCATCTAAAACATTTGCTTGTGGTTATGGGATTAGAATCCTTACAAGTTCTTGAGGTGTAGAGGAGAGTTTAGCAAATATGAAGTACATTCTGTGTCTGTTAATGTGTTGTTAGGACATATTTGTTTCTCTCCTTGCTAACCACGAGGCTGAGACAAATACTACAAATTAATCTGCAGGAGGAAGAAGAAAAGCAGCAAATGTAGTCTGTTCTTGGTGCTGTTAATGTCTATACACTTAGATCTAGCAAGAAAGCCATTTGGCCAACGCTTCAGACAACTGGAAACAAAACAGTTTTTTCTTGGATGTGTTTAATGTGTTACAGAGCCCAGACTAAGCAGCAGGCCTCTGCAGGGTTTGTCCTATGAAGCACAACACGTGGCTAACCCTGCCATGTCCACTCTGAATTATCTGTGACCAGCTGGCAGCAATGACTGAGCAGGCACAGACTGCCTCCACTCATTTTACAGCAACAGGGATTCATGCACCAAACAAACTGAGTTGAAAAGGAGAGATTCCAGCTCCAGTGGGCTTGGAGATTGACTAAAAACCAACCAAAGATGATATGGTGGTAAGAAAACTGGTACTGGTGATTTAGCAAGTATTTTTCTTCTACTATGAGGGAACATTTTAGCATAAAGTAATTCTACTCATCAGCAGTTATGAATTTTCTTTCAAGAAGACCATGTTACTACCAAAGCCTTGGGTAACTGACAGCTTTTGGGATTGCTGTTCTATTTTCCTATTTGCATTTATTTTGTAATTTCAATTACTTTTTTTTTCCAACTTGTCCATATTATTGTACATATTTTTATTGCACATATTATTGCTGTCCTCTCCTGTGAGCTGCCCTAAGCCAGCAGGAGCAGTCTCATGTGCATGGCATATGAAATCATTGCTATTGGGACAACTTGGATTACCAAGTCCAATGGGGTCAAAGAAAAGACTTATTTCAGAGGTCTCTGGATCTGTGCCAGAGCCTGCAAGTTTAACTGCCCTAGATGTAAAGTGTATGGTATCTTTTGGAATGGAAGATATTTCATAAGTTCACATTACTGTAAAGTATTAATTTCCCTATGTTGGTGACATCACCACACACACAAGGTTTCTTAAGTAGTCCAGCTCCTCCTGTATGTTCCAGGAGTGTTTGAAATGCCCACACCAGTCAAGAAATACTGAAGAAGTGAACAGGATTCTTCCCCCAAAGTTTTTGTAAATCGATTACCTGCCTGGCTGATGGAAAAATGTCATATGAGAAACTGCAGCCACTCATGCCTGAAACAACTTGTGCCTGAGTTATGGAAAGTACATTCTTTTCTTCTTTAGGGCATGGAGCATTTGGACCAACACTTGAAAAATCCTCAGATAGGAAAATTCTGCCTTAGCATTACCCTGTATATCAACTCAGAACAGGACTGAAATGACAGCCAGAGAGCAATATAATTAATTCAGTTGAAGCCAATACCCTTGATCCATCACATTTGGGTCAAGGCCAGCACAGAAGACAGGACATAATTTAGGGAGATTGATGGAAGATCTCCTTTCAGTGAGCAGATAACCATTCTCATCTCCCTGATCTTTTGGCTTAATCCAACATCATCTGTCCCACGGTATGGCAGAGATCCAAACACAATGTGCTGAAATGATTTAAATCATTCCCTCCAAATGACAGTAACAGGAAACCACATCCATCCCCATACTCTTCATTTACACTGTCAAAAAGACCTGCTCTCCAGATATTTTTAACAGTGATGTGAAGTAAGAAAACACAGATGTGATGTGACAGGAGCATGAAGATGGCACCTTCGTCTGCTTGTGTGCATTAAACCACACTGTTGGCAGTGATCAGTGTCTGAGTACACAGTGTGGACTGCTGCAAAATGTCTTGTGTTGCCAAACACTTGCACAGCCACACCTATTCTTTATATATTTATCAGCTTCACATGAGAGAAAACCCTTGCAACTTCTTAGTTACATGAAGTATTGTTACCTCCTGTCTCTACCTCAACAAGGCATAATGCTATTTAAAGTGTCTCTCACTACAGCACTTCATCAACGTGGGTTCCAACAAATCCATCACAACAGTTCTCCACACTCTGCACTGGAAATCCTCCTTGAAATCAAGTGATGGTCATTACTCACAAAACACCGAGTGATGAGTGACAAAGATAATATGAAAGTCCACCTACAGAAGAGGAACAGATGCTTATGGCAAATATTAATGAATTTTCTATCACTGTATTTCTAAAGCAAAGGCACAGCTTGTTTGTGCTGAAAACAAAGTTTTTTGAAAACCAGTCCCAACCAGAAGAAAGAGTTCCACCAGGAGCAATGACTCATCACAAGCATTTCCACTTCTCTCTACAAATGTCTGACATATTCCTTCTCCTGGCCCCCTCAAACTTACAGTTTATCCATTTTTTAAACAGATTTATTGCTTAAAAAAAAATAAAATTCTACCAAAACCAAACATTGCACTGTCCAGTCAATTTTCAGCTCAGAGACAACATGAGAGAAGGGCCAAAATACACATCATGGACACAACATTTAACACCTGTCCAGAAAGTAGTGAAAGCTATATAGAAATTAAGGCAGAATTAAAATATTTTGTAAAAGAAATATGTTAATATCTTCCTCCTGTTGTAACATAGGCAAAGCAATTTAATTGCATAAAGTTATGCTTACCTCCTCAGTGACAGGTATGGCTGTATCCTTCTTACCTTCATCTTATTGGTATATATTTTACTCACTACCTAAGGGATAATTCTGAAAGATAGCAATTAATTAAAGAATATTACACTCATCTGTGGGTAAAGTTTATTTTTATTTATTTATTGAAACTGAGCTGTGGTTTTTGCATCTGCTTTATAACTTTCCAAAAGTTATGAAAGTTTTTCACAGAAATAAAATCATTATTTTGTGTCTTCAAATTGATTTTATATTTCAACAAGTCCATTTATTTGTTTTCAAATATTTCAACATGATGATCATAAATTAGAAAACTATTTTCCTCCTAAGAAAATGTCCTTCTCCATAAATATTAGCAAGAAATTAACACCGAATGTCTCAATTTTTGCCATAACAGCCCAGTAGAATTTTCTGATATATTTTTATTTTATTAATGCAAATAACCAAAAATATACTTATAAAGGATGAAGCAGAAAACATATTATGCCATAATTATGCCATTAAGCATATTATGCCACAGAATGGCCAATTAGACTGCCAGGGACACTTTTTAAAAGGATCATTTCTGTACCCTAACTTTTCATTGTGTGTAAGTGCACAAATTAATTACAAGAACCTATAAAACCAAAAGACTGGGAATAATACTGGAGAGAAAATAATTTGACACTGTGCAACATTACCAAATTTATAAAAGCATGTTCTCTCAGGACCCTTTCTTTCTGCATGTCCAAGCAGAAGGAGGTGACTGATATGGTCTTGTGGAAGAGATGCCAGTACTGTAATGCATAGTTAGACCTTGACATCTGAATTCTATAATGTCTTATGGTTTGAACTTCTTTCTAGTTTATTATATATTTATATACATAAATATATATTTTGAGGAAGAAAATATACACAGCATAAAAGCGGTGGCGAGCAGAAGTATGTCTGTCAGTGTTAAATGAAGAGAGGCTCCATTAATATCCAGGGGACACAGAATCTTTGTGCTGTTCTTTACTGTGCTCTGCTGGAAGAGGGTGAAAATGACTGATTACCTCCATTCAGAGTCACAGAGACCACACTACCTGCACTTATCTCTGGTTTCTGTTCTGAGAAATACAAGAATGAAGTCTCATGTTTAGGAAACCAAGACCATGTTCCAGCAATGCAGGTTGCTGCTTAGCACCCGCTGCATACCTGGTGGAATCGGGTTTTTTGTTTGGTTGCTGTTTTGGGGTTTTTTTCTGTAATTCAACAGCCTGTCAGAATTTTCAAACATTGAACAATCTTTCTGAGATCAGAGAGACTGATAAGAGATAAAACCTTCAAAATACCAACATGCCATTTTGCTGAACTGTGTTTTCTGACTAATCTTGTCATCCTCAGTCTGCTCTGAGCTAGCAGTAAAACAGGGAAACACACATAGGCAGCATTATGAAATGGATCACAGCAGAACACCACTACCAACAAATCTAACATACCAAAGCCAGGCAGAGAAAACAAAGTGCCATTATGGGATACCCTCTTTATCTTTGAGAAGGTAAATAAAACTGCTCACCCATACATAACAGCCCAAAAAAGAGCAGCTAACATCAGAATAAAACAGTAGGAGTAAATTCTCAAGCATACAGATTCAAGTAGAGAATTTTATCATAAATGCTTCCATGCTCCAGAAGCTGATCAAAGATTTACTGTCAGCTATCCACTGATACTTTATGAAAACTGCTCTTTATTTAAGCAGGGTAAACTCCTTTATATTGACAGACATTCTGTGTACTTCAACCTAGGCTAAACTTGATCTTTTAAAAGCCTTTTTGCTTTCTGATTTAGTTGCAAGTGGAATCCTCCACTCATTATGAATGATAGTGTCTCTACTAAGAAAAATGGGCCATAAAAATGCCCCGGCTGCTCATGTTGACATCTCAGAGGGGTTTCAAGGTTGACCTTTAAGTACATAAAACTTAAATGCTCCTAAAGAGGAAGAAATAAAAGCCACCTAAAAATATCTAAACTCTTGCAAGCTGATTGCTCAAAAGGTGAACAAGATGAATAATGCATTTTATAAGAAGCTAACATCCACCTCCAATATCAGGAAGACACTTAAGCAGCTATCCTAAAGTTAATTTATCTACCAACATTTCCAAGGACAGTAAAAAAACTTGATAAACCAATTCCCAAATCTCCCACTGCCTCAAATGCACATTAGAAAATTCTTCAACACTGTAATGTTAACCAAGCTGCTTACCAGGGGATTTAAACAGGACTATCTGCAACCACAGAATATCTGAGTAAACGGAACAGTCTAAAAAGGTTCAGCTTCCATTTGCTGTCTGTAAAACGTGTTTCATGAACGAAGATGAGCACTTGCATCTTTACACAAAGTAAAAAAGCAACACAGCAATTTGAATCAGGTTCTCAGACTTGGGTGGTTATCTACAGGTGGTTATCTTTTTGAATCTAAAAACTGGGAATCACTCCTGATGCAGAAGTAGTTAGTTACCTCAAGCTCACAGCATTTTTCAAAGTCAGTTGTGGCCAAAAATGCCTCACAATGCTGCTGCTGTCAAAATGAAGTTATGGGTTGTTTGGACAAAAGGACTGAAACAGACAGTTAATTCCCAGTTGTGACTGAGACTCGGTCTTACACTGTGCAGGCAAAGCAAGTGGGAGCAATAAACCTGCTCAGTGGGTGTCTCAGGTACTCAGCCTGTCTACATAAGGCTGGATCTGTTGTTTACTAACCATAGATGGGGAAAGAATGGGCAAATTTTGGTCTGTACTCACACAAAATGAAAATCAATTAACCTGAAAGTTGCTGAATTTGTGAGGATGAAAATTTCAGGAGGAATGTGAAAAGGTAGAGAGATTCATGAGGTTTCTATGCCACTGGACTTCTGCATCTCTTTCATATACTCTGATCCGTGCATGATGCTCTGCTTTTTCCCTTTTCCATCAGTGAAATCCATACTTAGCTGGGCACACGGATTTACTTCTGTAAAGCATGATGTAAGAAGCTTTATTCCTGAGAATCTTCTTATTAACAGCAATGGGATTATTTATGTGACTATTTTCTAGCATACATGAGCAATTTTACAGTCTCTCAGAACAATCCATGAATTTCCTGCCAATGCGTTTGTTATAATGTACTAATCAACAAGAGACTGTAAGTTGCATTTTAAACTCACTTCCAGATTTTAAAAAAAAGCTGAAACCAGCCACATTTCTCTCTGCATATTGCAATCAGGTTTCTATTACCTTGTAAGATGGTTCACATTAAAATGAATGGTTCATGTTCTAAGAGATTACAGGATAATTTTGTAAATTGGATTACAATGAAGAGACTTAACATTCTTGAACAGTTTTACAAAATATAAAGGGACCTTTGTAAGACCCTATGGGTAAATTGTATGTTCACACAGAAATTCCCTGACCACCCAGAGAAACACCTTGAACAAACTGTTAATAAGTAACTTAAGAAATTTGACCTTCTTTTTCATGAGTGTTAACACTAAAATCATAAAATCAAAAATTTAATGCATATTATTCTAATACTGAAGTCATTATCACAATAACATAACTTAATAGCCAAGTCTGCTGACATAGCATATTTTTATCTCAGTAATTGAGTCAATCTGGTCAGTATTTACCCAGTACTTGTCTGGAAGCTTTGGCCCATATTAATAATATGAATTGACTTGTTCCCATGGAAGAGATCCCCTGGCACCAAAGCTCATGAAAAATCCTATTGCCAAGAATTTATTCAAGAGTACACAATCGTGGAGCGCCAAACAGATTAACTTGACTCCAGCTCTGTGAAGATGTCACTTGTATGGCCTCTACAGAAATACAGCTGTGTGCTCAAGTGGCTAAAAACATGCATTATAGGAACATGTGACAACCTTCTCAATGGTCTCAAGATCTCAACCACTCAAATATTTCTCATAAAAGTATCCCTAATGAATAAAAGAAGGTGCCCAACTGTGCTAACATTGAAACCTTCATACTCCTTTGCTAAGGCCAGAGTATCTAAAGAAAAGGTATTTTTCTCTTGAGAATGCTGAAAGCAGTTCTGAAGTGTTCTGAAAGCTGGTTTTGAATACTGCCTATTAACTTGCATTAGTAAGCAACAGCTAATGGTAACTAAACCTTAACATTATCTTTGTTTAGTCTTTCATGCACAAATATTTACTTACTAAATGCTTTCATAGGTCTTTTGTTTTGCTGACTATATATTAGACCATTAGGATAAAAGATATTAATGTTTTAATCACATTAATTTAAAAAAGCCTTAATCACTTACTTATCTCTTTCTATGGTGTGAGGGTCAGTAAATAAAGTGTTACAATAGGTGGACTTTGACCTTAGAATTCTGAAGTTCTTGAATTTTTTCCTGGTTTGTTACCAAGTAAAATTAAGTGAAAATTTATTATATAGTTCCCGATTTGTAAGGAGTTTACTATATGAAGCAAAAGATATATGTGCCCAAGTCTTTCACCCTTTGTGAAAGCAAATCAGTATTCACAATCCAAAACTAATTTTTGTAACAGCCTTGCAAGGTCCTGACTGCACTCCATCTTTACAAAAGTGCAAGGGATAAGAGATTTAAGCATCTGGACATGTTTCTATATGAGATTAATTAAGAAAAGAAACAAGTTTAAGTGTTTAATTATAAGTAAATTTTTAATTTAAGGAAAAGCATCAAAATGTTTGAGAGTCAGATTAAGATAAACTCCAGAGGTGAAAACTCTCATCTTTGAAGCTATGAGACAGAAATGGAGCCTACAAAGCAAAAAATTCCTCATGCACAAGTTGCATGAAGCTTAGTAGGCAATAATGTTACACAGTTCAGTTGACACTACAGAACTGAAGCCCCCTCTGGTCAATCCTCTGCTGCACTTTACAAATAGCCTTATTCAAACTTTTATTTCTGCAGGAGTTAAAAATGGGAGAAAGTGAGGGGAGTTTAGTTTAGGTTCAGGAATCAAATTAATAGCACATGTCAATTCTCGGAATTCTGCAAACCAGTCTGTGTAAAAGAATTTGAATAAGTTTAAAGATACTTTTGAGGCATAGTGTGGGCTGCTTGTATTTACATCAAGTGCTAGCCTCTGAGAGCCCAAAGAATTTTTTCAGTAAGGGTAGGTACAGGTGAAGACATTTGAATCTTAGAAACGTTGTGCAGCGTTTGAAAGAAATAATCAATTCTTCAAGAATTCAGTTATATTGTAACTTCTCTCATTGCCTTCTGTTTTATTTCTCTGCCTTTAATACATTTACAATGCAGACATGTTTTGGAGACTTCATTTACTCAGGGTTTTAAGCTGTGCTTTAGAAAGTAAACTTATCATATTCCCGGGATGTATATAATATATCAAGGCTGGACTTTGTACTATGATGAGAGTCAGTATTTTGTGGATTGTTCTTGAGAAAAGTGTTATCCAGGCAACATAATTACCCTTAGCAGAAGTCTGTCTTAAAGAGTATCCTGCTACATGCTAAACACACTGAGACAACCTTTAGTGACTCTTACTGTTAGACATGAGAAATTGTATTTACTTTCAGAAGTTTGAGTAAGAAATCATTACCAAAGTTCACCCCTTTGCACAAAACCTTACTGTTACCTGCTGCAGTCCCAGAGCATCCCTGCAGCTCAGTGGGTGACTGGAGTCACCTCGTACTGGGTGCTGGATGCACGGACACACTGGAATAGGAAACAGACTTATACATCTCAGCACTCTTTTTTGGTGTTTCTTGCCAGATCATTTATTAGGATCAGAAGTAATTTCTATCTCAGTAGAATTTAGATTAATATAAAGCATTTTTCCTGTAAGCAACAATGAGAAAGAGGTTCAACAGCCAAATGAAATGGCATCAAGATCACATCTCTAATCAATAAACTTTTAAAAGCCCTCATTAGACCTCAAAGAAAAATAGCAGAAGCATTAAGAATGGAGATAAATTAGCCAGTTCTGCTTGGCTGAAAGAAGGGAAAATAACAAAGTGCCAATGGAAAGAATTTCCTTCAGGGAATTAATCTTGCACATTTCAGTTATTTGAAAATTACTCGACAAAACCATTTTAATTACATATCATTTGCTGCTTATTATTATTAAACTGTTACTACTGTTTACCAAGAGAAGTTATTTATACTGCTTTTTGACTATCAGCAGCTTTTCAGCAAATGGTGTGAGAACAAAAGACTGCAAAGAGTGAAACCAGCTTTGTGCAAAGGGCTGTCAAACCACATGGAGAATACACTGGGGAAAACAAAAAGAAAAAATCCCTTTGTATTTTCTTTTGGTTGCAGTATTTTTACGTACTGCTGCAACTTCTTTGAAATATGAAATGAGAGGGAAGCATGGTCTTTCTGCTATGGAGTTCACTTTCAAATTTTCTGCATTCAGCCCTTGCTTGTGACAGGAGACATCAGCCTTCTTGGCGGGGTCTGAACCCACCATGTGGGTTATATCACTGTGGTCCCCCTCTCAGCTCTGTTTGGGTAAACCCTATAATATACCCATTTGCCCAGCTGTATTATTTCTAATCTCACAAAATCCCACTTGGCAAACATCAGTGACAGAGAAAATGTAAACCTGTGGCAATCAGGGAAGACTTTAGTTACTGGTTAACCTTCAACCCTGTATATACAAACACAGCTTGATCTCCGATCATTGTTGAGAACTGGAAGTTTCATGGCATTATTTAACCAACTCTGTTTGCTTTAAAGGATTCCTTCATTCCCCCCTCCCTCACTCCAGCAGCTGTACTCTGCTGAAAGCCTTCCACATTGCAGCCTGCATAACCTTTCACCTTCCTTAAAACGCAATCTGGGTGGATCCAGCCAGATGCCACCTGGTTCACAGCACATTGCAGGACATGGTTTTATCTCTACCACGGCAGTGATTTGCCCTGCACTGTACCACTTAAATGTTTCTGACCACAACCCAGGCTGCAAACTCGTTATCATTTAAACTCAGCTGAACAGTTTAATCTTGGCAAGGGACCAATCAGGAAAATAACCCCACAGCAAGTCTATCTTTTCTCCCACACTTGAACAAACTCAGTCAACTGCCAGAAAAATGTTGCAATGAGCTGTGGTTTTTTACACTTGAAATATTAACTAGTGCCTAAGAGCAGATATTGGCCAGGGACATGCACACACAAAAATCCCCGGTTCTAAAAGCTTTTCCCATTTATATTCATTTCCTGTATTAATTCCTCCCTATAAAGTGAAAAAAACAGATGCCTTCTCCTCTTCCACAGCAATTAAAGCTGCAGCTATTACCAATAGTTATACAATGGCTGTTTCAGGTGGCTTGATCTGTGAGGTGATACCTGATTAAACAATGATTGATTTGATTCACTGATCTTAAGGGTCTTTTCCAAGAAAAGACCTTTAAGATCAGTAAAATTTCCAACTTAAATGATTCTATTATACATAGAATACATTTTTAAAAATGTTTAAAGCCAACATCTTCACAGAGTCATAAAATATTCTGAGTTGGAAAGGGCATGCAAGTATCAGCAAGTCCAGCATTTAGATCTGCACGGGACACCCCAAGAGTTACACCCTGTGCCTGAGAGCACTGTCAAACACTTCTTGAGCTCTGCCAGGCTTAATGCTGTGAGCACTTCCCTGGGGAGCCTGTTCAGGTGCCCAGCCACCCTCTGGGTGAAGAACCTTTGTCTAATATCCCTGACACAACTTCAGGCCATTCACTTGGGTCTTGTCACGGCTCACTGCTTTTTTGGCCCTTGTCTAGACCCTGTCCAGCCTTTCCACAACATTTTTGTAGAGTAAGGACTAAAAAAGAAGTTTTGGTTCCAGGTGTGGCCTGATAAGTGCTGAGCAGAGTGGAATAATGCCTTTATCTGCTGCTGATGCAACCCAGCACCCCCAGGCTTTCTCTGCTGTAGCAGCACACTGTTCATTGTTGCCATCCTATTTCAAAGATTTCAATTCACAATAATATTATCCTCTGTCGTGCTTTGTCATGCTCCTTTTGTACTGCAAGCACAAGGCTTCAGATCAACTAACAGCTTGGTGTTTTGTATAACGAAACAGTTCGATTTGGATGGTGGTTGGCAACATCTTAAAAATATTCTGTTCTAGAAATTGTTTGTTGTACTTCTGACTACAAGGATCTTTTGTGTAGTCAAAGCATCTTTTTCACCTAACTTCTTATTTTCACAAACACCATTTACTCAAAACAACCAAAAGCACCATATGCCTACTTGAACTTGATTTAGTTTTGAATTGAAGCACACAATAAAGCGGAGTCTCTTAAACTAAACTCAAAAAAATCCCTCCTCCCATCCCTGTTGGAGGAGATGGCATTTATGGATAGGCATTTTGCTTGCTATATTTTTGTGGAATCCTAGCTATCTATGCAATTATTGTGTGTCTCACTGTTATTTGTTACATCATAAATTAAATTATAAACATTGGTGTCACGTTCTTTGAGAATTGGTGTATAACATCTATTTGAAAGAACTTACAGGCACTGGTAAGCTTGAATACTTTCTTCTAAACCTTACCTGTCATATTTGTAATTTCTACTGAAATTGTTTTAAAGAAATGACCTTCAAAGCTGCATTTAACATATTTTTCTAATGATGTAAAATGTTACCCACTTTAAAATGTTTTTACAAGTGGCAATATTTATTCAAATATTATTACCATTTGTTATTAATCATTTTTAACACTCATTTCCTAATTTCTCCCTCTGCAGCCTCTGAAAATCTGAACCGTATCTTGGGAACTATAAAAGTTAGCAATGGGCTAAAATAAAACCCTATATTCTGACATATTCCAAATTTGATTTTAATCCAAATCCTGTATGTGATCAAGTTCATTTTAGCCAATATTTATTAAAAAATAATAAACCCCTGTACAGTGCAGTTTTGCAATTTTTAAAAAACCAGGTAGAATCTTTATGATCTTCTAATCTGAGAATACCTCTCTTAATTTTTTTGGCAAATTTTGCCTGATAATGAGCACAGGGCCTGACCCATCAATTTGTCATATTATTTTTGTGATTCTCTCATTTTATCTTTTCCAGTAAAGTCTGGGTTATTGCACTGAATTAGTAAAATGCAGGTTTTTTTCTTTCAGATTTAGCTTTCTAGTGTGGTTCCTGTGCAGCTGTTTAGGGCAACAAAGCAGGTAGTAACTGGTTTTCCCTGCACAAAAATTAAATAGCAAAAGTTTGAAGCCCCATCTAGAAAGTGTGAGAACCCACGTGTTATGCAAAGCTCCTGGGTAAACAGGCAAACTTGTCTCCAGCACAGAATACTTAGGGCAATGAAAGATTAATTAGACCTGGGACAAGAGGGAGTGAAATGAGAGAATCTTAAAACATTTAGGACTCTTATTTTGCTCTTACATTACTCAGCAACAACTGTATTTTATCTGCAAACTTAAATTTTAACAATATCTGACTAAAATGCCAAGCTGTTACACATCAAAATTCAGCAGGGCCGACCTATCCTGTAATTTCTGCTTCTTCTCCAGTAAGTGAAGGGAAGCTTCATAAAGAGTTCCTGTCAATGGGGATCTCTTAACAGAGTTGCAGGCCCCCCAAAGGTTCACAAAAAGTTAACCACAGAAAGCTCTTCCTTCTCCAGGCTTTCCACTACAGACCTTATTTAGTAAAGCAATGCAAAAAAAAAAAAAAAAAAAAAAAAAAAAAAGTAATCTGGTTTTATGGGTATATAAAATTTTACAGTTAATACTATCCAGTGTATATACATACAGTAAAAGCAGGGCTGGGAAGAATTCTGAGCTTCACACATTTAGGGCTATGTTGATTCAATAGAACTCATCTTCAGAGGTTTAGTTTCTTGTGTAACAGAATATTTTTACTTTTCTAAAAAAATACATGAGTGACCTTCCAACTTAAAGCATTTCCATTCAGCTACAAAACTGACTTTTTAAAAAAAAAACTTGGAAAAGTCCATGGAACAAGAAGCTAATGCAAGAATATTTAGTAACTCTAGAAAATAACAACTTCCTATGTATTTTCCAAAGGCTTTGAACCACTAATACAAGCCTTGTGTCTGCTGCAATGGGCTGGAAATAAACGCTATCCAGAGCCGTGGGTTCATTTTCAGTGGAAGATGTAAGAAGAGAGCAATTAGATTCTAAGTTTCCAAAGCTCTGCTGGTCTGCTGGGCACGTTATGGGGATATTTGAGTGACTGACTGGCCTGCCATCACAGCAGTGTGGGGAAGGAAAAATGGGTTCTACACTGCCCTAAGATACTGGCACATCAAGTTAGATAAGTCTGTCTAAGACCAGCCCGCAGCAGGGGCTGCAATGTTTTCCTCTGAGGGTGTCCAGTGAAGACAAAATATGTACTGGGATCACAGAGCCTCTTGATATTAAAAAGAGGTTCCCAGAATTATTTTGTGTTCTGGTGGGAAGTTTTTCATTGTCCCACTGAAAGTCCTGACACTTTTTCCAACACTAACAATTTTCAGGCACAGTTAACCTATTTTTAACTATTATTTGTGCTACTGCTTGGGTTTATTTTATTTACTCATTTATTCATTTATGTACTCAAAGGATAAAATTAGAAATTAGATTATTTCATAGGGAGAAATTTCATTGTCTGGAATGTTTCATTTTCAGGAAGGCTGACACCTTAATTTAATTCCAGCAACGCACTTGGTCTCATTACACAGAAAAGGGAGACATTTTAATTTACTTAACATAAGTCACAATAGTATACAAATACCATCAAAAACGGATTAGCATATTACTGTACAGTGTATATAAATATTATTTTCCATTGAATAATTAATTGAAGAAAACTTATTAATCTTGAACATGAACAATAAAATGGGTGTTCTAGTCAAAATGTGAACCATAAGTGAACCAAAACATACCCAGAGACATTTATCTTTTTTTCACAAATAGTTTGGTTCTGACACCACAAAAAATATGGCATCTAGAAGTAGCATTGAAAAATATATTTCCAATTTTGCCTTTGCCTTTTTTACTATGCATAATTTTGCTTATTGTTCCCTAAATGTGAAAAAATAGTTTACCAAATCAACAGTGCTCATCAAACTGTATCCGTGATTTAATCCTCCCAAATAATGAAATTATCTCCCAAAATCTACCAATTTAAAACACAAGACAGAAAGATGTAGCTCCTTGATATAAAGCATCTACCACAAAGAGATGACAAGTGAAGGAAGCAGTACTTACAGCTCTGTGAAGATCCAAATCTCATTACATTACCACACTAAAACCTACTGGTATTTTTCAAAGATATATGAAATAAAATTCTGTAGAACACTTACCCTAAATCAATTATTGAAAGCTAGAAAAGAAATAGAAAAATGGTGTTCTGTTGTTGCTATTAATTTGTGATTTTTTTTTCTAGGTAATTAAAATACTGTTTGTTTTTTTTTTTTTTTTGTGTCAACCTAAATGCAGTTTGGAGACAATATGGAAATTTCACAAGAGCCCCACATTCCTGGAGAAGAGAATCTTCCAGGGTCTTGAAAATCAACAAAATTCAAAGAAATCACCTTTCCTTCACCTCCATTTTAGGAATGGGGGTGGGGTTTTGTTTGGGGTTCTTTTAGAAAGATAATTAGGAATTCAGTTTCGGGATTTTGGAAGATTAATCCATTCACTGATTCCTTGGGATTACCAACACTACTGCCTACAATTAGGAATAATGACCTCTACCCCTCTGTATAATCTACATTGTCTATAGAAACCAGCTCTGATTTCTTTGTAAAATAAGTCTGTCTTATGCAACATCCAGCTCACAATTAATGAGTTTTTCTTCAAGATTCCTCCACCCTTCCACTTCTTTTATTCTTACTACAGATTTAACTTGATTTCATTTAAATTTCATTTTTAATTGAAACTTTCCCATTCTGTAATTCCAGTTTCAGCATGGCCTTTCAGCTATTTATACAGCCTTTGGACCACAGGCATTTCCAATATTTTTGCTTCACATGCCAGGTTGATCTTGAAGCTGTCAAGACACCCTATTTCACAGCACCCAAAGGAGACCTATTCTGTCACAGCATGCATGTGTAAATACCTGTAATTAGAACCAAAAGTAGATGCTTCCATACAGTGAAACAATGGTAATACATAGACACACATATTAAGAATGCCGGAGAATTATTTCACATATGGTAGCAACTAATTTTTATTATGACCTTGGCCGTTTTGCCATATTTTTAAAATACCCAATGGGCTTAGTATATTTTTATGCTAATAATCAAAGAATTTTTATTTAAAACTAGCATTTTTCCTGTTTATTATGGTTGGAGGTCAAAAAATATCAGTGGTTGGCTTGGAGTGACTATTTTAATCCTCTTCTACCTCTTAAAGGGAAAACAATTTTAATGAGAAAGTTTAGGGGAAATTTTCTCTTCTGCAAAATAAGCAGAATCAGCATATTTTTTTAATATCTAGTATAGCAAACCCCCCAAGAACGGGTTTTGCTGGAATGTCTGGACAGACCTCACTCACATCACAGAACTCTTGGAATTTGTAGCACTGTACGACTCCTAACACAGGGCTTCTTGTGGAAAATTGGAGTCTCCAGTTTCTACCTACCATAAAAATAGATTGTATTTGGCTCTGTGCACATGACCTTCACATTCTGGTTCTGCTCGGTGCTGCTTTGGTAGCTGTGATGGGGACACATGGGACAATGGCTGAAATTGGTCTGGCAGATGAGCAAAAGTTGGAGCGAGTGCCAGGTGTCATCACATTACTGTCCCCACTGTGGGCCCCCAGTGCAGGCCAGATGCTGATAAATGGGAATAATCTCAGTGGAGACCATTACCATGGAGGAGGATTCAGCATTAGCCCTCTGAGGAGAGGCTGAAAGCATTGAACCTGGAGGTGTTGCTATAAAGTGACATAAATTGTGTATTTGAGTGAATTTACTGAGTAAAGACTGAGGTCTTACCAGCTCCAGAAGTTTTCTACTTTGAAGTAATATGCAGCCCAGTAAATAGTACAATATAAAAAGAGTACATTGCAGATTGAAAGAATAGAAGGAGCAGGACAGAATCAGCACATTTCAGGCCTCATCTAGAAATTCATCACTATATGGAAAGGTAGCTTGAGCGAAATGTGCAGCTCCAGCTTTAGACCACTGAATGTGAAATGAGTCTGATGGTCTGAATGCACATGGAACAAGCCATTATTTAAGACATAAGCAGTGCAAAGTACTTTGAGACTTTCATTAACTCTAATCCACTGTTTTCACTACAGTTTTCTAAGCTCAGAATCTAATGTTGATCTAATGTTGATCATGCATTTTTTTTTTATTTGGTTAGAAATCCTGAGTGGTGAGGGATATTCTATTTATCTTCAACAGGAGAAGTACGTGGCCATTTGAGAATACAGTGCCACAATACTATTGTTAGAAAATTAAACATTCAAAAAGTTTCAAGTGATTCAATGGGTTGAATCTTCAGGAAAATGTCCTCACGTCATGTCCAATTATTTTCTTAATTGAAAAGCAAGAAAGCAAACAAAGAATCCATCCTTGTCTTCTCCATCTGTCCTTATGGGGCCCGTCTTCTCAATCTGACAGAAATATTACTGAAAAATCAGTGGGCCACAAGTTGTTCAGATTCCTCATGGGTTTCTCCACCAGCTGTACTGCTCTACAGCAATGAAAAATTACCCACATAGACTCCAGATTAAGAGTCTATTATTATACTCCAGTTTAAGAACTCTTAGTTAGAAGAGACCAAGCTTAGTTATAGTTAGAACTGTCAGCATTTCAAATTGTATTTACTCAGTTCCAGGTGTTTTTTTCATCTCAGACAAGCCACTTAAAATTTATGCTGCAGGTATATAATCTGTATTAGCCTAAGAAGTACATATATACAGCCTGTAAAGCACTGTCTAAATTTTTAGCACATACATTGCTACTTTCTAATAGCAGCATTATTTTACCACAGCTACATGCAAATAAAGAACAGATCCTACATATCTTGATAATACACCCAGAGTACTTGGGATATGTATTCCTCTTATAACCAAAACCAACAAACATTTGTGCAAGTAGCTATCCAATAGGCCCGGAATAAGGGAAAACCAACAGCTATCTAGGAAGATTCGTAACGTTTCCTTAGAGTAAAAAATATTACACACTCATCAATTTATATAGCATTTTGGCAACTTTGGGATGGCTATAAAAGAACTGTTCTTTAGCAGACTGGCAACTCTGCTAACCATCAAAAAATACTAGAGGAAAACGTATTACCATTTAATGCTACTTAGTCTGCTCAGATCAGTGACTGTGTGGGTGGTTCTTGGAATACACATCTGCAAAAATATGTTTTTGGATCAGTTGAGCTGTAAGGAGATCAATCATATCCTCTTGTGGGTTCTTCACTTTTCATATTAATTCTTGCTCCTTAGAGTTCAGAAGTGCAGTACCTAAGAGCTTGATGAAATAAATTTACTTAGTTAAGGTGATTCCTGTCATACACTTGCAAAGATGCTGCTGCAAAGTGAGGGGCAGATTCCAATGTTCTCATCCACAGTGAATGCGATATATAGTATCTGTAGCAGTCAATGTACTTCTTTTGGACTGTGGGAGTTTTTGGGATGAAAAGAAAAATCATATTTTGGCTTCAGAATACATCCAAATCGCAAAATCCTAGTGTGGAACTGGACTCTGCAGCCCACCATATATTATAAAAATCTATGCTGCTTAATCATACAGTTCTGGTTTAGCTGAAAATAGCTCAAAATGCTAAATTGAGACAATGACAAAGCTCTTGCTATGGAAATTTGGTCTGAAGAGTTGTTTTTGGTTTAAGCCTAACTGTGGTTCTCTAATATTTAGTTCATAAGTTAAACTAAACACCTAAACAAAACTCCAAAGTTCCCCGTAAGCTAGACAACTGTGTGCATACTAAACAGAGCAGTTTCAAAATATTCATAGCAGCCATGTAAGACCTGGAGCATTGAGTTTTATACTAAACTGTCAACTTTCAAATGAAGCACAGGGGATCAGATGCCTCCCCTTCCCCACCCTCCAAACCCCCTCCCCCACAAAAAAAAGGAAAATTAGCATTTTTTGGCCTCTCTATAATTTTCTGTATATTTCCTCCATCACTTCTCCACCTTTTTGCACCCCTTCTGTGATATTGCACTGAATTCGAAATACAGACTTCATGGATCCCTCTCTGTCTTCTTAATTATTATTATTACCTTACTGAAGGCAATCTAGATTCTGACAGATTGATAAGTAAAGCTGGCGAGATCTAAATAAAACTACTATGTGGAAGAGGAAAGTTTTCTTCCCATTTCTTGATGAAAAGCAGAAGGAAACATCAGAAAAAGAGGAGCTATTAAGGTAATTGGCTTAAAGGAGTTCCAGTCCAGTCCCTGCCCATGCTGAAACACTCAGCGTCCAAGTTAGTTTTTCATTTTCACATACCACTACCATCTTTTTACGTTTTGGTCGAAAACACTGCATGAAAAGCATGGCTTGTGTGAAATTAGAAAGGGTCCTGCTCTCCAGTTTTGAAAAAAAACCCCTTTTGTACAGGTTCAGATCAGTTCTCACAGCTGGTCTGTCTTTTAAATCTTATATTTACAGAGCAAAATTAGTAAAACCTTTCTTAGGGCATTCACCTCTGCTTGCTAGAGAGGAACATATCTAGAACTGCATCATAGCAAGACATCCAATATACTTTTGATAAGAATCTCTGCATCTGAAAAAATATAACTTTGACTTTGAGATGCCCTTTGTAAACTCATCCGGAGAAGTACAAACACTACATAGTGGGAGATTTGAAATTAAACTATTTCTATGTAAACATTCCAAAAATTAGTAAACACCATATGTGGAAGTGTAAAATAATAATGTGAGAAGGTTTGAAGTCTAAATCCCAGCTCTTTGCTCATCTGAGGAAATGCAGACTCACATTTTAATTCCGCTGTTCCAGATCTATGTACCAGAGAAATACTCAAAATATGTAAAAAAATTTAAACTGTGAACTAGGAACTGTTTGTGAGTCTCTGTCATTTATTTCTATCTTTGCAATTACATAAATAAATTAGTGGGCCATAAAATTAACCTTGGTTTCCACAATGCCAGAATTTAATGAGTTTTTATCCTCTACATTTTGTAAAACCTATTGGGTAATGGACAATGGGGTGGAGAGGCAAAGAACTGTACAGGATTATAATCTGCCATTCAGAAACCAGTATAGGAAAATCTTACACAAGGAGAGGACCTGGAGCCTCACGCAGGAAGTAGAGAAGAAAATTCTCTATTGTGTTGAGATGAAACGTGATCTTACAAAAGCAACATCAGCAGGCAGTCATTCTTGTTTCTATTTAATCACACCACATACACAATTTTTTTCACCACTTAATCACAGTAATTTTAGAGTGCCAAAACTGTGCAGTTTTATACCACCTTGAAACCAGCTAAAGCTCTCTAGGACCAAAACTTTCTAATACCTTCACAGGAATTTGTATAAGCTTGTGAATCATGAATAAACTAACAGATTTATCCGCAGGCCATGGCAAGTCCATTAAGTATTGTGTGCAGTTTGTTTTTCTTAGAGCTGCAAGCCTTGCAATTGCTAGTCTTTGCTTTGGAAAAAGCATTTTAAATAGTTCTCTCAAATACTCAACTCCAGTTCTGCCTTGTCTCAGTTAAGCACAGGGTAGCAGTGGCTACCACAGCCTTTATACACTGATTTCATTCAAACATAGTATGTGCAAATAATCGTGGAGAAGTGTGTCCAGGGCTGAAGAATGGATGAACCTGGCCAGAGGCAAGGCAGGGCTTGGAATGAGTATAATTAAAGGGCAAATGTTTTAACAGCCATAGGCATGTTAATTAATAAAAAAAAATGTCAGTTTCAGACTGAGCACCCAAGCCATTGCATCCCTCTCCTACCATACACCTCAACTCCCAGGAGGTGAGGAACAGAGCGGTCATTTTTGATTGTGAGCAGCTCTCTTGTAACGTTAATGGAACTTGATTTTAACCCAATTTCTTTAAAATTGTAAACATCAACATCTTGTAGTAGTTTCATTGCTACATGCAGCTAATACCTACAAAATTGTTGCCACAGTCACCAGGTGTAGTGACAGAAAGCTTTTTAGATTATCTGCTTGCATTATGTGCCTGTCCATAGCAGTCTGAGCAGAATCACACTCTTCAGGGATTTCCCCACTGCAGTATCCTGTTTACACAATGTACTTTTAATCATTTAAGAAGTATACTGCACACATCATTCTTTACCATGAGATTTATAGTTTATAAACAACTTTAAACTGCATTTGCCCTTGACAAGGTCAAGAAGGGCACACAAACCATCAGCCACACCTTCAGCTATAAAGTAGCTTAGATCTGTCATCTGTGTCAACCAATAAATAATAAAGATTGATGAAAGTAGCTCTTAAGATACCTTTGAAAAGCATTCTATTTTCAGAATCACTAATGGCTGGCCATTAAGAAAGAAAACAAATGGTTTTTTTTTTCTTTTTTTGTTAGAGTTGTGAATTCAGCTGAAATTTAGACTGCTTAATACTTTTTTTTCAAAGAAGTCTGATGGCACAATGAATCAACGTTGCCAGGAGTAGAGTTGCTACATGAAATTTGCTGAACAGCACTCTGAAGTGTAGTTATAGGAAACAGATCATTAATTTGTGTTTTCAGAATATTTGTGGCTTCAAATTTGCTCCTTATCCTCATGTGCATGTCAGGAAACAGCCACCTCACTATGAAACTCTTCCCTCTCTCTCCTTCAATTAAAATTAAAACTTCACTGTGGGTTGGAAAACACACAGAAATCAGTAGTAGTTAACTAGTAGAGCATGTTCTCAATTCCCAGGCCTAGATGGGGCATGGAGAAGGCTTGGGATAGAAAGTTTGTATTCTTGCCAAACTGCTCTATATAAACCATTTAAACCTCAGAGAGAAGAGTTATCCTTCAGTGCTCCAGGCACGCTCTTGCCTTTGAATACAGATTACGAGACGGTACAATTACCACTAAACTTCAGTCGTGCACCTTGAACATGGTCGTTCCAGGGCTGCAACAAATCAACATACCATTAAGCCACGCATATTTATCCATGCAAATCACTGTGTGAAAAAAATTATGGGTACAGGTTGGTTTTATATGTAAAGTTCAGGAGTAAACAAGTGAAATTCAGGCTGGAATTCTGCTTCATATGTAGCAACTTTGTTAATAAATATGCCCAGTCAAGTTAGGGTGCAACATTGTAATATCTGCTATACAACTGGTAATATGAAATGGGTCTTTCTTTCTACTAAGAGCAAAATCTATGCCTTTGTGACTCGAATTACAGTGAAGCTGAGCAGCTAGGGAAGAAGAAAAAGGAGTGACAAGTCCTGTCCTTTAGAGTCCTGGACCAGAATATAAATTATGGTCATGAAGTACACAGTCTGGTTAGCAGATTGGAGAAATATAGGGGCCAGGATATGTTTAATGTGAAAGGATCCTGAAGATGATGATGCTAAATTCTATCAAATTTCAATAGGATATGTACATATGTAAAATTTTAAGAAGCTTATGATTTGAACAAAACTCACTGGTGTTCTCACAGAATGAAAAAAGACATTAATGACCACCAAATTTTGACTTTCCCATGCCTGCAAAAACTCCAAGTTACTAGAACTTTTCAGTACATTATCTACGTATCTTTAAACCTAGGTAAATTAGCCCCTCCTGGTACCTTCTTAACAATGACTGAACCATTTTTGCTGAACATTTTACAAAACAAGCCTGAAGCAGAAAATACTAACTGAAATTACAACATTTTGTCAATATTATAAGCAAGTAGACTGTTATAAATATTAGGCAATTTTAATATATTTATTTCTACATGTGCTATCTGTACATCAAGCTAACTTAGACACTCTAAAGAGAATTTGAAGAAGGTGTAGTGCAATGAGATTCTTTTAATTGCTCAGAGGAAGATCTGTTTATGGAACAGAATACATCAATCACCACATTTTGTTGTGGCTTTTGTGCACATTAACAAATTCCAGATCTCTATCAGATCTAGACAAGGTTCAGAGCCAGGATCTGGAACAGGTATAGGGAGTTCTGTGAGCAGTTCTTCCCTGCTTTGTCTTAGATGAAAATCTGGTAAAGCAGTCCAACCCAGATGATCTACATTCATTAGTGTCAAACAAAGAGTGCCATTGAAACTGCTTTCACCACAGTTGCAACACTATAGCATCTCATCTGTTACTTATCAGGGAAGAGTGTTATGGTGTTGCATACATTATATCCCCATATTATTTCTAGGAGAGTAGATAGGCAGCTTTCTGTAAAAAAAGACATTTTCCCTTTACCTTTCTCTCATTTCTATAATCATCATAGGTATTATAATCCATGTAGGACTCACATAACTCATTAAAATTAATTTTAAATGATCACCTTATATACTGTTATCAGTCTGTGAACTGCAGCACACACACACCACTTACACATGAAGGGAAATAGCCTAAATTTTAATTTCAGGAGTCCCCTGGCGCACCAGGTGGATGTAACATCAGATTGTAATTCTAGCTAGTGGCATTCAGCTATATTTTCTAGTAATCTTGAGGCCCATTTGTCACTTGACTCTTCCACAAGTTTATATATATAGAGAGAGAGAGAGAGAACATCTATGTGCTTACATACATTCACCCCTGTGCAAAAATAATCATGACTTAGTATTAGCCCGATTCATATCAGTCCTTGAAATGTCACAAGCAAGGTTGCAGGTATATTTCCAGCTCTGTTATCTTCTATCAAACAGATTCAATAACAACAACTCCTCCATGAGAAAAGCAGTGAGCTAAAAAAATCCTCCTGCGAGCCAGCAGCTGAACTGCAGCAGGTCAGCTAGCAGAGGAGTACTCCTATGAATTCCAGAAAACAACAGCAACAAATAAATTTACTGACATTTTTGCATAGCTTATATTAGGATGGTTCATTATTACCATGAAAGCCACACAAACCCAGTTTGGAAATGAGACACATATGTCATTTGAATAATCAACCTAGGGGCAATCATGCCAAGATTACACTAAAGTTTGGTAAATTCAACACACTGTGAACATATTTCAACGATCCATCACTTGAAACATGAAGAAAATTTCAGTCATGAAGAAAATTTTGGTGATTTCAAAGAATTAATATCTGAGTTCAAATATTCTGCTACAGATTATAAAGTATTTTCTATTATTGCTAACAATATTTTTCTGTGAATTTTTTTTGAAAGATAAGTCATTATTCATTCCTATAGACATATAGGTTTTGTTTGAATATTCAGTCTAAAAGACTAAAATTAAGATAGCACTTAACTACACCAGATGATGGAAAGCATTCATTCCTAACTGCAGATCCTAGGGGCATGAGAGGGAGGAATTGTGAGAGGAAAATATCAAGAGGTATTATGTTTATGTTCTACATAGGTCCAACAAAAAACTTATCTGTTCAGGAAAAGAAGTTCCCTTTGACTCTGGCAGAGTTAATTCCCCAAGGACAAATTGGAGAATCATTACAGATCTACAGAAATAATTTCTAGCCCAGTAATAAAGAACTGAACAAAGACCTCCCAGGTAAGCAGTAGGGTGGGACACAAACAGAAACATGATTAACAAAATCTTCCAAAAGCAGCAAATCCTTTGTGTTCCACAAAGTAAATTTACTTGTTAGCCGCTATGAAAAGCTTGAGCTATGCTACCCATGTCAAGGTTACTACAGCTTTTTACCTCTCACTTCTCTCTTGCCTCAGCCTGTGCAGGTTTCCTGCAGAGACATCTCACCACACTGATTGTGCTTCCCCTCATGCTAGAAACAAACATAGACAAAATTAATTTCGACCTAGGGATATCTCCCTGTTAAGAGTTTTGAGACTGATCAATTCAATTTTCAATGAAAGCTCTTATAACAAATGCAGACACCAAAGAGCTGTGGCGGGAATATAATTGTAGAGATTACCAGAACAGAGGAAAAAAAGGCAATTACCATGTTAAATATTTTCAAGTTGTGCTTCTAATTAATTTGATACTTATGACACTGGTAAACTACTGAACTTATCTAAAAGGCTGCAATTATACTTTTTTTGTTTGTTTAGTCATTTTTTAAATATGCAAAGGTATGGAGTGTGAACAAGCCAGCCTTTGCAAATGCATTTCATTTTCACATGAAAAAACCAGACCTCTTTCTGATGACAGGGACATTCCTTTCCCCCACCCACCAGTCTGATTTATTACTCCTACTTAAATGTCAGCATTCAGTTGTTTCACCTGGCTTCTTTTTTTAGCTATGTAGCAAACTGAGATCAGTCCCTTGTCAAATTGAGCAGCTTGGTACAGCTGGACAAGAATTTTACTACAGGTGGGAAGTTATTTATGTGATTACTGACATTTTTACCATCTAAACAGACAGTTGTTTTCCAATACAGCAATGAAATTATCTATATGGAGGAAAAATAAAGAATAAAACTTTTTTACATAGGAAAAAAAACCCAATAATATTCTGTCCATGAATGTGTCTCTGTTCTTTGGTGAAATGAGGCTACAAGCACCACATTTGGCATTCCCAAGGGACAACACTCAAAGCAATTGACAACTTACTACCTTGAGAATTTAAATGACTACACACTTATGATGTGATTTAATATGGATGAATTCCCACCAGAGGAAAATATGGAAAACTATTTTGTGAGAACAAAGAAAGGAGTGTATTCATATACACACCTCGGATCAGATCTGCAAACGTGTTCCCATGAAGTTATGCTAAATAAAGAACACTTTCCCCCTCTCCCTTTATCAATATATATAGATATGACTAAAATTTGAAATAGCAGGTTTTAAAAGCTGGTCTGACAGGAACTACATAGGGCTGCTTCGTTTGTTCTCCTGTGAAGCCCCATAGTCACAGGGATGGTGGGTGCTGGGCCAACCATGTACAAACAAAAACAAACACTCTCCCTCAAACGTCCTTCTTCCACCACCTCTGCACTGTTCTGCCCACAGAGATAAAGATGTCACTTTGTCACATCTCTGCCTGAGGAAAGGTCACCAGCACCATCCACAGAAGTTGGGCCTAAGCAGCTTTGAACTGTAGTTCACCAAAAACAGCCTTTACCCTGCAGCCATAGTGGCCCAGCAGTGCCACCGCACCCTCTGGGTTAATGCCAACTCACTTTTGAAGAGAGAGAAAAGGAATATCTGGCTTCCCTCCCAGCTTTCAAGTCCCAAAAATGAGCAGACAGACACATAGAAAGAAAACAAACAAAATTGTACACGAAAAAATAATAAATTTGCCTCAGTACAATTAACAATTTTATATGAAAGCATGTATTTTACAAAGTTAGAAAATTGACAAAACTTTTTACTTGAGACAAGAGATTATAATTTGCAAACTTTTTTTCCCACAGAATCACAGAATTGACAAGGCTGGAAGGGACTGCAGTGGGTCATTGTAGTCCAACCTCCCCTGCTCAAGCACAGTCATACCTGAGCACGGGGCACTGGATTGTGTCCAGATGGTTCTTGAATGTCTCCAGTGAAGGAGACTCCACAAGCTCTCTGGGCAATCTGTTCCAGTGCCCGGTCACCTGCACACTAAAGAAGTTCTGCCTCATATCCAGGTGGAACTTCCAGTGCATCAGTTTGTGCCATTGCCTCGTGTCCCATTTCCCGGCCCCACTGAGCAGAGCCCGGCTCCATCCCCTGACACCTCCCTTCAGACACGGACGGACATTGCTGAGGTTCCCTCTCAGTCGCGTCTCCCCGAGCCTGAACGGGCCCAGCTCCCTCAGCCTTTCCTCCAAAGAGAGGTGCCCCAGTCCATTAATCATCTCTGTTGCCCTCTGCTGGACCAGCTTCAGGAGCTCCATGTCTCCCTTTTACCGAGGATCCCAGAACTGAACACAGGACTGCAAGTGAAACCTCACCTGAAGAGAGGGACAGAATCACCTCCTCAGTCTTTCACGCATGTTTGTCCCCTGCTCACAAACAAGAACCAACAATTCAAAAATAAACTGTTTACAATCCTCTCCTAAAATTCTAGATAAAACTCAACATTGTCATTCAGCAAATATTAATAAAAACCTCTGCACTCCTTCCTCATGATCAAAAAAGCAGAAACTTCTAAATTTCAAAAATATAACAGTATTTTAAAAGCTTCTGGCATTGCTGAACTAGGAAGTGTTAGAAATTCCTTTATTTGAGTTGTGCTTTCAATTAAAAACAAATTGCATTCAGGCCAGTAATCACACTTAAAAGTGTTGGATATTCATTTATGCATTAGTAAAAAAAAAAAAATAAATTACTAAAATAACCTTCATTTACAAAGAGAGCTGCACCATTTGCTCAGTTACCAGATCTGTGACAAATGAACTGTCACTAAAATGTGCAACATATGATCTGCCTCACTGAGCATTTCCCTTTCGTTTGAGAGGGTGCCTAAATAAATGTATTCTACTAAGTGCAGAGCCTGCACAGTGTCCAAGTCATGGCTGCAGTGGGCTCCTACTGGAGACACTCCAAACCCATGGATCCTCTTCCTCCATCAGGGTGCAGAGTATTTGCTCTATTAATCTTGACAGCCTCTCATGAACTGCAACTACCCAAGGAACCTGATGCAAAAGCACAGTTGGATCATCATAGCTAAAGGAGGAATCTCCCCAGTTCCAACAAGAGGCTTTCCACCATTAGAATTGCTCCCAAAGTGGTCACCTTTGGTGGTAAATCTTAAATACCATCCCTTGAGCAACATGCTACCATCCCATTAACACAACTGTTCCAATCTGAGCAAGTGCAGGAAGCAAAGACAACAAATATGAGAAAAATTACTTAATAGCTAGGATGCCACTGCATTCAGCTTTTCAAGTTAATCACTGTGGACCAGCACTAATGCTGATGCTCAGATGTTCTGTAGCTTGAGACACCAATCATCTGCAAAATGGACAACCACAGGAAAAACAGAGATCGACCTTTCATTCACAGCCCTGTACAACAGCAGAAGGGAATGGTGGCTGACAAGGATCAGCTAGGAGAAGAGGCTTTCTCCTTTCTGCATTGCTTAAATGAGCAGGCTTCAATCAGTCTTCAAAGAGCACGCTTCATGTAATGCAACGCCAGAACTGAACCAGAACTCAGATCTTCTGGTTATACCTAGTCAAAACACGGCATTCAGTCAGAGCGACTAATAACGCTAAGGGGCTAAATTCAAGCAGGTATTAAGATAGAGCCCATAAACTAATGAATACACATGCCAGTCTGTATTTATGTTAGCAAATTTGCATGTGCAAATGGACAGCACTGTGCATTTACCAATTATGTCCACACATGACTCTCTTTGGCTCCTTTTGAAAAGATACCTATATTTCTCATGATAAATCCTGGCCAAAGGCCTAGGTCAGTTCAAACTGCCTTAGCCAGAAGCTGTGGACATAAAATACTTTCCAGGTGGTACTCAGTTCCTTGCAGAACCAGGCCCCAAAACAGAGAGTTGTTGTTGGAGTCTCTACAGTGAAGCTACTGATGGTTATGATGATCAAGTAAGCAGTGCAGCCCAAAGGCTTGTTCACAAGCTTAAAGGAAAAGCACAGTAACTGCAAACTTTCACAGAATAACAACTTATTTAGCTTTCAGTAAATGAAGTGCTCTATCTAATAGATTTTTTTTTTCCTTCTCTGATGGGTAAATGCTTCCCCTATTACTAATGTGTGAAATGATCTAGAGTATTAGTGTTTGACTTATGCAGTTACAAGCACAGACCTTGGAAAAATGACGGCTTCTGGCAAAATTTACTGGAGAAAAAAAATTTCCAGATAGAGATTTGACTTAAGGCATTACTGTTCAATAAGGAGTGTTTTGGGCAAGATCTTATTTCCACTTTTGCCTTGCAAGAAAACAGTCAACGACTAGTAAATGAGTTGGAAATTATTACTATAATTACCATGTCTTCAAAGCAGCCGTTGGAAATTGTGCATGCAGCAACAAACTAATGAAGCTCCAGTTGCACAAAAACAAAAGGTCACAACGACATGAGAGAAGCCACGGTAGAGCTGTTTTAAGAACTTTTCCCATACTGAAGGCAGACTCTGAAGAAGACAGTGACAACACCATCCTGCCCTGCATAGTTTCATTGTCTTGACAGTGAGTGTCCCAGTAATGAATGCCTGGTGCTGTCAGTATACATGAGGTATTTGGAAGTCCTTGCAGAAAAAAAAAAAAAAAAAAAAAGAAAAAAGAAAACATGAGGCATGGGGAGGGGGGATTTTAGGATGAATCTGGAAAAGTGCAGCCAAAGTATATTGGTGACATGACGAGACATTTTTTGGTCAAATCTTGTTTACTGGGAAAATAATCACTTGCCAGCATGTACTGAGCAGTTCGGCATACATCTTTCTCAAATGATACAAGGTCAGTGCTTCACATTAGCTGTTCTCTCAAAAGTAAAGTATTCCTGTGGGTCTCTCTAGAATACTTCGGTCAAATTGTTCCTGACGTTCAAATTCTCTGCTTTTGCAGAATAAGGGAAAAACATCTTTATACAGAATCTCCCTGTTTTCTTTTTTATGAAAATCTGCATCAAATCAATATTAAAACTTTAAAATGCATTCTTTTCTAATAAACAACAAAAAAGAAATAACAGTTGGAAAAACAGCACAAGCATATTGTGTACAGGCTTTACACAAGCACCCACGCACATATTTCTGCCATGACACCCACTTTTCCACATCATTCCTAATTTGCAATGTTCTTGTTGCTGTGCCTGATCCAAATCCCCCTGCAATGAACATACGTTTTTCAGCTGGTTTCAGATTGCCTAGGATTCAGTTGAGGCATTTGGGCTATAAAGAGCATATCAGGAATGCCGGCTTGGAAGAGGGAGAAGGATGTGAGTGGTACTTTCACAATGCTGATAAACAGCCAAGAGTACAGATAACAGATAAAGTTTCAAGTTGTATTGATGAGAAAGCAGGAACAGTTTTTCTGACTGTTCTATGACAAAATGATAGCTAGCCTAAATTATGCCTTAAAGCCTTCTGGTACAGAAGTCCTTCCCTATTAAAGATCCTGTTCATTCCATTACTTTAGATTTGGTTTTGTTTCTTGATGGATTTTTTTGTTTTCTTTTGGGTTTTCATTTTTTTTTCTTTTTTTTAATCATCCCAAATCTGTTCTATCATTCCTGACTGGTTACTGCTCAGGCTTTGGGATGAATCCCATTGAGCAACACTGAAATTCTTAAATGAAGCTTCCTGGGTACTAAGTAGTAACTTTCTCAAAAGGTTCATTCAATGGGTGCTACTCGCTGACCTCTGTTCTTTCTGCCTTAGAGTGAATATCTAATTAATCCCCTTTCTTATATCACCATCATTAGCAGTTAATGACAATGGACTAATAGAATTTATCACCCTCCTCATCTTCTGCTTTAAGTATGGAAAAACAAACAAAAAATTACATCCCCTTCAGCTTTTTCAACAAATACTGTGGATGTAAGGAAAGTCTGTGTATGATGCTTTTATTTTGTCTCTTAATCTCTAATATTTGTTGTAGTGAAAAAACACCAGGTGTGATTTTGCATCTTTCTCTTACACCTTTAGTTATTTATGCCTGTGATCTGAGTATATTCATGGAATAGTCCATGAAAGTGATCCACTTACATGAGGCTCAAATGATAGAGCACGTACAGCCAGCTCCCCTGTAACAGATAGCATGCCCTTTTTTAACTGCATTTCAAGTCTGCACTGGGGCAGACTGTAATCTTTTTAAAATATCACAGGGGATACTTTTACAGGCTTGGAAAGATAAGGGAAAAATATGTCTTCCTTTGGAAGTAACACTGCACGTATCTTTCTTTTATGGCAGGGCATGGGGCAAGACAAGGTATACGTAAAGCAGTGGATATTTATAAAATTAACATCACCTCTTAAATCTTTGTGATGTCTGGAGCTGTGAAAACTTCCTAGTTTTCTAAAAGGCACTTCATACTCAAAATGAAGAAACTCTTCTGACAAAAAAAAAAAATCAGACTTCTGTAGACAAAATTATACTATCCCTGTAATGCCAGAATTATCCATTTGCAAATAAGAATATTTAGAAAAGTGAAAAATTATCAGGACCCAAGTAGCAAACTTTCATTAAATTTTGTAAATAAGACAGCAGGAAGTCTTTCTGGACATCTCACCTCTCCCACACTCAAAACCAAGCAAAACCAAACTAGAGAATATAATTAAATTACTTAGTAAACTTCAGAAAGTAATCAGGAGAAAAATCTCAAAGGACTGTCTCAAAAACTACTGGCTTTATTTAGGACATGCAGCTCTCACAGCAGAGTAACAGAATGATCCACAACAGAATGTTCACACTGTATGTTTTCCAAGAAGGTATCTCCCCCTGCAGTGAGAATCCAAAGACCCCCAAGAAGGCAATCTCTTAAAAATACCCAACAATACCCAACATATTCCTTTCCCCTCTTGCTATTTTATAAAGCAAAATGGACTGGGTCTGACATGTAGATCCCTGATCCTTCCTACTCCCAGCAGACTCTACGAGTAATACTCAGATGGAGAACAGCCCTATGTCCCAGTCTGCTGCCATGCAGCAAAATATCCCTGGCCCTGAAAAGCTTCAGTGGGAGAATGAGGTTGTCCCTCTCCCCTCCTCCTCCCCCCATTTCCTCAGCTTGACTGCTAAGGGTCCTTTAGCCTCACACAAGTCAAAAGAGAAGTTTCATGACTGCAATATTACTATTATAAAAGCAGTTCAAGCATGCTTCACTTTCATTCAGATTCATTGAAAGATACAGGCTATATTTTACATTGTTTTTTCATAAAATGTCAGAGTTGAAAGTTGTCTGAAGACCACACTATGAGTTTTAACTCTTTTTTTTTTTTTTTTTTTGTCATCTTGGCTCAGTTGGGAAGCATTCACACATCTCTAACTCCATTAACTGCATGGCTGCTAAAGAAGGAGGATTTTGGTTCATGTTAGAACGCACACCCTTTACAGTTTTCCTTTACTCCATCAGAAAAGTTGAACACTGCCAGCACCTTACAGCCTTATTGGGCAATATTGTAATTTGGACTGTTATCTTTCACTGAGAAAATATTCCACATTTTATGACACTGTCCATTAAAAACTCTTTAGAACACTACTATGGTATTTAAAAGACATGAAACAGTTTGATGAAAAACAGTCACTGCTGTTGACTAACATTACAGTTTATCTAGCATTCAAAGAACAAAAACTTCAGGGCTGACAGTTTTACCTCAATAAGATATCCATCTTAAAGAATTCCTTATGGGCACAAGCTATGAGCATGGATGCCAATGCTGACTCTCAGATTACTTTATTTTAACAGGAAATTTAAGGAAATCAGTGACAAGCAATGATGTTATAACAGGTGATCGCTTTGGTTGAGAATGCCAGGGATTTTACAGCCTGTTTAAAATCTAGGTGGGAAAGGTGGCAGATTGATTTTGCTCAATCTAATCATGAGATAAGCTGCAGAGGGCTGACTTCCTATGTCTTGTGTCTAGTAGTACAAAGCACATGGAAGAGGAATAGGAGTAGGATTCCTCATCTCCTGCAGCCTGCAGGCTACAGTTGTGGCTGCCATGGCCCTCTACTGTTCCACACCATAGAAAAGCTTTCATTTCCACGTTCCAGCTTCAGTAAACAAATCATGCTTCTGTGCATAACATGTTTTAACTTATATCACAGAGTCAAATCTTCAGGTACATCAAAATCAGGTTTGCAGTTTTTCAACTGAGGACTGATTAATGAATATCTTCTGATTACAACTTTCTGATAAAACATGAACAAAACCAAACCAAAACACTAGGAAACCCTGCAAGATATTCTTACCTAAAAATCCTTCAATTCTACATAAACATAATTTTCTTTTAATGTCGCTGAGCAAAAAAAAATAAATAAAAGGAAAGCAAGCTGGTATGAAATGGGTAAAAATGTGTATCTACTGTTTTAGCATACTTTATTTATAAAGTGTTTATAGCTCAGGTCAGCTCAGAGGTGCACATAGAGATCACTGTGAAACATGCAGAGGCATGTATTTTTAAAGCTGCTGGGGAACACATAAATACCTTGCATGTTTCCATCTGGAATTGTTTTTAGAAATGCCATCTAGAGGGGCAATGCAGAAACCTGCTGTCAAAGAATAAACAGCATCTTTCTTTAAGGCAATTAATTCTTCAAATGCAGTTCAATCTGTGAATGGCTGGTAAACAAATAGGGTGACTGCCAATATAAATATTTATTTGGGAAAAGAGGCAGCTTCAAAACAAGCAAAAGTTTGTCCCAAGCAATTGGTGCATGCATGGTGCAGAGAAGAAGCATGAATGGCTCTAAGCAAATGCTCCTTGGAGTTCTACATGTGAATTCCAAATACACAGAAGCATTTTAAAGACTTTAGTGTTATTAACAGTTCAGTGAATAGATCACCATGACTTTTTTTAATTCCTCCAGTGACAGTTGGTATAAGTTGCTATTAAGGCAAATAAAGCCCAGAATATAATTTGATCTTCATTATTTGTACTAGAAGACCCACTGAATGAGGCAAGTACTGAATAGAGAGTATGTAAATGCTAGTAACCAGCTAGCAGCTACCAGCATTTCACATTTTACAAATCTTAACTTTCTAAAAAGTTTTTGTTTTTTTCTAGAAGGAGAAGATATAAGGAAATAACAAAATATTCTTTGTTTATGGGATAACTTCAGAATGAGTTAAAAGTTATATTAGAAAAATACTGACATAATTTTAAAATTGTAAATCCAAGAAGGATAACATAAAAATGGTTCTTCCTCTGTTTATTCAAGCACAATTAAATTGCTTTGATTACAGGTAGTAAATTCAATTAAGGGATGTAACATTTAAATAAAGGTAAAATGTAATCTTCTCAAAGGAAATAAGCTGGACTATGAATGTGGATTGATTATTTTTTTCCCTATATGGCTTTTCTGGACCAACTGACAAGCAAAATATGATGAACTCTGACCATGGAATAGCAGGGAGCTCTCACCCTGAGTGTGACTAAAACTACCTTTTCCCTGAAGCATTAGAAATCATATGGTTTCAAGGCTGAAATGTTCAAGTGGCCCATATTTAGTACCTGTGGTCACAGCACACTGACTGACAGCTGTGATATCCATTGCACCACTGGATACTCCCATTTGGTAACAAGTTATGCCAAGATACAAAGGCATCTCATTGAAGAGCTTGATACTGGGAGGTGCTGAGTCTACTGATAGTGCAGAATGTGCTGTGCTGTTACAGCTGAGGGCAAAACCCATAATTTTTCCCCCCAGATTCTGAAATAACTACTCAATCTTTTGCACACATAAAACTTGCTGAGAAACAAGTCTGCTCCACAAAATCTGAACGCAGTATCAGAATAAATTAGTATTAGACAGATAAAGTTAGCTACTTCAAAATTAATATGGAGGACATAACCTTCAAGTACTTGAGTCTCTGGCTATGTGACATATTTTGTCAATTTTTTCACAATATTTCTCATGCAAATGAGATCGAGCTATTACCTGGAATTCACCTACTTCTCACAGTTCTTGTCTCACTTGGAAGTTTTCTGTCTCAGAATACTTGAAAGAGAAGATAATTATCACAGAAGATAACAAAAATTAATGACCTTTCAAAAGGAATAGGATTTTTTAAGCAGGTTTTACTATGATGAGAGACTCTGAAGGGCCACACCTATCTGACATGCCTGGTACTATCTGCTATGCCTGATAATTCAGTTATTGGTTGCTGACATAATATACAACCTTGGCTTTCCTACTATAGGATTCTGAATTCTCAAAAGCAGCCCCAAAAGAGAACCATGCATCTAAATGCATGACATTCACGGATATCAGGTTCAGTCCCAGTAGGTTTATTTTCTATGAGAGTCAAAACCAGAGAGCTGTTTTCCTTTCTTATTGTTTAAATACCTGAAATTTCACAACATCCTGTGCCTAAGAAATTAAAGCTTAAGTAACAAAAATATGCAATTCTCTATAGCAAAAATCTCAAATAGTTATTTTCAGCTTTCCAAAATGGATAAAAAGAAAAAGATGACAAAAAATTTTCCAGGACCAGGAGATATTCTGCTGTGGACTGAATGTGGGTGTTGGCTGTCACTGAACCTGACCTTCAAACATATGTGCAGCACATATCTGCACCTTGACTTGTTTCAGCCTGTTCCATTCCACGTACTGACTCTCTCAAGTGACAGAAGAAAGCAATGGGTGTCCTTGGTAAATACTGGTGGTTCAGCATCTAAAGGAAAATACTAATAAAGTTAAGTCTCTTTAGCTGACAGACTCTCTGAACTGACAAGGTATTTCCTTTCAAGAAAACTGCTATAATTTTTTAATAGATGTGTGAGATACAACTGTAAACAATTTCAAAAGTAATAAGTACTTTCAGACATCAGAATTGCAAGCCATTGTGGTGGTTATTTTAAAATATAAATTAAATATAGGTCCATAAAATTACTCATTATGAAGAACAAAGGATTGATATGTGCTTTTAATAGAAAAATCTATCTACTGTCATCTCGAAATAGAACAAAAAACCACAGAGAGAAATATTAGCAATAGCAAAGTCCTCCTCACAAAGTTACTTCAAAGCATTTGATGAGGGTTAACAAAAAACAACCTCCCAAACTTACTAGGAAAACTCTATTGTAAGATTTTCCTTCAAGCAAACACTGTTTAAAAGCAAGAGTTTAATGACATTAGGATAATGAACTCTAACAATAATTTTTTCTTTTTTAAAGTCAGAATTTTAAAACACTAGGCAAAATAAAAATTTATAATAGTTGCATTAAAGCATCCAAAGATTTGTTCTTATGACATAAGTTTTTTCTTTCCAGGTAAAGTATATTTCCTTTTTTAAATCTATCTGCTGTTCAAAAAGACACATCCCTCTAATGTTTAGGGGGTATTTTTCAAAAATGGGAAAACACTGTCAATTATGGAACAGCTTATCCTCTACAGGAATACAATAAATATTCTTCATGTGTTCCTTGCCTTTATCAGCTTAGATCTCTACAGGCAACAGCTAGGGAGGAGGAAGGTAATACCGAAAAGAATTGAAGGTTAATTTACATACTGCAGCATGCATTGTGTTGATTTCTGACTTGTATTTAAACTACATTATTATTTTGCTCTAAAGCTCTCACTTCAGTGATATTAGGTGTGTAACACTGAGATAGATGTCTTTATCTAGGCCTGGTGTATCTATGTTTTTTTATAGTGCATAAGGATGCCTCCTAGCTTTAGGCTATGTTAATGTAACACTGTTAAATTATTATTCAGAAAGTCTAATAGAGGAAGTTTTAGAAAAAATACAAATGTTAAATCCTGACCAAGGTTCTGAAGAGGGAAAAGGGAAGTTTTGGAGCTTTCCTCTAGCACAGCACAAAAATATATTATTCAAACATTTCCCCCCCTAGGACTTTAATAAAATACTTCTGTAATGTTCCAGGGAAAATTTTCGGTCAGAGAGGCTCATTATTTCACCTGCATCTAAAAAAAAAAAAAAGTCTGTGACATCAATGACTTTGTTTCTATTACACTGTTAAGTCCAAAACCCACACAGCTCCTTCTGAGGTACCTGAAGGCTGTTTTGCTGTCTTTAAGGAGGAAACCAGAATCTCCGTATCATGTAGAGCACATGCCACTACAAAGAGGTTGCTATTTATTCTTATCTCCAAGGACAGCCACATAAATTTCACTAGTGCTAAATGACAGCAGTGCTACCACTCATCTGTATTGCCTGGCAAGCTACAAATCTGACATTTTTCAGTCCTTTTAATGACTGGCCTCTTAAATAATGAGGAGTAATAGTTTGATGACAGCCATAGCACAAGTTCAAACAGTGAATAGAAACTTGCATGACCCACAAGAGAGGAAGGATCAGACTCACACCTGGTCTCAATATGTTCAAGTAGTAGAGATTTTCACTCACTCACACCGGGTCTAGAGGCTAAATTTGAAAATGCCTCCCCAGTGGAAGAAAACTGCGTTTCTTATCTGCCTCTCGTACTATGTTCTGCCTTCAACATTTGTCCCTAAAATGGAAAGAGACATTAAAGCAACATGGATACTCTTTATTCTACTCTTCACAGTTCTAAAACAGAAGTTGTACTTCTCCCTGAAACAGAAAGTATGGCAATAGAACTGGAATTTAAATAAAGGGAGGTCTTCCTTGTATTTTATAAATTAATATGTCAAGAACAAACAGAACAGAAAGAACCATAAGTAAGAGAATCAAAACCTTCCAAGTGTTGCTAAATATACTTGGAGAAAGACAGATTTCTAGGAGAAATTCTGCTCTTCATTCCACAGCAGTAACAGAAAAATGATCTCTCTATTCTTCCTCTTTATACTTTCACAAGTCACTTGCCGATTTTCTAAAAAGGTATTTGTCTAACAGCATCATGGTACTAAATCCACATCCTAAGAGAGTCATATTAATTTCTTGAATGCTCCCCCATTCTGTCCCCAGAATCTCTGAGACGTAATTTTTTTAAAAACTGGATTTTCTTTTTCACAAAATATATTTATACACTGAGACAGCCGTGTGTCTCTATATTCAATAAGTACATGACAGTGGTTACACAATGGCCTGATCCAAGTGACAGGGTCAGAATTCAGATCCAGAGCTTTGGGTACATTTACAGGGTAACTCACAGCCACCCTTCCACCTCACATACATTCCCATGGAGCTCAAGAACAGGAGGAAAATGGATCTAAAGTCATAATGTTACAGAAGCAATTACAAAAAAACAAATAAACTCTTCCTGTACACACTCCTGTCTAGAAGAGGTAACATGACATGAATAAATAACTTAGGGTTTAACTGTTTATTCAAACTTCACAGTGAGCAGGAAGCTTTCTAACAGTTCATTATCATTATATATGTGGTGTAATAACTTTTTCTTTGAAATAGCCATCCTACAAAGGAGCCACTTACTACTATCATCTTGAGAGAACAGCATTTAGGTAAATCCCTTCTTGATAGGTTCACTGATCAGCACATTTTTCTGAAACGTCCAGAGTGTTTGACTTGCTGTAATCTGACTTAGGTGACTCAAACAAAATTTTGGGCCAGTTTCAAGAAACTTCTTAAGTATTTTTACAGAACACTCTTAGAGAAAGAGTGTCGTCTTTTAATGACAGAAGATGTCACCAATAAAAAAGAAAATTATCTTTGGTTTGCCTTTTTTTTTTTTTTTTAATTTGAGATACGGTAGTTTTCTGTGCTTATGAGAGCTCAAAGTGCCAACTCAATGCAAAAAAATCCTTAAAACACTTTTTCATGCTTTACAGTCTTTTGTCTAGAGAAGCAAAGGGAAACTGCCTCAGTAACTCAGCAAGTTGGTACATGTCATTTATAATTGTTTTTCCTGGGCCTTAAATCAGGAGCAAATAGCATAGGATTTAACAAAAACCAGGAAGTAAAACTTCTAGCTATGGATTCATGAACTATTCACTTATAACTAACTATCTAAGAAAAACAACAAATGCTACTGTACACCATGATTTCAGAAATAGTTGTATTTTCTCAAGAAAACACATTTAATTTTTTAATTAAAAAAGAACTATATCACTGTATATTGGCTTTTATTGCAGTAAGTAAGAAAGGTATGTAATTTCTTGTTTGATTGTATATCATGCACTGGAGAAGACATAAACACACTCCTTTTGTCTGGAAAGGGCAGTGTATTGAACTGTGAACGAAAACAAACAATTTCATCTGAACTTAACTGCAATGAAAGAATGAAGGACAAATCAGAACAAGAGAGGAGATTAAAATGTATTTTAACTCAAGCAAAAGCTCAAGAGGGAGTATTCAATAACATTACATGGTAGCATAATCCAGAAATACTGATAAACTCACAGCAAAAACAAGCCACACACTGTGACTAACCAGAAGAAACTCAGTCTGCATAAAAGTTAAGCAGATTCTTTCAAGTGGTAAAAGTCAAAATGTAAATAACTGAATTTCAATAACTCTTTTCAATGTCCTTCTAGAAAGGAGTTTCATTTCAAAGAGAATCAATTAAGAAAATTAATGAGAACAAGTGACAAACTCCCAAATAAAACACCCCTAAATCAGCTTCACTTTCATACCTGACAATCCTGAGAAAGTAAGGTGAGGAGCTCTCTGAATAATTTGTATATACTTTTAGATATTTTTGGGATTTTAGAGATTACTGGGACGTTTCCAATAGGCAATCTCCAAAAATTTTGCAAAAACTGAAAATCTAACTTATACCAAGTTAACAAGTATGTCACTAGCCCAGGAAGATCAAATTCCTGAAGGTATGGACAAATTAAAGACTAAATTTAATTAATGGCACTTGCTTCACATGTTTATCACTTCTTGGTAAATAAGCCTTTTACTTTTTGTGAGGAAGATCAATGTGAGCTAAAGGCTGAAGGAAGTATCTCTTACAGTTATGGTTCCCATAGTCAACTTATAGTTACCAACTTTACCACTGCCTGTCTTCTGATGAGACCAACAAAAACTAGCAGTAAACTTAAAAAGTTAAGTCTTTCTCCCATGTTTCACCAGCAGATAGGTTGTTCAGTACTTTTTTTAAACACTACTCAGTTAACAGAAAACAGTAGCATGTCTTGACTATAGATTTCAGTCTCATTGACCTCACTGAGGTCAGGATTTCCCTCCCATATTCCATTTAAAACTACAATACAGCCTCGACCCAGAACACCCTCAGTGTTTCCACTGTTTCTGACTCACTGATCTTTTTCTCCCTCAATCACAGCTAGCAATGCTTCTTTGTATACATTATCCAACAGGGGGAAGAGGTGGGACACACACGGACAGACACCTCCACAAGAGACAAAGAAAATGTCACTTCCTGAGGAAACCTCATCTTTATTTTCCTTTCATCCGTGCTCCCTAACAAACACTGCAAACACACAATGGAATAAAAAATCAGAATAACAAATAAAAGTTTCACAGTGACATCTATTCCTCATATGACTGTACATGTTAACTACTTAACATGGCTAGATACCACTACACTACCATGTGAACAGTACATGTTTACTTGTTTTCTGAATTCCGGACTTCAGTTTTGGCATTTACTCTTTTGCTTTCGATATTATCTTGTCTATTCTGCAATTCCCAGCAAAATTACCCCGCACCTAATATGTGTTTCTTTTCTTGTGTTGTTGCATTATGTCTGAAATCATGAATCAACAGATCCTGCCTGACAAACTTGAGACAAATGCTACTTTGCAGTGACTTGAAGGCAAATATCCCTATTTTCCCTAATTTACTGTCAAGCCAGGAGGAAAAAAAGCCCAACTCTATTCAAAAGGCAATGATTTACACCATCCTAAATAATACTCTTCCTCTGTATATGAAATCACTGTAATTTATAATGTCTGTGCATCCAAAATATCAAATTGACATGACAAATAGCAAGATTTTCCCCAATTTAGAGTAAAAAGAATTACTTTTACTTGATTCATTCTCTCATCTGGAGGTAATACGAACACTGTTATCTTGGTTTGTTGTTTAGTGCCTTGGAAAGTTGTTCTCATTCTCACTTCAAATGACAAATTTATTTCGGGGAGTTCTGCCTAGACATTAAAGGGTGCAAAAAGCCTTGCCCAAGCTTTGTACAGTATGGATTAGTTGGACATTACAAACAGCTTAGTACCGAGTTTCAGGGTAGAAAATTCAATTCACTATGAGAGGATGCTCTATGCTCTAGAAGCATTCTTTCTACCCTACCTTCAGCTTCCTCTCCCAGTCCTAAGCAGCAGTAGTAATTACAATAATTCCATATTCCTAGAGGCTGGACAATTTGCTTAAGGCAACAAAATTTTATCTGGGCCAAGTTTTCTCAAGATCAAGAGCAAGATCTTTAACTGCAACAGAAATAAAATGGACCTTAAAGAAGAAGAAAACATATATATCAGTTTCATGTGATGGAGCTCCTCTGAGTTGTCTCTGTAGCATAAAATTAGGTACCAAAGCCGTAAAAAGAAACATAAAAGGCAGAAACATTCAACAACGTTCCTAATGCCAGTTTGTACAGCTGTTTATTTAGCTCCTATGAATTCTGTTCATCTTCATTTCCCCCACGTATTCTCCAGGAAGTTTAGGAATGCATTTGCCCTATAAGCTGGCAAGACAAAGTTTACCATGCACAGCACACTTGCTGATGTGGACCCAGCCCCACAACAGCTACCTCACTAACATCTGGAAACTCTGGAAGAAGGCTCAGCTTCCAAAACTCTCTGTACAAAGGAGAGATTTCCAAATAAAAAGGGCCTATAAAAAAGACAGATTTACAATTCCCAGTTTGGAAGAGCATTGGGTAGTCTCATGTGTTTCAATGCCAGCACAGTTCACTCAGGTCAGGACTTGCTGCAATATAGAGCCCTACGAGCAGCAATACGTTTTATTTCCATGGGAGAAGCACTCAGAGGTGTTAATTTCTTTCTTATCCATTTTTACTCTGCCTTCACAACTGTGAACCTTCTTGTTGAATATACAAAAAAGAACAAATGCACAAGTGAGAAAGGATACTTTGCCTTTCAGAGAAATCAGGGCCAATCTCAACCAAAAAGTTTCTGCGAAACTCTGAAGGTCCCATAATAAGGGTGTGAGCAAGCCCTGTTCTTACTGTGACTTACACTGGTAGAGTATTTGGCCTCAGGAGTCAGTATAATTTGACTCCAAAATGTCCTGTCTGGAGCTAGCTTATATGGGAGGAAGTTAAACATTTTGAATCCCTTTGTAATAAACAGTATTTGAGACGAACAGTTTCTGTTTTCCTGAGGAGCTTTCAGCCACTTTTAATACAAAATGTTAGCACCTGGAATTTTGAGGTGTAAAATGCAACCCCCAACCCACTGAAAGGCTTACAGGAAAAAAATCTTTCTCTTAATGGCACTGTCACTGTCATAGGAACACGCTGTGTCTGTCATTGCCAACCCCTGACACCAGATTTAACCTCCTACAAAAAACACACATTGCAACTGCTCTTTTGCCAGACAGCGCATAACTATCCAGCTAGCAAGAGAAAAACATTTTGTCTATTAATTGTTTTCTGTGCAAACTGTTTAATTAGAGTTGTGTTTTGCAATTTGGTAATGAAAACAAACAAAACTATTTGTAATAAACCAACAAACAGATTAAACTCAAAGCAGGAACGGAGGAAATAGTGGGAGGGAAGAGATGGGAAGGTAGAGTTTTGAAGTGTTTTTCATTCATGGCATTATTCAGTCATAAGCTCTATTGAGCTTGTTCTGGAAAGAGCATGATAAGATACAATCACTTTTTTCTCCTTTTTTTTTTCTTTTTTTTTTTTGGAATATGCAACACTAATTTCTAAGGCCATAAAATCTCCTAGTACACTTCGAATTTTCCTTCTCTTCTCACTATAGTCAGTAACAACAATCAGAGTTGTATCCAAGTTCTGAAAGCCAGAACCACTCTTCATATGTGCCAAAAAGCCTGGTGAAGGTCAGTGGTGGAGCTCCGTGATGTAGGAGGGTGCTGGGGAGCACCCTTGTGAGCTGAGTGCTCAGAGGAGCAGCATAGTGAATCCCAGCTCATTTAAAATGAGCCAAAAGGGCCTAAAAGGGCCAGTCACAGAGTGAAATGATCTCCAAAGGCCTGCACTGCAGCATGGATGCAGCTCTGGCTCCAGCCAACATTTCTAGCACAAGCACTCAGCTCTGCCACAGGGAAGGTTACCCCTGACCATCTTGGAAAAACACTTTAATCTTGCCCCCAGAATGAAATATCCCAGTAAAAGGCCTATTTAACTATTTCCAGACTGACATGCCTGCTCAATATTTTATAACTTTGGCAATTTTACTGTGAAAGCAGAGATTGGATTTCGCTAGCGACACCAGTTGCCAAAGCAGCACATTAACACCCTTCTCAGGAGTAAAGAGTGTAAAATTGAGACATTCACTTTGCAGTAAGAAGAGAACAAACCAAACTGAACTGAAATGCATTCATTTTAAAAAATCACCAGTGTGCAGTGAACAGTTTTATTGGTATGAAAATGGAACGACACTTCCAAAGCTGAATAAGAGCTGAGCACATTTACATGTGTGAAATGTAACCGTATGTGACTTCAAACAAACTCTGCTGGTTATGAGAAAACTTCATACCCCATTGTTTAGAAAATATGACTTAAGTTTTCTTCCCATTGTTGCCACTGGGGAGTGAAAAGAGTATTTACAAAAGGCAACTTTTAGGTCCTGTTGACTTCTCATTGTAGCTGAACAGTAAGAATATGATTAAGATTGGAAAACAAATAGCTTATCTGGCATTACTGTTCATGATGTGATTCTTTGCATAACATTTTTTGCAATCATGATTTAACAGCTGAAAACAAAATAAATATTATCTTTGTATCAGGTCAAGTATAGGTAAAAATGGAAAGGATGGGAATTATACCATATATCCACTCTCTTTTTATTCTGATATTTTCTCCCTAATAAATAACTTGCACGTTACTTGCTAAGTATAATACAATAAAAACACAGTACACCACCTTCTAGAGGATAATGACACATTAAATTATGCCTTATGTCTCCAATGGTCTCACTGGTGTCAGCATTGATCTCCGAGAAGCAGGGAACGGGCTGAGCAAAACACCTAATAAAAATTACAATGGAATAATTAAAAAATTAGGGTTTTTGCAATGAACTTAAGACCTACAGTGACAAAATATTAACTGGAATTTCCCTTCACTTTTATGGAAATATATCTGAAGTAAATAGCAAAATAGAGAGTTATCTGTGCTTTGTGGCAATACCACATGGAGTAGAAACAATCACCTTGGGTCCACAAAGGCAAACCATTAAATTATCAAAAAAGCAGGAGAGGAAAGTGTGACAAGCTGGTTTTTTTGTAAAGTTTTTTGGGAGAAAAAGAGTGAAGTGCACAGAGGAAATGTAATTTAAAAAAAATAACTTGACTTCATAAATCTCATTAATAAAATCTCAAATATGTCAGAGTAGTGAGAAATTCAATTTTGCCTAATAGCTATTTCCACTACTGATTTTTCATTTAAAAACATAAAAACTACAAACTGAAAACCAGGACAACAGAAGCCTGGGAAAGAAGGAGGATGGGATTAGGGACTGCTATTGAAATCCTAAATTCATTCTCCATCCAGATGTACAGCATTTTCACCACTGATGGAGAACCTTTCTCATATTGTAATACATGAAAGTGCAGGAACATTACTGAAGAAATACTATAGTTTTGCGAGGGCTGTGGGACCAAGCTATGTAAATAGAACTCTAAATAAAAATAAAATTTAAAAAAATAAAAATAAGTCAGAAAGAGCCTGGTCTATTGAAGTGAATGACAGAAGTCCCGTAGGATTTTGAAAGAAAATTATTAATAGTGTTTTAAAATGCTGCTATACTATTATGATGTGTCAGAAACCTGTATTCCTTCACTCATTCTAAATTCTCACTGGCCTTCTTTGGGATATCTGAAGATTAAACTAGGCCTTGCCAATTCCTACCAAGTTATTTGGCTTGATACAGGAAATGGTGGTGGAATACTGATTTATGCACCGATTTGCTCAAAACTACATTCCCAAAGAAATGAATCTATAAATAAAGGGTGAAGGTGCTGCCACAGACACACGAACAAACAACCTAGAGGCCACACAGAAGAAATATTTTTCAGTTGTTCCTGTGTCAGTGCAATATGTCTCCCTTTTAAACAAGGACACTAAGAGACTCACAAAAAACTGAGAACATTTGATGTGAGATTGCAATTTGACACTGAAAAATTTGACGCTGAAAATTTGGAAATTTCAGTGATGAAAACATGATAGTGAAGCCTATTTACAACCTAGCAAAATTAACCTGAAACAAGAGGAAATTATTTCATTTCCCAAGCCAAAGGACAGGATGATTCAGCCTAATGTCCTTAGTGAGAGAGACACCTTAGAGCAAAGGGCAAGTTAGGTGGTTCACTGTGTGGGTAGCTGCTGGAAAAATAGCATCTGTGCTTATGCACATCAGGGAAACGCCGTGGCACTTTCAGTCTTTAAATGCTCAGATTGCTAGTTTTAATCATCAACACTTCCACAGCAAACAGTGCTTCAGGAATGGAGGTGCCTGCTGAAGGCAGTGGGAGGGGTGAGCAATGGTCTCCTGGATAATAACCCTCAGACAGCTATTGTTCCAGCTTCCAGAAACTGCAGGCTATTTATGATTAGATGTTGATAAACGAAATGTAGATGCCTAAAATAATGACTTTAATCCACAATCACTTGCAGTAAAAGAGGAAGTGTGTTAATGACTTTGGAATAATGAAGTTGTTACCACAAAAATACTTACTAATAGGACTACAAATCTAATAGTCTTCACTCTATTCACAAGGGAACTCTATTTTACCAGAGACCAAACTAGGGCTTGGCTTGGGATTTTATTATTATAGAAAGTGATTCTGTAAGCACACAGGGTCAGGAGCTAGAGTTTCACATCACATCCACAATAAACTGTAGCACAATACACATCATCTGGCTTTAACTGAGATCCTGAAATTAGTTTAACCAATAGGCAGTGTGACTTACTGCTGCAGTGCAAGCCTTTTTGTGTGACTAAACAGTGAATTAAATAATGGTTTGTTTCTGAAAAGGCAACACCTATGGTCACCCATAAAAATACTGCTGTCTTTCAGCTACGCAGGTCCAAGCTGAAAAAAAAAAAAAGACATAGCTAATAAATAAAATATTAATTTCTCACATTTTTAAGGGTTTCTTCAGTTTGCATGCAGTATGACAGAATGGGTTTACAATGACATAAAAGAGGGTAATGTGGTGGCAGGGCATTGGTAGGGTAGGACAGTAATGGCTCAAACACTTCAGTTCCTGGTACTTAAAAAATAAGGAACCACAGTGTCTGTATCAGTCAGCAAACTGCTGGAAGGCTTCAGAGGAATGACAAAAACAATAGAAAGTTTGTAAAACTATCACTTGTTGTTTTCTCAACTGAATGGTGTAGGATTATGCTAAAAATATAGATCACTTAAATCATCTTTACTTTTTGCATCAGACTGAATTACCACAATGTGAGCTGCTAATGCTAAATTTTGTTATGACTCTAAACTTTCTTTTGCAGATCAGCATCTACATTAACCATACAGTCTTAAAAATCAAAGGGAGTGGCTAAGCTGATTGTTATTAACCAAGCTTACATTTGTTGATCTATACTGTTGCTGACTAGCTGAGGCTCCAATTTAGCAGCAACAGATCCCTTTGTCTGTGGTGATGGATCAAAGGTCAGACTAACTCCAACCATGTGGAGCCTAATGATAGCTAAGGGAGACCTATGATGAATATAAAAATAGAACTAAAGATAAAGGCTTTAATCACAAGTGACAAATGACATTTTTGATGTGTCAAGTTCAATATTAATTATTTTCAGCTGCTCTGCTTTTTCTTTTGTCTTAAGGAAACTACAACAGCAATCTGCTGACATGACTGGAAAAGTTCAGGTGCAAAATGACCTCAGTTCAGTTTGCAGATTTACAGGAAACCATTCACTATCCTTGGAGCACTTAAGTACTATGGCCTGTGGAAATACTGTGGCTTGTTAAAAAATATAAGGCAGGAGATCATAGTGCTCTTTTCCCAATTTTAGAACGAGCTAAATCTTCTTTATTTTGAACATAAAACACGCACAACAGTGGACAGTGCTCTTCCAGCAGACAATCAACAATTGTCTGGAGAAACAACACCTGTAATTAAATGACTTTTCAGTAAGTTAAAAACATCATCAGAGTGGTAACTTCTTTTCCACTTTTCCAAAGATGGTGTCTCTTCAAGAACACCATCAATTCAATAACAGCCATCCATTTCCATATGAAAAAGACATATATGTTTCATGCAATTTCTGTCACTTTAGAAATCCACTGCCCACTCTAAGGTTTTAGAAAATATCTATTATTCATGGCAGAAAGCTAATTAGGCTGTAAAAATGAACATGTCTAGAAATCCTTCAATAAGCAGGAGGAAAAATTGATTACTGTAGTGGTTTAAAAGACAACTGAGGAGTTCAACCTGACAGATCCTAAGGTAGAAGGTTTTCTTCCTTGGCCTTTAATTTGAAGCATAAACAACATTATAGTCATTTAATAGAAATAATTACATTTAATCTGCTTACCACATGTGAAACTAATAGGAAAATCAGTTAGGGAAGAACATTGTGGCATTTCAAATATTAAGTTCTGTGAAAAATCAGCAAAAGGTTTTCCTAATTGAACACAAACCAACTCAAAAGTTATGGTGATGATCACAGGTGAACTCTGAAAATACTTATATCTGCCTTTGGTTACTCACATGGGATCTCTTAAATTATCTGAGATCACTGCTTGTCCTGCTTGCTGGAAACAACACTAGTATGAAACAGCAGCACTCAAAAGAAGAAAAAAAAAGATTAATAAGGAAAAATAATAGAAAATAATAGAAAATACAAAATAAAAAGAAAACAAAAGAAGAATAAAAAGTTTTTAAAGGTGAAGGTGGGGGGGGGGTGGGGGGGGGGGTGGTGGAATCCTAAATTTAAGCACAATTAGTTAAGTAAGTTTTGTGGCAGAGATCTACCAGCAAAACAGACAATCATTCTGTTGATACATGGTCAAAATGAGATGAATGGACGGCCCCAATGGCACAGCCTGAAATGGATCTATTTATTTTCTTCTGCTAAAAAGGTATTATTTCTGGAGATAAGGAAGCATTTCATAAAGCAGAAGAAAGAAGCTCAGTCGACCTAGTCCATCTATGTCACCAGGGAAAATTATTGCAATCCTTCATCTCAACCAATAGCTTCCAGCACTGGGATGCAGATGTTATCAATGAAAGAAAGGATGGAAACAGGAGACCCATATGAACATCTTTGAGCTATTAAGCAGAAGAACTGTGTTTAAGCTCAAACTCTCTGCTTCCTAGCTAAGAGCTTAACACCGTCGCTGCAGTGGCTAATGAAGTGGCAGACAGGGAAAAGAAGGATTTCTGGCATGCCAAGCCAGATGAAAGCAGCAGCTCAGAGGCAGCTGAAATCCAGTCTATCTGCTATCCAGCAAGGCCTGACAATCCCAGACTGCCAGCTTTCCTTGTGAAGACAGGGAGCAACTAAGGGTTTCTAGTAAAGCTGCACCAAGGGTCCATAAATAAAACAGTTATGTGCACTTTACTATCCTCATGTCTTTTGCTACTGGGCATTTTGGGTTGGTTGTTTTTGAGCTCTTTCATGAAAGAGCTTATTAATGGAGAAAATTAGATGAATAAATACCAGTGACTGTAGTGATATTTGTGAAAGCTAATGTTCAGAGTTTGAACTCACTATTTATTACTTTAAATTGAAGTCTAGTACTTCATAGTCAATCAAGTTCTGTCTAAATGGGTTACACAGAAGTAAGGGAGATACTCCAGCTGATGAAAAGACAATCACAACACTATTCTCTGGCTTACTACACTGATTGATTCCACTGCTGACCTGAGAAAAACCTACATGTGTCCACAACATGATAGGGTATAAATTTTTTCTTCATCTGTCTTCAAAAGCACTCAGAGTAAATGATATTTTTCTCACTGGTGCCTGACCAGCATTCATGGAGAGTGCTTGGAGTTATGAACTGGGTCTAAATGACTCTAAATCACGCTTTACTGCATTAATGTATGCATGTTTTCAGGGACTGACCTTTGGACTGACCTGTCAGAGGTATAGCAAAGCCATCATCCACTGACAGGCCTTTACTGAGGGAGAAAAATCGTTGTAATAGCACAGAGGAATTTACTAATCTGACATCTAGTTTAGCAGATTAATCATGGATTTTCTTTGATCATGCCTTGCAACAATGTGCAGCAAGTCAAACCAATCAACAATCATTAATTAAAAGAACAATGAAGAGCAGAGGCTATTTAGTTATGAATGGCACACACTGACTGAATATTATGAGTTCCCAGATGAAAGCAACATTTCCTAAATGACATAGATCAGTATTAGATAAACTTCCAGATAGCTGTGCAACCTAAGAGGGAACACCAAAAGAATGTTATCACAGTCTAAAGAAAAAAGCAAAATGAAACTAGAAAGCTGCCTTTGGGACTTGCAAAGCCCTGCTCTGGGATTCCTGCAATCATTATAAACACCAGTGCAAGTTCTGCAGCGGGCACTCATGCATTGCCTGCAAACACTAAGATTTGAAAATTCTGGTCTCGTAAAGCAGGTAAATATAGAACAGTGTGACCCTTTTAATTTGTCCCCCTTCATTTTAGGTGATGTAGTGCTGCTTGCTTATACAGCATGGGCTTATCTTGAATGTGTACACCATGACATTTAGCTGGTGTAACTGCCTTTTTTACTGAAGGCAGGAGATTTAATATTTATTTGCACAGCTATAATTCTGATCTTGGTTGTTCTGACACTGAATTTTTGATTTCTTTTATTACGTAATGCAGAAAGCTGAGAACTTTGTTAAAAATGTGTTACTCTTACAACAGCAGACTCAAAGTTGTGATTGTAAAGCAGGCCTGTGTTCCTACTTGTATCACACTATAAAGAATGACTAAGCTTTAATTATTCTGGGAAATGAATATAAAATAAAAGTGAAATGCTTAGGGGCACTTTGTTTTAATAGAAAAAGCATAAGGAAGTTACAGGTGTGTACTGGCTTAAAACTTTATTACCTAAATAATTACATAATTATACACTGGGAAAACTGTTTGATGCAAAAAAAAAAAAAAAAAAAAAATACTCTTTAAAGTTTGCACAGTTTCTTTTTCTGTTCTAATATTAAATGGGATATTTATGGCCAAAATTCAGCAGACCTTGTCGAAGTTCAAAGTACCTCTTATTAACAGTAATCAAGGTTTTCCTTAAAGCTCCTTGTTGACAAAGAGTTCAGAGGTGACTGGTGAATCCCTCCAGAGTTTTTAGAGCAATGAAGCAGCCTGGTAGGTGGGAGGCATTCTGGCACTGTCAAAATTACAAGCCAAAACCCAAAAGCAGTAAGGAGGCTAACAAAGAGGAAATTTCTAATGGTCCACAGCTCTCCAGACAGCAGAGAAAGGGCTAATAGAGCCAGTAATCAATCAAAAAGCCAGCAATGAGAGACATTTCAAAAACATGGCTATTTAAAAACCTTTCTGAAACCACACAGCAGATAGTTCACCAACCACAATTTTCAAATAAAGTTTGGTATTTTATAGATAGATGTGGTGCAGGTTAAGCAGAAGGTCTTGGCTCCTTGTGTCAGATAATATGCAAGCTTGTTTCATCTGTGTTAGGCAAAAGATCCAAGCAGATGACACATATCTATCCCTCAAAAATCTAAGAGTTTGTCTAATTCTGATGCCATTTCTACAGCCATTCTGTGAAATTAGTAGAATGGCATTAGCCTACATTTATCCATGGTTCCTTCATCCAAGTATGGCTTCCAGGTATAAAGAATTGAAAATAGATTTTTCTTTCAAAGGACCATAATTTGTGATTTTTGATTTTTTTAATTCTTTAACTTGAAAAGTGAGTGCACACTTTTTGCCTATAGATACTTTCATGGAAGGCTTAGCCAAAGTGATCTTTACTCTGAATATTGAAAAAAAATAAATAAATAAAAATAGAAACATCTCTTGATTTACCAAAAAAAAAAAAAATCTGTTTTTTCCTTCCACTATACTTAAGGAAAAAGTCACTAAGTGAATTATAAATTTAAAATAATCTCTGACCATAATCAGAGCAATTCTACTGCATCTCTATTACAAAACCATCTTTTCATGTGGGACACCAGCTTATGTTTCCTAACGTGGGTATCTAACTTTGGATCCTGCACTTAATCACCAATAAAAAAGATAAAAGATCTACTCAAAGACACGTAATGAGGGCTGGATCAGCTAAGGCATAGCAGTCTCTGGAGCTGTTAATGTACAAAGTAGCAGCATATCCAGGCACCCTTGACTCTTCCTCCTTCTTTCAATCCCTAAATACCTACTTATGCTTATTTCCAACATGTCCAGATTCTACCTGGAAATCTGATTGCTAAACTGCTTAGCAATTTCTTCAACCACCCCAGCAGTGTTTGAAGCACATCATTTGAGATGGAATTCCTCATAATGTTCCTAGAAAAATTGTATCAGTTCACTGAGGAGAAATATGGGAAGTTAAGATGAGCTGGAATGAGAGTAATTTTAGAGTAAGGCAGCAAATAGATTTAGAACTCAAAAGCATATAAGAAGCTAATATATCTTAATGCAACAAAAAATTTCAGCAGTTGTAGCTGAAGAAGCCTAAATTGCACATAGAAATGATGCATTTTAGACATTATCCTAAATGAAGGTTTCTAGAACTTCTCTATGACACCATGTGAATATAGACTGCTGCAGCATAAAGACAAAATACATTCCTGTATTTCTCTATACTGGACAGCAGCTCTAGTATTTTAGGAAAATAAGTCAAAATGAAGGTTTTTAGTTTGATATGTGAGACCTTGAGAAACTTTTTAATCATTTATGCAGAATATTAGAACCAGGATAATGCAAATACTACAAGCAGGTATTTTGAACAGGAAGGACAACATGAAGCACTTGCACACTGTCTCTTTGACCCAAAGGATATTAGAAAGAGCTGCAGATTTTATGTTTAGGGGAATGAAAGCTTTATCTTGCTCTCTGAGGAAGAATGAGAGTTTCACATTTAGGGAGGCAGGAAAAGGAAAAAAGTCTTAAAATGCAGCACTGTAAATACAGGGAAAGAGCTACTTAACATGGTGCCTCTAGCACCCAGGTTCTGGGCTTCACAAATGAAGGTATCCTTCCAGTCCTACGCCTCTAGCTGATACAGAATGTTCATTTGCAAAAATAAAATCGTTGTTGCCGAAACATGTGAGCCTATGAAGTTGCTAAGGGACCTGTAGAAGCCTGGTTCCAGTGTTAGAATTACATAATACAGAGCTGACTTTGAAAATATTTATCACATGATTGCGAAATCTATCACATGGATCTTACCTCTGCATTCAATTACATACTATACGAGCCTGCAAAAGCTCGTAAAAAACCCAGTTTCTGACATTATCCGGAATAAGAATACATTCATTTTCAAATTAATGAAAATGACAAAAAAGCAAAAAGATTGTTTCGTGTTTACAGCTAATGTCACAGAAGCCTTTTATGCCATATAGGCACACTTAATATGAAATGAAAAATCATGAATCTTATGACAATTTATCATCTCCTTACTTTGCTTAAAAACCTAATTGCCTCTCCCCAGCAGCTTGGCCTGGGCAAAGGTAGGAAAAGCCTTTTTTTGTACTGCTGGGCACATATCCCTACTGAGTTTACATGGAAACCCTACAGTACAGTATATTCAGGTGCCCAGGGTCTCTCAGTAAAAAAGCAAAACAAAACATAGTCTATTTAATCTCTAAGCCACCTAGTTATGAAATCAAAATGAAATAATTTCATTGTGTGAGAAACTGTTCCAGTGAAAGAGACTGTAAAATGGACAGCAATCCAAGGTGCACCTTTCCATTGCATATGCCTTTCAAAGATAAACATCTGATCAGAACAGTTTGCTGTTTGTAAGTGAAAATAAGAACCAGAACTAAAAGAGTAAGTGCCAGCAGCTTCCAGATCATTAACTATTGTTTATTTCTCCTCATGTTCAGACATCAGACTATAGTGATGGAAGATACAGTCATTAATTTGGGAGTAATTTCAAGATGCTCCCATAAACACTGAATCAGGATACTGGCAAGTTGCCTATGAAAACTTGCTGCCAATTTTTTTTTTCCTTCTTGTGAGTAGTAATTTTTATTGCAGCCATTATTTTCTGCCTTCTAGTTGCTGCAATAGACCAACTATGGGTAGATCATCAGAGTTTATACAAGAACTGTCTTTTTATACTTTGTTCTGCAGTTACAGATGGTTTATGTCTTTGTTATAAAAAACCCTTTTAAAAAGTTGCATTATAAAGAATCAATTATTCTGTTTCTGATCTCTCTCATGGCAGCCAAAACCAAAAAAATTTGGTTTTTCCTTACTGAGTCACCTATTAAAGTGACAGGTGAGCTGTCTGAAATAATCAATATGCAAGATTTCACATGTTTATAGAGTCTATACTAATTCAAAAAATAATGAAAAACCCTGAAATCCAATCATTTTTCTTACAATGCTTAATAGGAAAACAGTGAGAATAATATAATGAGAAAATCCTGTAAACAACATATTAAGCATGAACTACTAATATAACTGTAAAGGACATATCTGAAATATAGGAGCTCCATATTTTTACATATAGTTAAATTCTCCTGGACAAGCCCAGAGCCAATGGCCCAGAACTGCCCCTGTTCAGGACTGAAACATTTCATACCTCCTGAGGGTCTGAATGCTTGCCAGAACTTTTAGTTTTTATGATTATAATGTAATAATTAGCTGGTGAATGAAAGCATCAGAAAAACCAACAATTTTTTCTGAATCTTACTACAACAACATGGATGACACATTTTGTGCCTCATGAGACTATTGCTAATTGATGCACATGGTGACAGGCTAAAGCAAATCCTATTAACAGCTGGTAGACTCTCCTGAAGATCCAAAAAAATTGTGCATATTATTTAAGTTTACAAGTTTACACAATAATTTTATGGCACCACTGATTATTTCAAATACAGTTCATCACTGTCAAAGAGAACATCTGATATGAGAACTTTTTGTCTAACCAGAAGAGGGATAATTAACATAAATCCAGAATTCTACTGCTGAGTTAGAGAATCTTATAGTGTATGTTACGCAATCTTGAGGAAGTCAAAGTTACTGGCTTTAAATGTCAAACAATTGTATCTTTTTGCTGACTTAGAAATAATTAAGAAAAATCCTCCGGTGTTGTTTTGGCCTGGACGTAACACAATAAAATGTGGAACAGTAATACAAGACAGAATAAGTAAAGTCCTTTATAATATTGAGATTAATTTTAGATTTCCTTCATAAAACCACAGTTATGTCTTCACAGTCTATTTCTGGATCAATAAACAAAGAAGAAACCAAGTTTCTGATCAGATAACTGTGTTTTTATTGAAAAGGTCTGAATCAGGAAAGAGAAACCTTTAAATACTTAAAAATGCCCTAGGTTAGGAATGTCCAGCCTTATTGATCCTACATGCCACATCCTAAACCCCAAGAACTTCACATAACTTAACATGCTTTTACTTCATACCGCAAAGAACTCAGTGGATCGGGAGCTCAAGGAGCTGCTCCTGCGCCAGAAACAACAACGATTCCATCAGCAATTCCTCCATTTCGCTGCAGGATGGGAATGAGCTCAAGTACAAGCAAGGTCTCTTGGCTCTACCACCCTGAACAGGTCAGGATGAACACTTCCTCAGGCACGAGGTCCAGGACAGGCAGCAGCTCAGGCCACAGGGTGACTGTGCCCCACGGCAGCCTGGAGCTAGCAGGCACGCTGCAGCTGGCTGAGGGTGAGCTTCATCTCAAGAACTGCTCTAAAGCCCACCCTATTTCCCCTCCTAGTCTTCCCTTTCAAGGGAACTTGCTTTCAGGAACACATAAGACTTTGAATAATGATCCTGAATCTATGGTCAAACTAATTAAAGGTTATTTAACTGTGAATAAGAATAATACAGTTTGACCACATTAATGACACCTATTCCTCTGATTCTCCTATAATTTCCTGTCATTAGTCCTAAAATGTGTTGTGTGAGTTACAAACCAGAATCTGAAGCCCTAACTGATCCTACATTCACAGAACGTGCAAGGAAGCCACGTGTATCAGAGCCCAGTCCAGACTCAGACTGGGACAGGAAAGCCTGAAGGATGCAGAGAATATGCAGCCCACCAGGACACTTGTGGAATGGCTACACAATTAACAGAGATGCACTAAGAACCCCAAGACTGCAAGAACAAATTCCACATGCCCATGTGTGCGGAGAAAGGGTATTGCAGCAAAAAATAAGCTATAAGATCCTGAGAGGATATTGCCGTTTCCAATAATTCATCTACGATTTAACAATCTTGCTATGGATCCAGAGGCATTACTTTAATATATGCTCAGAACTTTTGTCTGAACCTTCCTACTGGTAACCCAAGTACAGAGGCAAGATCTTGTGGGGGTCACAATACAGACAATACATGCCTGTATGAAGTTATGTGCAGAAACTGAGGTAGCTTAACCATGGCAGGCTAACAGACGACAGAAATTTAGACAAAACTTTGCTTGCAAATCTTTTGTGACTAATTTACTCACTACTACACTTCCAGTTTTCTAAGCTGTTAGTCAAGATTATGGGAGTGTGAAAATAAAGAATCTTTACAAAACGTCCAGAAATTCAGTGAAGTTTTATTTTACCAGTACTTATTAAAGGGAAGTCACTGCCATGACAAATGAAACCAATGTTAATATTTAATCTGAAATAGAGAAATTAATAAAACCCAAATTTATCTCATCTTCTGTTTTTTTTCCCCAAAGAACCTCCTGCAAGAGCTCTCCAGCAGACAGTGCGTAAGACATGCATAGCAACAGAAATACAACAGTCATAACACACTGGCCCAGCAGAGCCATCTGATCACATCTGGAAATGACCACTTTTAGCTGGCAGGAAGACCTTTAAACACAATATAAAGTCATTGTTACTATGATGGAATTAGCTGTACCAGTAATGGGTTAGCACCTCTGCTTCCTTACGTAACTTTGCTTTCTGAAGTGTATTATCATATTCCTTTCCATAGTCTTCTATCATAGGACATATAAACAGATTACACTTTCCAAGGACTTCAAGCCTGCAGCTGTATTATTCCTGAAGACTTTCTGAAGCATACAAACAAACAGACATTCTTTCAATCATTATTCTGAGATCTACAGGAGATAAAATTCCCCAAACCAGCTTCTAGTATTAACTACTGGCCTCAGAAGAATGCACTGAAAATTATTTGCCACAAATATTTATCTTTACAGAGAATCCTAATTGGTACCAATCTAAATGTTTGCTGCAGAATTATTACAAGAAAAGGACAGGCTGACCACAGAATTTGCCAATGCAGTTCAAAAATAATGCAACTTTGAACAGACAGAATTTGCATGAAAACACAAATTAAGCAAGATAAAGTCCAAATATGTAGCCATAAACCTTTCCTAAGCGTTCAGAATTCCAGTACTTTTTGTAAAAAAGTATTTTGAAGTTGCTGGGATTTAGTTGCACTTTTGAATGTGTTTTAGTTTTGTTTTTCATTTAAATTCAATGTCTAAAATGAAGTTGAAATCTCAAAGGATGATTTGCATTTCCATTGAGTTAAGCATTTTGTGGACACATTATTCCCACAGCAAATATCAGAGATAATTCTGATGGAAAAAAAAAAAATATTCTGGGAAGAGAAATTGCTCAGGATTTGAAAGAAAGACAGAAGGAAAAAAAAAATTGGTTTTTGCTTGCTAATGAATTGTAAAAATATGACCAATTGAACAGGACTAACTTAGGATAATTTTTTTTTCTATATTAGAAAGCCTTAATCAATGTTTAATTAAGAAAAGTTTAATTATTTTTATTTACATACACAAACCACCATATATTATGTATCTTGACAAAAATAAGTGTTAGTATTGTTTGAATATGATGCAAACACAAACACAGATACTTCAGGATACTATAATATGGCTTCCATTCTATTGCAAGCACGGCCATTTTTTTCTCTGTTTGGTTGGGGTTTTTTCTCTTCTATTCTGTGATTTTCCTTTTGACATAGCAACAACTTCGAATGTGAATATCCTTTGCATTTCCACAATCAGATCAGACTCGAATGCTTGAAAATTTTCTTCAAGTTTTCTGATTGCAGACATTTTTAATGAGGGTGGGTTTTTTGGTCTTTCTACTTTGCTTCCCATTCAGGAATTAGGATTCCTTCTTAATTTAAGCCCTTCAGAAATCACCATTATCCTAATATGTAACTAAATCCATGCTGTATCATCTGATTTCAGTACCTGAAATCACTGGATGTACATTTTCTTCCCCTTCTCTTGCAGTGCAAGTCAGAAAGCAGAAACAACAGTTACCTTCTAACATAAACAACTATGCAATCCATCTTATTTAATGTTTTGTTTGGGGTGGAGTTTTTTTTGTTTGGTTGTTTTTTTTTTTTGTTTTTCTTTTTTTTGTTGTTGTTGTTCTGGTTTTTTTGTTTGGTTGGGTTTTTTTTGCCTAGGACTGAATCCAGACTAATTTTCTCCATTCAAGTTGAAATTCAGAAGCCAATAAATAATCTGTTCCATTGAAAACTGTTCTTGAACTTTTTGTAATTGAACTTCTGGACTAAAATAGAAAAAAACTCCAAAAGGAAGAAAAGACACTTTTTAAAATAGTCTGAACATAAAAAACAACTCCCTCTACACATTGCATTAATTGCTCACTTTTCAGGAGAAAAATATAAGCTACACAGGGAGATGCAATATCTAAAGAGTTCCAAAAATCATATCTGGAGCACCTACACTACAATAACCAAAAGAAAAAAATTCTCAACTATATTTTATAACAAAGCTAATGACAAATAAAGCAGAAATAAATGAGGTGCCAGCAGTGCCTAACCAGAAACACGCTGCACAGTACCATGATAGGGTTTTAACATATTTATTAGAGGAAAACTTTTAGGTTAACCTAAGAATCCTCAGAGGCAGCATTATCCCCTAGAGGTTTCATACTTTTCTCATTATAGTTCTTCATTAGGCTATAAGAACTCCCAAAGCACTAACTCCCTCAAGAAAATTAACATAGGAAAATAAGAAACCAGGTAGCAATGGAATCCAAGTTATCAATGCAATCAAATCAAAGAAAAGGAGGAGTCATTCAACTCCATTAATAGTATTCACTGTTGAATTTCAGCATATTTATCTGTAGTATCTACCTTTGATGGTATTGGTCTTCAACACCATATACACAGCACCATGCTGTTGATTTTGGGTTTCATCTACGGGTATTTTCTACTAGTGTAGGAACTTCAGTTCCCAGACTGTTTTCAGAAAGCCTTCAGTGGATACAGAGAGAATTCAACAGGTTCTTCCCACTGGGTTCAGTTTCATCTCAGTCAATATGATGGAAGAGAAGTCTTTCCCCAAGAAGACTCTTACAATTGTCATTTGACACATTACTGGTAACACTGAAGACATTTACCTTCCTTTGGTAAGACAATTGTTTTCAACATTATTAGCTGGTTATTCAACATGGAAAACAAGTGTGACAAATAAAAGTGACTCCCAGAAGAAGAGATATTCTTATAAATTTAATACATATTAATAAACTATAATACTATTTTTCTCATTCAAGGGAAATATAGACCTATAGTAACACAAATAAGTTCCGTGGCCTCATAAGGAATGCTAGCTTACAATGAGCTAACAAAGTTCCCTGGATCTGCATTCCAGCCCTTGGAGAAGGTCAGAGAAAAAGTTAACAACACAGGTGCATCAAGAGAAGAGCTGCTCCTTTCCTATTTTGACCCTGTGAATGGACAGAATGCCTATAAATTTCCAGATATATGCCCTATTTTTATGTAAAAAAAACCAAAAAAACCCCACCACTATATGGTTATATATCTGTATTTATTGATATAAATGCAAAAATAAAAATCACTATTCATTGATTAATGGAAGACTGCTCTTGAAGAAATTTTGAAACAGGTTCATTAAGATGGGTGAAGTAATCCTAAATCACCAATGTAAAAATATGTATTTATACTTCTAAAACTTGAGAATTTTTAACCTACCTTATTGAAAAAATCCTCCAAAATGTTTCATAACAAAAAGTTTTAGCGTATAAGCAAGCCCACAGAAAAGATCAAGGAGTTTCTTGAAGAACTAAGATATTGAACAATTAACTTTCATTTTGTTCAGAATTTTAGGGAAAAAAAATGTTTGCAGACTTTTGCTGTTAAACTGTGACACAAAGTGTGAAATCTTGTGCTGCCAGGACTTCTGAGCACCAACTTCAAAATTCAAATTGTCAAATCGGTTTCATAGGCCCCAAAGAAAACAAAGAAACCCACAACACATTTTCTGTAGCTGCATTCCTCAAACCAGGGATAACACAAGCAGTCAGGTATAGAGTTGTCCAAGAGCCAGTCACTCCCAGTTTATGTGGTGCCACAGCAACACCAACACACCAAAAAAATGACTGGTTTTATTAAATTTTGTTTAAGATGTTACATATTAATCACTTTCAGATTTCATGAAAACCATTTCTTTGGTACCACCAGACAACAGGAGAATCTTTTCCCCTTAATGTTAAGTCACCATAAGTGTCAACAATTCAGTCTTCACATGAAATGCATTCAGATACAGTATTTGTGTCCTTGTTGTGGCATATCACAGTAGCTTAAGTGTATTAAACTCTGACTGTTCTTACACATTGGCAGGAAAAAGGCAATTTTGACCAACATCATTGAAATATAGACAATTCCAAAAACAGAAACAGTGACACAGCATGAACTGTTACAAAGCTTTACCAGCAATCTTTACTCCTGTCTAGAACAAAGGAAGTTTTTCCCATGAAACCATAACTACTACTATTTCAGTTTGAGATGAAAGAACCACAACAACCTTCTCAGCCAACACAGGCAGGAATGAAACTGGGCAGCTCCAGATCTCAAAAGGGAGATCTCAAAAAATATTGTATCTGTAGACTACACCAAGCCAAGATTTCTTCCCAGAGGAGAGGAACTCTAATACACATACCCAGTCATGGTACTACAACACATTTTTTTAATTTTCCAGAAAAAAAAAAACAAACCAACAATTCTATCAGGGTTATACATAGTTAAGATGTTAACTATGGAGAGTGTAACTGCATGACAGCAGCAGCATTCTGCCCCAAAATGGCCTTAGGTGCAGAGCTCTTTCTAATGCAGCAGAGACACAGCTGACTTGGCACCAAACGAGAAATAAGCTAGTTCTCCTTAGAAGGAAAGATTTATAAAAATCAAAACCCCATGGTTTCTAGAGTTGAACAAAAATCTCTACTGTTACCTGAAGCAAGGTCAAGACCACTGCAGAAAAGGAAAGGTTCTTACCAAGATTGTAACACAAAGCTGCCAAAATACTTCCTCTGTCACCCTGGTTGCTTGTGTTTGTTTATACTATGATTTTGCAAACCTGGTCTAGTCATATAAGTACTTCTAGTATTTCCTCCAAAGTGGGCAATTCAATAACAACTTCATAGTTATGGCAGCAACTTAGGTGACATCCTGGCTCCTGTCTGAGTAATGGTAGAGATTTTCTCTCCCTGGTGTTTTGAATCTGGCACATCATTAGAAACCAACACAAATTTCCTTCACACACATTTTGCAATACTTTGCCATAAAACCTTTCCTGCCTCAACAGCACCTAATCTTGATGCTCAGTTCTGTGTTTAAAATTATTAAATATTCCTTTTTAACTGCTTTGAAAAAATAATCTTTTCCTAGAGCATCTCTACATTTTACAGCTTCTTTAAAAATTGAGGAAATAAATCTTATTTTCACAGATTTGTTTTCTCCAGTAGTGTTCTCTACCTTTGTCTTCATTTATCAAGGTGATCACTTTTACTTCTCACTTTCCAAGTCACATACCTTGGCCATATATCTTCATTTGATTTTTTTTTTTCCCCAGGAAGTTTGGTGAAACGTACACAAGGATTTCTGAGCAAGCTTTTGTCCTCTGCAAAATCTTCTGAGTGGAAAGGATGATTAACTATAGTCTCTTACAGATATTTTATTGCCTTTGTTTCCAAAAGTTGCAGTTTCCTTAAAAATTAATAAGAAAATTATTCTCTGGAATACTTTCTAAAAGACAGATTTGATCTCCCAAACCTGTCCTTGGCATTTTGAAATATGGTTTTAGTTTAGATCTTGCCTTGATTCCTTAAACCCTAATTTGGCAACATTTTCCTCAATCATCTAAACAAGAATGCAGCATGTTTATTGTATGATTAAGAATGCTTCCATCTCTCCTCCCTAAAGACTGTAATTAAGTAATGCAAGTATGATTTCATCATGTTGTCATCTCTACAACACCTGGGTAATGCAAAGAGACTCCAGCATCAAAATCATAGCTCTAGTCTGAGACCAAACCATGGGCACCCCATTGCTCACACACAGGCACAACCATCAGGCCTTGGGTGAGAAGGATTGAGGTTTGGGAAAATGCAATACCCGGGTCTCCATTCAGATCTGTCCCATCAGGTCAAGAGAGCCTCCCCACCCATCCAGATATCAGGTAAATTTCTGAACCTCAGTACCAAGGCAACCAAAAGGAAGGAGCTGAACTGATTGCACAGGTTGGCAACAAAGAGGGCAGGGAGCAGGAAATCAAAACACCTACACTCTCCCACACAATTTGATGAAATAAAATAATTTGGAGTTGGCATGGAAAACGCGTGTGCTAGGAGGCTGTTAGCTCCTCTTCTGTTGCCTTGGGCAGTCAGGAAAAGCCAGTGAAATTAATTAGTCAAAGATCAGCTAACTGTTTATGGACCACAAACAAATAGAATTTGAGGACTCTGCTTAAGCCTGGTCCCATCTCAGTGACACTGAGATGCTTTAAAAGCAGGAGAGCTTTGCTCTAGAGGGTTGGAAGCTGTAAAGTATGACGTGGGTAATTTTGAACATGATAATATTTTAGGATTCATTGGAGATGATGTTTCAGGTAGCACTGCTTTTTACAGTGTCTCCTTCTGCAGGAGAACATACATTCTATCAACTGTAAAAGGAATTTTGAAAAATCATGCTCTGTTTTTTTTTTACTTGATATCAGAGGCCTGGAATGGACTGTAGAAATTCCTTCTTTTGGGTGCATTAGGGTACTTGGATACTGGAATATAATTTATAGCCATCCCTTACGACAAAGTAGACATGAAAACTCTGCATTTTACTGTAGAACTCCACTAAAAGTGTGCATGCAACTTTTAGAAAAATATGTTGATAATGAACTGGCTCCCACAGACTTAGTATCTTGTTTCTCTTAGCTGGACAGTCAGAACCTTAATTCTTAACAAGCAATTTATAGGGGTGTATAGTGGATTACTATAATAAGACACAGAACCACTTTTAATTAAAACTCTATTGTTCAGGGAGGGGAAAAAAAACCACAATTGTGCCTTGTCACAGATTTCAAATAAACACATTTTTGAAATGTTCCCAGGTTTTCTGTTTGGGATGTTTTATCTCTTCCTGAGTGTTCAAGACTACTGATGTATTTTACACTGTTTATGCTAGGCTAAGAGACAGAGCTGGTTTAATTTGCATACTTCAATGTCACTTTTTTAATTTACTCACACTGACTTTGGCAGACAGAAAGGAGGACTAGAGTCAACAGCACACACACACACACATCCTCCCTCTACTTACTACCCACCAAAAATATGTAATATTCCACTTGCTTTCTCCCCATTCTTACATTTCCAATAAGCTGAGCTTGTATCTGCCATTGGAGAAACACAGCTGAGACCTGTACAGCACATACTTATATTTAACACATTCCCACAGCAGTAATGAACAAAGCAGTCCTTCCCTTCAGGAAAATCCTGGACTTGCAATCCCCAGGTCCCTGAGCAGTATAGAATTTAGAAGAAAAACAGGAAACACATGTGGAAACCAGATAGAACTGACTAAACCTAGCTATTAAGGTAGCCCAGCCAGTAGCTTTTAAATAAATAATCACATCTATCTGTTTTATGCCTGACAGAGCTGTCCCTCCCCCCACCAGCTATTCACACTGAAACACTTAGGCAAGGCGTATTTATGAGCATAAATTTGCAAAGGAAAGAAACAGCAGCTAGTGAAGTATTTACATACATCTTATCCTGTGAGTTTATATTTTTCCATACATTCATGAAAAAAGAATCCATATAGCCTGCACAAGGTTAAAAAAAAAAATTACACTTTGGAATGGTAAAAGCATGTACACATAAGCAGCTAGTGTCCATATCTGCTTCATTAAGTATACACAAATATGCATAAAAATGTATATAATCTCAGATACATATTCTTCAGAAATCAGAGTAACAGGGCAACATTTTTTTCAGTGATGGAAAAAATTAGTCGTAGTCATAACGATTAGTGCTGGTTTTTTCCTAATCTTCCTTACTCTACCATGATCTCTGATTTTTTTATAAACTCAAAAATAATCTATGCAATCTTTGGTTTCTGTATCTCAAATGAAGATGGGACATTTTTATTGTCCTCCAATCCAATGGTATGGATACTAGATACAATGTGATGTTGCAAATAAAAGACTTTGTAAATATAAAAAACACTCAGCACAGAAGATGTAAGCAATGATAACACAAATCAGACTATGCACTTGAGCTGAGCTCATTTTCACAGAAATATTCCTTTCCCATGTGTGCTTAATGAAACAGAAGGAAAAACATTTAGGCTTTCTAATAGTGCCATCTATGAAACACAGTGGGACTCTCAGCAAAAAGGCTGCCAAGACCTTTATTATACAGTGACCTTACAACTTTTCCTGTGACAAGCAACCTGCAGCACCCTGAGGTTCATATCCAGCCTTCTGGGAAAAATCAAATTCACTTCTCTGGATGCTCTGAAAACTTAACTCCTCTGAGAAAGGATGAGTTCAATAAATAGTCTTAAAGGTACAAAATTTTAATAGTGGGATGAGAATGACCCCCAAAAATGAAGCAACCCTTCTTTCTTCAAAATACAAACGTAATAATTCAAGTAATTGTCTTTGTAGAGTGACCTCTGTGGAAGCTGGAGCCTCTCTGCAGTTACTTCTCAATGCCTGGGTTTGGAAGTCCCCCTGGGTATTGAATTGGGGAGCTCCAATCAATTTATGGTGCTTTGGTATTTGCCAGCCACTTTTCTCATTACTTACATTATAGCAATTTCAGTTTTTCTGCTAAATATGATGACAAAATGTCATATTTTCTAAATATATTTTCCTCCCTCGCATTGCAGCATTTCTCCATCCAAAAGCTTCAAGACAGGGCAGTAGAACAAGTCAGGAGATGTCAGCAGGAGATGTCTGGCACTTCTTCATCACAGTGAGGATGAGCTGTGGTTAACAATAAGCACAAAAGGCTCTATGAAGGAGGGAAATGAAGACTGGATTTTGGCAAAAACTGGCCAAATTAAATTCATTTTGGCTTCAGCATAGGGGTTTGTAGTGAAGGAAGGGTTAAACACTGACTTTTATATGTTCTCGTAACAAGTAAAGACATCAGTGATACTAACTGAATGCAGAGAAACAGAGAAACCAACTAAATCTATGGTGAAAGTTGCTTTATCTTGCACAAAAGAAGTACTTATCAATAAAAGTACTTATGTAGAAAAATATAACCAAAACCAAAACAGTCTCACTGGCTACTTGGTATAGTCAAGCAGTGGCAGAGCAGAAGATACTTCAAGTATCTTGAGTTAAGTTATATTACAGGACAGGTTTGCTGGGCCTGACTCTGCTTGCATTCATCCTCTGCTAAAAATGCCTAAATCTCGGTCTGAGACCGTTCATCCCATATAAAAACCATCTTTCCTGTGTCAAGTTGTACTGTGAAAGCATATGTGAATTACTTTTGCCTAGAGAACCTTAAGTTCTGCTTTCATCACATGGGAAGACAGGCACCACCACCATTAATCTAAAGTAATTGGCTCATTTTTCTGTTTTTGCTTAGGTTTTATTTACTACTAAATAAAAGTAAATTTTATTTTTACTTTTATGCTACTACTTTCATGCCTGGGAAAAAATACAAGAAGTGCTATGGGGAGGAAGGATAGACATAGGTAAGAACTTTCTTCAAAGATAGCAGTTCACCCAATTAAAAAAAAAAATAAAAATCTTGTAAACTAAAAGTCTCATAAATTCAAGTCTTTCGGGGTGTCTGTACACTATGACCATGAGACATATGAGCCTTGCTCTTTAATTTTACAACTTTAAAAAAAAAGGTCAAATAAAAACAAACAGAAAAAGTGTAGTTTGTTGTCCTGGCTCATTGCCTTAGTGGTTTAGTTGCTAAGAACAATGAAATGCTGAAAGGCCATTTATACCACAGGAATCCTTAGCACTGGCTCTGCTTTTATCATAGTCACTGAAACAGAACGTTTAATCTACTCACTAGAAGTAACCTCTTCGCATAGACTTTGAGATCCACCATAGTGACCCACTTATTTTGGCATTATATATGCAGCCTTATTCTCCCCATATACAGAGCAGCTGAAATAGGCACCTTTCCATTTAAAGAAGCTTGGCTAAAAGAAATTAAGAAAATAGGAGGGGGGGGGGGGGGGGCAGGGGGGAAGAAGGAAAATAAGAAACATTGTGGCATTGAGAGCTTTGACTTAATGTGAACTTCCCTGTATTCCAGTCATGAGATTTAACCAAGAACAGCCTTGGGGATATTATGATGGGAAAAGCAAAGTGTGGTGATCACATTGGGAATATATTAGCTGGAACGCTGTCTCAGCAGCTGGCGAGCAGCCTTTTGAAAACAGCGTTATTCCAAGAACTATATAAATAAACAGAGGTCTTGGGAATTTCTATCCGTCCAAAAAAATCTCTTTGCCAAGCCAACCATTACCCAAACTTTCTCTATATGTGTGCCTCACATGGAGGGTACTTTATACAGAGTAAGAGAGGACTAATTACGCCTGCCAAATGCTTTAAGTTTGGGCTGGGCAAGGGCTAATTTGCAAAGGGGATCAAGAAGAAAAGGGTGTGGGCAAAATGGCTTTTCCAGGGGTCTAACCTAACATAAAAATAAGCAGCTAAGTGTCTGTGGACTTTCTCTTTGTTACTACCACTGATCATCAAGAAATACACTTTGCTTTATGTTCATAGGGCCTCAGGTGATAGTTCTTGCAACTGAGTAATTCTCACATAGCAACGCCCAGATGATAATTCATTACACTGCAGCTCTACCTTACAGCTTAGTGAAGTCTCCAGAACCAGAAGATTCTTGCTTGTTCAGCAAAGGCTGGGTCACACCAACAACCTCAGCTGACTGGATTTAGAAGGACACCAAAGACTCTCTAAGGCAGCTGCTTTGTCACACCCTAGATAATGAAAACCTGCTTACTTCTGTCTGATGGTTCCTCAGTGTAGACTTACCTATCCCTACCAGGTCCACCCAAAAAAAAATTGAAAAGCACATTGCTATACTAATTGATATTCCTAATAAAATCTAAAATAATAATCAGCTTCAATATGGAGTTCTATTTTGCTGGTTGTACAATTACCAAGTTGTACAATTACCATGAAAAAGACAGAAATAAGTCAAAATCACAGCTCTCTGGATGGCTCTAGCATTGCTTTGCAAATATCCAATCCTTTCTATTCTCATGGTCCAAAAGAGAAATATTAAATATGAAGTGATAATAGGCAGGAGAAGTTAGGACCGAGAAAAAAAAAAAACCCACAGTGACAAAAAATGCAAGCAAAGTGTTTCAAGAGTATTTACCTTGATAATAAATATTCTCCTTTCTCTCTCTTTTTTAAATAGTTCTTGTTTTAAGTGCAGATTTCTTGTCCTGCTCTGAACTTTTTTTATTGGCAGCTGAACTTTTTAGCAATGATGTAAGTCTTCTAGAGCTAACATTTGTCAGTTTTACTGTTGACATTATTTAACCATAGAGAACAATGTAGAAGGCTCATGATAATAGTTCATTCCTGTGAAACATATATTAACTCAACTTACAGCTATTGACACAAATAGACAAATAATCAGCACATTCCTTTAACCAAGTCGTCCCTTAGTCAATGCCATCATTATGTAATTTATAAGATATTGGGATCAACAGGTCCTTCTATTTCAGGGTTTCTAGGTACTTTCCAAAGATCAATTAATTTTTATAAAGCCCATGGGAAATTTACTCCTGCTGTACAGATGTGGAAACAGACATGGGGCAGTTAAGTGATTCACCCAAACTCACATAGGAAATATGAGTCAGTTTGAAAGAAAGAACTTGTGTCTCCTCCTTCTTTCTTCACTTTAGTTAATTTTCAATGATGAAACTTACATAAAAACATCACAGGGAAGCAAGAACGAAAAAAAAGAAAAAATATCCCCACAAAATATATTTTATTAAAACTATGGAAAAATGTAATCTGACCAATGCAACAATTTTTTGGTAATTTATAATAATTTATAGACATTCAATGGATAAAAAATCTCCCAGGGTTTGTGCATATGGAAATAATAATAAGTGTATCACACAAAGCAATTCAACATTCAAAATATTTCTCATACCCCAAGAACACAGTTTGTAAATCTTCAAAAATTCAATCACAAAAATCAGGTGTAATTTAATTATGCTCCGACCAGGCACAAGCAGATGAATATTTATCTGTTTCAAAACATTTCATGCTTTTATTACAATTATATTGGTTGGACTAGAAAATCCCAATTTGTAAGTCTAGGATCTCCAGGGGCTGAGAAAAATGGTTTGTTTAGCCTTGTGCAGGTGCTGTGATTCAGCACAGTAACACACAGGCTGCTCAAAGGCTCTACACCAAAGAATCCCTGGCTTGGTTCCCAGTGACTCAAGCCAGATTCAAGAAACTATAAAAATGAATAGAGCTGTAAATCTCCACCCATTAAAAAAAAAAAAAAATACCATCAGTTTATCTTGTGAGGAAACATTTTGGTATCCAAAAATGATACAGACACCTTCAGGTTTACGTGAACAGGTTAAAGTTCCATAGCCCATGGTTATATAAGAAATTAGGGCAGAAAGTGAATGGGGGGAAAAAAAACACCCACAGGCCAACAGGACTTGACCAACACATAGAAGAAGCACCTGGCAGTGCGAATGAAAGCAGTGAAAAAGCGGTAAGAAATTATTTTTCCCATACTGTTTCTTAGAAATCAATTCAGAATTTTGACATGGCTTTCATTTTTTATTTTTTGATTCATTAATTTCAAACACAAAGGTTTTCACAAAGACATATCTCTGAAGTCAGCAGTACCATATTCTGGAGTTCACTTAAGGTACTCAAGCTAAGACTTTAAACAGAAATTATTATAGGGCTTTCTAAATTTACTTAAAGAGTACCAAAATCCCCAGAATGCAAAAATTCACTCTGGTATTGTTATTTCCTTTCTTAAGCATTCCAAGACCTGCAAGTATACACTATTTAAATTATGTGGCTGAAGTGATGGCTGACAGTCCAAGTCCCCTGCCAGCAGTCTTGGAGCATCAGCAGGTATTTCCATAAATACTACAGTCCAACAGCATATCAGAATATCAGCTGCCTTTTTTTTTTTTCCTCCTTCAAAAACATTCTGATAGCAGAAAATGGCCATATATATCACATATGATGTACCCTATTAATCTACGTGAACATTTCTTTCCCTTGTGTTGTGGTTTAGGAATGGTACTCCCCAATTTAGTGTTCCCACTGAGACTTTCCAAACCACGTGTCACTTGCACACCCTCCCTCACTTTCCCACTCCCATCCCCCATGGAGATGCCCCAGACAACTGGAGCAGAGATCTGGAGCCACAAAAGGTAAAGATCATGGGTTGAGATAAGAAAAATTGACTGGAAATAGTGATGAGATAAGAAAATAAACAGGAACAATATTAATAACAAAAGTGTACAAGACAGAAGTGAGTAACTCAAATGCAAAATGCATTACCTGGCTGCTCCCTCTGCCACACTACTCAGCTGAAAGGAACCCATTTTCCCAAGAAGAGACTCCTTTCCCCTCGTGCCTGGCACGTGAGGCGATACAGAAAAACCTCCATGTCCCAGCCATGCCCTGTCCTGCTACTGACAAAATTAATTAACCCTGTCCTGGCTGCAGCCAGAACACCTTGCCACGAGACAGGACCACCTCCCTACATTGCTCACATGTTGTTCTGGGTTCCTCAGTGGTCCCTGAAGAGAGCACAGACCCTTCCATGAAGGACAGCAACATCAGGAAAGCAGAAGACAACCGTGTCTCCTCTCTCTACAGTATCAAATTTAACTTCATCAAGGTCAACACACAAAAAATACATTTTATGTAAACTTATTACTCCACAATTTTCCCTAAAGAAATGGAGCAGAAAAAGACAGCAATGCCACTGTTAAAGATACTACTAAAGGTCTTTAGATCTTTTCTTGTAGCACCATCTCAAGATCAGTTGTGTGGCAAAATTTCTATGGAGAAATGAAAACAAAAGATAAACAGTCTTGTTGTTATGGACACAGAATTAAATCACTGACAGGCAGACCAAGGCCACTCTTAAAATAGCACACAAAATCAGCAAAAGCAATATTCCTCAAAAATGTTTTCAAGTCTTCTTCGGATGTTCTTTTATCTACAACAAAGGACTCCAGCAAAAACTCACACATTTTACTCCCCTGCCATGTTTGTCTGCCTTTTGGCAGGTAACCCCACACGATAAAGCCGTGTATCTGCCAGATTCACTGGCTGACACCAACAGGTCTGAATGACACTGAGCAGAACACAAGCAGAGACGTCAACACAGTGGAAAAGGTGGATTTCAGGAAGGCAATCAAACTACAGAACATATTTTGGGTTTTGCTTTCCTGAGTTACCATTAAAAGCCTAATGGCCAGCTTGACTTTTACATCCCTTATATTTTATAGTGAACGTTGTCTACTGACTCTTTCCACAACACAAAAGCCCAACACCCAGAGCATTGTTTGTTGTGCACATTGTCACACTGGTACTCTTAAGAATGCAAAATGGAACAATAAGAAATTCTCTGTGGTGTTTTCACATATGCTATTCACAATACATGGGGTTTTTTTAAGGTTTGGTGGTTCAAACTTGTGTCAACAACATCTTTGTAAGACTACCATGAATGGTATCAGAATGATCTGGCCATCATAATAGGAAACTTTCAAAACAAGCAGGTAATAGCTGAAGATTTTAATCTCATTGCAAAGCAGTAAGACATGATCATTCATGAATGCTAATAAACACAAACCAGGATCATAGCTTTACAAAATACCTATAATCTGCTTGCAACAGAGACAAACTTCATTGCAAAACTTCTTTCTCAAGGCCTCCACTCTTGCATGCAGCAAGCTTAATCACTATCTGCATTATCTCCAATTACTATACCCACGTGGAAATCTGCCTTCAAAATGTTTTTGGTATCAAAGAAAATGTCATTAAATAGCATTTAACGAATGAAAAAATGTCATTTGGATAGTAACTTGAAATACTACCTCTGCTATTTTCTGTCCAGAGTAGAAACACCACATGAGGTAGTGACTGTTCTACTCTCACAAGCCACAAATATTCAGTGTATGGCAAACCCAGACATTTTGTCAGGAATTCAAACACTAACTAGAGGGAGGAGCTTCAACTAAGAGGGAGGCGGTGAAAATTGTGGCCTGGCCCAGCAGAAAACTTAGAGAGTTGAACAAGAGGTGAAAAGTTCTGTGCCCAGGGCAGAAGCATAAGCTGAATTGGCACCTGCTGAAAAGAAGCTTGGCATTTCCAGCAGATTCCAACTGCAAACGAGGCAACAGTGCACTTCCATGACAATGAGGGAAACTGAACAGCTGGGCTACAGCAGGAGTAACACAGGCAGCAGGGTAAGGGAAGACACGTTCTGCTTCTGTGCAACACTGGTGAGGCTGCAGCTGGAGAATTTCACCCATCTTGATCCTCTGCTCCAAAAAGAATAGGAGGGTTTTGGAGAGGTTACATACTTGTAAACATGGCCTGGAGGCTGCAGCATGTGGCCTTCAAGTGTAAAGTCCAAAGCTAACTAAAGCCATGACTGGACTGATGTTCATGCTTTGAGAAGGAAGTTGGACTGGATGATCTTGAAAGGTCTCAGTCAACCAACACCTCCATGATTATGCCAATTGATACCTCTCTCAATATGTGAATAGTTGCAGGATAGTCATAGTCAAGCCAAGAACAGCAGCAACAAAGCCAAGCACGCTGTACCTACTGAATTCTGGACATTTTGGAAAAACAAATATAACTCTGTAAAGCAAATCAACTTGCAACAACAGGGAGTTATCATTTGAGATGTGTATGCCTGAGGAAAAAAGCAATGCTACAAAGCATGTGTGTGTGTATAAAGCCCAGCATGATCAATAATGAACACAAAGTCAAGGAACGCATCATCTGTTAAGACACCCTCCATTATGAATCGCTGAGTAATTAAAAAAAACCTCCAACCAATTGTGAAGTAGCTGCACACACACTAATAGGGTGTGTGAGAACACCCTGTAGAGCACACACTGGAATCAGAGACTTAAAGCTAACAGGAAATTGAGTAGAAGATTGGCTTTCTGGATTTTTGATACTGTATCACTCATGTAAGACAGCGAACTTTCAAATGCCCAAAAAGTATTGAAATCTAATATAAATGTTCAAAAAGTGTCTAAAATTCATAAAGTTAATTTAACTCTTCTGATTGTTAATGTGCACTTGCATGGATATAGAACATGTTCAGAATAGTGGAGGACAAACTCAGCTTCCCAGGACAATTTTGGGAAAAAACCCTTAAGCCTTCTTTCATTCACTATTCTTCAACATGTTCTCACAGAAGTGTCCATGAATGAGCTATTTTTCGTGAGAAGAGTGCTTACAGAAAAAAAATTGACTGATGACATTGATTAAGGAGCAAAGAAAACTGAAAAAATTCTAAGAATATGACTCTATTCTTCAAGAGGTATTAAATCCCTCAGAATTTTGTAGCTGCAAATAAAAGCTAAATATATCCATCCATGTCACATATCTTGACTAGTCAACAAAAATAGAGAAAACTACACTGGAAAACACTTATGGAATACTTTTCCCCAATGTCTTGTACAGTTTCCTCAAAGCATTAAGAATTCAAATATATTCACACACATCCATATCATTAATTTTGCAGTAGTTGGAATGGGCACACAAAAAAAAGAAGGATTTAAAGTTCACAATTTTCCTCCTTTTCAGATTTGATCAGAACAGAAGAAATAAATTCCTTATAAACTTGTAGCTCTTGGAAGTGCAGCAAAGAAAACCAAACTGAGAAACTTTGTGGTTTGTTATTCAGAAGACAGGTGGAAAAGGATGAGAAATTCCTTTCCCACCCACACATACCTAAGGTACCTAAGGGAAAGTCTAAATCTATATTTTAAGAAAATATCAGGATCACTTGTAAAAAAAAATTAAGCAATTTCCAATTTTTTTTTATCCATTCTTACATGAGAGTTTAAATATTGCCTTTATACTAACCAAATTTTAGAAATTTAAGTAGCAAGGAGGATAATATGAACAAACAAGGATTTACCTGTCAAGTTTTTCCTCATAAGAGAAACAATTTTCTTTTTTTCTTTGTCTGTATTTCAAGACATTCTATTTTTAAACTAAACCTTCCCAACTTTATTAGAAGATGTAACTTCAGAACTTACCTAGAATTACATAGCTATCTATTAACTCCAGGAGAAGTCTAGTACAGCAATACAGTACCACTTTAATCAACATAGTCATCATGTATTTGGAATTACTGTTGAACAAAATTTATTTAGTCCAAATTAATTCTAAGATAAATCCTGTGCAGCATAGGATGATAATGCTGCAATCTTATAGCATTCTGATACTGCTAAGGTATTGCTTCATTCTGCAAGTTATCTGTTATAAAGCTTGAGTAAACTAAAATTGGCAGAACAAATACCCAAATTGCTAAAAAAAAATAGTAATTTTTACTAATTGATTTTTTTTCTCCTCTCTTTTTAATAATCTTCAACAGAGGTAAGGTACCAGCAGAAACACAAAGGTTTCAAAGAAATAGGAAGAATTTAGGAAACAAATTCCATCCCCCAGTCTAGGGTACCATTTCAGGTAGAAAACTGAAAAATGCTTTTAGTTGGCATCTGAAGTAATGGCAGTTTTGACTTTTTGGATTTATCAGGCGTAACTGGTCAGTGACTGTTGACTTTATTCATACATAGCAGGGTGCCAAAACAGATATATATTTTAGCTGTAGACAAATTCAGATGTAAATTGGGATGGGGGAAAGGATAGTCTGTCATTATGACCATGAGTGTTATGTCCAAAAGAACTATGCTCTGGTTTGTCACATTCAAAAACTAAGCTCTTTGGGAACAAAGAACTACAAGAATTTCATAATCACAGAAGACAAATTCTTGACTTGCCTACAGCACCAGCACCTCCACATTTACTGGAAGCAAGGGTAAACCTAAGATATTGAACCACTAAGTTTCAAGAACATGGTGCTTCATGCAAAAAAAAAACAAAAACCAAAACAACCAAAATAAACAGAAAAAAAAAAAAATCCAAAACACAAAAAATTGCTTTTGTCTACCTCAGCTCAGGACTGAGAAGAACTAATTTCCTCTTCCAACCACAAACTCTATAATCATTCGACCAGCTGCACTGTTCTGACAGAAAGAACACATGGAATAACTACTAGCATTTATTGATGTAAAATGACCATAAAAATCTGTTAATACATCTTGATGGTTATTATATCCTCTAAAGTTAATTTGTCCCAAATTTACAACAGTTTGAAAGTTCTTTTTACTAGCTTCTCTCACATGAAGCTAGTCCAGAAGCCATCAAGAGCTAACAGTGCAAGCAAGGTTGTAGGATAGAAACCAAGCAAAAAATCTGAACTAATGTTGTCAAATAGAAGAAATCAAATACAGAAAATGTAAGTGAAACCCAGGAGTGATTACTTATAAATTGCCATTTCATGTCAAGAGTTTCTGCTTGCTGCCAGCAGCATCCCTCTGGCAGCCAGGCCATGGGCTGGCATGGGCCAGGGATGCAGTCCTGCTGCAAGACTCTGCAGCTGCAGGGGGGCTGGAGTGGCCAAAGGAGAAGGGATCACTGCCTCGAGGCTCAGGGAGAGCAGCTGGGAACATGGAGCAGGGCAAGTGACTGAGCCAGGCAGTGCTCAGTGTCCATGGGCACAAGGGCTGTGCCACATGGGTGCCAGGCATGTTCCAGTCACCTGCTGCTCATCTGCCACTCAGCTCTTCCTCCTCCTATATTAAAAAAAAAAAAATACCTATTTCAAAAATTTTTATTTCTTAAGGCAGTGTATTTATAAAACATCTTAACCATCTATCGGAAAACCTTTATAACTGCTCTAAGGAAATCTAAAGACAGGTTGAGCTGCATTCTGAAAGGATAGAGGGGAGACAAGATCACAGAGAAGTCCATGGTAAAATTTCAAATGCAAGAGACTGGAACAGTTCATTAAAAAAGTAACAATCTGAGTTGGTGCACCAAATAAAAAAAAATAAAAAAGGGGTGGAGGGAGAACATTTAGCACATGTTGTAAGTTATAAAAGAAAAATTTCACAAAGCTGCCAAAAACAGAATGACCAAGGGAAAAAAAAAAACCCAAAAAAAACCACTACCACCACCATTCAAGTTGACCCCAGCAACAAAACCAAAAATTTACAAAAGTATTGAGACAGCAAGTGTTAAATTGTGGCTCTACTACAGCACGTTTCAAATCGTGGGACTTCCTGCAGAGATGCATTCCCATGCAATGTAAAGGGAGAAAATCCCAGCTGGCCTGGAGTATTTGCACTGTGCAGGCAAGACACAGCCAATACTGAGTCTCTGCCCTTATCTAGCAGGGCACACACAACTCCAACTGCCTCAGTGGGCAGAAAAGCAGACAGGAGCTTTCCCAAAGCCTATACTACCAACAAGAAAATGCCACCTACCACTATGACAAGCTAGGAAAGAAAGTAAAGTTGGCTGGTTTTAGAAAAAAAAAAAAAAACAGGTATTACATCTATACACTCAGCACAGTAAAATGGCCTGTGTCATATAATCTGAAGAAATTACATCTGAATCTACTTTTACTGCTTTTTTTTCAATGAAATGTTTGCATATTCAAGCCCATTCCCACAGTTCTTGAAGATAAACAGCTCCTGACATCATTGTGGAGTTCTATTTTCGGAAAACTTTATTTATTTCTAAGTGGTTTAATGTGCATCTGTTTACATAAATATTTAGATACGTGAAAGCACATCCTGCTCAAGCTGCTCTGATAAACAAAATTCAGCTGTTATTCCTTCTCCACTCCTGACTGTGCTTAGAGCTGTGCCTATTCCCTAGCTCTGGTTTATAATGTAGCCATTGTGCTTAGAACGAGGAGTTTATAAACACATGTTTGAAAAATGTAGTCTGGCTTTCCAGCAATATATTTCAATGGCTCTTTTATCATTAAGTTGCTCTACAGTTGGTGTGTCCCAGTGCAATAAAAGTTTACATTTCTCCACAAGGCCTCGCATGAGATATGCATTGACAGTATTAGCAAAGCTGAGAGGTGACAGGAAGAGTGAGCATCAGTGATGAAGAACACATTTTTATCATTTTATGTCTAAGGGCTCTCTGTATAAACTACTTCCACTAATAATAGAAGCAGAGTTTATGGAATATGGGATGAAAGACTTAAATCTGCCAGTGGCTCATCTGTTTGACCTACAAACCTGTTATTCCTGCTTAACACACAAGAAAACAGTGCAGGAAGCCGAGGATCAGAGGAAGGGTGAATGTTCCTGCAATCTGAAGACCAGTCTAGGAGTCAGAAGATCTGATCTAAGCTTCCACAGTTGCCACACAGGTCTTATGTGAGTCTGGAAAACTCTTAGATCCCGGGCCAGTAACATACTTAACACATCCCACTGACTTCAGTCTCTGGCAAGACCTGAATCATATGTGACATTCTAAATCTACTGAAATTTTCTCTGTTACACTAGGCACTGAATGAAGCTTTCCTTTACTTCAGAAAAGACAATAGAGGTGTTCTTACTTTTAAATATTTATATATATACACACACCCTGTGCACGCCTATGTGCATTCTTAAAAAGAATTAAGCTTTGTTTACCACCCAGATTTTTACTGGACACTTTATTCATTGTAAATCATTGCCTGTCCAAAAAAAATTATTGAGTCTATCCAAATTCACTGAAGTCACTGCTGCATTCATATGTAACTTATTTTGTCAAACATATTCTAGCTACATTTTTGTGCATGTCAAAACTTCTGGAAGTCAGCAGTTTAGAACATTCTGCAGTCCAAGCAGTTAATTATAGATCGTAAGATTCTAGAAAAGGTTTCTCATATTCTTATTCATTTAAAATTAAGACCACCATGAAACTTTTGCATTAAGAAACAAAGACATGTGAAAAATGAGGATGGGTTATAAATGCTGTTCATGCTTTTGAAAAAAGAATTTAAAATTCCAGAGGAAAAGTGAAATAGATATGCATATCTAGCTCAATCTTTTCCAAAATTTTCATTTTTAGATCACATTCATTTACTAACAGTAAAAATTGTCAAAACCAGTAGTCAATGACTTAGGCAAGTTCTCAGACAGTACTTCTGTCTCTGTCTCTTCAGTACTCTCTGAAGCCTTTTTTGTGGATGAGTGCCATTACTTTCAGGTTTAGGTTATGTCTCCCAATTGTCCCTGCATAGTGACCATTGATTTGGAGCATGAGACCTGGATCTCTTTCAGCTGAAGGTAAACTGAATACACATGCCAGCCACAGGTGCAGCCTGTGGAACCACGTGAGAGCTAGGTTGAAGTCAATCATCTCAAAATGCTCCCACTGTATCCTCTGTTTTGCTCTGCAGTTCAACCTCTACCAGCCCTCAATATTTCTCAATGAAGACAGTCTCAGTGAGGCTTTCCTCCAAAGAAAATGAATACAGAGCTCAGTTTTTGACCTGGTTATTTTTCCTTCTGTTTGGAACAGTTACATATACAATTAAATCAGAACAATTACTGTGGAGAGACGAAACATTGTCCAGCTCTTCCTTTACCTTTTCAACAAGCTGGTTTTTGTCAATTCACAATCCTTCTAAACTTTTACTTTCATGCTTCCAAAGAAACAGTACATTCAGGCTAACAATATTTTTTTTTTTTTTAAGTTAGAAGACAAGGCAGATGTCTTTCTTTTTTTTAATGAAAGTTTGGGTTTACATAACAATACTTTCTATATGTTTACAGTAAATCCAAAAAGCTGTGTAACAGATATGAGTTATGCAAATCACTATTCAGCTTTCATTTTTTTAAATCAAGTGTGACAACTCAGTATAAGTGCATTAGATCAGAGGATCTTAAACCACACTGCAGATACTCTTCATTCATATAAAAATCTGTGTTCTTCTCATAAACAAAAATCCGAACAAAAAGCCAAAATCCAACAAACAAAAAAACTCACACAAACCAAAACCCAGCGATCAGTATCTTCCTGCTGCTTAAAAATTAATATTAGAAGCAACCAAAATACGCATATGGAAGCCTTTAAACATAAGTTTTACAATGAAAGCTAAATCCTGTGACTGGTTCCGTCTGGTTTCTGACACTCCAGCAGAACATAGAGGCAGCTGCTAGATCTACAGTGGTATCTCCCTTTAAGAAGTATCTTTGAGTAGCATAAAGTCATCAAAATATTTGCTTCCCAGTTTCTTTATATAGTGTCTGCTGCTGGGGAAAAAAAGAAGATGCATGATAAGGAGGCTTTTATTTTGCTTCCTCCAACACTTGCTAATTGTTCAGCCTGACAAGAAAGAATTCACTAAATGTCCTAGGTTGAGCAGCATCAAGATATTTCAGGATGAAGCCCTGTTTTTCTACGGGAAAAGTCAAAATAAAAGGAAGATAGATTAATAAGATAATGCAAGAAGTTTCCACATATGTCATCATACAGTCTTGAAAATTACATCACTGCTGTCATTCAAAAATGACTTGATTCTAAGCACAGATTACTGTGTACCATCTGCCAGATGTAGTGAGGCCACAATATGCTGGATATCCCCAAAAGGGTGTGGTACCAAGTGCCAATATCAACAGGTATCAGCAACAAGTCACAATGAACTCTCATGTCTGAAAGGCCAGAAAGGAGGAAACCCAACAAGCTGGAAATAATACACAGAACTGGAACTGCTTCATCGCTCTTCACTGTTCATCTCTAGATCATTACAGAGAAAAAGACGAAAAAGGAAAGCCATAATGTAGGACAAGAACATACAATATGAGATCCAGCCTAAACTGTGAAATTTCAGTTATTGTGTTGAGGCCTGTGCCAGCTTTGCCACTTCTACAAAAAGCAATTAACTTTAAATCAAACTCTGTCTTTCTACACCAAAGTATTTACAGTCATCCTGATAACTGAAAGTTTGTTATTTGGTAACTACAACAAATGCACTATTATTTTTAAGTGAGTATTTTATTTCAAAACATTTATATGCACGCATGTTGACAATTTTCATTTTTAATAGAAAATATTTCAGGCAGTAGATAATATTTTCCAGTTTGAAACTTTCCATCCCCCTGCATTCCCTCAGTTTCCAGAATCAATGTCAAGAGAGATGTGCATCTTACAAAAGAAAGAAATCTCAATCAGCACTTGAAGGGACCACTGAGAATCTTCCAATGAGTTCCAGATGTTTGGGCACTGCTGCACAAATGCTTGCACCATGGAAAAATATTTCCAGGTGCTTGCAGTTTCATACACTGTTGCATAACAGGGATCATAAAGCTATTTCCTGAAGAAAGGCAGGCCATCCTTAATCAAAGGCACGCACATGAGAGGATCACCAGAATAACCAGCATCATGGCAGAAACAAAGAACCATCCAAGTGTGCCAACACCCTTAAATGTTTGGTCACAGCATGCTGGACAAGAACCCTGATGGCCCAGGTGCACTGAAGCTCATGCACAGCCCAGGCAGCACAGTTTGTATCTACAAATGAGGAGCCTGGAACAAGCCAGCCTGTCCAAAGGCAGCCTAGCCCAAGGTGCTCATCAAGAGCTTTAATCCCTAACTCAGAGGCAATATTGACTATAGAGGCAAACGTTACTTTGATATATAATGCATTCCACACTTCTGATTTGGTAACCTGAACCATGACTTACACCATATTTACGACCTAAATGACTGCCTCTGGAAACTCCCCAAGATGACAGATCCAAAATTAAAGGATATTTAAATGTTTATATAAATAAAAAGAAATTCCAAGTTACTCAGTGCCAGAGTTTGAATCAGCATTTCTAATATTTTGACTTATTTTTCCAGTTTCCAAATGCTATCTCTAAAATGCAATGAATACTAACCTAAGGTGCTCAGTTCCTTCAGGTCAAAGCCACAAGCCATATATATTATTAGTTAATATTCTAAAAAATATTTTGTTTCGTCCAAAACATTGAAATGCATCAACACTTGAAAAGTGAATAAGATTAAGGTTAAGTATAGGACTTTTTCTAAAAATATATGGAAGAAGCACAAAAAAAACCAAAAAAAAAACAAAAAAAAAACCCCAAAGATTTTTATGCAGCTACTAAGGAAAAGTTTTTGGTTTTAATGGATTTATTCTTTTTGGCTTCAGAAGCACATGCACCTAGTAAAAATAAAACCCAGGGAAAATATTGAAATTCTGATATCTGCAATGATATCTTATGTAAAATGGAAGTATTTATAGCTACCTAAAATGTTTGAGTTGCCAGGCTTTCTTTTTTTAATTTGTGCCTTCCAAGTGTGCTTGTTTCTGTACTGCTAAGTTATGAACCTTATAAAAATCAGAAATAGGGTTTTACATTTATATTACGAAGCACCAAATACAGCAACAACAACCAAACTTGAAACTTTTGAAGCTGCATATAGGATAAACTACATAAAATAATTTAAATAATGTTCCATTCAGCCTAGGCCAATAACTGATCATTCCAGGCTGCAAAGTAGATTCAGTATTTATAAAGCTTAACTGCAGCTAAATCTGTACAAAAAATATGTTGAATTCCAAACCTTAGTTCCTCAGCACCAGCACAACTACTGTTCACTAGGTTTTTAGTATGCACTTGACCAAGAATCACCTTGCCTTCTTTCAAATGTCATTTCTGTTTAGACTCACTAACAGGATTTAAGCTTTTTGATTTTTTAGTTATCTTGCAAATCCCATCTCCAAACGTCTAAATCATATTTTTGTTGTGGTTTCACTAATTTTCCTTTTTTTTTTTTTAAATTTGAGTACTATGCACGTGTCTGATATGAGAAGAAAACACAGTATACAACAGTGAAACTACAAAATGAAACTGTGATTCGATTCTGGTTCAAAGAACACTGGAAGGTAGCTATGGACCATTCTCAGGGCAAATAGAAACATCAATGGAATGGAATTGTGTCAAAAGGATGTGGTTGTTTCTATTGTAATGAAATGAATTTGAACTGCTTCAAAGGCAGTAATCCACTTCATGATTATATCCTAAAGAAATGATCTCACATAAACTGGAAGTCATTTGCATTCTCTGAACAAATATTTTAATTACATGAGCCACAAAGTACAGTAAGGGTAATTTAGAATGAAAGTATTCTTGAATAATACATCATTCAAGCATACTTAAGTCAAAACAAGAAAGGATGAAGAGAGAGCATCATAGATCTGAGGCATAATTTGTTTTGTTTTCCTTATGCTGTATATTTATTAGCTGACTCACAACACATCAGTATAATTTAATGGCACTTTTATTTACTGTTTGAATCTGTTTGATTTGTGCTTAAACATAATAAACAACGGATCTCTCTATTTTCAAAAAGGCAACAGTATCATATTTCTATATTGATCAGTATAGACCTAAAATGACAGTATCATTCTTCATAATTTAAAGAGCTATTAAACTCATAATCACATGATGATGATGATGATACATATTTCTGAAGACATTCAATCAAAGTCATTACCTAAATCACATTGCTTCCTTTAAAATAATTTTTAAAAGGTAGATAATTTTTTGTCATATTGTGCTTTCATGCATAGGAGAGTATGAGCAATATATGTGACAAAATTATCAACATCTAGGAATAAGATCAAGATTACTAACTCAACAGCTGAATTACTCCACTCATTAAAGTCCAGAAAATTCAGCCAACATCTAAAATGTCTCCAGCAGCACCAACCAGTTTCATTTCAAATATATCTCCATCCCTGGCCATGAAATTTCATCTATATAAATGTGCAAGTTTTCAGAAGGCAATCAGTAATTTCAAGTGCATTCATTTTTATTTGCCTTGTTTGAAACACCTCAGGAAAAAAAACCCTTGATTTTTACAAGGTGCTGAGCACCTATACAGTAAAACAGAATCCCTGTGTAGTACTGGGAATTCAAAACTTCAAACATTTTAAGTTAAATAATTTTTTTAAACTGCGGTAATTTTTTCTCAGTAAACATACGTATCATAATTTCAAAGAAGCAAAATGTCATAAAAAGCTCCTCAGCGTTCTTTGAATGTGGATATCTATTATTACTCTGGCTGTATTTGCACAAGATGTCTTTTTTTTTTTTGGTAATCAAAATTAGTGTGGTTGTTCCTCCAAAACTCTCCATCCAAATATGATGCTTCTATCATCTGGTAACTCGGGATCTTTTCAGAGGTCTCTCTTAAATAAGATTCTTTGGGAATGTTTGAAGCTGTGGCTGTAATGTTAATATGAGCTGAATCTGAAACAGGGTTGATCAATCTCATTAAGTTCCATGGGAAGCATGCCTAATTGATTTAATTGTCCATGATCTCATGCTCCAAATACATTAAAGCAGTATTTCCCCACTCACTTTGCCCCACACTACCAGCAATCCCAATACTGTGGGATAAAACCTCATGTTGTAAACGATAATTTTACAGGGTTCTAAAGCATCTTGCCTTGTTTGGTATTGCATACTTGATACGGTATTACTTATCCTGAGTGAAAAGAGCATACAGGGATGTGAATCAGCCATATCTTGGAGATGGGTTGATCCAGTACCCCCAAAGAATAGATCCAAACCAAACAAGTCCCTGACTCACTGGAAGTGTTCAAGAATATTTCAGACTTCTCATTGGTACAATGAATCAATTCAAACTGCCAGCATTTTTAAAGGTAATATTTTCAAAAGAAAGGACCACCAAAACCTTAGGAAAACATATTTTCTTCACAAGTGCTTACGATAGAAGAAAATAAAATGAGTCTGCCTCCTCAAGTAATCACAAAATCTAATAAATTTACAACAAATAAGATGTGTATTACTTAGTAGTTTCAAATATTTATTGATTTTCCTTTTCTTTCACATTGTGCATACAAATAGGTAAATCATACACTGTGATTCCTACTCTGACCAACTATTCCTTTTATTTTTTTCCTGGGGAAAATAAGTGCAGAAAACAAAAATTCTTTTATCCATTTATTGAGATCAACAACTGGGCTGTAATTGGGTGATCTTATAGATCAAGTAAACTAAAAATTAGATCGATTTATTTCTCATTAAGTTATGGTCACTTTTTCAGCCCAGATTTGCACTAGTAAAATAGTATTCAATAATTGTTCCCTTTTAAATCCAAGGCAAGTTGAATTGCATTGAAAAATCCACAGTGAACTTTAATTAAACTATCATTTATCTTATTAGTTATAATTTGTGGCAACTGCTACAAATGATAGCTATTAAAATATATAGGAAGTAAGAAAAGTTATTCTAAAGGACGCATTTCATAATGTATGCTGGGCAACCTTTCTGACAACCTTGCATGAAAACATTTTTCTTTCTGACCTATTTTTTGTTCCACTATTGCATCACTTTCATTATTAATTCCTCTCCCCCTTAATCTTTCTGTAACCATTTGACCCTTTGCTTAGCATTTCAGTTAGATAGCCTCATTTATTCAAGGGTGATATCTTTTTTTTTCACGTGTACTGCGGTGCACTCAGATCACAGATTTCAGTATGTACTGGTGACCTGGATGGCATCCTTGACGCGAATTTATTGGCTGTTTTTGTTACTCATCCACACTGGGGTTGTCCTCCCTCATACATGCCATTCCCCTCCTCTTTACCTTGGGGAGATTCCCAAGGCAGATGAGATTATGTAGGGCTCCCTCCTCCCCCAACATATCATAATGCAGATTGCAACACACCACTGACCTCCACTGCCAGTATTTCTTACAGGACAGACAGGGCCAAATCCTTCTGCTCTCATCAAGTACCACCACTGTGCTGAATTACAGCACACACAGAGACCAAGAACTTATGATAGAGTTCTGCTTGTCATATGTACATGCACTCTATTTCTGTTCTCACCATTCAAGAACACAGAGAAAGGCTGTGTGGTGAAAACAGAATTAACTGCATTATCATATTTCATTATAAAAGCAGAATTTGACATGTTTAGAAGAAAAAAAAGTTGATGCATTAACAGCAATATCAGCTCATAGCACACAGGCCAAGGCTATCTCTAAATTTTCCATCACAAACTTCTCTCACCTCTAATTTCAAGCCAGAGAAAACTTTCCAAGCATGATCATCACTGAACTCCTGAGCCCAATAACATACTTCACATGGAAGTGTTTCAAACAAAATTAATTAGGAAGAAACAATAAGTTAACAAACTAACCAGTCTAGAAGATTTGAAAGTTACTGCCTCTTTTAATGGAGAGAAAAAAAGAAAATAAAAAACCCAAATCTTAGTTTAGCTTAAGCAATAGGCATATATGTTTAATTAAAAACACTTTAAAGATATATTTAGTTGAAACTACCTATATGCATCCAAGGTATCCTACTATTTAACAAGCTATCTTACTATTCACATCCATATTAACCTCACAGCGTGATACACTGCAGTGATGAAATACAGGTACCCTGCCAAACATGTTTGCTCCTTAATCATGTTTAGAGACTATTTACAGATTTGAGGCCTTTTGATATTACCACATAACAGATATGAAGCACTGGAAATTGTCTGCAAATGTCCCAGTGTATTGCACCCACACATATTGCCTACTCTTTAGTAGCAATGCTGAGCATTATCCTATCAGTTAATTTATAGTAAATTTTGGGGAAAGAAAATATTGAAAAACACAGAGTAGGAGACTGAGGCTATGTTTCTGAAATTAATTGGGAGTTTATCTTGGAGAGCCAATATTAGTACCTTCCCTGTCTCCAGCTGTGTAACTGTATTGTGGCAGAGCCTAAGAGGATCAACCATTGACAAAGATCTCAGCTTGCCAGGAGATTACTAATTAAAAGACATAATATTAGTAAAAGACAAAGGGCCTGCCCATTCTGCTACATAACAACTGTTAATGTAAGCTGACATTGTAGTGTTACACTTTAAATATATGTTGGCTGGCCTAAAAATATACATATTTTCATATATATTTAAAATCAGACCTTTATCTTAACTATCAATTCAAATACCCTCCGAAGCCTTTTTTGTGGATTTCAAATCTCTCAACTTCAGCAAAATCCACTTAATCTTAACAAGATTTCCTCCTTTTTTTGCCCTGTAAGAGTGCAAGTCTGTTTTGCTTACTGCTGATGAATGACCAGGTTGAGAAAACTGCTAAAGAGGAAAAAAGGAAATTAGGACTTCTGATGCTAGGGCCAATAATATTGTAACAATTTCATCATGTGTTATATATATTTTTAAAAATGCTGTCAATCTAAAATCATTATCTTATTCCTCTTTTTTGCAATATATACTTAACATACTTAAGCATTTTCTGATAAATCTTCATGGAAAAACTCATCACCTCATTTACCTGCCCACTCATGCAAAAGTTGACAATTCAGTTATGGGGAAAGCTTTGTGAGATCTGGAAAAGAGAAAGAAATGCAATTTTTCTCCTACAAAAAATTAAATCTAACCTTTCCCTCTCCAAAAAAAAAAAAATAAAACCAAATAAAAAAACCCAAAAAAACCCATGACTTCAACAAGTTGGGGTTTTTCCTCATGGATAAGCTAAGTTATGCATAACTTTCTTTGAAATATGTTTTCAGTATTGTGAAGTTGTGATACCAGCAAATTCTGATGAGTTTGGGTAGGATAACAATACATAATTAATGCTGGATGGAAAAATGCTTGGATAGGAAGGATGATTCTACTAATAAGGAACATCTGAGAAGCACATAATACAAACAGGATGTTGTGTATTTTCCATAGTTCTGATTACACACAAAAAAATAATTCAGCCATTCCTAAAACTTTTAGGTCTTTACATAAAAGTACATGAAATGTGCTGGGTTCTTATCCCCCTAGGCAGAATGAACAGTCCTGCTATTAATTAAACCTTGTTCCCCCACTGTTTGCATAAAACAGCCTCTGACTATCATACAAAGAATAACTGCAAAAATGTAAAGAAGATATCATAACAAAGGGTATAAGCAGGCAGTGCTCCTTTACAGTGACATATTAATGATAAAACACAGAATATTAAAGTTACACTTTCAAAGGCATGCTACACAAGAAATTCAGCATACTTTCTAAATATCAGTAAGTAGCTGATAAACCATTACAAACATAATTGCTTCATTAATTCTAACTGAAGTTACCCAATTACAGTTTTTGTTACCCTCATGTCCAAAAAATTTTAAACTTCCAGTGCAAAATATAATCTTTTCTTTCCTTTTCAAAATATAGCTCTAGCTCAATCTAACCTAGGGTATTATAAATATGTGAACTTGGCAGTAAGTTGACTATTTTGGACAAGTTAAATTATCCCCTACTGCAGCATAATTAAACTATGTCATTCAATAAAAATAAACGGAGCAGGAACTCAACCCAGTAAATCTAATTTGCCCATTCTTGTGTCACCAACACGTCTCAGTCTTAACACAAACATATTTTTAGTTATGACTTCTTGAAAGGAGATCAAATCTGAGTTTTTCAAAGTGCCAGGCAGTTTCATGTTAGACTACAATTCAAGGGTTGATTCAGGCTCCTTTTGACCTTTGCAGATTGTATACCTATATTGGGCAGTAATTTAACTCCTTCATGGGCCCTTGAGCCTCTCTTCATAATGCATGCAGCACCAGTCCCCTCTGAGCTACTTTCTACTGCAAGCATAAAGAAGAAAATCTGGACCTTGGAAATGTGAGTCACTCAAGATTCCTCATATCTGGGACCTGGCAAGACTATGCCATGTTCCAGCCTTGTGCCTGGGGCAGTCTTTCAAAAGTTTTCATGTAGATTTGTCCCTTCATACACCTTATGGACTGCTCTTGGCACAGAACAGAACCTAAATTTCTTCAAGATGAAAGCTATTCTTTCCATTGTAGGCAATTAGAACAAAAAACAAAACAAAACAAAAAAAAACCAAACAAACAACAAACCAAAAAAGAAAAAAAAAGAAGAACCATATTTTACAATATCTTTGGGAAAATCCTTGATGGAAATACAGGCTGAGTATAAGGAAGTGCAACTGCAGCCAGTCTTATGGGATGGACCAGCTTTAGCACTGGCTGTCACTTTCTGCTCTGTCACATATACGGGGGGACAGCTGATTTAGCAATGCATCAACTCGGTTTCAAAATGCTATAAACATGTAAGAACATACAGAGATATGGAGAGCATTTCTTCTATCAGTGGAGATGGCTTACTCTAAATCTGACTGCTGTAGTGTTGCGCATATTAAATGATTCATGAAAAAAAATTTCCCATTAGCTTTGTATGTCTTCCATGCACTTCTCATTTTATCTAAATTACAAAAGTGTATACAAATTTACATGAAACTTTTACAACTCTTTGGTGAAGTCTTAATTCTGGGACACTTTCAGGACCCGGCCTCTCTGAACAGAGGGATCATTTTGAATGGTAAATGTAATTTGCATTTGGCTATAATGCTTTTCACACTAATAGTGCTTGTATTTGTAGGCCAAATCCAGCCCCAGTTAAGAGCACCAACAAAATTACCAAGTGTTTCAACAGATTTTTCACCAGACTGCAAAGTCAAGTGAATTTTTTTTTCCCAGTTGAATATACTTCAAAATAAATTGAAGTAATCCCTGCCATTCAGAGATTTAACTAACTTTGCAGATTTACACGTTTTATTACTCTGAGAATTTAGATTTGTCTTCTGAAGTCTTCAGCAGATGGCTTTATACATCTTCAGGTTAGTTAACTCACGTTAAAGGCGCTTACAGTAACAGTTGTCTCCTGTGTACTTTCCTGATTATTTTCCTGATAGTGCAGAGCTTCAGCTAACAAATAATTAACCAAAAAACAAAACAACAAAACCCAAAAGCAAACAAAAAGAAAACCCTTGAAAATCCTTGAATTAAGATGGTAAAATATCTGGAAGCAATGAATAAAACGATAGAGAAAGAGGAAGGAATAAATACTTTAACAATAAAACTGTTAAATCTCAGGAGATGTGCTGGTAAGCCTTTACCCTTTGGCTATCCCTGTGCCTGTGCTAACAGGCCAGGCAGAGTCTGCTGGCCCAAAGGCCATGTACACACTGTAAAACCTTTTAGACCCCTAAGGAGGATGGCAGAAGTGGAGCTGCTTTGCCCAAGCAAGATTCAGCATTTGCCCAAAGCCTGGCAAATGTTGCCAGCTCACTGGGTGACCAACAGGTAGGCCACACAGGTGGCTGGTTATCTAAGCATAACCAGAAAAGCAGGAATTGCCAAGCAGAGAGACATGAATGCTTCTCTTTGTGAGCATGGCACTAAGGCAGCCCACGACACAGAGCAATATGCAGAATTAAAGAGGTGGATAGCTCAGCCATGAATACTAATAAACCACAGCCTATCACTGTCATAGAAACTGGACAGATGAGACTGAAAAACAATAAAGCCTTTTGATTTTGAAAACAAGCCATTTGGAAGTCTGGGCAGCTCTGACTGTACAATATTAAGGGAATCGCTGCACTGACCAGAGTGCAAAAGTTGAGATAGTTTTGTTGATTTACGGACAGAACGCCAAAAGAACACATAATATACCGTTGTATCTCTGGCTTAAACTTGAACTCAGCATAAATTATTTCAGGAATGTTTTGCATAGTCTCTTTTTATATCTCCAGTGCAAAATCTATTTTGATTGCATGGCCCTGGAGTAAGTCTGTTATTTTTCTCATTTTATCATTTTTGGAACCGGTATACTGCAACACAGTTTTCTTATCTTTCAACCCATGCCCCCGTGCCCTTTAAGTCAAAAATAAAACACACTGCACCACTTGTAAAAGCAGAGAAACAGACTAGAGTGGAAATCTCCATTTACAGAGGGAAGGTTTTGCGTCTCCAAGGGAAAACAAAACAGAAGTTTAGACTGTAGTTAAGTTGCCACATATATACTACAGTATTCCATAACTCAGCCTCCTTTAATGCAGGAAATGCTCAAAAGGTAAAGCTGAGAATTTTTGCAAAAGACCACAGATTTACCAAAAATATCTTATACACAGCTGACATAGTACAGCAAGAACTTGAGATGACATTTACATACAACCCAATTCCAGTTCACCGGTATAACAAAAAAATACAAAAAAACCCCAACAACAACAATAACAAAAACAAACAAACAACAACAAACAACAACAACAACAAAAAAGTCCACACATATGAAAGAAGGAAAAGCATATTTTAGGTAGTAGTTTCAATGTTGTATACATGAATAACAGGAACAAGTCAAGTAAAAAAAAAAGTCTTAAACCTGATAGCAGAGAAGAATATCCATTTAGTGTGCCCTTTTGCTTCTTCATGTTTTTGTTCTGTTCATAGAAACAACCCCTAAAGCCCTTCAAACACAAGATTTTTTACTGCATGCTATTAAGTAGGCAAAGATAATAAAGGGAATGTTTTTTATTACCTTCTCCATTTCTAAGGCAAGAGACCAGCAAATGCAGTGCTCTGACAAGAAGGACTAAAGATATTTGAATTTCTAAACACCTTGATAACAGGCCAGCCTTAGAACAAGGTTAAGATGAGAGGAAAATAAGTGGACACAAGGAAAGCAATGAAGGGTATCATTGGTGGAGTTCCTTGGTCTTTCAAGGTACCCATCCCAAAGACTAGGAAAGTGCCCAGAAAATACACTGCTGGTGCAAAATTAGAAGACACTGAGAGCATACAGGGGGTAGAGGCTACAGAGGAACAGGAATAAATAGTCTAATCCCAGGCTGAATGCTACTCTGTGAGTAGCCATCATGCTCTGTTTTTGGAGATACCTGCAATGCCAGTGAACTTCTGCCCATAGTCAGCAGTGACAAGGAAATTAGGAAATTATCTGATTTATTCCATGTGCTCCAGAGCAACTCAAAGCACTCTGCCCATGCTGCTCAATCCAGTAGGGTACTTTGACTGTATACCAGTGATAAACAGCTTGTAAATTCAACCTTGAACGCTGCTCTTCTCCACATCTGCTTTTCCTTATCTCTGTGTTGATATACTTCTGAATTATTTACCCTCACCCTAAACTCATAAATTTTCTTTAAGGGAAAGACCCTAAACAGCACATCATTCATCGAATATGTAAGCAGCAAGTCACCTCCTCCGCAATGCAATTAATTAAAAACTTAAAAAAGACAAAAAAACCCCATCATCACTAGCCATATTTATCTGCAATTTTTGCAATCTGATCAAACATCTACATGCATAAACAACATAAGGCCCAGATACAGAAAATCAGATGCCCTACAGAACTTGGTACATCTTCCCAAAATTTTTGAGTTGAACTATACCATAATTGGTTTTAATTCTCTGTTTGAAATTCAAATTAGTTGAGAAAAATAGCTCAGCATAGAGCAGTCCTTTCTAGTTTGTAGAATCAAGCCATCTTCATACCATGCCCTGATTTGCAGTCAGTTTTTAAAGCTGGGTTATTTAGCAGAATTTAAAGAATCCTTTTTTAACCTTCCTAGTGTATAATGTCACTGCAAAAGCTTAAGGAGATTCAGGTGTTTTCATAGCTTTAAATTCCAAAGGGCTGTAACATAGATTACCTTTGATGAAACAAGGTTCAACTTTGGAACAGTCATTTCACACCCAAGTCATTCCTGATGCCATTCCCTCTGAGGGACTACTAAAGTGAGCACAGGTTAGACAATCAGACCAATTATTAATCTCATCTCTGGGAATACTCTTCATCATGCAATTCAATCATGAAACATGATTTAAGACTTTGGAGCAATATATACATCAGTCATGGCAATTTTGGGAAAGGCAGAAGGAAGATGTTTGACCTTGCTTATCTTTGGATTGGATATGAGACATTTTCGCTGACAGACAAGCACTAGCTGAAAGAGAACAGTCTCAGGCAGGCAAACATGTCTTCTTCCATTATAAAATTTTCCATAGTTTAGGTAACTATATCTTTATCTTGTTTTTGCAATTCAGCTCATATTTAAAAAAGTTTGTATTTTCTAGATCTGAGCCCATCCATTCTCTAATGATTTAGGATTAATAATCAACAAAAGATTACAACAAAGATTATTTCATTAGCCACCCACACCACTGTCCATCATTCACACAACAATTGCTCCTCCTGAACAAAGACCCTAATCTGGCAAATTTAAAGCTACTTAAAATCTTCAGAGAAAAAAAAATCAGATAATTGCTCACACCCAAGGAGAATTGAGGTTTTGAACAGACTAAACATAATGGAAAACAGTAGATTCTCTTGGTTACTATGCATTGCAAAAATTTCCTAAACATCAGCAACACAGAAATTTTTATAACAGGCAGCAGTGTGTTTATTTAGCTAATGGAAAGAGAACATTGTTCAAAACTTCCTCCTCCCCTTCCTAGCATATGTACACACTAGTCAGGTAAGAGGATTTTTTCCCCATCTTTTAAAATCTCTGTTGATGATGGATGAGCTACCACAGAATACACTGAACCCGATACCTTTTTCCAGAAAAGGCAGATAGCAGATAAATACAGGGTTTGAGTGAATAAAGCTGGATTTGCACAAGGGTAATAAAGTACACACTTAAAACTCGGTCTTTGCCTTAAGGCTTTTATCATCTTGTAGCAACTGGTTCAAATTTGCAGACTATTTTGGAAGCCATCTTCTTATTCATGAACCTTTTCTGTACTTCATGATGGCTACAGCTGTCCTCTACTTAGGGCTTTTTTCCCTGTGTACACAAAATACCCATATCATTTGGAAATACATGATTCCTTAAGCATGATAATACATGCCACTTATCAAATTCTGTGAATGTCTTCCTGAAGTCTGGTATCTCCTCACCACAACTACATCCAATGTAGTGAAGGAATTTTCAGAAAACAACCACCTTCAGAATAACAAATTGTTGATTTTAGTTGTGTATGTGGATGCCATTTTTGAGGCATCATTAATACACACGGGAACAAAAACTATTTTTGATGCTACACTTGAGTTAATGGAGACAATACTTCTGAATGCTCATGTAACAGAAGTGTGTGTGTAATACTTATTTTACACACACACCCATGTAAATACCTATGGCATAATACTGACAGGCTGACAGAGCTGGGGTTGTTCAGTTTGGAGAAGAGAAGGCTCCAGTATTGAAAGCAAGTTTACAAAAAGAAAAAAAAAAAAAGAAAAAAGAGAGTAATGTTTTTACATGGGCAGATAGTGATAGCACAGAGGATGGTTTTAAATTAAAAAAAAATAAATAAATATTTGGATTAGATGGTAGGAAGGAATTCTTTACTCAGAGTGTGGTGAGGCACTGGATCAGGCTGCCCACAAAAGCTGCGGATGCCCCATCCCAGACAATCTTTAATTTCAGTCTAGGTGGGGCTTTCAGTAATGTGCTCTAGTGGAAGGTGTCTCTGCCTATGCAGGGGCAGGGGTGTTGGCACCAGATAATCTTTAAGGTCCCTCCCAACACAAATCACTCTATGATTCTGTAATGGACTTTCTTCCTTCACATCTCATTAAAACAACCAGTATCCAAAATTATGCCTCCTAGCTCAGGCGTGTCAAATTAGACCTTTAAAAGGTTTAGTACTGCTATCTTAAGAACTAAACAGTGAGAATATGAGAGCAGCAAATTCTTTTTTTTCAGCTGTCACCAACAGATATCAGAAGTTTAAGGAGCTCTTTAGAGTGGTGGGGTGGGATTCTAAAAACTCCACCCAAGATACTTCCTTGGAAGACAACATTATTTATGGGAGTACTCATTCAAGTGCTTAAAATTTACAGTAAAGGCATAGCCAAAATTGGGGTGTGCCAGGTTTTAATTTCCAGTTAACACAAAGAAAAGCAAAACACATTAAGATATAAGAGTGTAGGGAAAAAGAAGGTGCTGTCATCTGCTTAATGTCTGAAATATTTTTTTAAATTCTTTTGTAATGAAAAAAAAAAAACAAAACAACTTGCTGTTGACTTACCCCATCAAAATAGAGCTTAATTGCCACACTGTTACTGTTCATCAGTATGCAGCTCAAATGGAGCCAGAATGCACAAAAGCATCTCCCTCTCTTTAAAACCACATATTTCATAAGACCTATTATAAGAAACAGTAACAAAGTCTAATATTTTGACAAACTCAGAGTGAAAATGATGGTTTACCTTGAATTATACCCTATTACAAGAAAGCATTATAAAATAGTGTATATTCTTTTTGACTTTAGGGTTTTCAGTTAGTCTGCCCTTGACTATAGACCACTGAAATAGCTGAATATTCAGGGCCAGACATCTTCACCTGAGTGCAGAACCACATGGAAAAATTAAAGCAAGGGGAAAGCTCTTCTTCCTTCCTTTCCCCTCCAGGCTCTACCCCTCCCACATCAAGTACCAAGTCAGCACTGAACAAACATCTGCTGGTCCTGCTGCTAAGAGCAGAGCCCACCCGTTTGGCATCCAGCCCATTCCCTGCTCTGCAGCCTCTGCAGGGTCACCTGCCCAACTCTGAGCCTCAGATTCAAAGCTAGCTCTTACCCTGTGGGGCACAGACATCCCTGAAAGGCAAGAGCGCTCTCTAAATATTTTGAGATGACTAACAGATACTTTTCCAAGTTCTTTTTGCTTTCACTAGGGAAAAGAAAACCGGGGTGGACTTTTTACTTTTTCCAGCTACAATTTGGGAAAAATGTTTGAAATCAAATCCATTCTATTTTCTTGGGGTTTGTTTGGTTTTTTTTGTCTGTTTTTGCAAAGATAAGCATGTGGTACCTTGGAGCTCTTCTATGAAATCAAAAAAATGCCAAACACCAAACAGAAGACTGCATGTATTCGTTTTATATAGGAAGAACTGATAAGGTTTTGTACAAGATAGCCCTTTGACAGAATCCTTGAAGTGCTAGCTCTTCATCAAAAACTTGATTACTTCCAAAAGAAAACAAAGAGCTTAAATAAACCAATTAATAAAACTCATTCCCTATTAGTACACAAGTCTAATATTTATAATATTGCATAATATTTAATAATGTGTGTTTAAAAATTATGTATATTAAATATTACATAATATTTATACACTTGGTTGCTCATATACCTGATGAAAAAAAAAAATAAAATACATAAAGGAAGACAAGTAAAAATAACCCCAGAGTATTCAAGGATTTTTGTAAGGACTACGCCCTTGCTGACATTTAAGGAATTTCTGATGATACAGAGTTTTCTGATGTGAAAGCAATTTCTGACTAGGACTTTTCATCAAGCCACTGTGGGCTGCAGTTACCACAAAATTGTTTCCTACTCATTGCATGTTATTCCATGGTGATTGGCATGATTGCCAGACAAAGCATTTACATGTGTTAAGTGTACATTGAATAAAATCTCACAGTGGGAACCCATTAGTTCAGCTCTCTAGGACTTCACATGGATAGAGAATATACACACACACAAGCACAAACTGCAAAATATGTAACTTGAATTTCTCACCATGGCATATTAAAGGATGATTATTTGTACAGTTCTTATTCAAAGTCATTACATGATCTTGAGCTTTGGAAAGAAGCACCACAACATTTGTCATCTTAAGCTTACTTTCTATTACATGCTATGAAAGCAAGAAATCTTCCCCCGTTAAAAATCTTTCCTCACCCTCGCATGTGACCAAGCCAATACATTTTTAAGAAGTGATAGCAGCAAAGACAGAGAAAATAAATACACCAGGTATTTTAAAATAAGACTTCATGACAAATTTGGGCTGCAAAGCCTGGAATCAATTTGATACTGTGATATATGAAAATTCCTGTTCCTCACTACCCATTCCTGATCTCCAGGAGGTTTGGGTGGGTGGACAAGGGGAGAGTGCTAATTGAAAGCAGTCCTACTCTGCCTGTGAGGAGTCAAATGGAAGGAGTTGTTTGACTCTCTGACTTTTATGTGAGCAAAACCTAATGCAGACACGAATGTTCTGGGGGCCTAAACATTCACTACACAGCACCATGTGGAGAGCCAAAATCCTGAAAGTTGACCCTGATTCCTAGGAGGTCAGAGCTCAAAATTTCAGACTGAAATTTTAAGGAAGACAGACATCTTATGTCTTTTGTCTATGAGAATTACTATGCAAGGCAGAGTAAGCTTCTGTGTATGTAGAATATGTCCAAAAATAGCTAAGTCTAGCTCTATAAACAAGGACAGGAAATTAGGTTGTTTTGCAGTACCTGCAATACTTACTAATGAGCATGTATTAATATGCAATTATTCTCTTGGGAAACAGGAGTAATTTATGTTACATAATTGGGAGTCAGTTAGTTATGATGTACTTGCAGATCCTGCCAAGCACAGATTATCAACAAGGGAGCTCTACCCCAACTTCAGTTGTAGTGTGACACATTAAGACATGCAGAAAGCAGAAGGCCATAGCTGTGCTGCACATCACTTAATTCCTGCCTTTAAGGTAGAGTAGGGTAATTAAGTGCTAATGCTTACTGGAATTTCCAGTGGAAATTCAGGCAGTCACTCCCTGGCAGAGCCACAGACTTTTTGGCCCTGCACTTCGGCAAGAGTTTAGTACAAACTAAAAGGAATACGTGTGATATAAATGGATATTCCTTCTGGTGTGATATGAATGGATACCTCTCCTGGTCATATGATGTTTATTTTAATGTTCATGAGTCAACATCAGAGATTAAAAGTTTTTTTATCTTATTACAAATACTCTAATAACACAGCACGTTTGACTTATAATGTTCAGGCTACAAATGAACTACTCCAGAATGAGCAGGAAACTGAGTTCAGCAGTTGCATTCCAGTCCCGTAGCAGAACAGAAAACTTGTGAAGACACAGAACCCTGCGTTGATAACCAGATTTTAAGAATCACTGTTATGCCTCAGTGGCTCTGACTGAATCAGTAATTAACCAACTTTCAAAAAACAACCTCCCTTAGATTTGAGCACATGATATGCAGTAAACAAACTGCAAACTCCCCAAGTCTGCCATTCATACCAGGTTTTACCCATTTTTTTTTTTTTTTTGCAATAGCAACTGTTCCAGCTTGAACAACATTTGCACTGACTTGAATTTCCAATCTCACTCTTGTAAATTGTGTCAAGAGATCGAGGTTACTCATCTGCATAATACATTTTTAAGTGGTAGCACTGGACCTAATAATAACAAGATCATTCCCTCCTCTACACTCTCTGTCCTTGTTTCTGGCCAGGTCCCAGAAGAGATAGATTGGCAAGAAATAAATTTTAGAAAGATCCTAGGCCAGATTGCTGTACTTGTGCTCACTTTCCTTCTGTCATAACCTTGTTTTGGCAGCATGGAATTTGCTTCCTACTATGTAGGAACACAAAATTTCTGCACAGCTTTTTGCTTCAGCTAAGTGAAGGAAGAATGGTTTGCTAATGCATTTTATCAGTGCATAGGTTTTTTCATCTTCTTTTCAAGTCTTTTGTTTCACCTATTTTTTGTGTATGTGTGTACATTTTGCCCTGCAACATTTGCTGACAAAAATACATGCAAGCAGAGCAGCATAATTCCTCCAGCTGTAGTGATTAAAAACACATGCAATTTTTCATTTTCTGTCTCAGATGTTGAAACTCAAAAAAGAAATAATAAATCCAGTTTTCTTTCCCTGAGGTGTAATGAAAAGCTAACTCTCCAAATAAAGCAAAAATTTCTTATTTAAAAAAACCCAAACTTGATCAAACCAGTGCTTTTTATTAAAAAAATGGTTTCTTGTGAAAACTTTCAATACCTCTCAATGTTTCTTGGATGCTAAGTATAGAAAGGATGCTGTAGCATTTTACAAGAAAATGAATAAGAGACTTGTTATCAAAACCTCAATATTTTTAATCCAGATGTTTTTAATTCAGACATAACAAGCAAGAAGAGAGAAAAATGGGAAAGAAGAAAAGAAAGCTCTAAATTAGTAAGAGCAAATGGATCTTCTAGAAAACAAGTTGAAAATAATTGAAATTAAATGGAATAATTCATTTGGTGAAAACATAAATCAGGAATACGTATGAATAAGCCAAAGACTTGTTTCCACATGCATATTAGTGCATTCATGAAAACAGGGAACATTAGAATAGGAACTATATTAAAGAATAGTACCACTTAGGGGAGCTTATATTTCATTCAATCTAAGGTGTTTTTTTCTGCTTTCGATATTTAAAGACTTTTCAAAGTGCTAGAGAGTCTACAGGATATAACATCAAAAAGTCAGAGACTGTTACACTAAATATGTAGCTGGACATTTTCTATGAAAGCAGCTTTAGAGTAAGGGTCCATCAAAAGATATTATGGAAGCACAGTATCAGGAGTAAACAAGAATCCTCTGAATAAATTCAGGTCTTCTCAGTTATTACACAAGCAGATGAACAATTGTTGTGATTTATTTTTATTTTTTAATCACCACCTTGGTTTCTACTTACGTTGCAAAATAAATGACTTACTGAACTCTCTCAGTGCCAACATAACTTTTTTTTATGTCGGCCTGTATGTTGGATTTAGCTTTCCCCACATCCTGACCAGGGCAAACTAGAGCCATACAGTCAATTTTGTCAAAAAGACAGGAAACTAGTGGCTGTTTCTAGAAAAGGAGAACATATAGTTTGTATAGTTTGTATCACTCATGAAGCTATTGTTATGCTGTTCTTGCACACAGAAAGCAGAATATCCTCTGGTAAAACAAGATGTGAAGGCAGGAGAGAAAAAAATTCTCATATATAATTATGGCTCTATCCAGTACAACACAGGAAACTCACCGTACTGGTTTAGATTTGGCCTTCCAAATGTCCTTGGCTGCTTAGTACTCTTTCCAGAGCCAAACCAGGGCATTCTTGGCTTCAGTTAAATTTGTGTTAGTCCAGCACAGCCCAGTCTTCAGTTCCCTTGACACTGAGTTGTCTTTGTAAACCGAGGAAAACAGGATATCTGAAAAAAAAAAAAAAAAAAAAATCACAACATCTTATTGTGAGCTTGAAGTACATGTGTCATTTCTCTATGGATACAATCCAGTATATTTACCTATTTCCCAAATTTAAGAAATAAAAACCAAGTAAGTCTCTTGGTCAAAAGAAGAGGTTACCGGCTATATATATATGAAAATTTATTTTAATCTTCATCAGCTTGGCTTAAAGGGAATGTATTTTGAACCATTTTGAAAAGTTTCCAGGAGGTAAGCATCTTAAGACACTTGGTAGTCAAATATGTGCATTGTAGTTCTACAACATGCATGATAACACTAAGGAAATTTTCTGCAGCTGTTACTGTGAAATTATTGCATCTGTCTAATGACAATTATATATAAATTATACAAATCTTTTATACAGATTTTCCAGAAGCAAATGCTGTCAAGGCTTCCCATCGCCAACACAAAGTGGATCAGTGATAATATGAACATGGAAAGAAGAATTATTAATTCTGGTTAGTAAGAATGTCTTGCAGTTGAGAGCTTTTCCTGTGTTACACAATCATCATTTTACAGGATGAACTGTTCTCTGGAGTTGTCTATCCTGTAAACCAATTCAAGGGAGAGTCCAGCCAACTTGAACCATTCCCATCAACTTTCTAGAAAGTTAAATGAAGTCCATCAGTCCTTTGCAAAGTCTCATTCATTCCAAAACAGAGCATTATGAGAGCTGCAAAGAAATGCAGAACCAAAACAATGCTGCTCAGCTCTCCACCACCTCCATGACAGGGCACCTGCATATTATTTGTGTTAAGTATGAGGGAGAGAACATGACCCTCTGGGAACTGAATCTTTCCGATATGGAGCATCCATTGTCTTAAACACAGCAAGGAGAAAAGAACATAAGTTGATTCTGCAGGACTGAAACTTTAGAAGATCTATTAGGAATACTTATCATATTTAAAGTCAAAATACAAAGTTACATCCAGTCCCCCTTGTTTGGAAGTGCTAGCTTAAATACCCAACAGCTTCAATAGAACCACAATTCCACCTCAGCACACCAACATCTGGCACAAAATTGCCAGGTCTGCGAGGTCAGCTCATACCTATTTCAGTGAACACAGATCTTGTCCAAATTTGGGATAAAACACTCAATGCTACTGCATAAAGGAAAGTTTGTAGAACCAATGGCAACAACATAAAGGATTGAAAAAGTATCAGACAGTTACATCCTGTTCCTTATATACACCATACTAGAATAAATTCCTCACTGTTAACTTTTCCAACACTTAAGTTTTCTTTGAAGATGAGACAAATGGCACAATTTTAAGATGAGTACAGCCCAAGATACACTTTTTAGCTTTTCTATCCAGTTAAACTGAATACAAGCCAACTCCGCAGTCACAGATTGTGCTGTTGCTTTGGCAGTCTCTATACCACTTTCACTATTTGTAGAGCAGCAGTAGAAGGAAAACACCTCTATGATCACCTCACATTATTCATATGAAAAATTATTAGGCTTGTCATCCCCACTGTAGTGCACAGGCAAGATGAGTAAAGAGCAATTAAAGCTAATTTTAGAGGGGATGACAAAACCCCTCATGCATAAAAATCTGCTTAGCTACAGACAAAACATTTCCATGTTGTCCCAAGTGTTGTCTATATCTAGATATGTAATACATAAATTTCTCATTTCCCTTTGTATTAGGAACTGTTTCGTGATAGAAGGATTTATGCTATATTTCAAGTTTATTTGCAGACTCTGTAAAATCTTGTAATTAATTCTAAAAATCACACTGAAAAATATTTAATTGAAAGGTCTTTTTCCTCCCAGTCTATTGAGTTTTATGTATTAAATGTGTTAAGAATGGATCTCCAGAATTAGTATTAATATTACTTTATTAATATTAATAAATATTAAATTTCTTTAATATTTAAGTAATATTAACATAGGTTCCTAAACCTAGCTTCGTGTCTACATGCATCCTGGGAGAAATAGTCATGCATAAACCATTTATGAGAGTTAGGGAAAAAGGAACAAAAGACAATTTCAGGCAGAGGTTATTTCAGATTTAGCCCTTCGGTCAGACAAAGGGCACCCCTCAAAAAGTTTTCATTCACAGGATCATGGTAAATGTTAATGGGTTTCATTCAAATTTAAGTTCAATAAGCTATCAAAATGATTTTTTAAAAATCATATCCTAATAAGAAAACTTCAGCTTAGATATCTTACTTACTGTTGCATTATGGCAGTACGAGACTCAGGATATTTTACAATTACACCAGAAAGACAGGTCTTTGGATTGCTCCTTTCCAGAGCAGGTCTCATAGAGCTAACAAAAGTACAGAGGAGAGCGACCTGCACAACCAACTGCTTGGAACAACTTACCTACAAGAATTGATTACAAAGACTTGTGCTCTCTTTTCCAGCCTGAAAAAATGTTTATGAAATTGTACAACATTACCAGCTCAATCAGTGTTAACACAGAATGATCAGTGATCATGCTTCCCATTACAAGAGTTACTGAAGAGCAACCAAAAATAGCAGTGGCCAAGCTAAAGCTTTCCAGGACATAAGAACAGACTGTTTACTACAGACCATCTTAGACATAAGAGGATAAACCAATTATATGGTGACGGCTCTGATCCTGCAATTTAAACAAAAGGTTTTTTTACATACAGAATTAGTGTGACTTCCCAAAATGCTAAAGGAGAATTTTTAGCCACACAAATTGTTTAGCTTCAATTAATCAAATCTACCAGATTCAGGAAAGTTTTCATTTGCAATCTAAGCACTTCAAGACGTAAAAATACTATGTTTACTACAGAGCATCTCAGACACAAGGGGAAAAACCAATTATGCAATGATGGATCTGACCCTGCAGTTCAAATAAGGGTCAGACAGCAGTGTTTAACCTGTATTTATGGGACTTAGCCCCAGCATTGGACCTTTGTTTAGGTAGCCATTAAGCATACATAGATGCAATTCTATCAAGAGTGGTGTGTTTTAGAATCCATCTCATTAAATCAATTGCTGAATTTTTTTTCCATGGAAATCCAATCAAAAAAACACACAAAATGTGTCTGCAGGATTCTTCACGGGTACAAAGAGGTCAGCCTAACTGTTGACTTGTATACTTTTATGTCACTGCTACATTACAGGAGCTTGTAAAGATTGAAGCTTCTGGAAGAAAGTGCCAGGGTAGTCTTTGTGATTCTGCAGATTTCTAGAAAGAGAGTCTTTAAAGCTGACACTTTTTAGTTCATAACAGTCAATATTTCTAGGGCGAAATTTCAGATAAAAATTAAAAACAAAGTTTCCTTGTTGGAATATAAATGAACTGGTCTACAATACTGATTATGAGATGTTTGTATTGTGTTAGGCCAACTTTTTGCTGTAGTGCTGGGTATCACTTGGATGGAGCAAGAGGGTACTTCTATCTAAGAAGACTTCTGTGTAAAGAAATTAAAGATGTACGCCATAAATAAAGTTAGAGGTGATTCATTACTATGTAGATGGCAGAGTTAGAATCAAGGTAATCTACTTCCAGAAAATCATATGACTATAGTACTACCTGAACCCCAAAATAAAACTAACTGTTTTGGTACCAAACAATATGTTGATATAAAATATATTGCTATGCATATTGACTCATGGTGAAAAAGACCAGTTTTTTTAAAACACTCCCCACTAATTCCATCAAATACAAACCTGCCAGATCCAAACCCACAAAGTCTGGGATAAGAAAGCTCTTTGCTTTTTCCTTTTCCATCTAAAAGGTTCTTTCATGCCTACTTTCTCATGCCACAGGGTGCTGCCTTCCAGCCTACAAAGGCACAAAATATACTACAGGAACTATAAATCTCTCCCTCACATATGTAGAAAACTAATTTCCTATATTACTTGTTCCAATCAACTCTGTTTTTCATTAAGAGCAGCATGTGATTTAAAAATACATTTGGGATACAAGTCTGAGAAATTTCTAAGACCGACCCTCAGGTTGCTGAAGAGTAAGCCAGCATTCAAGCAGGGAGATTTCCAAGAGCTACTTAACATAAAACAATTAAATTGGCTCAACTATTTGAGTTCAAACTGAGTTAAAATTGTTAATTCCAGATTTGGAATGCATATGCAGCACTGGATTTTAAAACCAGTAAAGGATTTTTGAATAAAATTAATTCCTAATCGCTTTGCTTCCCAATGGCCACAGATACTTTTACACTAAAACCTATTGCTTTAGAAACAGTTTACTCCTTTATTTCTCTATATGCATGTAAAAATGCCTAGTTCATCACTCATTTTTGCACTACAGCAGCACCCAAGAACTGTCACCAAGCAGGGCAACTTTGAGCAATACTGCTAGGGACAGTTCATGTTCCCAAGAGGTCATGTGCAGAGAAAACAAATCTCCTAACATAGCATCTGCTACACAAAAGATACATGGTTTTAATTTAAGCAGTTTGGATTTTTAAAATCCGGTAGAATTAGTTGTTTGCAAATAGTGTTGGCTGATGAATGGGCATCTTTACAATGGATAAATGCTAATATGACGATATTTCACATGTTTGACAAAGTGTTAGTGTTGCTAAAAATGGGAGGTTATTTATTTTGAGAACTGGACGGAGAACAGTTCATTTAGGTTGTCTTTAAAGCTTTTACAGCTTGGTCTACATTTGCATTCACAATTAGGGCAGGGGGGTCGATTTAAGAATAAATTTTCCAAATATTTTTGGCTAAACAGCTTGGTCAAAGTGCCTTTTTTTTAAAAAAAAAAAAAGTGAAAAAAAAAATCAGGGTTTTACTTTATATAGATCAACCCAAATCTGTGATTGAAAAATATTTCCTTTACTTTCTTCAAAGACTTTGAAGCATTTAATTTCTCCTTACACATTTCCATGCTGGCCAACTAATTGATTACTATATTTTGTATTTAAGACTCTAAACAACAAATTAAATAGCCTGGACCTAATTAATACAGAATTTAGGTAACATGCAATGTTTACAACAGTATATTCCAGGCTGTGCCTTCTCTGAATTACAGATTTTACACCTTAAAGTCCTCTTTTGCCTATTACAGAATGTCTCCAGTATAGCTTCCATGTTTCAGAAAACTAGCTGAAGTCTAGCAGCATTTGCTGGGGTCAATATTTTTTTTAATCCTACCTATAAATATTAGTTAAACTCATTCAACATTTTATATTTGCAGGAATAGAAATAATTAAATTGATTTTTAAATCCTGCTGCTATATGGTTCCCATGTGCTGCATGATTTTGATTAAGGTGTCTGGGTTTTAAGAAAGGGATCCCTGAGCAGAAAATAACCAAATGGTTAGCTAAACCCTTTAAATTTAGTTGAATACAGTAAAAATAATTGAGTATATCAACTGTCAGCAAAATATTAGAGGCTCCCAACAGATACATTTTGAACATTCTGTAAAACCCCAGAATGGCTTTAAAACACTGTAGTCTTTATTAGCAGACACCATACTCCAGTTCATGAATACAAAGTAGACAAATAATAGAAAGGTGAGAGGTAAATTTTGCTACCACAGGATCTTTTTCAGATTGTGAAAATAAGGGATAGGCAAGGGGTTATAATAAAACTAACCACACCCCCTTAAGTTGTGCACACTGATGATTTGTAGCTGATATGCCACACACAGTTACAGTTCTGAAGATCTGAAAATTCTCTATTACAAATACAGTTTTTTCTCCTGTTGTTTTTTTCTTTGTTTACATTCTAAAGTTGACAGAGCTTCCAAACCACAGGTTATTCAATAACTTACAGAAATAATTTTTCTTTACAAAAACAGTCAAAAAAATTTAAATCTTTATAATCAAATTTTGAGACTTCAACCTATTGTGCACAGGTATACTCACAGACATTGACATACAAGAGGTATTTTCTATTAAATTATTCAAATTAAATGCCTTTCAGATAAAAGCATTTTTTAATTACTAACTAGTCCAAATAATAAAAAAGCAATAATAAAGAAATCTATGGCTGCAGATGGCTGCTTTCCACTGAACGTTGAAGTCTCTTATTACAATTGGACAAGGAAATTGCAAGTTTTCTTTTAACATAAATTCTTTCCCTTGGCAGTTTTTTTCTGTCTCTGTGTTCATGTTATTTTAAAACACTTTCATTTGATCATTCAATATTTTCCACCACCAACTAGGTGATAAATAGGCTTGCCACCTGGCTCAGCTTCCCATCCCCTCTCCCAGTTTGAATATTTCTTTAGACATGAAAGCCAAAGGAAATGGAAAAACAGCCAGAGGTATTTTTTTAATGCTTTCAACAAACACAAATAAAAAAGACATTCTGTGTCTACATGAGAGTCAAGACCCTCTCTGGGTCCATCTGTCGCCTCCTCCCTTGCAAAAAGTAATTCCTACGTTTAAGCCAAAATTAATCTCAGCAGAATTTTAAGGAAAAATATTGATTCAGTCTCAAACCTTCCAGTTGCTTCTTCAAGAATCTATTTCCATCTCACTGAATCCTTTTCACATATTTTAGTGCTTTCTCAGCTTCCTGTATTCAGCCTTTCCTTTCCCACTTTTCTATTTCATTTTTTCTTTTAATATCCTTGCTGAAATAACAAATCTCCTCTGCTGTTCCTACCTTTCAGGATGAGGCAGTGCCTGTCTCCCCTAGCTCCATCTCTGCTTCATGTCACCCCCTATTCCCTTGACTTCCAACTCTGCTTTTGCATTTTCTGTCTGTCATTCTACCATATTCAAGACAATCCAACAATAATTGATCCCCATGCATAACACCTTTTTCCAATTCATCTTCATCTTTGGCACCTAGAATAATTGATTATTATCTCAATAGTCCTAGGATATGCCCTAGGGTGGATAACACCCACCACCCAACAATCTACAAATGCACTACCAGTCATCAGAGAATCTATGTGTAATGATGGTCTCTACCATCTACTCAAGATTGACAGAATTCAGAATTCCCACAGCTCCTTACAGAAGAATCTGCACTTCCTGAGGATGCTTCTCCAGTGTAACTACAGCATCTTCCACACTCCTGAGCCAGGAGTTGCAGTAGTTATTAGTTGCTATTCAGTTCCCAGTGGGAACTCCAGGAATAAATCTCCTGAACAAAACACAAGTGAAAATCTTGGAGTACACCCCTGATAAACCTGTGTAAAGCAAATGTGAGCTGGGATTGGATAGCCTTTCATAAAACCCTTGCACTCTTACACCACGGCAAACCCAAAGCAAAGTTTTATTAAATTAACTAAAACAAATCCAGACGTAAAGGAAAATTCTCCATGGATTGTAGGTGGAAAAGGACAACTTTGAAATTGAATTTTCTGTTAAAAACTTCATACATTATCTGCTTCCTCATACCATAGCCCCCTCTAAAAAGAAATTTAAAAAAATAAACTAACATTATTAATTCAGGGAGAAAAGCAATATGAATCCCAACTACAACCTCTAGATCTTGAAGCCTACATGGAGAGTTCCTACCTGGTGATATCAAACCATCAGCTTCCTCAAAGGAAATTAATTACTGTGTTCAGTTCTGCAGAAAGGATGACTGCGTTTCACTTTAAGAGACTTATACCAGCTAATGACCATGCCCACATATTAAAAGATGAGGATATGAAATATGCATATTACAGTTCTCAACAGTCACACTGCTAAAAGTTCTAATCCAAACTCACATTTTCAGAAGAGAGTAGGCAAGCACAAAACTTGGATTTTGGATAACTTTTGGTTTATTTCCCCCATCATAACCACTGGAACACTTCTTTGTTTGAAAAAGACTATCCAGTTTGCTTAGAAAAACTGATCCCCATATTCAGCACCATTTTATGAGGTTTTCCATCATATCACATGTACAGCTACCTGTGTAGCTGGGCAATGAGGAGGAGTTTATGTTGTCCTGAGAACACTGAAAAAATTATACTCTACTCATACCAAACTGTTTCAGAACCTCTTGCAAACTTCCTACAAAAGCTGAAGGGAAAGGCATGGGAAAGAGGATCTAGTTAAGGTGCTTCTCAGATTTTCAGATCTCTGCCTCCTTATTCCAAGTCTCTAAGGTTGGAATAGTTGACATGAGCTAAAAGAAAGTTTAGTTTGCTCCAAATAAGAGGTGCTGAGTGCTCAGTCTTCACAAAGATTGCCTGTAGCTTTGCCCAAACAGATACTCAAGACATCCACGAGCCACCATTTTCCCTTTACTGCCTTGTTCACTGCTCCAAAACTGTGTTACATGTGAATCACAGAATCATTTATGTTGGAAAAGCTCTCCAAGACCATGGAGTCCAACTGTGACCCAGCACTGCGAAGTCCACCACTAAACCACATCCCTAAGCACCACATCTACACAGCTTTTAAATACCCCCAGGGATGGTGACTCAACCTCTTCCCTGAGCAACCTGCTCCAGCCACTGCAGGTCTGCCCTTAGTTCTGAAGACAGTGTAAACCCAAACTTTAGCTGTAAAATGTTTTTCAGAGTGGGAGGTTAACACAGTGTACTTACTGCATAGTTTCCAACACAAGAAAATCTCTCCCTTCTACTGTAGTGAGAGACAGATAGTATGCCACAATCACAATTCTATTTCCAGTTTTCTAAGGAAACTCCTTCTCTAAAAAGTAACCTGTCCTTAGCTGAAAGCCCTAGCATTAAAGGTATAACTTGAATAAAATTTAGAAGAAAAAAAATAAAAATCACGTTTTGATAAGACTGTTTTCTTCCTAGTTAATTGTTTTTTAAAAGTGAAAGGAGTGTGAAATTTGGCATAGTCAATAAGCTAGGGTGGCACAATGTTGAAATTGCAACCATTCTCCATGTCCATGAGGTAGAAGTAATTTTATGGCAACTTTTGGGTGTTATTTGGATCTTGCACTTATCTTTTATAACAGTCATTCTACTAAATAAGACATGTTCTACAGGTTGGTTACCTCACTCATGTGCTGATTAAATCATAACATCAAATGTTCCCACAGACCTGGGTGGCAAAGATTGATCAACATCAAGGTGGTAAGCATAGATTATCCAGGTGTAACTGTGTGTGAGGATTTGGTAGCAAATAGGTTGTGTCTGCATTTCTGCAGAAATGCTTCCTGAAAATTCAATTCCAGCTCACATTTAATTCTTGCATATACCCCTTGTGTCACCAGTACTAGACAATACATGGAAACACCGAATCCATTTCACAGAGATAACTTAGCAATTGAAGTCAGAGAATGAAAGGACATAAACCTCGGAAAGTCAGTGCTCAAACCAGCAATGTTGTGAAAAATTTCCCATTCCAGTGTCTGGCACATCCTGCTTTTCAGGTTTCTCTTGCTTGTTAACAGGAGACCTGTCTCCTGCTTTTCTACCAGGACTTTATAACTGGCCTCAAAAGTAGTAACTACAGCTTCACTGCCCAGAGCCCCAGAGTTATCTTTCTAGCCTTCCTTAGCACTGTTCACCTTTGGACTGTCACCATCATTTCTTGTTCAGGACAACTGGGTCTTTGCTGGTTTGTCTTTGCTAAGTATTTACAAAAAGAGCAGTGATTCAAATCAAACTGAAGAGGCTATCACAGATATGCTGGACCAAAACGTAAGCACGATGTTTTACTCCAAACCTTCAAGCTATTCAGACCAGATATTCTGGCTAAAGAGATCCATAACTCCAACTGCATTTGGGGCAGTTTCCTCTCCAGGGCATCTCTGTTTACATACATTTGTGTCTTGGTCTAGAAAATGAGGCCTGCAAGGTTTAGCCGTAAATCACAACGTGAAATTCCCAAAGTGATGAAAGAATGAACAAAAACACAATCACTAAAACACAATCACTGCCAAAGCTGAATTTTGTTCTTTCATTCTTCATCTAGTTTCCTAGTTTTGAATACAGTGCAAACCCTAAATGAACTAAGCATTTGCACATATGCTTATATTCAAAAGTACAAATATAAGGAGTCAAAAATTTATAGAAATACGAGTCACAAAGATAAGACACAGAGAGAAGGTAAAAAGGGGGGAAAAAAACTGAATAGCTTCAAGGTAACTTCTAATCTAAAGCCATAGAACTTCTTTGTAGTTTTTTTAATTCCATTGCTTAGGAAAGAGCTGCAGTCTGTTTTCAGTAAAAGATATATGGTATTTAATAGTATATCAGACAGCAATTAAGTCAACAAATGTGCCTGCAGCATTTTGCGTTACAGACGTGTTCTGAGAACTGCAATATGCCAGATGAACACAGATCTACAAACCAGTCTCACCTCACAGGCTTGAAATGTTCACACAGTGTAAACAACGTGTTTAGTACAGGGAATTTTAAAGCCTAAACAAAAGCCTTATGAGCACATTAGATTGGGTCACATACCAAATAAACTACACACCTAAACAACAGTGAGACGAGGATAAATATCCTCTTTAGCCACTATGGTATACAAAGAATGTTATCCCCTAAATTAAGAGGGGGGGAAGAATTCTGGTTTTATGCAGAAATTACCACACTTAGGTTTTAAGACAGAACTCAGGCTGCAAGAAGAACAAAAAGAATGGAGAGAGAGAACTCCTGCCATTCCTTCCATTAGAAACAAGTGACATGTGTTTGTCTCTTTTGGCAGTCGATGACACAGCAGTTATTTACCAAGAGAGAACAAACATACCACCTAGGCAGAAAAATATTTGTTTATACTGCACAACAAATGTGGAGAGTTTAACTTCCCCATTTTTACAGGAATGGGCTTTGCAAACACGGCTTTAATACCAGCTTGACAAACTAGGTCAAAAATGCAGGATGTCCAGCATCATGATGAAAATTAACTAGCCCTCGTATATAAATCTAGTATGTAAATGGACATAGACTGGTTGATTCCCAGAGAATCAAGGGATGATTGTATTGAAAAAAAGTTGTTCAAGAGGAAAAATGCAAGACAAATGTTTAGAAAATTCAGAAGCAGAATTGTCAGAAAAAAATTTCCAAAGTGAATTTTGTAGAAGAAAGGCAATATTGAACAGTACAAGAGCTAGAAGTTACAATCAAAACCCTAAGAAAATGTCACTTTTTAACATTTATTTCACAGTCCAGTTTTCCAAAGCAGTTCCTAAAGTAGCAACACACTGAAAGTATTTGGTTTATAACCAAACATACTATTATTATTACACTCAAAGCATGTTAAAATCCCTGAAAGAAACTCGACTCGGAATAACACTGTTAAACCCATGTTTAGCAGTTTCTGATACATTGCTGCAGCACCTCGCTTCATTTCAGTTCTATTAAAGTAATCCCAGTAAGAGAAAGCCTACATAATTCAATCTAAAGAGGGGTTTGAGGTGATTTGGGAATTTCCTAATGTTCCTGCAGAGTACTTAAAACAAAACAAAAATCCCCATATGTTTCAATTCCTATGTCTTTAGCACTCACACAAGTATGTGCAAACAGTAGAGGGAAAGATGGGAAATTACTTCTATGACAAAACCCCAAACATTCTCTAAAGTTAAGATTACAAAAATAATCAGGGGACTATATTGAAAATCTCATGCAAAGTGATTATTTATGTGCAAAAGCCTGTGTGCTTTACAAGTCATTATATGACAGCAATGATTCTGATTTACAGAAGGGCTCTCTGGCAGCATACATGGCACAGATTGATTGTCAGTATCTGGCAAGAACAGCCAGCAACTGTATCTAGAGCTTTAGCACACAGTTACAACAACAGGTGAATTCCCAGGGTTCCACACCTGGATTTTTCTAATGTCCATCACACTGTATGATATCAAACACTTCCCCACCAAGAAATAAAAAAGCTTCCTTAAAATTCCACTTAGTGAGCCTGTTGAATAAACAGTAAAAATGTATAAAAAGTAAATTCACCTGTTCTACCCTATGCTTCAGAGAGGCAGGGTAAAAAACTAATCCAATTTGTATATCACACACTAACGATACAGTGGGGGAAACACCACAAAAATTATTACAGGCACAAAAAAAAAATCACATATTTGGGCTTCGCAAGTAACACATTTTATAAATGAATCACACGGATGTTATATGTTAGTCTTATCTTGATACTCATTTCATGTAGTAGGAGGAAGCCTGAACCACTGAAAATATTAGACATAGGTCAAAAATTATTTGAGAACTCTGATTACATGAGTCTAGGGAATCAGTGTTGTAACAAAAGAGGTAGCTTTTACAAATTAAATTCTCTCATATGTTCAGGTAGCCCAGTAAAGGCAAACAGGGATCTGAGGCTACACATGCATAACTGCAGCTGGTTAGGGCTACTGCTCAAACACCATGCCTCCAGACATTTAAATGCCCTGCTAGCTGCTGTTCAGCATAATGCTGCCACAGACTTCAGTGGATTTGGCCATAAATACCGAGTCAAAAACCCTGTGCCATATTTTTCTTGCACTGAGAAAATTTCTCCAAGTACAATTCCTTCAACTTGGCCTGGACATCTGTGCCAGCTCTTTCAAGAAAAGGCCAGAGGCAGACCACCTCTACTGAGAAGGGCCACACCAAGACATCAAGAGTCATGTGGCATAAGCACGGACATCCCCACTTGGGTGGCTTAAGATCCAAAAATTTGTGAGACTGAAAACAAAGCTTCAAAACTGTAACTAATTTACTAATTTTTGCTTCCAATAAAGGAAAAAAAAATAAATTTTATATTCCCTTAGAGGTTGTTGGATCTTCAGTCAGAGGGCAACTCTGAAGAGTTGAGATGGTGGAAGCCCATATCAAGTAGAATAAAACATTCTAGGCCGGTCTAACAAAAGGAGCACAAGCATTTCCCATCCAGCTGGCTGGCTCCTTTGATACCTCTCTCCACCTGTGGCAAAATTGGTGCCTAATATAGAGTATTCACAGCCTCCACTGGCCAGCAACAGGTTTCCCCTGAGGCCCAGAGAAGTCTTTTTAAGGGTGGGTGATCATATCCTCACATCACCCTTTTCAACAAGATGGATTTGAGAGCACCAAAAGATTCTGAGAATTTCTATTTACTTTTTCCAGTACATGAAATACAGCAACAGCAACTCTCTGGTTTTCAAGTCATCCATTACAAATACAGAAATAGTTTTCCTTCTCTTCTCCTGAAGTTCTAGAACGAGTCTGGCAGCACACAGCATATTTGATGCGATGCTTTTAATAACCACTAATACAATAGGATATCCATTTTAGTTAGATGTCATGTCATAACAGATTCTGACATCTCTAGATATCATCACTGATGTAAAATAAAGTGTTATGGAAAAAGCCATTACCTCTGGTTTCACCATAAAATTGCATTATTAAAATATTTCACAAAAGTTAGGTGTTTTTAGTGACTTGGTAGTTAATTCCATAGACTAGTTAATGATGCACAGACCGTGTGAAAATCTGTGATCCCAGAATTAAATGGACAATGCAGAAATAAACAATGCCTCCTTTACTGAGACTTTGGATTTCTCCAAAGTTCTGCCCACATCCTTTAAGAGTAATTATGACCCAAAAAAAAGTTTTTGGACAGGTGAACAACAAGCCCTGTTGGCACAGAAGCTGGACAGCACAACAATTTCTTTCCACAATTCTTGACAAACAGATGAATTCTCACACAACTCTAAACCACACACACCTTGGCAACTAGAGCTACACTTTCTACTGCAGCTCACTGATGTGGTATTTATTCTAAGCACTAAAACCCAGCAAAACTACATTCCAGGAAATCCCTATTCCAGCCTACAAAAATCTCATTTCAGATTACAAAACGTACTGATACTCCACAATGCTCTACTTAAAAGTTTAAAAGTTTTTCTGCATTTTACTCAATTTCTACACTTTCTCAGTGCATCAAAGGAAATAAGTTCCTTAAAAATAAAGGCCAAAACAATAATTATGTATGGATCCAGAAAACCAGCAGAAGTCTGGCTCAAGCTGGAAGTCAGATGGAAGGAAATCTTCATTCTCATTGTTTTAACTTGCATTTTGGAACAGTTATGGAAGCCTCTCTGATGGAAAACCTCTGCATTGGGACAAATTTCAATTTTCCCCTTTTTCATTTTATGAAAAGTATCTGCACATTACCTCAAAAGACACGGAGAAAAATATTCTCCCATGACTCTCCCAACAGCAGGAATTCCCACACTTGAACAGGCTGCTTGAATGGGACCATCTGGATATCCTGTACATGATGCACTCCAAAATTTTTGTGGGCAGAAGCAAGCAAGTGGTGGTGGTCAAGGAAACCAGTGGCAGCGGTCAAGGAAACCAGTGGCAGCATCCATTTTTAGGGGCATTTCCTGCACAGTGCCTCTGTTTTCAAGTTGCTATTTTTTTGTAACAACTACCCAATCTAAGAGACATAGCATTACCATTGCTTATTTAGAGAGGTTTGGAAATTCCCTCAGTACCCAAGAAGTCAAAAAAAAAAAAAAAAAAAAAAAAAAAAGAGGTTTGTATCCACTTCTTATTCAAGGTCACACAACAAAATCAGTAGAGGTTACTTTTTCTCTGGTCCTCTCTCTTTTTGCATATTCACTCATCCTATTCAAGTAGCTACTGCCAAAAGAGTACATCTAGTACTGAATGCAAAACTACCAGTGTTGAAGTGCAGGACTAAGAAGAACCTATCTACCCCAGCTCTCTTATTTAAGCAGAATACTAAATCATCCCTGGCAACTTGTTTGTCTTAATCCTTTCTAAGACTCAGTCTGTCCTTGCAGCTCATGTTTTCTGAAGTGTTCAGTACTGAAGCTCTTCTCTGGACTCTTATCAACTGGCCCACATTTCTGAAAGTACAGTTTTCAGAGGGGATATCATAGTCACCACCAGAAGAGGAGGGCTAATCAGTTTCTCATCTCACTTCTTTGGTGTCTCTACCATGTGTATTTAACATGTTTTACCATCTAGCATGAGTCCCAGATCTATTTAGCAATACTGTTGTTTATTAGCACTGTTATTACTGTTATTCTGAATCTCTTATTTCTTATTTTGTACACCCCTTTATTTTAAGCAGAAAATTATGTCTGTATTTCGGCTCCCTTTTCTGATTTCAGACCACTGCTGGTTTGTCTAGACCATTCTCATTTCATCTTCCCAAGAATTGCAATGCCTTTGAAACAAACTTATCAAGTCTGGTAGTTCCTAATTTATTTTCCCCATCAGCTTAAATAATTTAAATGGGTAGACAGTTCAGACTGGAGCTGGGTATGACCTCACCTAACATCCTCTCTTGGGATGATAGCTTAATCACAAAAAAGCTGTATTTTTTCCAATCAGAGTGCACCCACCATCCATATTTACTTAATTTGGTTAGGAAAACACTGCCTTTTAGGAGAGTTTTTAAAGCCTTGGCAAATTCACAATGGCTTTACTTTGTGCATTAGACATACATGCTATTCTGGAGGGGGGGTTGGGAAAAAAAAAAAAAAAAACAGAAAAACCCCACATCAGATTTGACAGAAAATTATATCAAAAAGATGCATTTTAAATATTATTATTCTCCAAATGCAAACAATTTTTCCCACAAGCATTTGTAAGTCCCAATTGCACTGATCTGACTCAATTTCTTCTTTCTCTCCCCATATTTAATCTGCTACTGCTGCTTCCTTTAAGAAAACAAAAGTTCCCTTTTGTCTTCATCCAGTTCTTTAGTCTCTCCATGCTCCTCATATTCCCAGTACCACCCACCACCCATCAGATTCCTTTACATACTAAGCACTTAGCTACTAGCAAGCAGTTCTTTCTTCCAACCTAATGAAGTGAAGTGACAGTAGCCAAGTCTTATCTCCCATTTAGCCTTTTTTGTTAAAGCCATAATGAAAATAAAATTCCACTGCATTGGCAGTATTCTGTCCATATGTTTGTCCTTTCTCGCTTAGGACAAGAAAAGCTTTGAGCAGCAAAGCCTATTGTGATTTTTTAAAACATTTTTTTTATGCCACAAATTTTAACTACTGTAGTCACGTGCCAATCTTGTCCATTTTTTGAATAAATGCTATTGGAATGCCCCTGTGCAAAAGATATTTTCACATGATCAGTTTCAAAGTTTGTTTTTGTCATCTGCCTTGTTTGCTGCAATAAAACATTTTCAAATAGTTCTACCAGACTTCCAGTACAGAATATAGGCAGACTATCAGCCTATTCTTGTTTTCCTGCTGTCACATATTACTTAAGCGGAAAATATTCACCTCCTTGCTTCTGTGAATGGAACAAAACACTAACCTAATTTCTGAAGTACAATCTGTGCATTTGCACAAGGACTAGCATCAATTACTAGATGCAATTACCTTCTAGCTATTTGCAAAGCACATCCTTTTATCTCATCAGCTGAAGTGGAGCAATGTTTACAGCCTTCCCAAAGTTTACATGTCAGTGCAAGTGCAAGTACTCTACCTTGCTACAGAACAGACTTTGAAAACAGGAAAATAAACACCATACAGGAGAACATTTTTGGGGAAAAAATCCTGAGAATTCTCCAAAAAGCATTTTTTCAGAGACTATTAAGAACTTCTTTTATGTATTTGTAATCTTTTTCCACTGCTCTTAAAACCATTTACATACTAGTTCTCACAGGATGTCTAAAGTTTAAGTTTTCAGTGCTTTACACAACTCTGAATAAATAAAAACGTTTGTTATCTTAGCTTAAAAACCTTCTGGTCAAAAAGACAGAGAAAAGGGCAAAGCTGTTTGCATTTTTGGACACATTAAAGCTTTCTACATCAAGATGATAAAAAAGATTTTTCTGTACTGAACTCTGGCTTCAGACAGACCACCAATATCTCAAGGCAATAATTTCTTTATCTTCTCCTTTGACAAAAATATGAACCTATGTATACCCCTATTTTTAAGCACCATCTTAATCTCTGACTACAGTGTAAATATAAATGTGAACACCCATAAAAGAAAATTTTTAAAAATTTTCTCATGAAAGGGACAACCACAGGCCTGTGATCCTCACATCAGAAAGATATTATTTCAGCACATATATGTATTAGAGCATGTAGAGAACTTAGAAAGCATGGCCTTCATTCCTTCATTAGTGTCTGCTAATTCTCTCTATTCAGAGAAGTTGCACAGTTTCTATGAAGAGAACACTTGCTTTGAAAGTGAAGCTGACTGCAAGGGTTATTGAATAGTTAATAAAATGAAGAACTGAATAAATTTTCATTGTCAACTTATATTTCCAAAAGACATTTAACGAGATCTTATATGATGTCTTTTGAAGAAATTTGACAGGGTGCAAAAAAGTTCAACATCGACTAAAGGAAAGAAACAGCCCAGAAGAATCAGAGGAGTCTGTTGGAAGGACTGTGCTGTTTAACCTACACTTAAGAGAACTAGAGAAGAGAGTAACCAATGAGGCAAACAAATCTGCTGAGGAGACAAAGGTATTTAAATAGGTAAGGGAAAATGGCAAAGTGAGTAACTACAAAAAGTCTTTGAGGTTTCTGGACAATAAAAAGGCACCAAAAGTATAGTAAAAAGGTTTTGCATGGAATAATCAATCCATAGATTCACTCACCAGACAGACTCCAGAACTCTGGGGTTCTAGGACCTATTTGGATATTAGCATTTACTCAATACTTACAGCAACTATCAAAACAGAGAATGAAATGTTTTACAGAACCAGAGAATTGCAGAATAGATAGTTTTGGAAGACACCTGTGAAGATGATACAGTCCAACCCTCCTGCAAGGTCGCCCTGAGCAAGTTACACAGGAAACCAGCTGGGTTGGGAATGTCTCCAAAAAGGAGACTGCATGACCTCCCTGGGCAGCTTGTAACAATCTTCTGCCAACCTTGATATAAAAAAGTTCTTCCTTATGCTGGGCTTGAATTTCTTGTGTTTTAGGAAATTTAGAACATTTGAGGAAGGAGTAGAGGAAAAAAAAAATTAAAATCTCGTTTTCATGTTAGGACTTAAATTTACAGTTTACATTGGCATGATGAGAAGCTCCAGTCAATTCTCAAAACGTACAATTGGAAAAAGTTCAGAGAAGAGCAACAAGACAGAAACCAGCTCCACAGAGAAGCAAACATGTAGTAGCTATCTAGTAGAAGCAAACAGGTGCAGCTAACACCTGTTCCAGGCTACAGAAGCTGTAGCTAACAGGGAGCTGTAAGAGAGGGCTGTAACATCATAAGTGTCATGAGAATGATTAAATAAAAAATTACTGAGAGTTTACTTTTGTCCTGGTATATGAACTGGGGTGTGTCAAACAGGTATCAGAGGAAAGACACAAGTGGTTGTAGAGGCAACAGGTGACAGATATCAAAAATTCTTTACCAACGGCAAGTGTGTGCACAGTTTACACAAGTTAAAGGACAGGCTGCACAGATTCATGAGAGAGAGGTGACTGTGCATTTACTAAAAGAAAAAAAAAAACCAAATCAGGTTTTGGTAAAAAAATAATTAAAAATGAAGTGAAAATAGTTGAAGGTTGAAAGACTATTTTATAAAGAAATATACATTTGCCTAGTCCTTACTTCCCAGGGAATCCACTTCTAGCCATTGTAGGTTACAAGAAACTGGGGACAGGTGGCTATCTGGTCTGAATCATTATGTTTTAAGATAAAGGAAAAATCTTGAGAACTATTTGTGCTAGGACTGAACCATGTGATTATTTCACATATTATGTCCTGGTAATTACTGAGCAGAGGCACCAAAGAAGGATTATTAGTTCATCATTTTTGGGAAGTTATTTTGGCAGATGAATAGACACGACATATATTTCTACTAATTCACCACACATGGTCACCTTGGTACAGGTAGTACAGGGAACACGAAAGGGACATGAAAAGCATAAGAGCAGGCATTTTTTCCCTCTCCAGATGATATAGTCTATTTCCATAACTAATCTCCTTTGTTTACAGTGTTTTAAACTTAGGACTGGAGGAAGAAACAGTGGAAAGGAAAAGGAAAATTTATGAACAGAAATGAAGGAAAAGTTCATTTGAGATGATGTGTTTTGATGCTCTATGTCACCATTCATAAAGAGGTTATATACTATAGAGAGTTTTTTTCCAAAGGCACTGGTCCATGTTCTTGCATTTTTCCTGTAAAGTAGGTATGGTTTTTCCATGCTTTGTCCATCCTTCAGGGGATCTGTTCAGCTGTTTGGATCCATAAAACAAGGTATATGGCTCATAGCCTCCATATGCTAGAGACATACTGAGTTTCCAATAATCAGGATGTTGGAGTAACTTTCTGATGCCAACCCTGTTCCTACCCATCTCAACAAAGCTCTACTGCTACTATGCAGGCTCATTTTTAACAAAAGAGAAGAGGAAAAAAAGGACAGATCTGTGCAGACATACCCTTTCAAAACAAAAGCCACTTCTGTATCTTCAGAGCACACTTAAGCTCTACCTAGATAAAAAGTTACTACCTGGTGCAAGGGGAAAAAAAAAAACCAAAATAATAAAAAAAAAGCCAAAACAAACACAAATCCCCAACAAAACAAAAACAAACCAAGACAACTAACCATTCAAAAACTTTCCTGAAAAACTTATTCCATCAGACAGCCCTGCAGAACAAGCATTCCAGAAACCACATCCTCACCCTACAGCCTAACTCAAATCTCTGCCTGTTCAGAAAGAAGCAGCTCACATGCAAAGAAAAGAATTTAAGTAAACATGGCCCCTGTACTACATGTTTCTCCAGTTGAAGCATGGAAACAGCATTTTTCTCTACTTCACACTTGAAGCACACATCTGGTTATGCGTTACACAACAGATTATATGCTTTTTCCTTCCAGACTCTAAGCTTTCCCTTGTATATGTTCCAGGCTATTTAAAATTTCTAATAAGCTGCCAAGAGCTTCCCAGTGCAAAAATCTGTAAAAACTTTAAAAGGCCTCCCTGAGATACTGCACATGAAGGCAGGCAGGTAAATTATCTGATCAGCTTAAACCTCAGACAGCAGGTACAGCTGATTCACAAGGCACAGCAGAGAACAGCAATGAGGGACCAGAACAGATATCTACACACGAAACGGGACCAAGAGCAAATGATCAAACTCATTTAGATTCTTCATTCCTACAACAGATTCAAAATTGTATCTGCATGCACATTCCTAAATTTTGCACCTCCAATCCACATGTAGACCTCTATTTACGGATTTGTGGCACCGAGTTTTGGGAGACAACATTCCAGGCAGAAAAGTGAAGTAGGATCTTGAACTACCTAGGGATGCAGAGAGGGTAAGAGATCATTGAAATGCCCACAGGCCAACCATGCTTTGATGGTATTTTTCTGCACTGCACAAATCCAGTCCAAGGGAAGAACATTTCTATATCAGGAAAGTGCTGGTAACATAAAATGTAAATGTATAAAGTCACAGAAAGGTGGAGATTCCCTCTCTTAACAGTCCCAAAGCCTCATATTTCAATTTCCTAGAAAACTTCATAGGCCTATATAATAAGATATGGACATCTCCATATTCTAAGCAAAATGCTCTGGGACGCTGCTAAATTATAGCTGGCAAAATCTGATTTTTCAGGGTTTAGATAATTTGCAGACTAAACCAGACCTTACAGCTGCTAAACTTTCTTTGTTCCTTGTGGTTGCAATACATTTAGTTTTTACTCCATGTAGGTTCAATATTTTATGAATAGTGAAGACAAATATATCATAGGTATTAGCTGCAGACACTGTATCTACCAACAGACCAACAGCTTACTCTTCCTGAAAAAGCTCTCCAGTGGGGGAGGGGGAAAAAAAGAATCCTTTAAAAAGAAAATCTGACAAAGAAAATCCGCTTTTGAGTTAACATTTATTAGGACAAGTTTCAACCAGGAGGAGAAATTAAAAGCTGAGTTATAAAATACACAATGGGTGGAGCAGGTTACAATAGAGGTGTTGGCACAAAACTATCTAAGGAATTATGAGCACAATGACAAAATAATAGGATCCCTTGAACAGGAAGCCACAGCCTCTGAATTTGAAAGTCTTAGGTTTACTTTCATGTGAAGACTTGTTGATAGCACTGTTAAATGAAAACATCAGAGCACTTTTCATATTTCATAATGTGCTGCAATCTTGAATACAAACACAGAGACAAAAAGCCAGCATTAAACACACTAAAACTTTGGAGAGTAATGGTTTATAAAGGTGGCAGATGAGGCAATCCTATTCCTGCACGAATAATGACATGCTCAGAGGCTGCACTAGAATGACTTATAAAAAATACAGATTTGTTTTCATCCATGCTGCAATGCTCAAATTAGTGCGCTTTTGTTAATTGCTCATAAAAGCAATTTTATTTTAATGAAACTAAAGGTCCCTCTTGAGACTGACTATGCTGCAAGAAGGTGTTAAAAAACTTAAGAAGGAGGGAAATACAATTACTGGAAAGTAGACATGCATTTATAATGTGCTTCCATGGTATAGTTCCTTAAACATATTCTGCCTTTTGAAAAAATAATTCTGTTTTCTTTGGAAGTTTAAAGAGGAAAGAAAGGAGGGTGAGTTATTGGGTTAGTTTTTTCTGATTCACTTCAAAGATTTTGAGACTTGTACCTTTGGCATATAATTTTGATAGGCTAGGAAAAAACCTATTATATGATGAAATAAGTGAGAAGTTTCAGAAAATTCTAAACCATGCCATTGTTTAAATTCTTTTTAAAAATGTGATTTATATAAAATGCAAGAACGCCAGACCTCTAAAAGCAAATGCTGATATAACTCTAAGTCTCATATTTGTTTCACAGCCCTTTTTAACATTAAAGCCTTCTCAGTACCACATTTAAGAGTGTTCTGTTGCAGCTTTTTTGTCTGTAAAACATATGTTGCTTGGTATAAAGTTTTACAATGCTCACTAAGGGAGGAATAATCCCTCCAAAGCCATAAGAAATAAAACATAAACCTGATACAATTTAAACTGCATATACTCCCTCCCTGGCACAGCTTTCAATCTTCAAGAAACAAAAGCTCACATGGTTTTCAGAGTTCCTTGCTCATATGACAGTGGGAACAGTGGAGTCCAAAGTGCCTTGCTGGGATGACTACAGCGATGCTCATGACAGTGTTGCATCCTGGAGCTCCTGGGTTTCTTCAATGACACCAACTAAAGCAACTAAACAACTATAATAAGATGGGATTTAACAGTAATCCTGTCTTCAGGTGAGCCCGGAAAGGTTTTCCAGTTAATCTCATTATACTTCTAATTAGGTCCTGCAAAGCTCTGCATAGGAATTCAGAAAGTTTCAATACTTTCTGGTGACAAGATAATGTGGGACAACCATAGGACATGGCAAAGTGATAACAGCATACAAACACGTCAATGGCAGAACTGATTGAGGGTTGGAACTGAATGATCTTTAAGGTCTCCTTTGACCCAAATCATTCCATGATTCTATGACTGCAGTGAGCATTAAAAAAAAACAACAACAAAAAAAAAAAAAAAACCCTGAAAAACAAAAAACACCAAAATACATGCTTTCCAAAAAATTTTAAAAATCATTTGCATTTCAGCAGCAAGAGCACTTCTTCCAGATTTTCTTCTTCTAAGCCAAACTCAATCATCTGTATGAGACGCATCTGCATCAAAAAATGCTTCTAGAAGAAGGTAAAAATGGATTAATACAAGAAACAAAAAAAACCGCAAAGAAAATCTAGTGAAATTTTATGCAGATGCAAGCTGCTAGAGAACAGTACCTCTACAACCCAGAGTGAATTCCATGATCTGTTACAATACCAGTGTAAAAACCAGAAGATACGTTTTTACTGTTGCAAGTACACAGAATACTCCTGGTGGAGAAATAGCAAAAGATTATTCTAAATGTTAAAATACATGGAATTATGGAAACATTTAAGTTTAAAAAGACCTTTAAGATCATCAAGCCAAATCATAAAGCCAACACTGGCAAGTCTGCCACTAGACCATGTCCCTAAGTCCCACATCTACAGGTCTTAAATCATACCAGTGATGATTATTCCACACTTCCCTGGTCTGCCTGTTGCAATGCATCATGTCATAAAAAGACAGAAGCTTAAAAACCTTGTTTCAAGATTCAGAAAATAAAAAAAATGTAGATTTTGGAGGAAAGGGCCTCAGAGAGGAGAACAGTTCAACAACAGAGCAATTCCTTGTGTCAACCTTTGCTTACATACTGTTACCACTTGCAACTGGGACTACTCTACACATTGAATTTTCTGTATCAGACTACATGTACACCCAGGATATTGGTTTTACTGGAAACAACTCAAGTTTTTCCAAGTTCCCTTTCCTCTTCTCTTTTCCTTCCCCCTCCCATTTTCCTAATGACACAGAAAACGTCCACCAGAAGATAGAAAGCATGCCCTAAAGTTTTGACAAAATTATAAAGCACTAGAAAGAATATTTGTGGTAGTAGAGCATTTTAATCCATCAATATCCTCCCTACTCCCATATTTAAATATTTATCTTCTAAATGTTTAACACACTTTCCCAGTAAAAATTGGTATCAATCAGTCCCACTTTTCTCATAGTTTTTTCTATTTATTGTCTTAATTTATAACTGGAAGTTCTTGAATATCAGAGGATGCTGTAAAAATGCTTCCACCACAAGTCAGCATTCCCTTTAAAGAGGAACAACTTGACATCTGAACGCTGGTCAGCCAACAGATACAGAGAAGAAATCACTCCATCCACAGCAACAGCGTTTAAGTCATTTGGAAGGCAGTGAAAATAAGAAATTTTTTAATTTATCTATTTATGTAAACAACCCTGTGATTTTAGATGTGTAGAGAAACTGGAGCATTCCTCTTCATAGTTCACTGGTAAAAGGACAATGTTTAAAACTTCATCTGTGTTGGCTTTTATGCTTGTATAACAACTATTATAAACAACAGATCTTAGTTTTGCTTTTAAGTCAGAGCAAAAGACTGGAGTGCACCAAGCCATTCCATCCAGTCAAATTCCTTCCATGGACCATGTTCCCTTCCACATAAAACCATTAAAAAAAAAAAAAAAAAAAAAAAAACCAAAGACATGCTTTTTTTATTTGTGTTCAGTTTCTTCTTTTTCAGAAAACTGCTACAACCCCTAAACCTTCTGTGCAAAAATGCATATGGAAAATTTTTGTCATCTTGATTACGAATAGGCAAGGTAAAAACATGAACTCCAGCAAAGATAGAAGAATGACTCAAGCACTGCTCAGCAAATATTAATGTATTACTCAAAAACATTTATTATTTGTTTCTGCGTTTGCTGTGTTGATGCAGGCACGGTACACAGACACCTGCAGCAGCAGACACAGAACTTGCTTTGCCTAGGAAATAATTTCCAACAGCAGGACGTGGATTTGCATTATCAAGGTTCTGCCTATCGCAGAAGGGAATTACCTAAGTCCTTGTATCCCTTTTGCTTTAGTCACTTAGGATCAGCTGAAGGCCCTGAATTTTAACAGAGCTCATCCCTGTCTTCTACCCAGACACCTCCTGAGAGATCTCATATTCCAGACACACCCAAAAGTTGGCTACTGGGAATCTTCTCATTTTCTCAGGTTGTGCCTCTTAGGAGCCATATCTTATTATAATCCCACCACACTGAGTACAGCTGATTAGTGCCAGACTGTGTCAGGCAGAGAGACACAGCTCCCTGAAAATGGTGTAGCATCAAGTGGGGCAAAGGAACAGTACAAAGTATGTGACAGTATGCTTAAGTTTACATGAGAGGTTTTCTGCATGGATCAGTAAATTCCAACTTGGATCCACTTGAACCAGCATGACTGGTTCACACTAGAAAATGATGGGGTTTAGACCATTTCTCTCTTAGCTATCAGGCTGAACAAATAAACGTAAATGAACAAACCCAAATTGTTATCAATATTTACGGTGTAACAAAAGAAAACATCTTAACACAGCAACACAATCAAAAGCTGTAGACTTTTACTCCCTCATGTTCATGCTAGGGCTCTGCTTTTTGCACACTAAAATCTGAGACATTATGAGAACATCTCCCTAGATGTGTATGTGAATCTGCCCAGAATAATCATGAGCCAAACATGTACATTCACAGAATGTAATAAGTTACCTATTTTAAAAAACTCAGAGTAGCAAAGTTTTAGAAAGAAACAGGTCCTAAAGGCAATCAACAGTTGAGATTTTAATAAGTGTGGATGGAGAGTATGATGGCTTTCTATACTATCCCTTTATTTTTTTTTTGCTTTTTCCCCTCTCTCTTTCCTTGTTTAAAAAGCCGTCAATTTAGTGAGCCAAAATGAAGTAAATGGTAGCAGATACAGAAATCAGAGCTGTAATGGCATACTCAGCAGAGGCTTGATTGCTGGCAAACAAAGATCTGTCCACTCAACATCTGGCTCATTTTGATCCTTCAAGTTTAGTTGCCAAATGTCTATGTCATTTGGACTCAGGAGATGAAGGCATGAGGGAGACCTGATATCATCATCCCAAATAGTCTGGGTCTTGCTCTGTGCTTAAAGCAGACTTTTAAGATCAGCAAGACTGAAGGAAGCTGTGCTCCTCCAAGGAAAATCTGACTTCATAAAAAGTTCCACAAGCCAAAAGCTGGAACTGTTAGTGGTATACTGGGGAGTGGAAGAAAACATGTATGTGTGCTACGCTCACAAGCTTGTTATAAATTTCTATAACTGTGCATATCAACAGTGCTGACCACTTCTAGGCCTGCACTTTCATGGTTGTAACTTCCAGCTAAAAGTCTTTAATAATAAATCTGTTGATTTAGAGAATCATTTTAAAGTCCTTTTGGTTAAGACCTCTCAAAAGGTATAGGTTTAGAAAACCTTCTTGAGCCTGTTATATTTTCATTAATTATTAGCTTAAGCAAAATGCCTGAAAAATTCCATATCGGCTACTGTATGTACATATTGGTTTTTTATGATTTGAAGAATGTCATGGCGTAGACTTAGACTTACTTTTTATGTAAGGAGATTCCACCTTTATACACTTTGCAGTACACAGGGCAATTAGTCAAAGACATTCCAAAAATGGCAGGAGACTGTGAGGATACTGGTGGAAGGATACCCAGAAAAGCTAAAGAATTTTTAAAGCCACTTGCACTCACAGAGATTTAAACCCAAGCCCACATTATGGCTCTATAAATATCCATAATAAAACAAATACATCTTTTATCCAAACTGCCCATTTACCCAGGTCCGGACATGAGGGGGAATTCGGCCACAAGGAAAGTATAGCAAAAGAAACTGTAACACCAAATCCCTGGATTTTGGAGGAGGAAAACTCCCCAGCGTAGGACGAAAATGCACCAACTCCATTGTTCTATTAGGAAAACATCACAGCAATCATTTGCTGCACCAGATATCAAACTCCAGTGGCCAGAAAAAAAGCAGATTGCTTTTGATCATCTTAGGAGACAGCTCCTTCAAACTCTTGAAGCAGTTTCAAATGGTGACAAAAAAAAATCACAGGAGCTACCAGTCTGCTGTGGCCACATATGGGTGTCCCAGTGCCTCCACACAGAGCCTGCAAGCACCAATGAAGATTTCAGTGTCCCACACTGTTGTGTGGAATCTGACATTTTTCTAATATGGTCATCATGTTACATCATTTGTAAAAGCAGTTTGTGGTCAGTCGATTTTACAGACTCAAAAATTTATTAGAAATGCTCTCAGTAGAAGATATAACTTATATTGACATCTTCAGACTTCAGCACGATTAATTGCTATTTAAATTTCTTATTGAGTCATGAGTCATTTTAGATAAGCCAATTTCAAACACAACATCAGCTATTCATACAAAAAAAAAAAAAAAACATAAAAAACCAAAAGCAACCAAACCAAAAAGCAGTAAGTGTGGAGATAAGGATGTTACTCTAAATTAGAACTTATTTTAAAGGTCAGACTTAGTTATTATTTCTCCCTCTGAAAGTGTTCTAGAAATTTTAGCACCAACAGAAGCCTTTATATCCTCAATAAACAACTTAGTTACAAGAGCTATGAAAAGAAGCTGTTTCATATTTTCATTGTCTACAGAACTTACAGACAAGAAAAAACGTATAGATAAGATGGTCTCTCTATGGTCCAATGACACAAAAAGAGTAACAACAAACAGGTGACTGAAACTTGCAAAAGATAAATGACCAGATAATTTGACAGAAACTTTAACTTCTTATTTGCAAGACATAGATTTGAGGAAAGCATTTGTTTATGTCAGGGAATAAAAAGACCTACATCAATTTGAATAATTTAAAGTTAGTATCTTGAGAGCCACTGTCCTGTGGTAGTGAAATTAAACTCCTGGGTAATTATTCAAATTATCATTTACTAGTAAGTTTACTCTCAAGCTGTCCTAACTTGCTTCTCCTATACAACATTTAATTAATCTCTGAGGAAGACAACAGACTATACTAAATGAGGCAACACAGAAGATAAATGTTAAGACTGGTGGCTAAAAGTGTCTGAAGCATCACTCCTCTATTTTATCCTAGCAGAGCCACCACCCAGCCAACCAATACAGTCAGCACTCTCTCCCAATGCGAGTTTCAGCTCCTGCACCCTTGACTTAAAACAACTCACTCTGCATAAAAATTTCCCATCAAACAAGACATTTTCATGGTATTTTTCAGTGCAAAAAAAAATATCCTTTCATCTGAATGAGAGTGCTTTGTTTTGTTATTTTAATTTCAGCTTTTAATACTAAACTGTTAAACTGAAACCAGAACCTTGATATGATTATTTTTTTTCAGTTACTACTTACTTAACACAGTGATGAATTTATTTCTAAATTTAATGTTGGCACAGAGAACTAAACCTTGGATTTAAAATCTCTGCCTCCAAATTACAGATGTTTTTATTATTACTATTTTTTAAACAATCCCCTATCATATGTAATATTGGCAGTGGGGGGTATGTCAATATGGTTATATCACCATGCCTTGATTTTTCACCTAAAACACACAGACTCATTTATATATCAGCTTGTGTTTCATCCTAAATGGAAATATATAGAAGTGCCTGGTTTCCATGAAACACTGGGGTCCAGTTTTGTGGTGAAGGGGATTAACATCTGAGCTAGGTTCTGGTCCCACTAAACATAAACCACAGCATTTAAAATAAAAACATGGGTTTTTCCCCAGTATAGTTTGGACAAGTATGGAGCAAAAGGATCATCCCCAAATACCCAAGCTCTCACACTCATATTTAAGTCTCAAGGATACCTGTGCATCTGCATATATTCTTAAGATGAATTCCTGGGATACCTTAAGTCAACCAAAGATTCACCTTCAACTTTATATGGGTGAACTATCATAATTTATGTTTCTGAAGCTTTCAAAATTAGCTTTTCATCCTCACTATTTAAAAAATGGAGTTTAGGTGCCCAAATGAGAATGTAAACAATTTGGCTGCAAAATTACTTATACTTCCTACTCATTGGTAACAGTTAGAAATACTCTCCAGCTAATAAAATCAGTTTTAAACAAAGAATAATTCAAATAAATTCAGAGTAAAATATTTTCCTCCCTAGGTTTCCAACTCCAAGAAGTAATATGAAGGTGAATTTGGCTATCCAGCATTTACATATAAAATTAATAAAAATATATACAAGTACTTTTTTCATGGGGAAAGGAGGGTGAGGGTGCTACAGGAAAGGAGGAGAACTGAACAAGCAAGTGGGGAAAAAATACAAAATATAGAATTCATTATCAAAGTAGTAGGTGACAGCACCAAAAGCTGAAAACTGGTTTCAAACCAAATTTCAGGGTTTTATTTACATGCTGCCCAAAATTGCATTTGGCACACATATTCTAATACTTGGGCATTTCTAAACATTTTCATTTAAACTTCATAAATGAGCTGCTTTTTCCTTGGTAATAAAAATGTATTTTTTCAAGCTAAGCCACTTGGCAAAGCACTTGAACCAATGTCAGAGTTGTTGGTGCTTTTATTCTTAGTTAAGTCATTCCATTTTCTCCTCACTTAGAAAATTCTAGATTTGGAATTAGTGAAATTGATGTTAATCTTCGCATTATCAACACGCTAGCTACATCTGAGTCAAATCTCAGCCCTTGGAAGAACACGGGATAAATAAAGAACTTGTATGTTTAAATAAGGACTGGGAGCAGAAAGCACATATTTTACCAGAACACATTTTCAGTTAAGGGCTACTTCTAGAGCCAACTTTTAGAAGGCCAAAATGGCAACTTTTCAGTCATGGCTATATATAGGATGAACTCAGCCTGTCTTTTGAATACAACTGTTTATTTTAAGCTAGACAAAAGAGAAACAAAGAGTAACGTGAGTTTGATTTCCCACACCAGGCACAATTCTTCATTTGTAAGAAGTACCTCCTCCAGTTGAGACAATTTCAAGATTAGCAGAAAGATTTATTGACAGCTTATGGAGTAACTCAGCACTCCCTATTCAACCTTCTGCCTTCTTAATGGATTCAAAGACCTCAGCCTCTCAGTTCTGGCCCAGGTCACAAAACATGTTATGATCACTGAAGTACAGCTAAAAACCCCTCCAGACATGGTACCTCCAAACTGGATTCCCTTTGGTCAGAACTGAAGTTGAATGCATTCATGAAATAGAAAGGCAGAACTTTGAAAGGCAGTATGGATGGCTGTGGGGTTAGCACAGTCCCTGTGGAATCTATTTGAGACCAACAGCACAGAAACAGTTTTAAAGAAGTAGAAAACTTTTAAATAATTAAATTTTTAAAAACCCAATCAAACAAACAAACACAAAACACTCCGTTTATTTACTCAAAATCTTTATCAATCTAGAAACCAAACTACATCAACACCAAGGCAGCCCAAGACACGGCCACAGATCCTTATCTACAGTCTTCTTTCTGCTCTGAACTGAACCTTTTCTAGAGAAGATCATGAGCGTGTCACTCACATTCCCACTGGCAATTCTTTATGAAATAGTAAAAATGGCCCCTGTTCCCTTGACAATAATCGTTTTGAGGAAGGGGGAGAAATACAAGAACATTTTCATTCTGTGCACTGTGTCCAAGCATCCTAAATATCTTTATAATATAGTATATCTTATACTTATCAAATATAAGTGTATCTTTAATATACTTATCAAGCTGCCCTTCAAAAATGGAAATATTTAGCTGAGTTCATTATTGAAAGGTACTCCTATAGTACTTATAGTACTTATCTGCACTTAGGCAGATTTTTTTTTTCCCTAGGCTGAAATAAGGCAAATTGAACAAATCAAAATCTGAGTATGCCATAGCTGGTCTTAAACCTGTAGCCATATTCCATTTCCTTTTTGATTAAAGTAGATGCCAAAAACTTGAAAACTGTCACTCACCACAACAGATTAGCCTAGTGGCCATGAATGTAGGAAAAATAATATCAGAAGTGTCTCCTTGAGAGAAAACATAGCTCCACTTGAGCCCCACAACAAAATGTATCAGCCTATCCACAATTCACTTTAATGTTCTGCAGAGAAGTCATCCTCTTCCAAGTTCTTGATCTGAAATACAGTATCCTATCTTTTATTTTCTACCCACTCCTTCCCTTTTTCTCAGTACAGCAATAAAAATAATACAGGAAAGGTGCTTAGCAGAAAGACTGGGTTTGAGGGAGACAAACTGCTGTCTTAGCTTTACTTCTTTGTTACTTAATTACAGACAGATTCATGTCCTTGACCAAAGTTTTTCACCAGTAAAGCATAGGGTTTGATATATGTCTTTAGAAATTAAATTAATTAAACTTTGTCTTGTAGAAATCGTCAGGACAGGGTCTGCACATGGTGATGCATGAAACTTGATGTAAGGGTTTATTACAACAGGCACAGAATTACAAAAGAAGTTTCACCCATGCAAGATGAACTCAACTGCCATTAACTTTCTTTTTTTGCAATAAACATGATCATGTTAATTTTCTACACAAATTTAAATCATCAGCAACAACAAAAATGAAGACAACATTCATTTAGCTATGACAAAGCAGCAAATTAGTGGGAAGAAATTGAAATTACTGCTAAGAAAGATCACAGACATCTGAACCATTCCCAGCACGGCTTATAGCTTGTTCGTTCGCTTTTCTTCTGCTAATGAGCACAATATAAGATGCCTCATTTAACATCTTTCTAAGAGATAAAATTATTCTGCTACCAACCATGACTTTCTTAAGGGGTACTCAGAGATGAATCAAACAGTAAACAGTAGAACTACGGCACAATAAACTACTATTTGAGGCTACCTTTATATATGTCCCAGTACAACTATTTACCACTTGATTTCTAGCTCTATAAATTGCCTCTAGGCATTTTCTTGCATAGAAAATCACCCTTCCTTTAACTCTACATTTTCTGTCCCTTCATAAGATTTGTCCTCATCTATTTTTTTTGTTTCACTGCTTATCTTTATTGGCTGCCATTTCAGTTTTGCAACACAATGCTCCCTCCCTGTTCAGTTTGTCTTTCATAATGAGTTTCTTCACTTATGTGATCCTTTCTGATTTAGAGCTCAGAAGCACATTAATGTTTCACTTGGTTCCTAAAGCACCACAAATGCACTGCAAGGGTACAATTCAAAATAAATAGATAAAAATCATTTTTTAAGATGGAAGTTCAATTTAAATTCGTCCGGGAATTAAATCACTTCTTTTTCCTGTGACAGGCCACACCATTAGTCATTCTTTTCCACTGAAAACAGTCATGCCTTCTTTGCTGCCTCTTACTGTGTCAGCCATAAGGGCTTTGGACACGTGTTTGATGAGATCAGCTTTGAGACCTTCGTTAAACGCTAAAGAGAAATGGAACTTGACAAGTATCTTGACCAACAAGCTACAGAGTTTTTCCAAAGCCTAGGATGACCTCCTGGTGAAGTATTTCTTCCTTGGCTAGGAAGCCAGCTTTCACTTAGCCAGCAGCAAGCTGAGAACAAACATCAGGGAATATATTCGATTGCACTTTGAAAAGAAAAGCAGCTTGAATGTTTAATTTTGAGCAGAAATCAAGAAAAGAGCAGAGTTTTAGATCTTTAGTTATCCGGGAGCTTTGTTTTCATTTCTAAATGAGAAATTGTTTGGTTGATCCGGTACTTGAATGCACACATTTCATCAGAATTTGAATATTTTCTGTTGTAAAGAATCTTCATGGAGAACTGACATGATAAACAAAGAACCAATGTAGATACACAGTGACTAAGAAAATAATTGACCTCAGCATCCTGCTTGATGAGTAGATTCGTTAGTTTCCCAGAAGCTGAGATTGAAAACAAGTTATCACATGCAGTTACTGATTTATTTCATTTAAATACATAAGAGAGTGTTTGTTCTGTATTCAGTAGAGTCACTCACTACAGTAAGGCAGAGCAAAAAATTAGTGGAGGAACAGTTCCAGCTAGCAATTAGAAAAGGGCCAATTTCATGCCCTCCATGAAACCATCTGCAATTCTCAGTTCATGCTTGCTACAGTACCCTATTTATTACTACAGGAAAATGTAAGCTGCAATTTATATTTTTTCAGAGAAGCATCCTTTCTTCCTTTGTGTTTATCTGAAAATGACTAAGACATTCATCTCACAACTGTGAGTCATCTACCTTTACACACACACACACATATATGGCCTACAGGGCATTCAGAAGCAACAGTAATTAACTGCACTGTACTTGGCATGAGTGTCTGCTTCATAGGGCAGTGGGAAGACAGACAACAGAGAGGTTTTAAATAATAAGGTTACTCCTGGTTCTGGCCAGGACAGGGTTAATTTTTGCAGTAGTCAGGAGGGGGCATGGCTAGGACCTGGGAGTTAATCCATCCCACCTCACAGCATTTCCCAGGGGTGGAGGAAAGGGTCCCTTCTGGATCAGGTAGCATGGCAGAATGAGCAGTCAGGTGTTGTCAGCAGTGAGAACTCTTGTGCCAATCGTTTCTTGCACCTTCCATTGTTGCTGTTACTGTTCTTTTCTTCTCTCATTGCATTCCTAGTAAATTGTTCTTATTTTAACCCATGATCTTTTTCTTTTGTGCCTCCAATTCTCCTCTCCATCCCATTGCAGGGAGGAGAGGAGGAAATGAAAGAGTTGCACATAGTATGGAGAGAGTCAGTGAGAGCACTAAACTTGGCAGTACCATTCCTAAACTATGACAGACAAAAAAAAAAACAAAAAAAAACCAAACAACCCAAACACACAAAATTTTTTACAAAATATAATCTGCTGTTTTGAGTATGACTTTTGAAGGGTAAATGCCATCAACTCTATATAATTTGCCCTTCCATTATTTATTTGAGCTAATTGACTGAGATAACTATTTTTTTTTAACTGTTGGATATGGACTTGAAATTCCAGTGGAGGGCCATTATTTATTCATAGGTAAAAGTTTTCAATATAAAGGTCCTGATAACATTATCCTGTACCTTTCCTCATCTTGGAAGAAAAAAAACTAATTTCACATTACATAAATCATACTATTTATCAATTTAGGTTTTAAACTTAAAGGAATTTGCTTTACTTAACTAAACTATTCCATCATCAGCCAAACAATTCCTGAAGGCTGCTAGGCCACTGTGCTCTGTTCCCATTGCATGGCCTTACATTCTTAAGTTTCTTCAAATGGGGGAGAGGGAAGGGCTTTTTTATTATGACATTAAGAGGAACAAAGCAACTGCTGCTGATTTAGGCTTCACAATTATCTGAAGACCTCCCATAAGCACTTGACCAGTAGAAAAGACTGAAGTTTACCTTTTTAGAGACATAGTAGCTAAAAGAAGTTTTTGATGTGAGTAGTTTCAACAAGAGGAATTTTTTTAACTAAGTCAACACAATTTTTTTGCTTTACTTTCCTTAAGAGTAGAGCATTTTATGGATCAGGCATATTAAATTGACAAAAGATCAAGGTAATGTATAGCACCACAAAACCCCTTTACTATATCTAGTTTTCTTTAGAGATTCTCTTGATATGTGGTTTTCAGGGATTTATTTATTTGTTTTAAAACACAACCTTCATTCTCTGTTATCAAACGATCCCACAGCCAGCTTTGTTAGATTGTGATCAGTCTTGCACTCACTGATCTACTATCCAGCTAGCCCCTAGGCTAATGAAATCAGTTTTTCTGGCTGATATTATTTTAACACACAGACGGACTTAAGCAATCGTCACAGCATGTTGGTAAACAGCTCCCTAAACCCAGGCTACCAGCACCACAAGAGTGCTTCCTTATCACAAGTTACATGAAGCAAGAAAGAATAGGAAAGTCACGGTAGACTGCAGGACTCTAGGAAAAGGTATTCCAATAAAAGTCATCCCAGTAACACCATGCTCACATGAACTCAGTGCAGTAATGAGCAGAGAGACTAAAGTTTTGATGTCAAAAGGTCAGTGAGATTAGATATGTTTCTTCCCATAACTAACAAAAAAGGCAATGCGGATTGTTTGCATGCTTTAGTCCAGTCAGACTAAACCTGTACTGCTGGCTACTACTCAGTCCTAAGGGATACAGACAGTCCAACCAGGATACAGAGTTTCCATTAACAAAAATAAGAAATAATTTTTAAAAAGGGATGTAATTGCTCATGCTTTCCATTCATTGCATTTCAAACTTCTTTTTCCCATATATTCTGAATCACATAGTTTGAAGTTTACCACAGCACTGTTGTTGCTATCTTTCTACCATCACCCACCTTGATTTCAGGATGACTCTTCACATTTGCCCTAGACACTGAGAAAAACAACTTTTGTGTGGAATAACAGCCCCAAGACAAGGGGTAGGAGCAGCTTAGGTCACGTGCAACTTCCAACTGGCCACCTTTGCAATGCAGTTTGAAGGAGCAACATCAAAAGGATGTTGCCTTTGAACAGATCTAGCTGTAGGCACTTCAAGATTAATAGACCGGTTTAATTACCCTCTCCTTAGCAACTGTGGTGTTGTTTCAACAAAGTCAACCCTTATAATGTGCTACTCTCAGGCTCTGGCAGGCTGTCTCACTCCAACGCCAGGTGATCGTGGCAGTCGTACAAGTTGCAGCTTGGTGGGAGCTTCCCTTTCCAACAGGGCTCTGTTTTGGTTTTTGACATGGGCAGGATCTCATGTGAGGCATGATCACAGCTTGCACACTAACCAAACCGCCTGGGATCACAGTGCAAGTGTTAACTTGCAAATGCTATGGGCATGATAAAGGGGAAGAAAGGTTTCCTTGGTTCTCTTCTCTAGTAAGTACAAAATGTACACAACAAAGCAGGGTTTTTCAATGAGAAACATCAGTGGGGCTTAAAATGAAGCACTCTAATGCATTGTTTATTTAATTTCTTCCTCTTCTGTGTTTGCACTTCAGACAGCTAAATGCAGTTTCCTTGACCAGCTTGCCTTCACTAGGATAATCTCCTCAGCAGTCATCCTAGTCATGTGCTCCCTTCGAGAAGGCTGATTCCTTCCATTCTAGTAGTAGTCACATTAAAGTAAGAAGAAATGTTCTCTAAGCAGAGAAAAGGAGGAACAGAAGCATAAGATAAACTACTCCACTTAACCACCAGAAGGGGTTTTGGTTTCTTATGAGCAAGTACACACGTCCTCTGCTTCCACTTTTGTGGCTCCACACTTCAAAATGTGAAAGCTGACCCATTCCCAACAGCCCATTAATTACCACTGTTCAAGGAATCCCACTCCAGCAGCACTCAGAAAGAGAGGCTCCTGGAGGTCTGTTATCCAACATCCTCAGTTCCCAAAATGTTTGAACTGGCATCAGAGCCAACACAGGAAGACCCAGCCCTGCTGGTTCATTGCTTTTACTTTCTTTTTAACTCAAACAAGTCTTATGGCACAGACACAGAAATAGCTGAACTGAGAGTGGCAGGGGCTGAAGCAAATCATCTGGAGGAAGACAGACTGAAGATAGAAGTATCTGTGCTGTCAGGGATTAGGCTCACAGGTACTGAGCATATTCTGTAAATCACACCCTTTCAAGAAAAGAAATCATGCCTCTCAGATGAAGCAATTGCAAAAATATGCAAAAACTAATACACAGTTTCTATAGTACAGTATTTGTATTATCATCTGAGCCAACAACCTAGGAAGGACATGCTTACATTAAAAAAGTCAAAGAAAAAAGGTTTTAACTAGAAGCGCATTCATCATGCTGATTATTTAAATTTACATCACCAGGCAGCACAGAAATCTGAGAATGCAGAAGACATTTGGCCATATATTCCTGTCATTTGCATCTGAACTCTCAACTGCATACTTAGGACACTGTTTTCCCTCCATAACTACATCACAAACTTTCAGTTCTTTTCTTTAAGGCAAGAAAGAATTAACACAGCAGCAGACACATCATGCAGCAAAACACCCAATCATCTTACAAGTGAACAATACTAGAATAGCTACCTGTAGTTAGGGGAGGGAATACAATAAATAATCAAAAAGTCTGTTTGTGCTCCCAGTTTTCTGGACAGATCTAATAAGAATTAGATCAATTCACTTTTAAGAAGTCCTACAGTAGAGCTAGCATTACTTTTAATGTATTAACAGCTAGGTAGCACATCCTGGGCAATCATTAAAGCAGAAAATTCCTCTGTAAATGCAGTATAAACAGTACTCTTGTTCTCCACATGGGGTTTTCTATGGTAGGGAAAATAAGTAAGCAGAGTCTTGCGACACTATAAATACTTCTGGAAATGAATGAAGAACTGGATTTACTAGCACTAAAATAGACATAGAGGCCTTTTGGTTAGCTACACTCAGAAAATATTTACTGTTACTGCACCTGGCACTGACTAGCCAAAAAAAAAAATAAAATAAAAAAAAAAGGCAATTTGCAAAGAGGAGATTTTATAGGGAAGCACCAGAATCTCATTACAATAAACTACAAAGCACTGTATTTGGTAACAGCTTTTTAAACACATAATTCTAGTCCTTTAGATTACCAGAGGCAGTGCGAAGGCTTCTTGGATGATGTTAGACAGGGCTGGCAAGATGAATAGAGGCTTTAATTTAATTAGCGTACCAGCACCTGACCAAACAAAGGTGTGTCCAGGCTGAATCAACTTAAAATACTGAACCAGATGCTTTTCCTAATTTTAAAATATGTAAAGCTGGTATTTAAATATATCAAATCACCAAATTAAAAGGTCAGAATGCAACCTGAAAGACTTCTGTTAAACCTTCAAAGAGAATTAAGGTTAGGCTTTTTCTCATTCTGCTCACATAGGACCATCATCGAGAAGATTTAGGGGTGATTTTTTAAGTTGCTTTTTTCTATTTTTTTTTAATTCCAAAACTTAATGGGATTCAAGAAAATAACATGAAATGGCTTTTTTCGTGGTATCAGCTCTGCTGCAATTAAAAATTCATTAGCTAACTCTGCACTACCAGGAGCAGAATCTAACCACTGGAAGGAAAAATTTCTCAATGTGTTAACACGTAACTGCAACTTAATTCCACATTGGTCCTTGAAGAAAGAGAAGAAGGTTGAAATTAGTGAAGGTGGATAAAAAAAATGGGTCAAGAATTCCTGTGTAAGAATAAAGCAAAGGATGGGCAATATGGAACCTTCCTTTTACAGGTGAACTTTATTACTTTAGAGGTTCTTTTCCAATGTAAACGATTATCAGTTTCTACAAGACACATTGTACCTATCTTTATAGAAGGAAGAAAGGAGGACTCTGAGAACCACAGACATGTCATGCATCATGTGCCTGGGAAGGTCATGGAACAGATCCTCCTAGCAACTACGCCAAGGCACATGGAAATCAGGGTGGTGGTTTGGGACAGCCAGAATGGCTTCATCAAAGGCAAGTCCTGCCTGACCAACCCCATGGCCTTTGATGATGCAGTGATTATAACAATGGATAGACAACAGGAGGGTTAGAGATGTCATATCTGGACATCTGCAAAGCCTTTGACACAGTTCCTCACAACATCCTTTTCTCTAAACTGGAGATGTGGTATCCCTTAGGAATCCATATAGGGACCAGTCTTCTTTAATGTCTTCATTAAAAACAGAGATGCAGGGATCAAGTGCACCCCTAGCAAATTCACTGGTGACACCAAGCCAAATAGTTGACACACTTGACAGACAGGATAACATCCAGAGGGTCCTGCACAAGCTTGAGAAGTGGGTTCATGAGAATCTCATGAGGCTTAACAAGACCAAGTAAAAGTTGCTGCAACTGGGACAACTCCTGTATCAACACAGGCTGGGTGACAAACAGATTGAGAGCAGCCCAGGGGAGAAGGACATGGGGGTGCTGCTGGGTGAGAGGCTGGACATGAGCTGGAAATGTGCACTCACTGCCCAGACAGCCAAACGTGTCCTGGGCTGCATCCAAAGCAGAGTGGGCAGCAGGGGAGGGAGGGGATTCTGCCCCTCTGCTCTGCTCAGGTGAGACCCACCTGGAACACAGCACCCAGCTCTGGGGGCCCAGCACAGGAGGGACAGGGACCTGTTGGAGAGAGTCCAGAGGAGGTCAGCAAGACAATTAGAGGGACACTTCTCCTGTGAGGACATGCTGAGAGAACTGGGACTGCTGAGACTGGAAAACAAAAGGCTTCAGGATGACCTAGTTGTGCCCTTCGAGCACCTGTAGGGAGCCTGCAAGAGCAATGGAGGGGGACTTTTACAAAGAGCATGTAATGGCAGGACAAGGGACAATGGCTTTGAACTGAAAGAGCAGATTTAGATAAAATATGAGGAAGAAATTATTTGCTGAGAGCGTGATGAGGCATTGGAACAGATTGTTCACAGAAGCTGTGGATGCCCCATGGCTGGAAGTGTTGAAGGCAAATTTGGAGGGAGCGCTGCAAAACCTGGCCCAGCAGAATGTGCCCTGCCCATGGCAGGGGATTTTGAGCTATATGATCTTTAAGGTTCTTTGCAACCCAAACCACCCTATGATTCTATGATTCCTGCATTCCAAGAGCTTGAGACACACAGGTTGCTTGTGAATAAAGTCTTTTACAACAACACAAGTGTTTGAGTCGAATTGCTATAAATAATTTGGGTTAAAAAGATGTAATCAGTGTACCTTAATATTTAAATAATCAGAAAAAGAGCACCCACTATAAAAACTATAAAGAAAACAAAACACTCTAGAAGAGAGTCCTAGAAAGAGCTGTATTTGCCATAACATAATAAAGTGATGCTAAAGTTAGTTCTAGAGTCTCTTTTTTGTCAGGTGTGACGTTGGACCTTAAATACAAGGGAAATTAAAAAGAATGATGGGAGAAATATGTGTCAACTTACAGCAGGATTAAAGGCATTAAAAATACACCTTATATTGTCTTCACTTGCTCTGTATTAGTTAAATATATTTTACTTCCTGTTCATTTTTCTAGAAGTAATTACCGGAACAATATTGAAAATATCAAAACGGACATTCACATCTACTCCTCAGTGACAGTAGCTCTTTACTTGATGATCCTTCTTAAAATGAAAGCTGCAGACAAACAAAAGCTTTCCAATATTATACAAAATGCACAGTAATTTCTATCTCATGGTAGAAAGGTACATTTTAAAACATGTCCCTTTTGTCTGCAGCAAAAATATATTTTAGGGGAAGAAAAAGTAAACAAAGAAATAAACCCTAATTTTTTGCCTTATCCCAAATAAACAAACAAAACCACTTGCTTCACTCCCTCCACACAAAAAAAAATCATCAAACCATAACAACAACAACAACAATAAACAACCAAAAACAGCACACCCAAAACACTACACACCTTCACTTTTGAAAGAAAAACAAGTCTAACCAGCAAATTACAGTTTAAAAAAAACCTAAAAATTTTAAAGTGCATTCCATGATGACACCAAATTAGGCTTGGGGCACTTCCCTTATAATAGCAACAGGATGACTTTTGGAAATATATGTTTCTTCCTAAACTAAGTATACATTGGAATTCTGCACCAAATCAGAACAAACTCAAGCTTAATTTAAGAACCAATCTCACAACATGGAAGAGAAGGAAGCTGTCTGTCTTCCATTTTAATACCAATCTGTCGGGCTTATACTTTCTGGCTTTTTTATTTTTTTCTTAATGTAATCATTTACTGAAAGGCAAAGTTGCTGCAAAAAAACTACCAATAAACCTCTGCATTCTTTTGAAACAGGTGCACATGAGATTGTGATTTAACAAAATAGTAGATCATAAATCTCCTCTTAACCAAATAAAAGCTATGACATCTATTTAGTCCAATTTATTCTTCCACTTAAATGGGTGTTGGAAGAAAAACAGGTTCATCTATTTATGTTATTATGTTGACCTGAAAGTTGGAAGTTAATTGTGCAAAGTGGTGCAGTAATTACTTAGGATTAACAGAGGCTTCAATCCATCTGAGATACATTATTAAATACTTGAATTGGCTTTAAAAATCAGAAATTTTATTGCCTTGCAACAGGCTATCAGCTTAAAGCTCCTAAGAAACCTTCAAACAGAAACGTAAATTTTGAAATGCTATTTAAAAAGACAGTTTCACATCAAACAAAATTTAAGTAACCAGGCTTTCAAAGGGCAAAGCTGCAGAGGAGTTTTGCAACATTAGACAACTTTGAACCCACAGCATGCATTTGTAATTCCTGCTTATTTTTTATATTTGAGGCTGTTTCTCAGAGAGGCAGCAATACAGCAGAGGAGAAGCAGAAGCAAAAACCTGGCAGAACCTCCAGCATTGTACTGGCAAACAAAACAGGATGCAAGAATACAAGAGCAGCCCTGAAACCACAGCAACTTCTGAAGCACCACCAGTTGCTTGGTTGGCTTGTGTCTCCTCAATGGAAAGCTTGTCTCTTTTTTCTACACTGTTTTCCTAGTATCTATAAAATTAAAACATTGCTAAGCTGAGGGGTTCCAGATGAGTGAAAGAAAAGATAATGGTTCATAGATGGTTTGTCTTGGCAGGTCTGTTAGGTGTCTTGGTTAAAGTTCACCACTTGAAGCACTTAGTAGGAAGTAAAGACACTGAAAGACTTGGTAGAAGTTAAATATAAATATTAACAGACTTGCAAAGACTTCAAAAACTCAATTAAATACAGGTAGAATTTCAGAGCACACTACCACAAAAAAAAAAAAAAAACAAAAAAAAAAAACCTAACCACCAAAATCCACCACAAACCAAAAAACAGCATGTAAATAAACTTCTAGCAATTTTAAGAAAAAAACTTTGCAGAATAAGAAGAGAGGAAATAATGCAACAGTAAACCTCCCCCCTTACAAGAGAACGTGTTTGAGCATTTTACAGTCTCAAAATTAGCCTGAACACAAAAGCCAGATTTTGATTTCACATCAGCCCTGTGCTGCAGGCAGAATTGTTCCTGATATCAAAGTAAATGATTAGTGTTTACATGAGCCAATACAGCAAAAAACTTTCTAATACACATTAGAGCATAATCTCATCATCTGAACAAAAGGAATTTAAATAACTGGACGCTGTTTACAGGCTGATTATCCAGTTTTTGGCCTAAAATACACACCTACTTGCATTACAAGTTTGCAATTAAATGGAAATCTTGGTATTTAAAAAGGAAGGAAGGAAGGAGGGAATTCCTGAACATCCTCAGTCATTGCTGCTCACAGAGCAAACGGGCTTTGGCACAGAAGCAGTGTGGCTGCAGGAGAATCTTCCACCTCACTGCTGGCACTGTTGTCAAAACCTCCAGAAGGCATGGAGATAGGAGAAATGAAATCTCAGTTATCTCCCAGAGTTGTTTACAACCACCTGAAAATAAAAGGCTTTGCTGATGCAATCTATAGCATACAACAGCTCTATCAGGACAGCTGAAGGAATAACTAATCATCACATTGTGGGAAGCACTCCTCAATCAACAAAGGAAACCACCTCTCCCAGACATGACATTCCCAGTCATGCTTAGTTGTGGGAAATGAATTTTTATATTGTCACTAATTATTTCAGAGATGAAATATTATTATTGCTTATTATTAAAGCTAGTGTTTGCATCACACAAGTTTGAACCATTTCTAAAGGCATAAGCAGGGACATTCCATGCAGGTTACACCAATGGTTATCTTATTTGGACATTCAGACAAAGATTACTGGAACCTTTTACTTTCTTTGATGTGTCTCCCATTCTGTGAGGACTACCAATCCAATCTCTCAGTGCAGAAGCATCAAGCATCAGAGCTGATGGAGGTGAAGAGCATCCCAGACAATTCTGTGACATCACAGAACATGATGTCTGCCAAGCACCTATTGCCTTCTGACAGACATCCTTTTAGTAAGGACAAAGATATTGTTACCACTAAAGTTTACACAACACAGGCTTTTAAGTTTTGAAACATTAGCCTTAGCAGTAAAGGGCAGCACACACAACACATACAGCAGATTTTTCACATTAGCAAGCTTGAGTTTACCCAGCTATTTGTTCAAAGTGATGGGGATAAGTATTCCTGCCCAGCTTCCTCCAAGAGCATTACAGCTCCAGAAACCCCAGCCTCCCCTCAGTTTTCCAGCACCTACAAAAAGTGTATGTTGTGTAACCACATATGTCCATCCACACTCACAAGGCAAAAAAATGGAGGTGAAAAGAAGTTTCAACTATTTCATTCCTCTTAACAGGCACTTCTGTAAGCCAAAACTTGTTCCTCCCTCAGTTATTTTCTAGGATTAAAATAAGCTACTCAGGTCAAGAGGTTTAAATTTGGGAGGCATCTGGAATTTGAACTTCCATCTTCATCTAACCATGAAACACTTAAGATCCTGAAAGGGGGTACCAAGAGCTTGGTAAGAATATAATACAGTTTCTTTTTCAAATAAATTATCCTGCAACTGTAAGGAAAAAAATGGAGGGGACAATTAGTACAATAGGAAATAAGAAAAGTTAGAATGCAGAAAAGCACAAGGGTTTTTTTCAGTAACAAACACGACTGCTAAATCAAAAATTGGAAAAAGGTGAACTAAGGAATTGTGTGGAATACTCAGCCTGAGAAGGAAAACTCATGATGTTTTTTTAAAGTGAACTATGCATTTTTCTCCTCTCAGTTTATACCACAAGCATCTTGTAAATAGTAAATCAATGTGAGAGGAATTATAATTATCCTGGAAGGTTTCTATTGTGCTCTTGGCTCTCTAGTCCACAGGAGGCAATTTTATACTCACTGTATTTACACCACACTTTTGACTGGACATACGACATCGCTTCTGCTGCTGTTCTCAATTAAGTGAGTTATAAAGCATACAACTTTAATGTGTTAAAGTGTGTGGTGTGTGGGTTAATACCACCACCATACAAATTGTCTAAGAGAATATCAGTTGAAGATATGAGCAACTCTAGCGTGGTCCACAATGCCTCTGAGCAGCTACTGGCTGAGTTGCAACTCTAAGTAGCAGTCCACACTCCCAGCACTTTGCAGTAACCATCTGAGGGCCTTATTTTGATATACCAGATATGAATAAGCTTACACTGTGCATAATTAGCTACATTCCCTTTGATGCAGCTAATCTAAGAAAAATAAGTTACTCTTTACAAATCATAGCACCACAGTCTCATTCTCTCTGCATCTGCTTATTAAAAAAAAAATGTATAAATCTGTCTACATAAAAAAAGTTATGAATCTCTGGCCCAGATGAGCATACAGCTTTAACTCATAAATTGAAGTACATTTTTTATGCCTAGCCTGCTATTCACAGGGTTTAAAAGTCCTTTAACTACATCTTCTTGCCTTAGACTGCTCATCTCCTCCCCTCCAGCTCACAGGTAAACAAGCAGCCAAATCAGTGCTATCAAGCAAAAGGCTGAAAAACCAGAAATACAGAAAAGGGCATTGCTCAGAGAAAAGATCTCTTGACCTTGCAGAAGCAACTCCTGTGACCCACCATGCAAATATTTGAAGAGAAAGACGGCTGCGTTTTCAAAATTAAACAATAGTGCACCGCAAATATAAGATTAAACAACTGTAAAATATGCTATAAAAGTAAGCAGTGAGGACACTTAAGATAGCAGTTAACTAAAACAGCTCCATCTGAACTTAACCTTTATAAAGAACATTCTCTTCCCCTTAGACACAACCACAGTGAGCTTTCTCCATTATTTGAGTCTTTTACACCAGTCTCAGTCATGGCAGACACAATCAAAATTAGGTAAGATTTAGAGCAGAATATTAAAATAACTTGGTTTCTATTAAAGAAACTACTGTCACTTTTCATCACATAGATGAAAACCAAAGTATAAAATTAATGTAAAATCAGTGCTAGCATTATCCAGAGGTTCAGTTGCGAGGGGAAAAAGCCAGTTGCAGAATGCTGATTTCAAAGATTTTTACATCTGTTATCTTTTGAACACATTTATTATTGAAAGAAAAATGTTATTTTTCTTTTGTTGTTGCAATTACATATTGCAAAATTGCAATCCAAAACAATTACCATAAAATGAAATTGTCTGTTTGTTTTGCATACAACTACAGCCTTTGTGGAATCAGCAAGTGCAACTTAAAAAGATTCTTCATTTTTCTCTTTTTAAATACAAACTAAAGCTTTTGAAATATGAGTAAAATTTTCCGGACTGTTAAGGTTTACAAAATACAGTACTGAACAGAGACACATCTAAATAGAGAAACCCTTCAAGAATATTTAATAAAGGATGAAAGTAACTTACATTGCAGTTCTACTATCTCTGGTAAAGTTACTGCTGAAGCAGATTTAGTTTAAGCCAACAATTACATTAACAAGTGGCATGGCTAAAGTTTTTAAAATATTACCTTAGTACAGTATCATTAGCTTGACCAGTTTGAGATCAGTTGTAGTACATAATTCTTTTTAGTGTAATACTGGTGATTTGAACAGCAATGTATTATTAAACAAAAAAGTAGGGAAGGATAATTTCTTCGACCATCCATTTCTGAGAAGTCACAATCAATTTGATTCATCCAGCCAACAGTTAACCAATCCAGTGTTCATGGCACTGAGCACTTAACTAGTGTGGGCATTAGGGAATAACCCAGACACGGATTACAGGAGCTAACATGAACAGTATGGAAGTATGGATTTAGAGGCAGTTTTCTGCAAAACTGTTCAGCAACACCAAGTTCTCTAACTGAAATTTCAGCCCTCTATGCTAAAAGCCAATTCTGACAGAAAAAAAAATAAATATATAAATAAAAATTGCTAGAAACATTCCTTAGTTCTGTAGAGGATAAGACATTGGTATACAGTTAAAATATTAGCTTTTTCCCCTTCTTTCAGCATTCCTTCTTTCTGCAGATCCACCCAGGGGTTTAGGAAAATCCCAAAGGAAGAATTCTAGATACTTTTGAATCCCAGGATAAGCAAGTCACAATGCCTGATAGTAGCCCCATCACACTGGGGCTCAAACTATGAAAAGTGCCTGTGGAGGCAAATGATAGATGCTGGGCAACTCTTCCCCAGCAGAGGTACCACAGCACGTGCACCACCATGTTTAACAGACTTTAAACATCACATCTGGCCTCCCAACAGCAGGTTACATTTTTAGTCTTGATGAAACACCAGGAATCCCTAAGATGTACTTTTGCTTCCTATCTAGCACTCCAGTATTCACATGGAAGCTTAGAGACAGTATGGACATACAACTATTAAAATATACACTCCCAAGGGTTAACTATTATTCCCCGAGTCCAAGTGTTTGATTGTCTTGGCAAGACTTATTTTTTTCTTGTTTGTCCACCATATTGAACAGGTTTAAGAATTTCCACAATCACATTTTTAGGTGAAGACTTAGACCAAAAGTGAAAAGGAAAAAAATCTTAGAAGGATGGTCCCAGTCATATCTTCCCAAGAACTTTTTGTGAAAACATTCAACACTTCCAAGATGTTCAATGTCTTAAGAATAGGGCTCTTTATTAGGATTACTTTTTATTAAAGCTGAAGAAATTGATTAAATGTAAATATAGTATTAAATTATTCGCACAAAGGGCCAGCAAAGCCCATAAATTCTGCTAGAATACTGTATTATATATAGAATTTAAGGGCACAACAGACAGAAAACTCCTACTGACTTACAATCTTTTCTAAATAAACCTAGGGTCTTTGATATGGCTTAAGGGGTACATGGATAGATATTTTAAAAAATAACTTCAAACCTGTAATTGGTGAGGCTAACAAGAAATGTGAAAAACCCCAGCTACCAAAGCCCTCATCAGTCACAGTGACTTTTGGCATAAACTCAGACATGGTAAGTTTTTCTGCATCAAATCACACAACTGTTAAACTGTAGACAGAGTTACTGTGCACTTAATTATAGTTCATCACATTAGCTTCCAGTATATCATGCTATACTGGGACATCTAACACTAGAATATGTTTCTCTTGTATTGCAATCTCCAATACATTGGAAAGTGCTTAGATTACTGTGACAGTTTTCCTTTAGTTTCGCTTCACAACAGTTTTCAAAAACTGCTTAAATCTTCTCAGGTAAGCATCTGACCACCAGAGTACAAACTCCTTTGGGCAAGCATTCTCCAAACAGTTTTAACAGATTCTGTCATCACTGAGAGACAAAATATTACACTTTCCCTATTGCTCAAGTGTATTTTTACAATAGCCACACAAACTGTTTGGAGGAAATGTGAAATTAAGAGGATCCATTAAACCCTTTATGAAATTTTAAACCCTTTCATGAAATCTTCCTACATAAAACAATGGCAGAATCAGCATTCTGTAATCTCTGTTCTTTAAGCCATCTGGATCACCTAATCCTTCCTAATAACTTGGTTTTAGAAACTTCTGATTTAGGACAAAGCCCAGTTAACCACACAGGTATTATCACAAACATTAAGAATATTTTCTTGCTTAAAATATTTTTTCTTTGGCTGTTACTCCACAAAGTAGCTCAATTTCTTCAAGATCTGCTGCCCTTGTTGCTATTAATTTCATTCCACTATAAACCAATGAGTTTATGAGGCAGCTGCCAAAGTTCTGCTCCAGAAACGGCAGCAGACATTTTCCACTGCTCCTGGACCAGGGAGAGTAAAAGCAGAGTGATCAAAGAGCATCAGCACACTTCAAATGGGTGCCCTTGAGGAGGAAGCAGAGGAGGAGAGTAGTGGTAACAAAAAGCAACACAAGTCTCCGTTTTTCAGGGCCCATTTTATTAGCAAAGACAGAAAGGAAAGAGGCCAGCTCTGGGCTTGCTTTGGAATTCAAATGCACATGGTGGAAACTCCATCTCGACCATTCTACATCAGCTACTTACCCTGTCAAAATGTCCCTGCATGCATGCACAGAACACCTTAATGTTTAGGAAAATGCTTCAATTGTAGCTAAAAATCAGTGTGAGTAAGGTTTTGCAAATGAGCAATCTCAGATGTTCCAGACATGCAAATGATTCAAAGGACAGAAGGAAAACCCTATAAACGGAAAGAAATCCCCCTAGTTTAGTTGTAGCTGTTAGAAAGTGAAGTTTAACTTTGCAGGTTCTCTCTCACAGTTTGTGAAAGTGACTGTCTTTTTTGAGGACAAAAACTCTTCCCAACATTTCTCTGAAAGCATTTCTGTGTTTAAGAAAAGCTTTTTATTTTAACAAGGCTTGGAGCAGGTATTTCCAAAATTTTCAAAGCTGTTCATACATGAATCCATACAAGTAAAAATAAGGTATTTAATGAACTATAGCATGCCACAGAAACTTTAAGTGCATTTTTCCTAAGTAACAGGCCAGTAAATTAAGTAGAAATAAAACAATTGTGACTTGAGTTAAACTACTCATTTTCTTCTAAAGAAATATACCAAAATTATTCCCCTAGGAAAAAAATATGATTCTTCAACACCTGTGTAGAGGGAACCTACACAACTCGCATTTTCTGCAAGAATTTGCGAGAAAGCCCCTAGGGCATTTTCACAAAATGCAAGCACTTCAGGTAGATATGTTACCAGGTTCACTGAAAACAAACTAAGAACACCCACTCATTTGTCCACATCAGGTGAAGGCTGAACAAAACAAAAACATACAGGTCATAAATTTCACAAAAATTCAGTATAAACCAATGTTTAGAGATTTATTTGTGAACCTGGGTTAAAAAGACATGAAGCACGGGTGCACTAAGATATGGAATTTTTTGCTAAAATTGAATCACAGTAGCTTACTGTTTTAAGGTTACAAGTGTAGTAATAGGGTTTTTTAAAAGTAACACAGTGATGTAAGTTCTTAAGTGATGCAAGATTAGAATATATCTCTTTAGTTCTGAACTGACAAAAGAATTTAAGCTAATTTTCTTTTTAAAAACCCTCCAGAATTACCCTCTCCCAGGTCTTTTAGCTAGAATTTACAGTTGAATTGATCCATTAGCCACTTTTGACTGCACAATTATGGCCAACCTTGCGATTTGATTATGAAGCCATTTAATTAATGAGTCTGCACAGCAAAAACAAATTAAATTAAATGGAGAAATAACAATAGCCCAAGAAAGCACACAGTAAAGTCATTTTAGAAACTTCAGTGAAAATCTACTTTGTGAAGGCAATTCTCCCTATCCACAATTAGATCATTAACCCGGTGCCACTTTTTAGAGCTGAGATTCAATGACTGGTGGGTTGACAACCCTGCATGATTTACCATCAACTGTCTGCCATCTGCCCAAAATTAATCATTTTAGTCTGCAAATGTGGGACAAGGCAATGCTGTAGCAAGCTACAGATGACTCCCTTACATTTTTGCCATGTAACACAGCGAGGCATTCTTATTTAGGAGAACCATCTTGATATCTGCAAACAAAGTCAAAGCCAAGGGCACAAGACCGAGTCCATCTGAGTTTTCAAGTCAGTGCAGAATAATTTGGGGCATTTTTTATGTGTTTCTAATCATCTTGCTTATCTGACTAACTGATTTATCAGCCATAACTTCATCCATATGTTCAGGAACAGCTATAGATACCTATGAGGATTACAGATGTCAAAATGCAGGACAGCTCCAGCTAGCTATGAACGGCCGTCAGATTTACAAACACATGGAATATGAAAGGGAGTTATTACACAGCCAGCTTAAAGAATACTACCTGCAAGTTCATTATAGAATGCATTTATGTTTCTAGAAACATGAGATAGTATAAGAATCTCACATGGAAAGTTTTAAAGTTCAACTCTTGCAGAGAGCTTGAAAAGGAAAGAATAGTTTTTCCAAAAATTCGTAAAATGGAAGATAATTAAAATCTTACTTATAAAGATAATCCAGTTGTCTAGGAACTAGATAGTGATATTTGAGTTCTATGGTTACAATAGCAACCCTGGCAAATTCTGCAAGACAGGGAATAAATGGAAGAAACAGTGCCTCTCCTACATTATTCAAAGTCAGCAGAAAAAAATTAAAATGTGTCTTCATGCAAGACCATAGCCCTGTTCATAGTCCTCAATATGCTAAGCACTAGATTAGAAAATGCATAGGGTGTAGAGGCCAGAGACAGAACAGAGATATTCTGAGTGAGAAAAAGGATTTTGCCACAGCTGGACTGACACTGAAACAATGGCTATCAGCTGAATTGGTGGTGAAACCAGGACTGGCATCCCACCACCTGGACTGACACTGGAACCAGGATTGCTGATCTCTTTTCCTGTCTTTTCTCATCTCTCTCTTTCCCCAACTTCTCTCTTCCCTTTCACCCTACCCTTTTATCCAAAACCAGCGCTCATATAGTAGATTGGGGAACAATATACCAGTTTATATGCCAAGTGTGTAATTTGCTAATAAATCTGATTGTCTGAAGACCCTCTGACTTTTGTCATTTCTTTCAGCCACAAGCATTTACAAATCTCAGGTGCATCCTTCCCCTTAAGGATGGGTCATCACATAGGGGAAAACAGGATGAAACAAATGATGCTGGGAAATTTTGACACTTCAAGCAAAAATCTATTTCAGCTGCTACAGTACAGCTGACCTCTCCCAGTACTGGATATACCAGTTCCTTGCTTCCTAAGGGTGTGAAGGCCTTCCTCAGATACTCTTTGGTCCAAGAGATTTCCAGGCTACTCTGGGAACTACACTTCAATGTCCCCATCTCTGGGGCCAACAGAAAACTAGCAGCACAAAGAGCAATTTGATATTCCTGAATCCAGCCAAGGCCCCAAGCAAGTCCAGCAATGAGGTGCTGACTTTTCCAGAAGGTCACTTCTGGGGACTCACGCTTCAACACTATGCAGAATATGGGGCAGAGGGGTTACTTGTGACATTGAGATAGCTTGTACTCTGTGACACTTTTTAGGAAAGCACACAGGGCACAAACTGCCTTTCTAAAACCAGATACTTCAACAGCAACAAGCTGGGACATGGGCTAGGAACCAGTTCTCCCCCCTAGGCCAAATTAAAAAGTATTGGTATTCATTTCTGCAGTAAACAGAAATGCTGTTGGAAGACAAAAAGTTGGAGATTTAAACATGGTTGCCAACCAGTAGAAAGGTTTTCTGGTAGTCCAAGAATACAATGCTTTTTTGCTAACATGGTTTAGAAAAGTCAGAATTTTGTATTTCTGATACAATTGTGATAGTTGTGCAACCAGGACACTTAAAATTAGATATGAAGTTGCTTTTCTGAATCTTGCTTCATCCGAACTATTTTATGATCATTTATTTTCCTGTTGACAATTGAGGTCAGTGCAAGAGCGGTAAGTCATATCTCACACTTCAGGAGTTTATGCAATAGCTGGCAACCAGACAATCTATCTGACATCTGGGAACTAATTTGCAAGAAAAGCTGGTGAAATGAGGCCATCCTGAGTTATAAACACAAATCTAATGATATCTTCCAGCTTTGGAGATTGCTTTTTACAGAGTGGAAACTAAGGAAATACGTGTATAGTTTCAATTGTCATGACAAAATCTTTCCTACACACAACTCATACTTAATCAATGAAACAAACCATCAGTTTACACGATCCCCTAAAATACTTGAAAAAGTTATAATACTGGATAAACACTTAAGGAAAATGAATAATGAAACCTTATCTTTCATACACGCAAAGAAAAACAAACCACTGTGAGATTCAGGCCTAAAGATCCAACTGTGCAAATTTTGGAATTTGCAGAAACCAGTAGCTGCTGCTGAAATTTGTTTGTTTGTTTGTATTTTATTGTTTTTGTTACAACAGCAGGCACTAATATGCCACCATCTGGTAATTTTCAAGTTATCTGTTGTTTTGGGTGATGAATCTTTTCAGACATTTGCCCAATTTTCTACTAGCTAGCCACCACAATCTTGAAGTGTTGTGAGGTACATACACATCACAAGGTAATCTGCAGAAGTACAGTCTTGGCTAGGCCTTTAGGAGCCCAGTCGTTCCTCCATGTAAAATTATTCCTAGCATAAGCAGTTTGTTGGAACATCAGGTCAAGATAAAAATCCCCAACCAATCTGTTACAGTTTAGGCCCTTCCCTCAGGTTCCCATATCTGTTTTGTCATTGATTATGACATCCATCAAAAATCAGACAGAGATAGGTATTCTGAAAAAAAAAAATCCATTGCTTTACTTGCCAAAGAAATCTGTCTAAATCAATGAGAAAGCTCAAGTGACAAACCCTCATACACCGCCCAAGTGCAAATTCAGCGCACTCGTTTTCGGGGAGAAACAGCCTCTTGGTCCAGTACCACCCTGCAGCAGACCAGCAGCTTGGAGCAGCTGGCTCTGCAGGCTCTATTGCACTCTACTCTCTTGGATTTCTGCTTTGGTTTATTTTGATTTCTTGAGCCTAATGTCCTGACGACATTTGCAGTTTGAAGCTGTCTGAAGGAAAGCTATCCAAAAAGCCTTCGCTGCCTGTTTTGCCAGAACGCTATCTTGGCAGCTGTCATGTGCAAAAAACCCGGCAGCACATTAGCGCTTTCCCGTATGGAAGCAAACCATATTTCTGCTCCTGTTCACTCAGGAGTGACACCATCTTGTGTGTCATCACATCACACAGTGACACCACACTGAATCTCACTCCAGTGCTGAGCTCAGTTATCAGCCATGCAAAAGGAAAACACCAGGGAAAGCATACCCATCATGTGCTTAGCTCGCCACTTTTCCAGAGTGTAAGAGGTATCCTTGGGTGCTACTGTGACCTTCTCAGAATCTGTTTTCAGGAACAGGAATCCCGGAACACAGCTGAGCCTGTACCTGCTACAGCGCCTTAAGTGCGCCTGTTCAATTCTCACTGAGGGAACAGCTTCTGAGTAACCCCCAGATTCTGAGCCTTCAAGGAGATACTGTTCATCATCTTGGACAGATGACTGCTGCCCTTCTCACTACAGGAGACCAACAGGATTGGCAGCCTTATGATTTTGCTCCTACTCCCCTACCCAGAGCAGCTCCAGTCTCTCTCATGGCACAGACAGCAGCAGTACCATTTCCTCAGTGTCCTTGGTGGATTTTCTGGGAAGTGAAGGTGCTGAAGAGCTGAGTAGTCACTTAGAAATGGGAACAATTAATAAATGGTCTGTTTCTGAGACAGAAGGTTCAGAAAATGACTTGGCAAGGGCAATAGGAGGAGAGCGAAACAAAAAGAAACTGTAGACTGTAAAAAGCACAGAGGTGCTGCTGGAAGACTGACATTTGATAGCAAGTAAAAAGCTGCCCAAGTCATGTGGCTCCTTTAACAGTGTAAGGAGCCCTCTTGCATTGCCACGTCAACTCAGTAACTTGCAGTTGTGAACACTTTTAGGATAAGATACAGTGCTTCACTTGTTTGGTTCCCATGCTTTGATCTGGACTCCCATATGCACAATCTGTGCACACAGGATAGATCTTCTATTTTCAACAAAAAGTATATGTTCTGTACAACTTGAAACACTCTTCAATCCAGGCTCTATTCCTATCCTTTACTCCTGTACAAGAAACAAAGACACAAAAAGACAGATACAGGAATATATATAGAAGAGAATGTTGCTTTCTTTGCAACTATTTCAGTTCTTTACAATGCATATTACAAGACTAGCACAGATGACTAGGGGGTTGGTCTGTTCCATCTTCTCAGTAGATGAAGAACAATGAATTACCTGCAGGGTCCTTAACCCCTGCCAGAAAAGCAAGGACCATTCTGTATGTCCATCCATGCTTCAAGGGTCAAAGGGTCAGGTAGCTTGGTGATAAATTAGCATTTTGAAACTGCTCAACAGATTTCTCCTTTCCTTCAATGACTCAAAATGATGATAGCTCCCAAATATGCCACAGATCAGAAAAAAAAAACTTAAATTAGTGTGCTCATGCCACACTCACTAATACACCCCCCCTTTATTTTGTCTCACTCATGAATTCAGAATCAAGATGTTCTACAGCAGGTGGAGATAGCCACATGACTTGGTCTGAAATAACAGTTCTGTTTGAACACTAATACTCTCATGCCAAGCAAACCTCCATGCTGCTCATACCAGAATAAGAAATGTTCCTCCTTCTAAACTTTTCTTGGCAATCACATATGATAAAAATTGGGGAAGCTCATGATTTGGAAAATTTCTCTAGGAATCATGTTATTCTTGGTGTATTTGGAAATGTTAGATTCTAAATAGTAAATAAAAATATGAAGTCTGCTCTACTTTCTCATTTCAGTAGTATACTAGTTACAAGTTATGTTTGGAATGTCATCAAATTACTCCTTTATAAATATAGAATATTTAAAAACATATTTAGAAGGCTCATATATGTTTCATAATATCTCTATGTATTTTTGACTAAATTGACCACAGAACTAGTAATTTCCAAATCTCAAAAAAACCCCAACCTTATCCTTAACTTCATTTTTTTCCAGAAAGTGAAACCAAAATTCATCAATCATCCCCAAACTTATTGCTGTTTTCATCTTCTAGGGACTCACAGCCTGCAAAAAAACAGGTAGTAGCTTTTCCAGACCAACTCGATCAATCTTGCCTAGATAATTTTTCATTTGATTAGTTTCAGCTGCATTTGGAACACAGATTTCATTGCACCAAGAGGCTTTTTGTTCCTGTTTTGCAAAATTTTTGCTGGGGAATTTCCCAGCAATCATTTAATTCTCACATCTATCATAAAAGTTTTGTCATAAGATACCTTTCCTACCACTGAGTCAGATCTCTGCTGATTACTGCATTTTCAAACCAGGACATAACTCCTTATTCTCCAACTGTAAAACACCCTGCTTCTATGCACAGGCAAGACCTATTAATGATGTACAATAGATGGGAATGTTTTCTTCCAAGAATACTACAGAATAGCAATATCTTTGCAGTATTAACATACAGTATATTAAGCTTTTCCAGGCTGTAAAACTGAGAGCCACCCTCCTCTTGTATAATCTCGTTAGTCTCCAGATTCCGGGCACAACTTTTGATTCGTCCTTTGTCACTGTAACAAATATCAGCCAGAGACACTTTGCCTTTTCCGACAAATTTCAGGAAATTCTGGGCAGAGTTTAATTTCCTTATAAGAACTTTAAACCAGGCAAGAACAAGTCGTTGGTCACTGGGAGAAAGCCAGAAATGGTTTTGCATATTTTGCAGGTTAGAAGAGAAAGGAAGGTATGTAGTAACTGCTGGAGGGTACTCTCTGGAATCCATTCTTATCTCAGTTGTTTAGTTTGCTTTCCCTCAGTGGATAATTAACTGACTCAGGGCCACAGTGAAAGAGGAGAGAAAGAGGGAGACAAAGGGCTTTCCTCCAAATAAAACACCTGACCAGACAGAGGTCCCAAGCAAGGTGCCAGTCAGGGAGCACCTGCCGTAGAACCCTTCTGACCAAGCTTCACAGAGGTGCCACTGTGCAAACCAAGTCTCGGTAGCATGTGTGCTGCATTTGACAGGTCACAGTGTCTGTCCAACAAAGGAACTGTCCACTGAACAGCTCAGCACACGTCCAGCGCTCCTTCCTCAGTGTGTCTGCCTTTCCTCTACTGTTTCAATCAATGTTGCATATTGGGACACTACTTAAGAAATAAACTGAAAGTGTTGGATGTTGTGCTTCCATGTTGGAAAGGAACCATTAGATGAACTTGGGAATAGAGTTAGACCCAAGCAAAGAACTCTGTAAAGCACATTCATCACGATAGAGAGGGAAATAAGATATTGCTGTTTATCTGTTGCTACAGAATGAATTAGCTAAAAATTACATTAGAGAAAGCAAGAATACTTTTTCCAAACTCTTTTTTCAAGAAAGAAATTTGCATCAATTCCCTACTCTACTATATCATTTCTGAATTATAACTCCCTTCTTACAAGAATTCAAGTGAGGAACAACAACCATGACTCAGACAAGGAGGGAGAAAAAAAGAAAAAAAAAAAGACAGGGAAAGGTTATTTCAAACATTTCTAACAGCAGATGTATAAAGGTAGAGGCATCTGTTTCCATTTTAGTTTTAGTTATGTTTAGATTTGAAGGTTTGTGATATTAGGACCACAGAATCCAAACTGAAACACAACCCTTAAAATAGTTCTGCTCTCAAAGAGCTGATACAAGACAAACAGTTGCAAGTAGTTTATTACCAAAAAAAAGTGAAACTTTGCTATACTCATCTGCAATAAGTGGAAGGTTTATAATAGCTCCGCGTGCACAAGGAGCTGAAGTCTGATGAAGAAGGTGGTGGATGTTTTTAATTTCTTTTCCTTTTAAAAAGTTCAGTGTAATCCAAATAATCTGCAAGTACCACATGACCGCTATGATAAGTAGGCTTGTTTTTAAACTGTCATGAGTTTATAGCATAAGAATGTGTTTTTTGTAAATATTTCCAGCAGAAGAGGTATAAAAATCTAGGTTTGTTCCCATTCTAACCGTACCCAGGGATTTAGATCACACACAATACAGGACTCAAACCCTGAAATTTATTCTTCTCCATCACTTCAAAATGCAGGGATTTGTGTGACATTTCACCAAAGACTTATTTCCATTTTTCTTCTAGCATGGTGATGGATGACTTCAGGCATGAGAAGATTTCATGCTATTGAAGATTAACTAAAGGAATTACCAACTTCATTTTAATATGCTTATAAAACAAGTTTAAGGATCCGAAATATAAAGGCTCCCAATTTTCAAGTGTTAAGCACCTTTACAAATCCTATCAAACCTTGGCTTAAACACACAGCAGTAAGTTCATTTTTTTCTTTTTAAACAAAACAGTAAATCTAACATACATTTATGTATTTGCACATCTTCCACTAAGTTCAATCTTAAACCTACTTGTAATTATGGTATGTTTATACACTTCACATCCACCTTTTTTTACTGATCTGTGGAGGATGCAGATAATGTTGCATTAGGTTCCCCCTAATTATCAGTGTTTGACCATTCGTATACTTGGTTCACTCTCAAGGAAAAAAATTCAGGTGTGGCAAATATGCCCTTATGAACACAAAGTAGTCAAGTTGAAACAGGTTTTTCTCTTGCTTAGGTCTAAGGGCATGCCCAATGCAATTCAGGTGCTGTTCATATCAAAAAACCAAATTAATGCCCACTTAACCATACAGAGAACAGAAAACAAAATAATTCCCTGTCATTACCACAATAACTACCAAACCACACCACCCAGACCCAGACGCCTATTGAACACTCCAGGGATGGTGACTCCACCACCTCCCTGGGCAACCTATTCCAATGCTTGACCACCCTAACAGTGAAATTTAAGTTTTTAAATATCTAATCTGAATCCATTTCGTCTTAAGGCCATTTCCTTTTTTCCTCTCACTCCAGGCATGGCAGAAGAGATGGGTCCCCACCTCACTACAGCCTCCTTTCAGGTAGGGCGATGAAGTCACCCTTGAGCCTACTCTTGTCTAGGTTAAACAAACCAAGCTCCCTCAGCTGTTCCTCATAAGACATAAGAATATTCCTTGTGTTCTCATTTGAACACTTCTTTCTACAGAATTAAAAACAGTTTAGAATTGGAAAAGGAGGGGTGAGAAGCTATTCTATGAGCACTGGGACACGTTCAGGTTTCCTGACTTGTCAGAATTGTAGTTTGTGCTACTTCCCAGTTGGAGCTGCTGAAGAATGCATCTAGGATTTATCACAAGAAGTTTTTTTCTCCCAGTAGCAGAGCATTTCTTCAGGATTTCTCTCACCAACATTCTCTAAATACAGCACTGCTTTCAATAACAAACACATAGCTTCATTGAGAGTGTCCTCTTGTAGAACGATTTTTTGGTCAAGTCCTAGTCTTACACGCACACTTGGCAAAAAATGAGACCGAAAAGCATAGTTGGATTGAAGTCATTAAAGAAATCTTCAGATGCTCATTGTGTGCCTTACAGTCTGAACTGCATTTTGTTCAACAGGCAGAGCAAGCAAGGGGACTTATTAATAGGTTTTATGAAACAAAAAAAAAAAATGTATCCAACAAAATTCTAATGACTTCAGCAGGAACAGCTGAATTTAAAGAAGTTGACCTGAAGCTTGTAAATTTACGTTAATAAGAGGTCATTCCTCCCTTCATGGTCTATATTTAATTTAAATTTTAACTGATTTTAAAGCTCAAAGCAGTTCCTAAAATCCCAGCATTTTTCACATACGCAAAACAGAAACCTCATCATTACTTTGCATGCAAGTATGATCAAGCTCATGGAAAATACCTTTTCAAGTGAAAATAATGATTTTCAGCATGTCTCTGATCTTATTCCACATTGTTATAGTAGAAGCCACATTAAATCCCAGTCTATATGACATGAGCCCTTGTGAACAAGACCTTGTGAGTAAAACTCCCAACTGCTGGTTTTCATACTCACACCATCTTCAATAGACACACAGTCTGTAAATAATTTGTGCGACCATGGTCTTACACTGAAAATCCTTCAGCAAACATATTTACATTAATGGACCAAGTGAGTGCCAACAAGCAAGCCTGCAGCACATTTTGCACAACCCAAACTCAGTTTTCATTTGTAGACATAAATGAATATTACAATATCTGAGTAACTTGGAAGGTTTATTTTATCAAAATCTCCAGAGTATTTGTTGCATCCTGATATAGGACCCTGTCTAGACCCTGATACAGCATTTCACACTGAAGTTAAAAATTAGAGCAGCAGACATGCTGTAAAACACTTAAAAATTAGAATTTATGCTGATTTACAGGTATGAATCTTGTATTTGTGCCAGGACTTTAACATATATTGGCTACATTCTGAAGGTGTTTCATCGTGATTGGTGCTTCATTTTTTAAGCTATTTACATGCTTTGCAGAAGCTGTTTCACAGCTCTTACCCTTCATTTGGTTCTACTAACCCTCTTCTTCCCCCTTTAATTTAGCACACTGAAAATCCACGCATGTAAATTACTGAATTATATGTTAAAAATGATTACTACATACAGACTTAACTGCTCTATCTACCCTATTCACTAGCCTCCTCCTCCAAAATTTTGCGTCAAGCTTGGGCAATGTACCAAACACTCTCCTTTTAATTATGCATGCTCTTGCAAAGCTGATGGGCAGATATTCAACATGCTATCTCTTACAGCCCTCAGGCACATGATAGTTTAGTCACTGACTACTGTCTCCCTGATCTTCTCTAGAATTTATGTCCTAATTCTTGTCTTCAAGGGTTTCCATTAATCCAGCACAGGAAGGAGGGGCCTGGCTTTCAGAAACAGAACAACAAGTTGCTTTTCATAAGTACATATAGTTCTGGCGGTTTTATTCAGTGACAGCACTTGGCAAGTTCTTACAGCCTTATCAGTTCTGCTGGTCTGGACACAGAGCAAATTCATGGATGCTACTGCTCTTCCTGAGATATAGAGAAGTCGAAAGCAGGGCATTTATATTAGGCAATTTCCAAAATATATTAAATATATGTTTCATTGCAAGCCCAAATTTTCCCAAATGCAAGTGCCTCTGCATCCGTCATGTATCACTGCCATATTTCAGTAGGCCAGGCAGACATTCACCGTGTCTGCCTCAAACGCCTGACTCACGGGGCACAGGAGCATTGTGCCATTCCACGAGCCAGCAACCACTCCCAAGAGCCTCGTTTCCCTGGCAGCCCATAAGGCACATGTAGTTCTAGCAGGAAAAATCTCCCCCTGAGGTTGTCTGCCAGACCAGAGGCACAAATTCCCACTCTGCATGGGAAAGCTATGGATAGACACCCTGTGGGATGCTGTGGGACTGTGGCTCTCTCCATGTCACACCTCTTCCTCTTTCATTTGGTTAAGTAGCAAATTATGCAGGAGAGCGTGGAATGCTGCCATTACTGTAGAATTTGCTTGGAAAGGTGTTAACGTTTCTGGAGCTTTGAATTTCAGGAAAATCACCTTCAAAGCTACCTCTTTGGCTGAAAACTTGTGGCACTGGCACTGAAATCAGCTGACACAGTGTGCAGTGACTATTGCTAAAGTCCAACATCCAAGTAAGGAAACTGAAGGAATCTATTCTTCCATAGATGTGCCATGGAATAACTGATCCCCACATGACATCTGTTAACATTAACAGAAATTTAACAACAAAATTTTGTATGTGCCAATGAGAGAATATACCCCTAAATTTTGAACAAAGTATGCTGGAGAGGAAACACCCGTTATTACTTATACAAAAAGACAGTTGATTGAAAATTGGTTTGATGACCATGGTACTCTGTGATTCCTCTGAGATATTTATGATTCTTGACTATTTTCTGGCTTCTTCATTAACTCATTTGTGAATCTTCAGTGAAAAACCAAAATAAAGAACACAAAATATACTATTGGACTACACACCTTGCAAACAAAACCTTCCCTTCGTGCACTGTGAACACAGAAGATTTAAATGTCTAAGCAGCAAGGTATAACTTCTACACAAAGAATACTCCAAACCCGGTGATTATATCTTCAAAGAAATCAATGCCTAAAGGAGAGTAAACTAAACACACATACAGTCTAAACCAAATTTACTCTGGCTAAAAAGATGAAACAGGAATAGCACTTGTGACAAATCACCTTGTTTGTCTCTGCACACTTGAACAAACTTCTAAATGTGTTTGACACAAGTGTTTGAGGAAAAAGTGTTTGAGACCCTACCCTCATGCAGTGTATATTTAAAGACTGCCAAAAAAAAAAAAAAAAAAAAAAAAAGAAAAAGTAGGAAAGGGGAGTTGAAATAGAAGAATGGGCATGCAAATATCATGTTACTGTACATAATATTAACAACCACAGAGGAATTTTGTGCCAAGCTCTCCATGGATGCAACATGGAGTTTTTTCCTTATGCAGAACTTTTAGGCTAACAGGAGATTTCACAGAAATATAATCTGGATATACTTCAGAAAACTGGGCTGCTCAAAGTCCATAAGTTCCTGTGCTCTTCCATGGTGACTGCCCTCTTATTCCAGGGGATTCACTCTCCATCCTTAAGATATCCTAGTTTCTTGCTGCTACATGCTACTGGAGGGGTGGAGGGAGAGGATATATTTGTTCTGTTCTAGGAAGAAGTGCAAATTCCTCAGGAAACCTTGCAACCTCCATGACACCAGTGTTTGAATCACAAGGAAGGATGATCTTCACAACTGAAGAAATCACGAATAAACATTCATTAATAGAATTCTGACATAGCCAGGCACATTTGTGCATGCACTGGTCTGCCTTCAGCTAATGTAAAAGACACATTAAAACATGAAATTTCAGTTGAAATGAATACATGTAAGTAGGAGTTGGTACAAAGGAGTGAGACAGCAGCATTATTTCTCAGAGTGAAACATGATAACCAAGGGTTTACAAGTACTCAAACCGTAAAGACTTTTTAGTTTAAAACACTCATTTGAAAGGCTTATTATATTAAAAATATAGAATTCTGGAGACTACAATCCATACATAGACACAAATGCATGTTCACCACATATTAAGAAAATCACTGTTCAAGCCTCCTGCTCAACAGATTTGACTTTGTACCTGTAAACTAGAAATAACTTTGGCTGAAGAAGTAGCTACGGGTGGTGTCCACCCTCACTCCCTAGCCTGAAATCTGAGGAATACATAAATTAGCTTGAAGCTTCCTTTCCCTGAAGGTTTTGTTTAATTTTGGAAGTGTCAGGAAAATGTTAATGTTACATTTTGTTGCATATTTTCCAACAGTATGTGGCATATGCCGAGAAGGGAAATAACAGTATTTGTCATTACAACTTCACAGCCAAGAAGGAAGAAGGAAAAAAAGCAAAAGGAACCTAATGAAATCTGCAATTCATAGATCTGCTAAATAATGTTCTCTGCTACCCAAATTAGATTAATAGTTTAAGATGAATACAAGGTTCTTCCTCTGCTTTTCCAAACTGCTGATTTATTACTAACCAAGATAAAATAATTTTCTTCCTGAGAGTCTGCATGTGAAAAATTTCACTTACCAAATTGGGAAAAAAACTCTGGCAATTGATTTGTAATTTTCAAATAAATCCTCATTTACACAACTTTTAAGTTTAACAATCTAAGTGATAAAATCAGTAACCGAAAGAGGAGTAAGAGACATAGACCAAGACATTTAAATATTTATGGATTCAAAATTTCATCAAGTGGGAAAACTGTTTCCTATCCAGCTCAAGTACCACTCATGACTCTCCTGCATAACAGAAATAAATTTGACGAGACGTTTTCACTTGTATTGACTGTAAATGAAGAATCCAATAACACTTTCTGGTTTTTTTTCCCTTTACCTAGGACATTATGAAAAACCTGTATTATTTAATTTCCCTTTAGTTTCATCAGAACAGACGCTGGAGTTAATCTGAGCATTCAGTTTTGATGTCACTTTTTGTTTCTTCCCCCAGCTACCTTAAGCCACTCCTTTCTTGCAAAAATCCTATGTCTAAGTTGCTAAAATATTTGATTCTTACTTTGCTTCCTCTTATGGTCTCATCCAATACAGAGAAATATTACAGAAGAAACTAGCATGGTGCTTGTAACATAAATTAATGTAAAGCCTTACTTTCAACACTTTCTAAAGTAAAACAGAGATAACACTATACATTTATCTGACTAATAGCAAAGTTGGTCACTCCAATGAAGAGTTCTTTATGTTGAAATGGCCAAGAAAAATAACACTACAGGCCAAGAACAGGCTTATTATCTGTCCTTCTGTTTTCCATCAAGATTAGTAGTAAGTCTGACTGAGTTAAAGAGTCTGCATTGTCCATAATTTCTTCTGGATAACTGCATTACAGTCATTGGGGTTTTGCCAGAGAAAGAACACCAGTTTTCCACAAACCAGGATGTTTCCACAAAAACATGATGCCCTGAAAGATAAGTAAAATTCAAATCTAAACCAGCTTGTTCTGCTTCTGTTAGACCAAGTGGTCTGTAAAGAGCATCACTTCCATTTCCCCCCAGCTCTAGAAAGATACAGTGCAGCAGTACTGGAAACTGAATCCAACATACAGCTGGTATGGCAAGAAACACTCCAGATCAGAAAAATCTTTCCTGCCCATATCCTTGCATGCTTTATTTTTCTACCAACACACTTTGGTATTTAATAAACACAGAGGTGTTACTGCCTTAGTGTATCAAAACACAGTATCAGACCATTCTCTGCACAATGGTCTCACATTTTTTCTTCACTCTTGCTTCCTTTCTTAAGCCACCTGCTTATCCATATCCAGAGCATTAAAGCAGACAGGTATTGACAACTACCACAAAAGTGCCAGAGATTCCAACTGGTACTAAAAATTTTCAGATTTAGATACTGTTGACTGCTCAGAACACTCTCAACTTCTGTCAATGTTGAGACTTCAGTGCTGTTGTATTTGAGAAGCACCAGGGTTGTCACTGCCCTTTGACTGAGGCACAGCCCCAGGCACCAAGGTGAAGCACAACCCAAGGGAGCAGCATTTGCAGCCAGCTGGTGCTGAGAATGTCACCAGATACATCCAGCCCTGCTGCTGGGTCTCTCTCAAGGGGATTTGCCTGGCAGGTCTCTGACCCACCAGCACAGCATCAGTGTATTACACTTTGCTGTTGAAACAGAAAATACAAGGAAACCAGTTTTGTAGGAAGACTGGGGATTGAGGCACAAAGCCAGTATGTGGAAGTTCTCGCCAACCCTTAGGCCTTCAACACAGAACCATTAAATTGTAGCATTTATAAAATCCAAATTAATAGCTTAGGGAAATAAAGAAAACACTGTTATTAGCAAGGCCAACATCCTACTGCCTCTATTTCATCTCAGTTGCTTAGATGCTCTGCCGAGCTTTCCACAGAAGACCTCCAAAGGATGCAGAAACATGACCTTTCTCAGGCTTTCCAGCAGAATTTTCCATGAATTTTGGTTTTGACATCACTAGGCTCATGACTGAAAAGATACTAGCCAGAAAGACTGTACAATATTGGTATTACCATGAAACAGAAGTGCAAAATAAGTTTTGCTTGGAGTTGTATGAGGGAAGGGTAAGGGTGAGGAGGGGGGGAACCAAAAGACTGAAAACAAGGACATCCTGTAATTGTAGCTGGAAGACTGGGGAAAGAAAATAATTTGGAAAAGAAACTCTAATCCCATCGTGATCACTCTCTCCTAGAAGCCAGAGAAATTGCTTTCTGTAAAAATAAATACTGAAATGTTCATTCCTGTTTATCATATATGCCAGTGTATTGAAGAAACAACTTAAATTTTGTAAAGACTGACAGGATAAGTAATAAGTTGGCAGGGTTGCTTAGACATTTGTGAACTCTCATAAATATTACCTACCACAAGTCTAAATCACTGCCAACACTGGCTTATGCGAGCCTATTTTAATACCTTACAAACTCCTCTGCCAGGGGATAACTGACCTTTGAAAGAATATCTTCTAGTGTGTACAAGATAGTGTCAAATAAATGGTTATTAGTTCTCAGAGAATTTCACTTCTAATCTTTTGGATGGACCATTACCTCAAATCATGATTTATTAGCTATTTGAGAGCTTTTTGCACTGATGAAATCACAACATAAAACTAAATACTGCAGAGCAGTAAGTCTTGCAATTAAAGCCATTGCCCAAAGACTAGATGAGCAGCTATTAGATTTACCAAAGCTTTATTATGGATTACTGAGAATAATTAACCTGTGTAATGGCAGATTCCACTTTTCAGTTGGATTTCTGCTATTTGCTAAAATGACTCCTGCACACACACACAAAAAAACAAAAAAAAAAAAAAAAAAAAACAATATGGATTTAAGTATACATTGCACCCCCACTGATTTAAACAGTATGATAGAATTTGAGAATCTTTCTGAATTTTCAAACTATCTATTAGTATGCCTGAACTGGATGACAAAGAAAACAAAACCCAAAACCAAAACAAGCACACCGAAAGTGCACGACTTAAGAGCAGAGTGCACCAGGTAGCAGGGCGCGTGGTTTAACCCATCTAGTAGCTGAACTGACAGTATACAAAGGGCTTGCTGTTGTTTTATTTTCCCTACTAGAGAAAGGGGAAAACACCAACTGTAAACAAGAGAATGACTGAATCTTGGGACATTTCTCCCCTCAACAGGATTAAAGCAAAGAATAACAATAGTACCAAATATGAAGATCTAATTTTCTTCCTGAAGCCGTATAGTAAAGTGAAAAAGTAGGCCAACCCCCATATGTGTCTCCCTATCTGCAGCAGAGGCCTGTGGCAAATGCAGGAATTACACAGCCATCGCTGTTTCCACTTCGATTTCTAACTGCAGGGAGAGGAGTGAAATACATAACACAACAAACCCACAGCTTCTCTGAAGGTCAGTTGAATCTGCCAGGTTGAATAAACAGAAGACTTCTCTCCTCTTATTTCTGAGAAACCCTTGGCTCTGTAGTCGTGTAGAGCCACGAGATTTGTTGGGTCTTCGGATCTGCATATCTTTCCACAGTAGCACTTCTCCTTGGTTGCTTTCTGAAGTAAATGTCAGAGTTAAACACCCAGACAGGCATGCAAGTGGCATAATGCTCTTTTGTTTGTCAGGGAAAATGGAGGGGTTCTGTGGTTTCCAGTTGAAGAGAAGGGTAAAACTGGTCCCACCCCAGAATCAGATGGCCATAGCTTAAAATTTCAGTGCAAAAGGAACACAGGTTTGAATTACAATGAGGCTACAAAGTGGTACTGTATTTACTCTGATGCAACTCCAGAATGGGGAGAAAGAAGACAAAATAAGAAAAATCAGCCACAGAGTATTATCCAATATTACAAATTCACTATCCCAATTTACAATTTCACTGTTAAGATAAGCTCTTGATTTCCCATTTCCTGGCAAGGATAACAGTGTAGGCATTGCCCCATATTTCTACAGAGTCCTAATGAAATGAGTTTCAGATTGCCTGAATTTAGATATGAGACGAGGCTTTATTAAAATTGCAAAATAAATAGTCTAAAAAAATGACTTAAAATAACAAGCCTAAACAAATTCCAGAGCAATCAACGTTAAGTACACACTTCCTGCTTTCATACTTCACAACTGCGATAACAGAGTCCTCCATTTTTTCATTTAGAAGCTGAGTCTTTGCCATAAAGATGCTTTCCTCTTGGTAACCAGGATCTTCCAGAAGATGCAAGCAGATGTCCAAGAACTACTTTAAAAACCTATATTTCTAGAATAATAAGTATTACTTTTGTTATTCCCACTGCAACATTCACATACAACTGCAGGCTGCAGCATAACAAAACTGAAGGATTTTTTAACTGTAAGAATAAAAAAAAATAAAAAATAAAGCAAATACTGTGGTTCATTCTTGCTCTGTTCTTACCAAGAGGAGTTTAATATGCTAAATACCTGACTCCAAAGAAAAAGAGATCACTTTTCTTTTTGTCCCCACCCTATCAGCAATAAGGGAATATTACGTCCTTATTTTGAAGGAATGCTATAAATTAATCTGTGAAAAATTTGTGGGAGGTTACAGCAGAGCTAGAACAGCCAACAAACAAAATGCCTTCAGATAAGGACCACAGAAAAAAGCTTGACCTACAGCTTTAGCTGAAAGTTAACATTTGAAGGTTGATCCACTCCACGTGGTTACCATTTATCCTATTTGAAAAATGAAACACTCCTATACTTCATCTCTCATTGAGGGTGAAACACAAATCATTCCTGTACACAGAGCCAGAGTCCCAACCAGACCCTTCCATCAGTGATTATTACAGTTTTCTTTGTGCTGATGAAACATGGCATGTAATTTCTTTCATTCCATCAAACCTGAGTGGAATACAGACATTTTTAAAAACAACACTGATTCACATAATATATTGCATCACAACTTCATGCTGTTCCACTAAGCAGTAATCCTAGAAAGGGAAAGTCTCAGCTGGACTGGATGCTATACCACTCACTCAAAAAAGGTGCAGCAGAGTCTCCCCAGCTTTCCAGCCTTTCCCTGCAGCCACAAACAGAAGCAGCACACCTTGCCATGTGTTGGAACACCTTCCCACACCAGAAGAGCTCCCTCCTCAGTAGCACACCTCTTTCTCAAGAGTCATTTCTGCTCCAGAGGCAGGAGACCACTCCTCTCACAACCTGGTCTTTCCTCCTCATGGCATTTAACACTTTTTGCATAAACTTACTTCGTTTTCACAAAACCTTTTTTTTTTTTTTTTGGTTAAATTAATTAAATTGGTATTTTTTTCCAAAACATGGCATAGCCCTATATTAGCCACTGTAGGGAAAAATTAACTCCACCCCAGCCTAAACCAGCACACAAATATACAACAAAAAAAATCCCAGAATGCCATAATTTACTTTTTCTGGGAAGATAAAACACATTCAGAATTCTGAGAAGCTATTTGTCCAATTTCCACATGTTAATCATATTTAAAGTTACCAGCCCAGTTCTCTCTTTTAGTAGATATAAAGCTCTCTCCTTCTTCCAAACACTGCAGAGAGTTTTCCCAACAGGCCATTAAAAGTCTTATTTTGAAGAAATGTTGGCTGTACAGGTCAGGAAATAATTTCTTTAGGCAAGTTCCAAAGAACAGCAGAACTGAGATGCATTGAAAGCCTGTCTGCCAGTCGACTTTGTCCCGCTTAGAAAACCAAAGAATTCTTTAGAAAGCACGTTCTTAAAGATGTTAATCCTTTAAAAAGAAACAATTCCTAAATTATCCACTCTGTAAAAGCAAGCAGAGCCTAAAGGAGTCTTTCTGAATGGTTTACATAGCTATCTGAATAGCTTGCTTCTAAAATGTACACAATATGCAAATAACTGTCACAGAGCTGGAACACATGAAAAAACATCTTTTATTCTGTTTTCTTGAACATGTAAGTGAGCAACGCTTACTTTATATTCAGGAAACATAGACAAGAGTGATATAATCAACTAAGAAATAAAGTATTTGGCAAACAAAGATCAAATTCTTTACCTAAAAAACTGCAAGCTTATTTGCTACTAAAAAGCCCACCAAAACCACAAATTAATTCATCAGAAATACTAAGGAGGGAACTGATGGTATCTCCTGACATACTAACAGTATGTAAACCCTGAATGCTGAGTGTTTTACATAGAACCCATGTTCCATATTCAGTTACACACCCAGAATTTTCATCACAGTATGGTAAGTAAAATCACCTCTAAATCCCCTGGAGCAGTCGCTGACCAACATATCAACCACAATTTCAACATACCTACACATTCTATCAATTTGCAAAGCGCTGCTCAGTATCTCAAGATAAACAAGATCATTTAAGCTGTTTATAATACACTCTCTAACACCAGAGTCAGAAAATCCAGCATTTCTTTAAATATGAAAATATGATCATTCAGTGCTAAAAATACAGAGGTTAGAACATATTACAGATGAAGATGGCTATTTTCATATTGACTATTGACATAGTGTCAATAGTCATATTGACAATATGACTATTTCAAAGCTTTTATCTCAAATTCAGGATATGCTCTATAGAGTTACTGAAGTGACACCAAAAGTTAATGCACTGTTAAAGCTACTCTTTTGGTGCAACACCTCCTGATATAAAAGGTCTGAAAGACCAGAGCAATACACAGTGAAAGACATTCTCACAGATCAAATTACAGGAGCAGAAGCCACCCAAAGTAGTTGCCTTCCCCAGAACTGCTCAAAGGAAGACAGTACATGTAGCTGGAAGGACCAATCTGTCAAAGTGAGACCTCACTCCTGTGGATAGACTGGTTTCCCATTTTGCTTGTTTTTTTGTTGTTGCCTTTTGCTTTGGTGTTTTGCTTTTAAGAAACTTTATGCCTCATTAAAAAAAAAAAAAAAATTATGCAACACCCTGAAGTGACCTGTGAAGGGGGTCTTAGAAAGAATGACTTCTCACAAACTCAATAACCAATGAGACAAGGGAGATGGATGGCCTGATTTAATTCCAAGACCAAAAAATAACCCTGACATTTATTGGCTTAGACCTTTGGAAGGGCTGTGGAGAGCTTCTCTTCCCTCCCTGGTCTGGGGGAAGAGGATGTTACTACACCAGAGATATAATCCTGACTGCTTTTTACAAAGAACACATTGCTCCCTTGCATGAGAACACAACAAACCTATGTCATTAACTGTAGGGATCAGAAAGTAATGCATGACCCAAAGTATCCCAAATCTTCACACCACAGCTTTAAAAATGTGACCAAAATGAAAGATGCAGTGATACCCTCTCACAGTATATGCACAGATGGCAGTCTCTAAATATCCCCTTAAGGATAAACTATTACATTTATTAATATTTTCAAAGTACTTTCTCCTGCAACATTAACCAACTTTTTTGTTTTAAACGGGCTTATGCAAACTCTGTTTAACCTATAATGATAACAGGAAACTAGTTCCAAGTCTTACTACTCTGCTCAAGTTGTAACAGGAACCCAGCTAGGTGAAAAAGTCCACTGCCACACAAGCTGTGTGTACTAATGCCTCCATGCTGATTGAGGGGAAAAGCAAGTGTGAATTAGACTGACTCTGACCACCAGATCATCTGAGGATGTGACTGGAATGAGGACCCCTCTAACTTCAAAACACCAGTTCCCATGATGCTGATGTTCCTGAAACTCTCCCATAAAAGCAATATTTGCATATACTTTATTTCTTCCAGAATACTAAACTAGTCACATCCAGACTACATCTAGCAGAGAAACCATTCATCTTGGCAAACTACTTTGGTACCTGCAGTATCCTACTTTGACTAAGAAAACCCAGAATAAGTACAAATTTCCATTGTGGTTCAATTGTATGACAAAAGGCAGAACAGTATTGGAGTGCAACCCAATGAATCAGTTTGAACTTTTCCTTACCTATAGTATTATTTTATTCTGTAGGGGGAAAAAAGACAGGAGAGAAAAGTCTGAAGGTTCCTTCATTTACCTTGGAGCCAAACTCTGAAGTAGACGCATAAAGCTTCCCAAAGATACCACTAACTTCATTGATATCAATATACTTGTTTTCACCCAACAAACTGCAAGTTAGGATGGCAGAAGAAGAATGTTTTTTAGTCTCTTTCTAAAGGGCTGCAATGGCTGACCAAGTTTCTATTTATTACAGCTTTGTGTTTGTGTGATGCCATTTACATCAGTACTAGCTGGTTGCAGTGCAGCACTCAAACTGCATCTTGTGCCAAACATAAAAATAGCATTATAGTCTCCCTAAGAGAATACACACACACACACAATCTCTTATGCATTTCAGGATTATGTATAGAGTAGTACATCACAGAGAGATTAACATCTGGAAGTAGAAGGGGTTTTTTTTCTGAAGAGGCCTCTGTACACAGCCCTTTTCCTTCATAGCAGGAAGAGCTTTCATTTCCTCCACAGTCCCCCTGGAACTCTGATGAATCAACAGTGAAGATGGTAGAGGTGGGAAGAACCTCTCCAATAAACCAGACTGAACTAAATCAAATATGTGCTTTGTATACAAAGCAATATTATTATCTGAGTAATTACAAACAGAAAGTAATTATTGCATCTGAACCTTTTAACACAGTCACAGCTGATAACTTCTAAGGAGGTTATGTTCACTTGTATGTCTAGGTATGGACTCAAGTCAGGCTACATGGTGTTCAAAAGTACAAAAAGCATTAGGAAAGTCAGCATTTCTTTTCTAAATAAAGAATGGTACATGTGTTGTAGTTTTAAGGACTATATGCAGGAGGTCATTTACAAACTCCCCCAATCATGGTTCCTGTTTGAACTCTTAACATCTTTAAGGGATTTGCTAGTATTTTTAAAAAGAAGAACATTTTTTATCTAACAGCCTTCCTCTGTCTCAAAGCAGTTACTTAGAGAGTTAACAGAAGAGATGTAGGTGTACTTGCATTGCTTTTTAGTACATTTTCTTATGCAGCACAGAGGTATTTTCCATATGAAACTCATGAGTCTTGAAACAACACTCAACTATCATAATCTACTAAGACCTGCATTTCAAAACATTTTAGAAGTGGGTTTGGATTGCTACTTAGCCAGCAGCCTTCAATCAGCCCAAGTAATCAGGAGTTGCAAAACTACTGACAGAAAAATTGAGTTACAGAGTGCAATGCTGCCATCTGCTGAAAGTTGCCTGTCTTAATGGTCTAGTTCAGTTGAAGGCTTTTGAGCACTCAGAGCAGTTACTTAGACATGTTTAATATCAGAAATTTGAGGATGAGCAACCAGTATTTTTGGATTTTTGCCTACAGATATATGGCCAACTGTATTTAAGTACAGAATCTTCATTTCTGTCGAATGGGATGGCCACCCAACTCTTGGTAATAATCGCTGTTTCCATTTGTTGTCCTCAGAGCTGTACCACAGCCTTGCAGAAGGTTTTCTGTAAACAGCAGGGCCCAAAAGCAATGTTTCATGCCTAGTGACAAATCTGAATCCAAGCCTGCCCCAGCTATGCACAAGGCAAAGTTGCACATCAGGGTGGACACCTTTCCCTCCAGCAGATCAGGCTGGTGCTCCAGGACTGCACTCAAAGGTGGCTGACTTTTTAGGAAAGTAAAAATCCCTATTTTTCCTTGTTTTTTATTTCTCCATATCGAGTCATAGAATAAAAATGTGTCCTTTCCAAGTGATGGATATGGCCTTGTTGTTACTGCACAAATACCTCATTTGCCAAGAGACAAGATTTTTCAGCTGTGGGCCACACCAAAGTTTTTAATATAGCAAAAGTCACTAAAGGGAAAATAAAATACCTCAGAAGAATTGGTGTGAAAGTATCACAATGTCATTGTCACTGCGACCTATATTAACCGTGGTAACTAAATTTAGGCAGGCGTACAGAGGTCCCCCATGGCCCAGGCTGTCATGCACAACCACTACCCATGAAGCAGTCTAACACTCATGCCCTGTGCTCTGCTGTTTGATTAGGACTTCTCAACTAAATGAGACAAAGTGTTGCACCAGGATAAACACTTAAAAGTGCATGACAGGTATTTTTGTTTCCATTTCACCAATATAAATCTGAAATAACTCTGCTTAGCTGAGTGGACACGGACCTTGATTTTTCTCAGCGTAAACAAATCAAGTGTGTGAGCCACTGCACCAAGTTCAGTCACCCGTGGCTTTACCAGATACAGATGCTTAATAGTACAAGCCTGATTTGCCTATGCTTTGCACAGAAGCAAGAACAGAATTATAACCTATAACTACCCAATGACCGTAGTAGTTGATAATCACTGTGAGCAGATTGTAAGCAATCTAATGGGGAACAGTGTAGAGAAAAATAGGTCTCTTCTGCGTACAGGAGGACAAACAAACCCCTCAAATGATGAATGCAACACAGCCTCCCTCTTTGTTACCATCTCTCATTTCTTCAAAACATCCACTGGAAAAATTCAGGCCTCAATCATACCACCTAATTTGGTGCAGCTCCACAGTAATTATAATGGATTCATACTGCATCACTTACATTGATAAAAGGAAATTACCAGGAGATTCCAGAAGCATTTTGCTGGACTTAATTCCAAGCATAAACTTGTAAGTGCTCCACTGATGTCTGTCAGTTTGATTATGATACAAATCACACACCAAGGAATACTTTCAACCACATCAAGACTGTTTCAGTTCTAGCAGTAGCATTAAGAAGAGGCAAAAAAAGCCTTTACTCAGAGATTTAAACATTCATCCTTAGCTTCATTTTCCTTACAAGACGAAGAAAGTGAAATTTTAAGAAAAAAAGTCAAAAAGATGAGATGTAGTAAACTGGCATTTTACACTTCAGTTGATACCTTGTGAACATTTATATTGTTTAACACATAAACAAGATGAGAACAGCTTATCAGTAAAACAAGACACAAGCAGCATGCGTGGGAAACAGTCGCAGGGACACTGAGCTACAGCAAAGACTCATTTAGTCAGAGTAGTTCATAAATACCCACTCAGTAAAGAATGAACGAGAAGCACTTTTGCCACATCAATGCTCATGTTTACAATTCCAAGCCAAGGAACAGTAAAGTCAGTAGATTTGATTACACAAGAGGCCAAAACTACCTTTGTTTTTTTGTGCACATTGAAATGGGCAACACGAGCTCAAAGCTGTAGCCACCAATACTACAGGACAAAGGTTTGTAGGTCTGCAGTCACCTCAAAGTTTCCTTCAAAGCACCAGCATAGTTAGACTGATGCATGGTAACTTGAACTGACCACCAGCTATGACTTCACAGATCATTGGTGTGGTCCATGAACATCAAGAAAATATCTGCAGAATCAAATGATCACATGAGATCCAAGCACAGGATGAGCAGTACACAGTGAATGGGAACACAAAAAGGTAGGGCCAAGTTCTCCTTGATTTCAATGGACACAGTTCCACTAACAGTGGTATTTTGTTTTACTTTTTTTAAACCTCCCACAGAAGCCAAGCCAGATGGCCAAATGCTGCTACTACTAATGCTGCTAATAACCCTGCAGGATTATTTATTGAGTGAGACAGCTAAGACCAGCACTTTCATAGTTAGTAATCACTACCAGTTTTTCCCCCCACTTTGTCTGTATCAGTTACAACTTCCTTTCAGGATATGACTTGTTAGTCTCCAATGCCTATTGTTCACATCTTCTCTACTTAGCCAATGCAAGTACAATTGAATTTGGTTGTGTTGTTCTTATTTCAACTGTATCCAAGCCACAATTGTTATTGGAAACTTCTGGTCTTAGTTACTTTCTGAACTGACCCTTAAACCCCAATTTCTGATATTGTCCAGAAGTCATTTAATGCTGTAAGTTACTGGAATTTTCACCCCATTATCCCATGGATGAGCTTCCTGAGAAAACAAACAACTTAATTAGTAGAAATATTCCATATAAAAATTAAATACAGTCTTGCATGTTTCAGACCAGCATTCACTGGAGAAATCAAGGAACTGTAGTTTTCCAATTATAACACTACACAAGGAAGCAATCTTGAAGCAACAGCTCACCACGGGTCACAACTCATGAGTGCTGCTGGCTGCTTTCTTTAGCTCCTGGCTCTATGGGTCCCACACCAGTAATGCCCCATCCCAGTTCTGAAAAGCCTGGTATAAAATAAGCCAAGGGAATCCACGCTCTAGCATCTAAAAGATGTCCAAGCAAGGAAAATACTATGCTAATGGTTTATTCTGCTATTTGCCTTTATTTGCATCTCACTTGTGGAAGGAAACTGGTACTCCTCTTCCCAAATGAAGCAATTGGAAGCTACATCCACAGTGGCAGCCAAACACACCTGTTAAGATGACTTTGGCTACTCTTGTTTTTTTTCTTACCAGAAGGCAAAAATGTTATCAAATGACACATAGGAATATTGCTTGGGTGGCTCCCTGTGTTTAGAGTTAGGAACCAAGCACTGCTTTGTACCAGCACCCAAAGCTACTTAAATAATAAATAAAATGCAAAGGGAAAGCTCAGAAAAACAATTTAGCACAAAGTTCTCTTCCTCCAGTGCATGATGCCTCTACCAATGACAAAGGAATTAGGAAAAAAAAAAAAAAAAAAAAAAAAGGCAGCAAGAAAACAGCTTTTAACAGTCAAGTCACAGACACTTATTAGATGAAGGACCGAAGGAGCATTGTGCCCATTATATCCTCCCACCCAGCAGCCACGGAACAGAAAGTCCTCTCCAAAACGACGACTGCCAAATGCAGCAGCCTCACACGATTTACTGGTCAGTGTACACAAACACATACAAAGGGGATCATTTTGCCCCTCTCATTTCAGGTGTCATCCAGGAAGAACACTTCCACAGTTTTAACAGTGACCGTTCCAAACTGCTGGTGTTCTTCCCAGCAATTGTATTTTGCGGTTGTATTTCCATTTCCTTTACCATGTATGCATAAGCAGGCCTCTTTTTGGTCTGAATTATTTACCCTATAATTTGTGCTCCTGTTTTCAACTAGCATTTACTGCTGAATCATGCCAAAAATCACACATACTGAATATTGCAGTGGGTCATACTTTAAAGCCCCATAAATTTCCTGGTTTCCTTGCAGCCAGACATAAGCTTCCCATTACTTTGGGCCAAACTCTGTTCTCTTATGGAACATGAAACAAAGTCACAGAACTCGGTGAAAATGCACCCACTCGTACTATCCATTAATACTACACTTAAAAATGAGACACTTCAGTCTTGATTCATTAACAGGTTGGCTTCTACTTTTGGAATTATTCAGATGACAGAGGTTATTCCTGCAAGAACACTTTAAATACATTACATTTGCAATAAGGGGCCTGTTTGCTAGATAGCCTTTACAACAGCCAGATATTTAGAATCAGGCAGACAAACACCAACATCAGGCAGGCATCCCTAAACAACTCTAATAATTTGTCCTAGTGTTGCAAGAGTTCTGTCAAAGGGCTACAGTTATTAGGAACTTACAGTCAATTACCCTATTTTTCTATTAAAGATACTTGCCCTTAAATACACACACACACACAAAAAAAAAAGAGTATTTTCAAAGATACTATGTGTTAAGAGATTGAGGAATAGTAGCACAACCAAGCATTTCCTTCATCCTAATAAGAAGCAGTACTGTTTTGGCTAGGTTACCCTGAAAGTGCAGGACAACTCACTAAGAATGACAGACACAATCAGATACATCTATCTGCCACAGAAGTATTTTAAATATATGGTGGCTACTTTAGGCCTTGCAAACAGTTCAATATTAGGAGTCAAACTTTCAAAGATATTAGAGCATTAAATACACAATACATATACAAGCTCCTACAAATCTCAACAGCTCAGAATGCAAGCATTTTTTACTGGCACTGATCTCAACAGGACACTGCCACCAAGCTTAATTGACTTTGCAAGTGTCAAGCAGGAAGGAGTACTGAGGTGTCAGAGCAACAAAGGGCTTTGGCCACCGAGCTGGCCCAAGCTGCAACCACCTACAGCCACCTGAGCCACCCCAGGAATTGCAGCACTTCCTGCTACTCACCAAGGATTTACAGGAGCATAGTCACAGCTGGATTGAGACAAAGCAACAGGTGTGGACCTCCTTTTGCAGTGGAAACCCCTTAGAGCACTTCACCGAAGTGGGAGATGATCTGAACCCCTCAGGAGGCAGTTGGGAGTACAGGGAAATGCAGGTGAGGAGAGAAGCATCTGAATGGATGTTTCTTACCTTCCCTATATCACTGCCAGCTTCAAGGCAACCCTTTAGCTTTAGAGGTTGAGTCCCTCCTGTAAGGAGGAAGGTGGGGCAGAAGCAAGGTCAGGAGAGAGGGGGGCAGAGTGGCCCAGAGCATGAAAGATATTAACTCCCCCAAACCTGTATCCAGGCACTTAATACAGACACCCTCAAAATCACTCCCAAATCCAGCATCATTTTCCTACAAAATTCCCCTAAGGCCTGAGACAGACATTTTCACATCCAAGTGACACAACAATGTAAAAAAAATAAATAAACAAATAAAAGTGAGGCAGCTCACTCACACAGCTACATAAACCTGCATTGTTAACAGCTTTTCAATATTAAATGGCTTTTAAGTGTGCTGGCACAAGTGTGATGTTTCTTTCCTCAAAGGCAGATGTATATCCTTCTTTACACAGCATAAAAATGGTGTCTAAAATTAAGACATGTAGTTAATCAATTCTAATCCCCATCTCAGTGGGTAGGATGAATGGAAAATAAATGGAAGCAGTGAAGTCAACTGACTCTGAAACCTCACAACTGATTTTGAATGCTTGTTTTTACTGACTGACAGCTTCTCTTCACAAAATTGGTAAGCCGTCTATGTTACACCATGCAGCCACATAACTTCCAGCACAATTGCCTCCTGAGAATTTTCCACCATATTTTCAAAAGACAGGTTTAAAATTATTGCTTTATCTTCTTCCACAATCTCCCTATGTATATTTTATTATATATATAGTTAAATTTCCAGAAGTATTTTTTCACACTGCCATAAATCTGCTACCCCACGTATAAAGATCTCTGAACTAAAGCAGTCTGTACAGACTCAAATGCCTACTTCAAGGGAGCATCCCTTCCCCAAAATTTGTAATTACAGACTCTCTGACTACCCCCTTCCATTTCAGCCACTTCCCCAGCTTGTTCTTCCTCTGGGTTTGGTTTAATTTGTTTTGCTGTATTTTGAGACTTCTCTAGGGTTTCAAATATTTAGGCTGCACCAAAACTATTTGAAGAAACCAAGATTCTTTTTCCACCTTAAAAGCAGAGCCTAACACAGCAAACTCAGCATAAGCAAGAAAATTAAATGGGCACAAAATCAAGGACTGATTGTCCATTTCCTTCCTTTTCCAAACCAGAAAGCTGAGCTCTCTAACCCACCCAACACCAGCTTCAAACCCTAGAGACACCAAGGGGGTCTCTTATATTGCCACACTAAAGAAACCGCTCAAAACACACAGAGAAGAAAAACCTGCCTCTTGAGTTCTCTATTTGCTCAAGCAAAACGGACAGGCCAATTTGCTTTCTACAGCAACTCCATCTCAGCTTGGCTTGACTAGCTAAGACTTACTCATTTTCTTTTCACTGCCCTAGGCAGCACACTCATGCAGCTATAGCCAGACAGGAGGATGTTTTTAAAATTCTTTTTAAGAACTTCCTTACCTACGTTCTTCCATCTGACTCCCCCATTTTCTCCTTCGTTATGCCCATACCCTTTCTCTTTTATTCTTGTTCCTTCCTTGTAGCACCCCTTTCACCACTTTCAGAGAGCAATGCATAGTCTCTCTTTGTGAGTTTGCTTTTCTACTCTTCTTACAAATTCTTCTCACTTCTCCACCTTCTATCAGCCTGCATCAGCCCCACTGCCCCCTTCATCCCTTCTCCTCCCCAAGGAGGCTTCCATGAGATGTTTTTTTTCCCTTTTCTCACCACCCTTGCCTTATCTCTCCTCCACAAAAGCAGAATATTTCTATTTAGCTTAAGAATTTTTCCACACAACTTAAAGGCACCTACACTTCATTCCTCTCCTCCCAGCTACTCATTCCAAGCCCAGTACCTCCACAGTGGGAAGCAGCCATCTGGACTTCAGGCAGCCCTGCATGAAAACCTCTAACACCAGCTATTCCACAAAACAAATTAAGATACTCTAAGTCAGGTCCGCTACACCGTAACTTTGACACAGGACACAGAATTAATAGAGACTTTAAAAAACATCATACAGCCCATTCACCTTCATTACTCCAAACACAACAGATCAATAGACTTTAATTTCAGAAAGCTCCTCAAGATGTTATGTACAAAGGAGGTGGTAGAACCCAACACAAAACTACAATGCATCTATACCTCCAGAGGACTTTGTTTTCTAAGCAGCCTTTGAAATTTTGGCCTATTGTTCTCTACAGTGCACAACAGAGCATTCAGCAAGCAGTTTCTATATTTAGGACGTCTGGGAATGTTTTGCTTTCGTCTTTTTCGCTCTGTGGGACCACAGTGCCATCTATTGGGAATAGCTATAAGAGCAGACATTGGCTGTTCATTACTTGCAAAGACTCCAAGTGTTTACAACTTTGATTTCATAACAACTAGGTAGCCAAATCCTTACCACAGGCTTTTATAGCTATTTTTTAGGATATGCAAACATCAATAATATGGAAAATTCCAGACTTTTATATTTAAAGTAACTTAAGCAAACACTTCCGAATCTCACAATCACAACTGCCCTAACATGCCAGAGAAAAGAATTGCCACTCTCAGAAATAAACATCAGGAAGGTCTAGCCTCCTTAAGCTTTTCTTTCTTAATCCTATATCTGCCATTGCAGTGGGGCTCCCTGTTTGAGCAATATCATACAGGGATAAACACAAACCCTGCTCCCTAA